>NC_090449.1:58509536-59134536 GCF_031143425.1 Pleurodeles waltl
AACTTAACAGTGCTCACAGCAGCTCCTTACCAAAGGTAACAGGAAAAAATGTATGTAGGATAGGCTGGCCTGTAGAGGATCAACCTGCTTCTTTTTGTCCTTGGCAACAAACCTGAACCAGGAGCCTAAATAAACTGATTTGGAGGAAGAATAGCAAGCAGCCAACATGCCATCCACCACCTCAGACTGTAGATAAAATACCCTCAGGTGATGCCACTGAATCTCCATGTATGAAGGTGTAGCTTTTGGAGGTTTGGTGCAGCATCCTGCCTGGTTGCTGAGACAGTATTTCCTCCTGAAGAGGAAGCCAAAGTCGAGGGCAGATGCTCGGGGACACCATTTAGGAGCACCAGGTCCTCCTGACCAAATCCAAGGCCAGAATCAACTATGCTCAGTCCCACCTGTCTTTTTCCAGGATTCGCTGGATCTCTGGCAGAGGTGTAAATTAGGCCAGACTGCCACCAACGTAGAATGGATGTCATAGAGACCCTTGAGCAGTAAACGCCAGAGAGCAGGCGGCTGGACACTCGCCTGTGGAGATAAATTCGGAGCGATCCGCGATTCCTCATGCGGTGTTCCCCATGATAGTGGTCTGTAGCGGGCGCCTTGGTTATCTGGACCGGACCGATTCCTGAAGCGGCGACTGCCATGGTCAGTACAGTGATGTTCCTTCTGTCCAAGTGAAGCACGCCCTGAGCCTATTGAGATCCAGAGCGAGGGAGTACCAGTCCCCGGTGCTACTGGGATCCTGCCTGGGAACCCCTGCGGGCCTTGAATTGTGCTGGAGACGGAAGCTCTGGGTGGAGGAACCCCTGAACTGGCACACTGGAATCTGATTTGTCCCCTGGGGGAGCGATCACCTGCACGCCCAATGTCCCCTAAGAACCGCCACAAGGCTAGAGTCATGGACAGCACAGCGGCCCCCGGGCACAGAGGGGGGGACGTGCAGGACCCACGGCAGATCAAAGTACAGGACACCCTGGACAAAATACTAGGCGCAATAGAAGACACTAAGTTGACACTACAACACAACATCAGTCAGGTCGCGGTTGAGCTGGGCCTCCTGAGGGCTGACCACCACAAATTATCGGACAGTCTCAAAGAGACAGAAACCACACTGGCTGACATCACACCAAAACAAAAAGACCTGCAGGCCGAAATGACGCACCTCAGAGACAGAGTGACACGCCTAGAGCAAAGAGCAGAGGATGCAGAGGGGAGAAGCCGGAGGAATAACGTGCGAGTGGTGGGTCTCCCGGAGAGGGCCGAGGGATTGAATATGGTGGAATTCCTTGAAAAATGGTTGAGCACAGTAGTGGCGCCGGGTCGGCTGACCTCCTTCTACACCCTGGAAAGAGCACATCGTGTACCCTCGAGACCCCTGGCACCGGGCAGGCCCCCCCGGGTGGTGATTGCAAGATTACTACACTACAGAGACAGGGACATCTTGCTGCAAAGGGCAGTAGAAGAGGGCCCATTTAAGGTAGCAAGTGGCGAAGTCACACTGTTTCCAGATTTTACAGTAGAGGTACAGAGTAAGCGTGCCTCATACATGGCAGTCAAAAGGGCTCTAAGGGACGAAGGTATCCAATATTCGCTGCTGTACCCGGCTAGACTGAAAGTAATGCTAGACGGTAAAACAACATTTCTTCAATCCCCTGAGGAGGCATGGGAGTGGCTGGAAGCCTGTGGGGTCCAGACGGAGCGGCTCGGTAAGGGGGGTCAGGTTGGAGGCGGGCCGCGCCGCCCCCCCAGGGGACGACGTGCCCGAAGCCGCCCCCGTATGGCACCATCCTGGAACCAAAAAGAGAGTGGTAGAAGAGCGGCCCTGGAGGCATCGGCCCGTATGAGTGGAGAGGGGTCCCCCCCCGGAGTGCTCGGGAGGAGAATCGGACGAGACCGTGATGTCATCGGCGGGGGGCTCGGGCAGCTCGGTGCAAGCCTCAATAGTAACCCCACAGACTGCAGACGACCTTTGATGCCCAAAGGCTTACCGGACAACCCCAGGGCAGGTGAAACTGATGTACTAAAGGCCCCTCCGCGCAGGGCCACCCCCCTACTGGAATCTCGCCCGTACAGGCAGACTGGCGAGAACTGCAACTAAAGTAGATACAAGCTGCACTGTTGCACAGGGTTTTTTTTTTTTGGGCAGCCTACTGTTCGAGAGGCGCCATGGGGAGGGGGAGTTGGGATAGGCAGTTACAAGTTAGGATGGCAAGGGGTGGAGAATGGTCGGAAAATAGCAGAATTTCATTAATGAGCAGGGGAGAACTGAAGGTAAGGGTGGTAAAGAGTAGCCAATATAAATCTATAAAACACCAACATGACAGAATACAACTTCTTAATGTGGAACGTTAGGGGGATGGGGTCACCGACCAAACAACACAAAATACTGGCTTACTTAAAAAGGAGGAATATACAGGTGGCAATGCTACAGGAGACCCACCTGGCAGCTGGTGAACCTGAGAGGCTGAGACGCAGATGGAGGGGGCGGGTGTTCGCAACAGAGTACTCAGCATACGCAAGGGGAGTAATGATCTGGGTCTGAGCAGGGGTTCCCCTAGAGATGGAAGCTTCCAACATAGACCATGAGGGGAGGTTTGTGATTCTGGAAGGAAGGTTGTACGGCACACCGATTGTCCTATGCTGCATGTATGCCCCCAATTAAGACCAGATCCCCTTTTTGACGAGACTGTCGAGCCACCTCACCCGCCAGAGGAGAGGGGAGCTTTTGGTTGGAGGGGACTTCAATAGTATATTAGATGTAGATTTGGATAGGTCCACTCCCCCGCTGCAGGGTGCAGTGACAAGTAAGATAGCCTGGAAGCTTAGTGAATGGTTGAACTCTTGGGGGCTGGTGGATATCTGGCGGGAACAACACTTACCAGCTCGGGCCTTCACCAGCTCCATACCAGAATCGACAGGGTGGTGTGCACAGCAGACCTTGCACGGGGGATGGTCCACTCAGAATATCTAGGCCGTACACTGTCTGACCACAACCCCCTACTGGTAACATGGAGGGCGACAGGTTAGGCCCCCCCATCCCAGCCTGGAGACTGACCCCTACAGCGCTTGAGGACCCAGCATATAGAGACACCCTGAGACAGCACCTGACTGACCATATTCAATCTAACAGTGGATCCACCACTTCTAGATCAACAGAATGGGAAGCTCTCAAAGTGGTGACAAGGGGTTTTTGTCTGGGACAATCGGCTGGAGTTCGACGCACACTTGAAAGAGAGCTGACCAAACTAGAGAAGATAATACATGAGGGGGAACTGGGACAGGGGGTGGACACATAAGTAAATGAGGAATATAACCAGGCAAGGAGGGACCACTCCCAGATCGAAGAGCAACTCAGATGCCACAACACACAAAAATATTTCTCCTCCTTACAGTCTGAAGAGGGTAGGTCTGGGAAAATGCTAGCCTGGTTAGTAAGACCGGGTGGGGAGGCCGAGCCCATTACAAATGTGCTGGATAAGGAAGGGATATGCAGAAGTAGGCCTGGCCCTGTAAATGACTCATTCAAGGAATATTATACCTATCTATATGGGAAACCGGCTGAAATCAGCACGGAGGTCTTTGATAATTATTTACAACAGATACCTATAACGAGCCTGATGGCCGAAGACAGGGTTAGCCTGGGGGGCCCAGTAACGTTGGCGGAGGTCAGTGAAGCTATAGCGCAACTAGCCCCTGGGAAGACCCCAGGAACAGATGGCCTCCCCATGGACTTTTACAAAACAATTTGAGAAACAGCTGGCCCCCCAGCTGGTAGAGATGTATACAGAAGTGCTACAAAATGGGATAATGCCGGGCACCATGAGAGAGGCGCTGGTGATCCCACTCCCTAAGACAAAATCCAGGCAGCCCTCGGTAACCGACTTCCGCCCCTTGTCAATGCTAAACAGTGATTTTAAAATACTAAGTAAGATCATGGCCAACCGTCTGCTTAACCACGTACCAACTCGTGTACATGAAGATAAGAATGGTTTTGTTCCGAATCTCAGCACCTCTTTGAACCTGAGGCGTCTCTTTGCGGTCCTGAATATGCCTAGCGATGCAAGGCCTACAGCGGGGGTGTTGCTTGCAGTGGACTTTGATAAGGCGTTCGACTCGATCAGATGGGACTACTTGAGAGCAGTGATGCTCCGTATGGGAATGGGTGAAGGTTGGGTCAGATGGGCGGACTTACTATACGCGTCACCGCTGGCAAGAGTGAGGACAGGTAAGACGGTGTCCGACACCTACCCAATTTACAGGGGAACCAGACAAGGCTGCCCATTATCCCCACTGTTATTCGCCCTGGCCATTGAGCCGCTGGCCTCCCAGATGCGACAGGATGGCGTAGGTAGGAGTGGAATGGGGACACCAAGAACATATCATCTCGCTATATGCTGATATACTTCGTCTACCTTAGGGACGGAGAGGGGGATCTCCCATGGGCGTTGGGAGTGCTGGAAAACTATGGGAATATCTCTGGACTACGCCTCAACCGTAGCAAAACATACATGTTCCCCATGTCACCATGTGGCGAACGCCCGACAACATGCCCTGGGGATATGATTTGGGCCCCACAAACCTTCAAGTACTTGGGTATACAGGTATTTCACAACAGGACAGACTTGCGCGAGGGTAACCTGGGTAGAGCACTACGATCCCTGAAGTCCTCGGTTGGGTTCTGGAGTTCGCTGAAATTAACGATAATGGCCAGAATAGCATTATCTAAAATGGTCATGCTACCTCGCCTCCTATATTACTTCGCTAATTTGCCCCTTCTGATACCAGCAGCATGGTTTTGTGAACTTAACACCCTACTCAGGGAACTTATATGGGATGATGGTCGTAGACGCACCTCGCTCTCGATACTATGCAGACCAACTAGCCAAGGGAGTCTAGGAGCCCCAGATTTTGAAGCCTACTAGCTGGCATCCCAGCTGCAATGGGTAGCCGGATGGCTTACAGGTAAGGGTCAGCTGGAGAGGTGCACCGCCCTAGTGGATGAGGAGATAAATCGGTTCATTGCGCGAATGACAAATAGGAAGCTCCCGCCCCACACACACAGCCTGATGACAAGAGTGGCGTCGGCATGTTGGAAGAGGTGCGCAAGAAGGGTTGGAGTGGGCCCCCCGTACTCCCCAGCCCTACCCTTGGCGGTACTCGCGATTGAAGCAGGAGGGAGGAACCTGGGGGGCATGAGCCTCGGATCCTGGAGGAGAGCAGGAATAGAAACGGTGGGAGACCTGTTTCATGATGGAGTGCTGAGATCCTAGCTAACCTTGTTAATGATGGAGTCTCCCCGGGGCAGTTCCTTCTGTTTCATTAACTGGTACATACGCTGAAAACGCATTGGATCACGGTCAACGAAGAACAGGCCACCCACAGGGTGTTGCATCTCCTATTGACATCAGGAGAGGAGGCCCATCTGATCACTAAACTATATTGAGTTCAAATTGAGGATGCACTAGACTCCCTGCGGCCACTGAGAGAGAGATGGGGGAGGATAGTCGGTAAGGAACCGTCTGATGCGGAGTGGAACAGAGCTCTAGCTTATCCCCGGACTGTCGCTCGCACCACACGGCTGAGTTATATACCATACAATTACTTACACAGAACGTACCTCACCCCACATCGGCTAACAGTAATTTATGGGGGAGATCCTAGGACGTGCCCTAGATGTAAAAACGTAGACGCAAACTTTGACCATATGGTATGGAACTGCCCGGAGATCCAGCTGGGGTGGGGCGAGGTGATGTCTGACCTATCAAGACTCTTTAATATGAACCTGACTCCGACGCCCGACGTATGTTTACTGGGCTTTGGGGATGATCTGCTGCAGGGGAGGGTGGAGATCCGCTTTCTGAATCTGGCCCTGGTCCTGTACAGGAGACAGATCGCGAAGAACTGGAAGGCGCCGTTTCGTCCCCTCCCGGGTCAGGTGGAGACAAGACGTTACAACATGGGCCAGAGCCGAACTCCAGGTTCTGAAGAGCGAGGAGGGGAAGGGACTGCGTCGCCACCCTATTGCACAGGAATGGGAAGTAGCAGTGACAAGCTGGAACAATATAGTGAGAGTAATGGACACAGACAGACGCACTAACAGAAGTGGAAACTGGGTAAACAATGGGGAGGAAGGGACGTTACCACACCCACCAGGACATGGCTAGGTTGGACAATGATGAGATCGAGATTGAATAAGAGGCGGATCAATAGTGGATAGAGCCCAGGACATTGAGTAACAGACAGATTGGACTCGGTAGACACCGCACCCACCTGAAATCAGACAAAGTTTAAGAGCACCGGCACCACATAATCTGTAGAGTTCAGTTCCGATTGTAGAGCATATTTCACAGTGTCCGGAACACCATGTACCGTCTAAGCGAAGGTGCTGCATTATGTCCTCTGAAAAAGCAAGCAACACCCTCATTCTATATCCCAAAGGCTGTGTGTTTGTAGCAGCTGAAGACAGAAACTACATTCAGGCAGCATAATGCCAAACTGGGAGACGGAAATACTTTATTGACCTTATCATTGATTCTCTGTAAGTCTCTGTCCAAAAGAGAGGTACAGAGCTTTATTCCTGGGTGTTGCTTCAAAGGATTTGGATAGCCTGGTGCTGGTCTGCTTAACGCTTTGCAATGAGGCGACTCACAGCTGGAATGAATAAAGACTTTGACCATCATCCAGGAAGAGTCGGTCAGGAAATACCTGGAAGGTAACAGCCCAGGTTGCAAAATTCCCACGTAAATGTTAGCTTTAGCCTCTTCTAAGGGTAGATGTAATTCAAAGATGTGCACCATTTTCACCCCATGTCAACTACTACTACAAAGCTAATTACTTTCCTATGTAGGTAGGCCTGAAGGTGACTCAGGAGAGGAAGGCAAGCCACTGACATTTTGCAAATTGTGATAAAGGCCAGCACAGTAAGCTGGGGCCAGTGCTGCAAGAATTATTACCAGGAAGTCCACAGCACAGGGATTTAGGCACGGGACATTGCTGTTGGCAGAAAGGGCTCGTTTCATTCAGGGTCATTCGGCAAAAGGAAAGGGTCCTTCAGTGGAAGTCTGACTGAAAGCCCCAGAAGGGTTATGGAGGTGGAAGGTGCACCATATGGAGAAGGAATCTTAACAATCTGCAGCATGGGCTCTTTATAGGTCACAACCTGCAGTAGAGAAGACAACGGCTGGGGAATTTGGGCAGAATTGGCTCCACGTTTGGCAAGAGTTGGAATCGGGCACGAAAGCGTGAGTTGGGTGCAGTTACTGTCAACTGCCTGAACTTAACCTGGAGTGGAAACATTTGGACAACAAGCAGTTTCAGCTTCGCATGGAGGGCTCCTTTCTTGACCGGTCCTTGGACCTGCATTTTGGGTTCGCCTTAGACTCACATAATGAGGGAGTCCTCGACCAACCTTGCATTTTGCGTTTCATGAAGTAGATCTTGACCTTGCTGAAGGTCTTTAGGTGCATCAAAAAACATTCGTTACACAACTTGTAGCCCTGCTTAGTCCTAGGGCACCATAAGTAGACACTGTGTGGAACTATCATCTACATCTGCTTCCAAAACTTGCAACAAAGCTTGAAATCTGTCGTCTTTGATGGCATCATCCCTACACCTTCCCAAAGCTTAGAATGTGTTAATTCAATGAACAACTGAAATCTGTAGGAGCGGGGCCCAGGATCTGTGTATCTGAGTGCAGAAAAAGAAGTACTGACATCCACAGCCAGGAGTGGTGCCTTCATGTAGTTGAATGTAGTCATGTGTGAAAGGGGCGATGGAGCCCTAACAGAGGTCAATGGTGCAAACTGTGGGCACGCAGCAGCTACTGCAAGTGCTTCTGGTTCCAGTGTGGAGCCTGGGGACATTCATAAAGTAAGGAATCTGCAATTAGAAGTATTCATACCAAAAACTATTTAACATTATCTCCATACTTTATCATAACCACATTAATCTCAAATCAATACTGCATCACGACACAACCCATGTCAACGTTGTAAACTCCCAGCATAACCAGTTCATAAACACAATGTACCCATGTCATAATTATATCAAGCCTACATCATAGTCATATCACACCACAGCCACATCTAACCCATAATAAACCTCCATCCAACTCAAATCACAGCACTAACCAATCATAGCCACATCTAACTCACAGTATAGTCACTTTTTACCTACATCGTAACTAGATTCTACGCATAATCACACCAATTTCATATCTACAATAAAATATATCCACATCATTACCACTACTTTTCCTGATACCCTTCCCATATTAGAGCGCATCCCAACCATATACAAATCATATCACACTTCATACATATTCAGACCCTGGCATGCACAGAATTTAGAGCCCGCAGGAACAGGATGCCCTTCCAATGGCAGAAAAGCGTTATACAAATACCTGTATAGGTGTGCTACCATTACACTGCAGCAGTTACATCAGGAGTGAATAGAATGTCATTTTTACATTGAGAGTCATTAAATCACAGGTAGGTTTTCAGTCTTTTACATTGTAGATCTTTACTTCAGTAGTAGGTTTGTTTTATGTGTCTTAAACTTTAAAATATATACGTGTGCTACCATACACATGTTGTTGAAGTTGGAACTAGAGGGTTAGCGTGTACAGGTAGTAAAGGGTTTTTAAGGATTATATATACACACACACCTGTGCTCATGTATATCTTTATGCACACATAAAATTGAAAAAATGTACTTACCATTTTATCTGTGCGGTAAGCACTCCTGATGTACAGTACTATAATGTAAAGGGACTGATGGAATGGCTGAGATATAATAACTCCTGTGACTGTATTACTCATCACAGCCATTCCAGAATCATATCGCCAAACGTCCAAAATATAATTCCAGGGTGGAATCTAGGAGCCCATATTTGGGACGCCCTTTTTCATTTTCACTTTTGCTCACTCACACCCTTTCGACTCTAGAAGATACGTGCTCCACATAGGACGACGCAGATAAGTACCTAGTCGGCCACTCCGGTTCAGGTAGGAACTGAGGCTCTTGCAGACGGCGCCATGGGGCCGGTGGATGGGCGGCTTTTGGAAGGTGCTTGCAGCGTACTGGTGGAGGAAGGATTGCATGCTGTGAGACGTAGGGGGCTTCCCGTTCTTCATGATGGGTTCTGGGAGCAGACGCCAAGGAGAAAGGAGGGGATGGATGAGGAGTCCAGAAACAAAACAGGACATAGAGACAATGGGGGGAAGAGGAGAAATAAGCACAGGATAAAGAGGATAGATAATAGGAAAAGAAGTTGAGAAGGAGAGCAAGAGAGAGGGAATGAGGGTGGGGCAGAGATTGAAAGTTGAGCAAATGGGCAAAATGAGGAGATCATGGAGAAGCACGGGGGAGGAAAAAATGTGCAGAATTTGAGTGAAGAACGATGGTCATTGGGGAAGGAAAGAAGAAATCAAGGGGAGAAAGTGCCAAAGAGGGTAGCAAGAGAGGAATGAAATGAGAGGATGAAGCAAGGGATGGAGAAGGGATTTAAAGAAATAGTGAGGTTAACGAAAGGCAGATATTTGATAGGAGAAGCATTAAAAGAACCAAGGGATGAAGGCAGGGAGAGACGCATGGCCAAAAGAGTGGGTCATTGGGGAACAGATGGAGAAGACAGCAGTTTGTGGGGATTGTGAATCGTTGGGACAGAGAAAGAACAAACAAGAATGAGAAAGAAGTCAAAATGAGGTACAAGGGAGAAACCCGGTGATAGGAGTGGTACAAATGGTGCAGGCAAATGAGAGAGTAATGTGAAGGGGGCAGATAGGAAAAAAGTGAGAGCATCCGGAAAATAAGAGAAAAAGCAGGATGGAGAGGCCATGAAGTACAAAAGCAACAAGTAGCAATGGAGAATAAGAGTGGGTACAAGAAGATGCAACCATGAAAGAGGAATGCACGGAGGTACAGCGAGCAGAAAAGGTGGTTCATGAGGGTGACCAGTGGCGTTAGCGGGGTTTTGATTTTGATCCAGTGGAGAACAGGGATATGCAGAGAACGAATGTGGGAGGGGAAAATTAAAGTGTAGAGTTGGGAAAGACAAAAGAGGAGGCAAGAGACAGGGTTAACAGATGGTATGTGTGGAGTGAATGAAAGGTGGGAAAACAAAGGAGAGAGCAGAAGCATGGGAGTGGGCATGAGTGTGGGAAAAGGTGTGCGAAGTAATAGGCGAGGGATGCAAAAAGGTGGGAAGTAGTTGTTTGAGAGAAGAGATAGGTGATTGGGGCAGAAAGTACAAAGAAGAGAACCAGGGAGAGGTGGAAGATTTAGAGTGCAATGTAGAGAGGACACGACACAAGAATACAGATGGACAATGTAGGCCGGAATAAAAGCGGTTGGGTGGAAGGTGGAACAGAATGAAAATCCAGAAGAGAACAAGCAAAAGGGAGTTGAAAATAAAACACAGGGTTCAAGAGGGAGGGGGGACAGCAAAGGAAGGAAAAAGTAAAATTAACAAAGGAAAAATAAAAGGCAACAGAACCAAAAAAGGCTCTTGCAATTAAACAGGCAAAATAAGGCAAACATGCACTGCGCACAGCGGTCTAGGTAGGTAAAACAAAACTCACCTGTGCGCACACCCTGCGGCTTTCTTTTCTTACCTGGTACCATATATCGAACTCACCTGTGTGCATGTTCTGTTACCTCCCTTTCTTACTTGACACCATAAATCGAACTCCGCTTTGTGCCCTGCAGCCTTCCTTCCTTACCTGAAACCATAGATCACTCACTTTTGAAGACACACCCTGTGGCATCCCGCTTTTACCTGACAGCACAGACTGGCCTCGCCTCTGAGGATGCCCTGCGGTCTCTACTACTGACAGCATAGATACAATTGTGGGGACAGTCCTTTATTGCAAGATTGTGCTTAAGTCAATAAAGATTTTTTGAGACAATGTAACAGGGACAAAGATGAGAAGGGGTTTATCTGGGAACTGTGACATATAGATTTCCAAAAGATTTGGTGCTAAACCAAGTTAAACTAATGCTTTGTTTAACTCCACTTTTTACAATAACTACTTTACAGAAGACAGTTACAAAGTAACATTATTTTATATCCAACAATGAACATTTCGCAGGAGGAAGCCCGGACTAAATCTCATTGCTTCTTAGAAGATTGACTAGCATGTACGTGGTGAGCATCACTTTGAATACCAACGCTGATGGAACATGTTTACTAACAGTGATAGCTACTTCCTATGCCACACTGGACTGGATATAGCACTTGTTTACAAGGAGACGAGGGGAATGCAGGATTTACTATCCCTTGCATGTAGAAGGGATCTAGCACTTGTTTACAAGCACAATGGGGGTGAGTGGTATCTACTGCTCACTCAACCTACGATTGGATCCAAGACTTGGTAAGTAACACAATGGAAGTAAGCAGTATTTACTCCTCATTGCACGCAGGATGGGATCTACTACTGAATTACAAACACAGTGGAGGGGAGTAGGATTTCATTGCCCTCTTTATAGGAAAGGATCTATCCCTTGTTTACCAACACAATGGAGACAATTGAGACATCTCATTCTATCTTCAAGTCAGATTTACCATTAACTAGCCGAATGGAGGAGAGAGGTATTTACTTCCCATCCTATATAATACAGCATCTAGCACTTGTTTACAAACATAATTCAAGGCAAGTGGGATTTACTTCGCATTCTATGCTGGATCAGATAGAACATTTATTAACTAACCCTATGGAGGAGAGAGGTATTTACTTCCCATCCTATTCCACCAGGGTTGGGATCTACTACTTGTTACAAACACAGCTGAGGGGAGTGAGATTTATTTTCTTCCCTGTAGAACGAGATCTAGTACACTTTTATAAATACAACTAGAGAGTGAGATTTATTTCGCTTCCATGTAGGTTGGGATCTAGTTCTCTTTTATAAATACAACTGAAGAGAGATTTATTTTTCTTCCATGTAGGATGGGATCTAGTACTCTTTTATAAATAAAACTGGAGAGAGTGAGGTTTATTTCGCTTCCATGTAGGATGGGATCTAATATTTTTTTTACAAACAACTCAAGAGAGATTTATTTAGCTTCCATGTAGGATGGGATCTAGTACTCTTATATAAATACAACTGAGGCGTGAGTTATTTACTTTCTTTTTATGTAGAACGGGATCTAGTACTCTTTTATAGACACAACTCGAGAGAGAAAATTTATTTCGCTTCCATGTAGGATGGTATCTAGTACTCTTTTATAAATACAACTGGAGAGAAAGATTTATTTTGCTTCCATGTAGGATGGGGTCTAGTACTCTTTTATAAATACAACTGAAAGAGAGAGTGAGATTTATTTCACTTCCATATAGGATGGGGTCTAGTACTCTTTTATAAATGCAACTGAGGTGTGAGGTATTTACTTTCTTTTTATGTAGGATGGGATCTAGTACTCTTTTATAAATGCAACTGAGGCGTGAGGTATTTACTTTCTTTTTATGTAGGATGGGATCTAGTACTCTTTTATAAACACAACTGGAGAGAGTGAGATTTATATTCCTTTCATATAGGATAGGGTCTAGTACTTTTTTATAAATACAACTCGAGAGACAGTGAGATTTATTTCGCTTCCATGTAGGATGGGATCTAGTACTGTTTTATAAATATAACTGGAGAGTGAGATTTATTTCGCTTCCATGTAGGATGGGATCTAGTACTGTTTTATAAACGTAACTCGAGGGAGTGAGATTTATTTCCCTTCCATGTACGATGGGATCTAGTACTGTTTTATAAACATAACTCGAGAGAGTGAGATTTATTTTGCTTCCCTTTATGATGGGCTCTAGTACTGTTTTATAAATACAACTGGAGAGAGAGTGAGGTTTATTTGGCTTCCATGTAGGATGGGATCCAGTACTCTTTTATAAATACAACTAAAGAGAGTGAGATTTATTTTGCTTCTATGTAGGATGGGGCTAGTACTCTTTTATAAATACAACTGGAGAGTGAGATTTATTTCGCTTCCATGTAGGATGGGATCTAGTACTCTTTTATAAATACAACTGAGGCGTGAGTTATTTACTTTCTTTTTATGTAGAATGGGATCTAGTACTCCTTTATACACACAACTCGAGAGTGAGATTTATTTTGCTTCCATGTAGGATGGGATCTAGTACTCTTTTATAAATACAACTGAGGCGTGAGGTATTTACTTTCTTTTTATGTATGGTGGGATCTAGTACTTGTTTATAAACACAATGGTGGGAAGCGGTAAATACTTCCCATTCTACACAGGCCCGGATCTACCACTTGCAAAATAACCCAATGGAGGACAGAGACATTTAAATCCCATTCTATGTATTTCAGGGTGTAGAACTTGTTCACAAACACAATGGAAGGGATCCGTGCTTGCTCCCTGTGGTACATAGGATTGGATTTAGCGCTTGTGCAATTAAAGAGCAGAGGAGACATCTTTAACCCCAGGGGTACTGGGATGAGTTTAATGCTCAGCTCAAAGACGTGAGGAGAGGATGCCTATTACCACTGCTTTTTAAGAAGAAATTTAGTATTTCTTTAGTAACAGGACATAGGAGAGAAGAATTTAATTACAAAACTGCTTAGAATGAACTTTAGAGCTTGTTGATATTAAAATTATAGCACCGGGGACAGAGTATATTTAACTACTGTGCTACTTAAGATAGAAGTTAGCACTTATTTCATAATATTACAGTAGAAAACAGTTTTTAATTCAATTGCACCTTGGATGGAATTGAAACTCGTACTATAAAAAGGGACAATGTGGTCCTTAACATTGCTTGGAATATGATGGAAAATTCTTTTTTTTTCTTTTTTAAACAGTTGGTGGTGCAGATCCCGCTGCTACTTACGATGGGAATTTGCTTACTTATAAAAAGCTGAAGGCTGTCTAGGGTGGGTTTAGCACTTCAGAAATTTTCAAACAGAAGTGTTTTTATCCTTGATATTATTTATGGAAAAGTTAAGGGTGTCTGTAATAATGGAACCACGTGGAGGAGCAGTTAACTCCGGTGCGATTTAATTGTAATTGGACGGGTAGTTATCACGAATAGCATCTACAACAGGACTTGGCGGTCCAGCGCATGTGGACACTAGAGCTGAACATAGAACAGGAAACTCAGTGGCGGTAATTCCGTCAGTACTACCAGGGGACAGAGAACTACAATTGCAATAAGAGGAAGGACAGTGATGATTTGGAACTCTATTAGGGAGGTACTTGTATTCTCTGCTATTTTATTTAACACAAGTAGTAGTTCTTGGCGGGAGTAAGTGGTAGCATTTGAGCATACTGCCTCCAAGATACACCGTCCACCCACGCCCAAATTGGTTTCTGCATTGAAATAATGCCTAGGGGGTATTGGGGTGGATTGCAGAAAGGAGTGTCGGAGATCATTAAACTCCCCTGAGATAACACTTCAAAATCTGCTCAAGGACTGATATCTTTCTGATCAGTGTGTAGGTATGGTGACAGTAAGGCGAGAAGAACATCCGACATATGGCATGGTGTCAACGGGTTTCCATCAGATACAAGGCCAGGTGGCATGCCAATGGGGATAACCCAGGATTTGGATTCAGCTTCACCTGGAACTCCCAGCTTACCTCTCAGTAATAGATCCAATTTGCTGTTCCTTGTTTTTCCATTCCATGTATCTCCCACCAGAGCTAGAATCCCACCCACTCAAACCAACCAAGCTTCTAGGATCTCCAGTGCCAGTTGAGTAGCAGCCAATGGACTATCAAATGTAACTTCCCATTACTCATTCCCCACTTCCTATTTACTCCCTTGATTTCTCCACACACTGTCCAACCACTTCCCTGCACTTCATGGAGACGCACGTACCATTGTCACTGGTGCTGTTCTCTTCGATGGTGATCTGCTCGGTCAGTTCGGACAGACTCTTTTCGGCTGAACGGCTGCCCCGCAGGGTCATGGATAGCTGCCGCTTGATCTTCTTCATCCTGTCCATGGTGGAGGCTACAGCGGCTGGAAGGGGAAGGAATAGGTGTGTAAATGAAATTGTGCCATTTGAGTTTTTATAGTTTATATTCAGGTCATGAAGGAATTGCTACATCCTCTTCCACAATATCTTCCGGTCACGCTCTTAATACCTATGCCAGGATCTAAGCAAACATGCCACGGTCTGCCCACTAACCCTTATGGAGTTCTGCTCCTAGATGTTGTGCCAAATTTCTATGGCAGCAACTTCGCCAGGTTCCTTCCACAACACCTCTGTTTGGTTCGCTCAAAATACCCGTTTTGAATCCCGCTGGCTGCATTTGTGCCAAGTCTAAACTATCACACCTGTGCACAGTTGTGTCGGCCACAACCATGCTTAACCATTTTGGTAACATCTACGCCGAGTCCTGCCAGAACAAGAAAGCTTGGCCACTTCTTACTAGTCACACAATTTAAGTTACAGCCCCCATCGATCCTGAATGTGTCTACAACTATCAAAGGCTGCCTGAGCAGAAGGTAGAACAGGCTCCTGTTTATACAATAACCAAAAAGTGAATCCTATGTTAATTTAAGACTCACTCAAAGTTGTCAGTGACACAGCCCCAAATCCCTGCACATGGCTACAAGGTTTCCTTCAGTGTGGGTGCTTACTTGTGTCACTGTTGGTGAAGAGGCACATCAACTTCTCACACAAGGTTATTCCACTTGAATGGGAATGTCCCATAGCGCTCTACCCTCAGCCTGGGCCTGTAATAGGATAAAAGTGCTAAAACTGCAGATGGAGCTGCTCATGGGCATCCTTGCTTGCTTGGGCTACCAGGAGCCTGGAGGCCTAGACGTTAGGGCATTTTTGAAGCACTTGTGATATTTCTCCATGAGACGTATACGACACAGAAAAGAAATAAACTTAGCACTCTAAAACTACAATATTAGAGTACGAGCGGAAGAATGAGGAAAATACCATTAAGAAGTTGTATTCAGAATGTGTGATAGTCTGAAATCTGAATTTTTACTACTTTGTCAAATGAGGACTACCGCAATAATAGTCTCTATCATCCGCCTGTGAGTTCTTGTATACTCCAACTCCTTTCTGTTGACTGAAACATCTCTCAAGCTATATACTTATAAAATATACCAATACATTTATTGGAATACCTGAAAATATGGAAAAAGGTGGCATTTCCACCAAGTAAGAATGACGATTTCATAATCGAGAAAATAGAATACAAGAATCAATAAACATTGAGAAAGTCAATTAGCCTGACTTGCAGATCGAGAACTGATAAAAACATTTAAAAAAAATGTTGTTGCAGTGAAAAACAAGATAACAAAAAATGTTTTCTCTATACAACACATCAATAAGATGAGAACAATCAAACAAGTGAATTTGAAAAGTAAATTATTTCGTCTTCTGCAATTTAAGCACTCCAAAATAATTGGCATGATACACCAAACAAGGTAATCAAAGAACAATTCTGAGCTGACATGGCCCTATGAGGAGAAGAGGACTGTCCAGAACCTGTTTAACCCCTGAGAAAAAAAAAAAGACAGAGATAGCACATGCAGAGTTACTTTGAAGTGTTAAGAGTTCATTTGCTAAATATTGCAAATGCATTGCCAACTAGAAGGATCTGAAACTCACAATCCTATTGGTTGAGATAAAATGGAGCAGCAACTATGCAAAACAGAATGGTGCTCTCTCTCTGGACACTTTGGTGCAGGCTCCCTATAATGCCCATCACAGTGGGTTTAACAGCCCCCTGCCCTTGGAGTAAATGTCCATCTGTCTGCAGTAAGGACTCGGTGAAGTGCACTCCAAGGTAAACAAAGATGCAGCACCTAAACAGACTGCCCTTCAGCACGAGAACTAAGAAAAAGAGCCATCACAAGATATTTGCCAAATTATCAGAATCCACACCAGGCCTCACCTTCGTCACAGAAACACGGCTCATTGAGAATTCTGCACCTATCGCCACAGAGCCATACCACAGCACTGTCAATAAAAATCTTACCTGCTAAACTGGAAGTGCCCTAGCAGTCATCACGCAAGAAATATTTACAACTATGTCAGCTTGGAAACATCACCATGAACAGCTGTAAATCCTTGCTGTGAGAGGTCACCACCACTACTCACTACAATATTCCTTGTTCTTTCATCTTAATCTACAGACCACCTCCCAGCAATGCAAGTTTAAGGATGACTTGCCAGACGCAGTGACCAAGACTTTACTAAATCACTTCAACCTATGCATCCTGGGAGACATCACGCTTGGTTTGACCAGAAGGATTGGTCAACAAACATTTGAATGATAATAAACCTTTAACGTCCAACTGATCATATCAGGCTCAGCCTCCTCTGCTAGTCTCACACTGGACCTCTTATTCTCCAATGTAGGACATGCCTCGGTGATTGTCATGTCCCCAGTCAAACAGAGGGACAACCACACCATTACCTTCAGTATCAACATACCAATCTATAACACCTTTAATATAGCAACTACCATAAACAGCACATTCACGCACAGACACTGGAAAACATTGGACCTCTCAACACAAGTCCCAACTTAAAAAACAGACTAATCACTATTCAACCTCAGGCAGAACCTGTCTTTTACAACTAGATCTCAGTTTCACGAGACAGCCAGAAATGGCTAAAGAACAGGACCAATGGTTACCCCACCCCCCCCCCCAAAAAAAAAACTACGATAAGAACAATGAAAATACGAATCAACAACCTGCAACTCAAGTGCAGGAAAACAAGCTATGAAAATTACAGACTCGTAGCGCAAGGCTATAACAGAACCTCCCCGGTATAATTGAAGCTGAGTGCCCATCAAAGGAATTCCACAAGATTCAAGCAGAATTACGCAATTCAGAATGTCAAAGCCAGAGACCCCATGATGGCAAGCCTTCTGCAGAAAATTCTCCGTGTAAAATGACCAAAAAATTTGAAAAGATTGAAAACTACTTTAAAGAAAAAGCAGCTAACACTTCTCCCATGCATAACAGCACTACCATGATGATGGACAACACCAACCTCCAATCTTTCACCATCTTCAGCCCCTTTCTCAAAACCAGTTCTATGACATTATCAATGCTAGCAGCCTATCAGGATGATGGCCTTCGCACCCAACAAACTGCCCTACCCCCCCCAAAAAAAGAAAATATATCCAAAAACAACCTTGGCACAAACCTGTGCAGGGGAAGTAGTGATAATTACTAAACAAGTCCTCGGAACAAGTATCTTTTCTACCGGAGCTACCACCAATCAAGAAGAAATATCTGGTCCCATCCAATCCAGCAAACTACAGGGCAATCTTCAATGACCATTCCTAGGTAAACAATTGGAAAGAGCATTTTTACTTAAATATCCAGTGTACTGAGGAAAATAACTTAATATCTGACCACCAGTCTGGATTCAAACAAGCAGAAACAAGGAGTTGGTCCTCATATCCATTTGTAACGACCTAAAGCTCATGGTGGACAAGAACAGCGTGGGTGTCTTACTGCTACTAAACTTATCAGCAGCATTTAACACTGTTTACCACCAGATGCTATTATAGAGACTCAAATTCAGAGTATTTAAATATGCCCTAAAATGGATTGGATCTTACTTTAAAGACAAACAAAGCTTGGTTTTCATAACACCCTTTGTAGCCGCCTAATACCCTTTAATGTGGCATCCCTCAGGGATCTATCTTTTCACCACTACTATTCATCAACTATTGAAACTTTTTACATATTTCAACTCATTCTAAAGTTGGACGGCTCAGGACAGTTCTAGGAGAGGATGTGACGTAATGGCCAGAGCTGTCGACTGAGGAACTGGGCAACCAGGTTTGAGTCTCAGCACTGACTCAACATCATGTGACCCTGGTCAAATCACTTAATCTGTGCCTAAAACAAAAAACAAAAAAGTGTCCTTGTGTACTGTAACTGGTGCTCAGGTAAAATGCTCCAATAACTTCGGGTCGAGTTTGTGCTAGAGAAAACTGCAAAAAAAAAAAAACAATGATTAGGCAATTTGAGCCTTAAATCCCTCCATGGAGTATTGGAGTATGATTACCTACTTAAAGTGCAACACCGTAAAGACATGACCTGTGAAACATGACACAAACACCTGCCTACCGACATATGATACAAATACCATGGTGATCTGCCAGATACATCAATGGGATGGAGAATTCTATGAGTATCTATGGACTCAAATCTGCCCATGACATCGCATGCCAATGAAGTCACAAGGAGCACCTTTTACACAATGAAAACGCTGCGACTCATTGTCACAGCTTGAACGGCAACAAAAATGACAAGCTATTCTCACACTCGTAATGGCCAATCTCAGTAATGCCAGTTGGCTAAATGTTGGTACCTCTGCTTCAAAATATGTAAAATTTTGCAAATCCAAAATTCTGCAGCAATTCTTCACCTCTGCCTTCACCCCAGAGCACGCAATGCCAATCTTCACTTTCTATCCGTAGTTAAACATTCAACGTTCACATGACTACATTGTCCAAAGGGAAAAGAATGCTGTCACTCACAGTGCAGTTAGCCAATGGCTGAAATAGGCTGACCTATGCCACATGCTCTAAGCTGTAGGGGGAAGGAGAATGTGAATGACACAACATCAGACCAATGGCTAAAGAGGACTGACAGAAAGCCACTATAAATAAGTGTATAATACATATAATTTCATAAAATCAAAAAATATGTGTAACACTAGACCTAAAAAGAGTGTACGTACACACACACACACACACAAATGCAGATCAGGACAGTAATGTCCTGACCACGTCCTTCACAGACATGTTACAACATAGGCAGCAACTATGCAAGCATCCACCTTCCTCAGATGAAACCCAGCCAGCCTCCTAGGGAAAAGGGCCATTATACCTACAAATGGAATGTAAGCACTGTAGCTAGCACCACAGATCGCCATTTCACATAAGAATAGGAAATGATAATACTAATAATCATAAGAAATAGGTAAAAGGCTTAGTTTTTCTGGTACAAGATGCCACGTTCTGGGCCTCGCTGCTGCCAAGATTCAAGGCATGCCGGAGCATTTATAGGTCAGAAGAGAGGTGAAACCAAGGACGTTCCCAACCAACATATTGACATCAACAGCGGACTCTGGGACAGTTCTCAGAACGACAACCCCTCTGCGAGTATGAGCACGGTCGAGAGTTATGGACAGCGAAGACCAGCACACCATACCAAGAGCATAGACACAGGCATTCCGCCTACACTGGGGAACTCCACCCAACATAACCTCACAATGACCTTGAATACAGATGGAACTTAATAGCTTCGCCTCTCCAATCCACGCTGCAAGCGCCCGCTGCCACTATGTACCTGAAGATCGACAACCTGCCTAAGGACATACAGGACTCTGATAATACCTCTGGTCCCTAGACTTCACAAACATAGGGCCCGATTATGACCTTGGCAGATGGGATACCCTGGCCAAACTTGACGAATAACCTGCCAGCTGTTTTACAGGTTCCATTATAATCTTTGGAATTTGTAAAGCGGTGGGTGGGATATCCGTCCCAATTGTGAGAGTACCACATCCGCCAAGGTTGTAATCGGGCCCATAGGATGTCTACCCTACCTTCTATCCCTAACCACAATAAGGAGGAAAATTCATATAATCTTTACAATGGCCCCCTCAATATTATTTTGATATCATCCAGATCATCATATCATATTCCAGTTCATTACCTGATGCCTCCTCGTCAACGGGACAGGGGAATAAAGTATGAACAAAAATCTGTGGAATCTTGATGGAAACTGGATGGAATAAATGCAGTCTGGATCTGCCCACTTAACTAACCACTCAATAGTACCCTGGCAGCCCCTCTGATACCAAAGAGATCTGCCAATAATGGCTGGTCCAGCGAGGACTCTAAGGTAGTCCACTGTGCAGGCCCCGGATAGTCATATTCTCTGAGCACTCACATCCTAAAATGCAGTACATACTGGGAAATATCATTAGCTGGCATCACACGATGACAATTAGATAAAGGAGGACTGTACCACAGTCTATTCAGGCCGATCTCGGATACCCCATCACTCTTTATAAACAGGTTACCTCTCCCTGAGCCTTTACGTCACAGATTTGACTCTCTCTGCCACAGGCAACACAGGACATATTTTCTAGAACATAAAAGATAAACTACCAAACAATCAAGGGACCTGCAGGGATAAACGGGGCTGCCATTATAATACAAAATTAAAAAATTGCATCTATTTCACACATTTCCTCATCTATCACACCTTCTAGCGCTGCGTCCCATATCACGATTACCACAGCTCCGCGGACGTCACGCATCACATGGACACACCTCCCACACAGGCTCAAAGCAAAGAACACTCACTTTTAACCACACACCCGCAAGGTGTAGCGGGCCACCTGGGTGCAAAAGCGCTTTGACGCCCTGCGTGGGATAGTAAATGCTTAGCCCCCACCACCACCCAGACCCCTAGTAATCTACTGAGTAGAAGAATGTGATTAGGTCTCCACACCCTGGAAATCATTAGATAAGTAGAGACCGAGGCAGCTGCCCAGAGCCGGCTGAGCGAAGACGGCGCCCTGGGCGGAGAGAAATGTGGCGCCCTTGCTGATAGTAGTGAGTTAAATGGGGCAGCGGGGGGTCCCTTTGTGTTCGCCAGTCAGTGCAGGATCCCCGGACTCCCCCCAGCTCTCCTAAATCAGGGATGCCTGAGCTGCCTCGGGCAGATAATGGCTTTGTTGATGTGTCAGCGGGGGACAGAGGGTGAAGGCAAGGAAGGGACCAAATGAGAGTTAAAAACCTCAACCGTGGTAATATAATTAAAACCACTTTAAAATGGAAAAGCAGACAGAATCGAACTGGCAGGAACAAGGAAAAGGCTGGGGCAAGAGGCGAAGGGCGCTTGTGTTGGCATAATGGCAATGCACACAGCTCCCTGCGCCCCTCAGAATATTGGCGCCCTGGGCCAGGGCCCACCTCGCCCATTACAAAGGCCGCCCTGCAGCTGCCGCGCGCCAGCTCTGTGTCATCCCGCTTTCCCAGGTCCCCCCTTTCCGCCATGGAACGGCTTCCCCCTTCATGACGCCCACGTGCCGCCTCTCTCGGAATCGATGCTGAGGTGACACCAGTGCCAGCGAGAAAGGGTTTTCACCAGCTCGGCACGTGCTGCGCACCCCCACGCTCATTAAATCACCGCGTGGGCTCTGAATGTATTTTTGGCTGATGCTCTTCGCAGGCACTTGGTGCAGAATTGCAAGAGCAGGATGCAGAGGGGCCTGCAGAGTGAAGCCGACTGGCCCACCGGGGCTTCCCAATATAAACTCCTACGAGAGCGCGTGGACCTCTGGCGGCTCAGACAGTACCAAATCCAGGGCTGGGAATGAAGTCACAGGAGGGCAATACCAAACCAGATTACATCCAAAAGGGTCATTCTGCAAACTGTACTGCTGGTGCATAATTGGGCAAACATTAACTGGATTGCTGCTTTTTCACTAAATGGATCTTTCAAATCATTGGCCCCTCTGCTCAGACTACCACATGAGTAATGATCGCCCATGTGTACTACCACCTTATTTTGTGGCTAGGAATACGGGCCACTGGTGGGACACAGCACTGTCACAAGCCAGTCCCCTGGTCACAAGCCAGTCCCCTGGGCACAAAATCCACAGAATTAGTCCACACAAATAGTGTGACACTGCAGTGGACAATCAGGGCACAAGTCCTAAAAAAGCAGTGGGGGGGACTAACCAGGAAAGCCTATGTGCAACTCATACTATGCATGACATTACAGGAAGTGACATCATAAGAAGTTACATCTGTTCTAAAGACCTCGCACATGTGTTTATCAGGTCTATCATGGATACGTTCGAGCACATTATGAGATATAACAAATGAAAGCTGATCACTACTTACTTGAGTTCCCTGTCTAGAGGGTTAACAGCCCAAATGGGTCTGAATTTTAGTGCCTCACTAACTACAGGCGATAAACCACTAAGTGCCACAAGCTGGGCACACACACTGCCCACAAAAGGTTGCCACCCACATTTAGCAGCAGATATCTCAGATGTTCTTATTCTTGGCATAACTATGGGCATGATTACAACCTTGGCGGGTGGGATACTCCATCACAAAAGTGGCAGATATCCTGCCCGCTGCTTTACAGGTTTCATGGGATATAATGCGACCTGTAATATGGCGGACGGGATAACCGTCACCTTTGTGACGGATCATCCCATCCACGAAGTTCATAAGCAGGCCCTATATCTAAACCAACCGCGCATTCACCAGTGTAAGGATAGCTCTCCCTGGAATCAGTACCACCAGAATACCCACAAACATTTCATCCATCACTTTCTTGTGTACTTCAGCGTGATTTAACTAGCGGCATTATCAGCATGGGGGAGGAAGCACTCAATATTTCCAAGTTAATGTTTTCAAACTATTACTTTTGGGAACTGCAGTGATGTGATCTGAATTACTAAGGTGAAAAGCTTCCACATGTTACAAAAATGCACTTTAAAAAAAATATTGATAAATATTTTCATGGATCTGCACCGTCGATCTGACTTTGCCAAGGCAGGACTAAAAACGTATTAAGTGGTGTCCCACCCCATCAACGAAGCTATGTCCCAGGGTTGAAACTGCTTTGCTACTGTTGAGGGGCAGGGTTGTGTGTATACATAGTTTCGTTTTGAGGATTTGTAGAGCACATGGCTACTCAAAGGCCTCCCAGCGCTGAGGAAGATCACTAGGTAAGAGAAACAGACCTAAACAGGGAACAATGCAGTTTTCAATTTTCTACGAAAAGAAGATTCTGACATGTGATGACCAAGTTCCAAGGAGAGGGAGTTCCAGATCTTAGCTGCTCTACAGGCGAAGGATCTACCCCCATCTAACTTTCGTAGCACGAAAGGAGTTAATTAAAAAAGCTGAAGAAGATCTAAGTATTCTCCAGGAGGTACAGGGAGTGATCATTCGTCTGAGGAGGACTGGACCCTTATTTCGAAGGGCTCGGTGAATAAAAAACACATAGCTTTAAAAATAACGCGTGTTCAATCAGAAGCCAATGGAGGGAAGAAAAGGCTGGAGTGGCAGATGAATTTCTGGGGGTGTCTGTGTAGGCGAGCAGCGGCGTTCTGCACCACCTGAAGTCTCTTTAGAACATGCAAAGGAGAGCTCAGGAGCAGTACGTTCCCATAATCGGTTCCCATAATCGAGACGTTAAAATGTAAGAGCCTGAATAAGAAGTCTTTTAACTGAAAGAAGAAGTCATTTAAAGATTTTCCCAACGGTTCTTAGATAACCGAAACAGATAGCAGCTAGTTTATCAGAACGGCATTCCATTGTAAGGTGCGGGTCTAGCCAAAAGCCCAAGCTTTTTATGGAATCTTTAGGCAGAGGTAGATCCTTAGGCAAGTTCACTGCTAAGGATGGGGACCTAAGTAAGGAAGGATTCCCGACGATCATAACTTCTGTTTTCCCATCGTTGAGCTTAAGCTTGCTCTCTATCATCCATTTGGCGATATCTGAGAGACAGGAAGATAAGGTAGCCTGTTGGGTATTCTTAGCAGAGAAGGAGTAGACCAACTGAGTATCATCCGCATAAGATACTAGAGATAGCCTATGTAGTTCAATTATTCTTGGCAGGGGGGGGGGGGGGGGGGGAACATATAAATGTTAAAAAGAGTAGGGCTCAGAGAGGAGACCTGTGGCACCCCACAACGGAGTCGCAGAGGTTTAGAAAAAAAAGATTGATCTAGGACTTGAATGGTCCTGTCCTTCAGAAAGTCAGAGAGCCACTCAAATGGGGTCCCTGAAAAGCCCATCCAAGAGCTTCTCTGAAGGAGAATATTATGATCTACAGTATCGAATGCAGCACTCAGATCCAAAAGGATAATTGCTGCATAGCCACCTGAATCCAAGTGTTGATGGGTGTCCTCAGTAACCGCCAACAGGGCAGATTCTGTGCTATGCAAAGGTCTGAAACCCATCTGAGCGTGATGCAGAAGATTGTAATACTTGAGAAAGCCTGAAATTTGTTTATTAACATGTTTTTCGATAATTTTAGATTTTATCAGCAGAAGGGCAATTGGTCTATAATAGCTCAATGACCTCGGATCAAGCCTAGGCTTTTTAAAGGAAGGTTATTTAGCATGTTTCGAGTTTTGTGGAAGCTAACCAGAGGTGAGAGAATTATTGAGAATCCCAGTTAGAACTGCCACAACAACGTCGGCGCTGAGGATTAATATAGACGGTGGGCCGGATCAAGGGGAGAGCCTGATTTTATAGTGCATAGGAGATCGAGAACTAGGTTGTCAGTCAGGGGCTGAAACGCTATAAAAGTGACATTCGAAGGGTCTTGAAATGCCGTAGTGGCATCTTGTGCGGAGAGGTGGGAGAAGCCTCGTTGAATATTAAGAACTTTATCATGAAAGAAAGCTGCCAAATTGTTACTGTGCTCCGAAGATGCTTGAATTGGGCTGCAAGGAGAAGGGTCTTGAGTTAATTCTTTAAAAATTGTAAAGATTTCTTTAGGAGAATTGGAGGATTGTTCTATTCTGGCAGCATAGAACAGTCCATGCGCGGTTTTAATTTCTGCATGATAGTCTCTAAATGCTGCCCTGTATTCACATTTAGAGTCATCGTCATAGGCTTTCCCCATTTCCTTTCTAACTGTTTACACATCTTTTTATGTTGCTGTATCTTAGGAGAAAACCAAGAGGACTTCTTGGTACGTGCAGTGTTATGGACGGTCTTAGCCGGAAATACATTGTCCATATATAAATAATCCTTATAGCAGTGCTGGAATTGGCAAGGAAAATCTTTACTTTGGGAACCCAGAATTTGGGGGTCAAGGTGTGGCTATGGAAAGGGTGTAGATTCACAAGGGGAAGAGTCATGAAAGCAGTCCGACAGTCAATTTATACATTTTAAAAACAAAAATCTGCTACAAAAAAATTGCCAACAAGGAGAAGCAGGACAGTAAATATGTTTCAGCTTAACTGGTTGCAAAGACTACATTTTAAAATATCTTATTGTGGTTAAGGCACCTGCTGCAGAGATCTTTGTGTTTAGTGAATCTCACAGAATAGTAATGGTAAGATAACTCTAGTGATTAATGACCTTGGTGGAGAGATTAAGGTTTTGTGTAGTCCCAGTTTTGACTCAAAGTGGGACATGGATTAATGTGTTTTCTGCAAAGCACACCTTGTAAATACGGCTGACTTTTTAATTTTAATTTTATGTAAAAAGGTGCGTGAATTACTGATTTTAACACAGATCCTTTTGTTACTTGCAGTTCATAAATTGCAACACTTCTAATACAGAACTGTGATCTATGAAGGACATGTGACTCCTACAAATTGTAATCCTCCCTATCTGTAACTCATCGTTATGTTTCCCTAGATTACTATACCACTAATCCCTTCTGGGTCCCCAAGTAGCGTGCCACCGCTGAAAAGCACTTTGATGCCTTGTTAAGGGTAGCAAGCGTTATATAAATATAATTACAATCCTATAAATGGATTTACACACTTGTACGATTTATTGTCAATTTAAAATGTGTGCGTGTGATGTAAAGCACTCAGACATACTTGGAATGAGTAGCACTAAAAAAAGAATGAAAAAGAAACTCAAGAAAGGGAATGGACTACCAAAATGCTTCTGATGTGCCCGCTGTGACTCCGAGATGGCAAACAGGTGCCCCATGGTCAATGCTACTGATGAAGCTAGGAAAACAAAAAAATGATGGGTGGATTGCTTCGTTAATCTCAGCCACTAGTTATTATTCTATTATGCAATCCAGTACTGCAACTTTATGCCAACCGTGCCACCTCAGACAGGCATTCGAAAATCAGCCTTAGTGCGGCTGGTATACGAATATTTTCTTTCTTACTGCTGGACCAAGTTCCCTCTGAAGAGAGCCACGAGGAACCCCAGACCAGTTTCTGCCCATCTGGGCCTCGTCAGTAGGTTGAAGCTGGAGCTCTATGGCACAGCGAATATGGGACCCATTTCTGGGCACCTCCGTCTCACTTGGGGCGTCGCACTGGGTGCACTGTTCAAATTAATCTGAGACCCTGGTAATTACCCTGGGCTGCAATCCAATCCATCTGTGTTTTGTTCATCATGCCGCCTCAGACATGAACGAGCCCTGGGCAAATTAGTTTTGACGTGAGAAAACAATTAAAGCAAGACTGTAAAGCCTGTGAAGCTGAAGAGGCATGAGCTTTGGAATACAAAAATGTCACTCATCAGTGGTATAACAAAGGCCCCCACAGTCCCTGCGGTGCAAGGGCCTCAGCACAGTACCCTGGCCTGAATGGGTGAGGGGCTCCATACTTTGCAGGGGGCCTTCAAGTTTTGTTATGCCACTATCACTCACATCTGTGGACCAGCCACAGATGTGCAGGGGGCAACAATTTCGGCCTAGAGCATGCAATGCAGTTCTGAGTAAGAATAAAGATGTGATTTTTAAACCACAAAAGCAGGGTAGGCCAGCGGAGCCAAAGGATCCCACATGGACACAAGTTCAACAATTGAGTACGACTTGTGGGAGGGGCTTTCTCACAAGGATCAATGCCCACCTAAAGGTCAACCCCTCATACCCCTTCCCTCAAACACACAACACGAAATACAGAACCCTTTGTGAAAGCGTGCCACACAAGTTAAAGCGAAAGGAGGCCAAAGTCTATCGCGCTGTGGAGTGTGCCTCGTAGTAGATTTAGTGGCTGATGCCTGCCCCAGTTCTGGAGTTGCCAAATCAGAAGAACTGTTGATCATTTCATTAGTCAGTCCACAGACGAATAAGCGGCAAAGACATCCAAGCTGCAGAGTGCAAGCTTAGGGTTTGGATATAAGTGCTCTTATTGGCACCAAGCGCACATAAATGTGATGGAGAGATGCCGCATCACGCTGGGGCCCATCTATGTGTAGATGTATGAGACTCATAGAAGACAAACCTATCTGCAAAGCAGTGGAGCACTGCCCAGGATGGACAAAGATCTTAGATAGCCTAGCCAGCCAGACCAGACTGATTCTACAGAAAGGTGCGCCTTAGTCGACAATATCACGCAAAGGGACCAGGGTACTGGTCACCAGAAATAGTTTAAAAAAACAAAAAGGGAGAGGGGCTTGAAAAATATGGGAGGTTCGGAAAATTAATCCTGGTCCTGTGTATAATACTTCCGTATAATCAAACGTACAAATCAAAAGGTATTCACAGTTCCACTGGGAAAAAGGGTCCCTATCCCTCAGGGGGGAAAAAAGGGAAACGAAGGTTCCTGAAAAACCAAATAATTCGAAACAAGAGCCCTCACTCACCAATTGGTGACATGCTTCATCATTGGGCTATGCTCCTCGTCAGTCCGGCACTGCAATGCCTGACGGGCCCCACAAAGGGGCTCTTTGCCGGAGATCTTTTATCAGTAAATTGTTGCCGGTCAGTGTATACTGTCGTGTAGGATTGGTATATATAAAGAGAAAGTTGTGCTGTTAAAAATGACTAGAGGTAAAAAATGGTTTATTAAGATATCTAACCCCTGTCATGATTAAAAACAAGAGTGAGGGGAGAGAACAAGATAAGGTCTAATCTCCCCCAAAAAGTGTTGATAACTGGCACTAGCTCTCTCAACTTGGAGTGTAGTGTGTGCACGTACAGGCCCCCCCTCTACTGCTAGTAAATAAAGGTCAACATGTTTCTCGCTTTTTAGTCTATAAGATCTAGTGCGATTCTTCAGGACCAATAAACCTACCTAAACCTAAAGTCATCTATAGCCTATAATATAGAGCAGTGTTCCCCAACCCCCGGGCCGCGGACCGGTGCCGGTCCATGGATCAATCGGCACCGGGCCGCCCGAGGAACTTCAACTTCATTTCACTGTGGCGGGCGGCCGAGGCGCAGAGCATTGCGCCCTCCTAAGCGGGCCACGGAAAAATTATCAGACATTTACCGGTCCGCGGCGATAAAAAGGTTGGACAACACTGATATAGAGTATCTTATTTCCGGGAGCACCGCGTTGGGGCAGGTATAACCGCGAGTCGTGGCGATAATACAAACCATATTGGACTACGTTATGTTGGTGCTTTACCCGATGGGGCCCATCTGCTAATACGTGGAGGGTCCCTGCAAATAAAATACTCTATATTATAGGCTACAGATGACTTTAGGATTAGGTAGGTTTATTGATAAAAGATCTCCGACAAAGAGCCCCCTTGTGGGGCCCGTCAGGCATTGCAGTGCCGGCCTGACGAGGAGCATAGCCCAATGATGAAGCATGTCACCAATTGGTGAGTGAGGGCTCTTGTTCCGAATCATTTGGTTTTTCAGGAACCTTCGTTTCCCTCTTTTCCCCCCTGGAACTGTGTATACCTTTTGATTTGTACATCAGAAATAGTATGCAGAATACCGAAGCTGAAATTAATTCCAGCTGCCAGAGAGGAGGCACCACAACTCTTAGAATTAGCACTGAGTTTACAAACTTGTGAGGTGGAAGAAATCCTTTAAGAATTTTGAATGACTGCACATCGAATAGATACCATAGGTGATGACATTTTGGCAAAGAATATTATTACAGTTCCAAAAGAAATGTTGGATTTCTCAGTGCTGGTTTTGTCATT
Source organism: Pleurodeles waltl (assembly GCF_031143425.1). Taxonomy (NCBI): domain Eukaryota; kingdom Metazoa; phylum Chordata; class Amphibia; order Caudata; family Salamandridae; genus Pleurodeles; species Pleurodeles waltl. The sequence goes on from NC_090449.1 coordinate 58,539,132, forward strand.
TTTTTTGTTCAACTTCATTGCTGAAGGGGATGTCTAAAACTGATTAAAAAAAGAACATATCAGCTAATCTTAAATATGTTTATTGGTTTTAGTCCCTGGTACTGAAGGGACCGCCTTAGTGTACGGATATACGACCAGAATGCTGTCACTCAGTGTAGGTGGCCAATAGGTGAAGTAGGCTGATCTATACCACATGCTCTATGCTGTAGTAGGCGGAAGGAAAAAGTGAATGACAACAAACTAATGACTAAGGAGGGCTGACAGAAAGCCACTATAAATAAGTGTATAATACATATAATATCATAAATTCAAAATATATGGTCAACACTAGGCCTAAAAAGAGAGTACACACACCGCCACACAGAAATGCAGATCAGGACAGTTCTGTCCTGAATAATAGCAATACAGGTTCTTCCCAGACACGATACAACGCAGGAGCGGATATGCAGGCACCCACTTTACTGAGATGAAGGTCAGCATGAGCAGCAGCAGTGTAAGACCAGGCGCTAGGAAACAGCAGTGCATGCACAAAGTGAAGAGGCTTCACGTGCAGCAGACGTGCAAGCTTCTCTCACACGCAGAAGATAGCACATCACAGAGTCCATGCTCACACCGGGTATCTGCTGTGATTTGCAGGTGACATGTCTGAAACAAACTGAGTCCTCCCATCCTTCGGAGGCAGACACACCAAGTGCCATAAAAACTGAGAAACAGCTGTTATTTACAGTGCTTAGAGATGCAGTACTGGCGCTACACAAAAATGAATTATCATTAAAATTTTCAGTAAAAATGTCAAAGTCTAGTTGAAAAGACCACAAGATCTGTGCAAGAACTGAAAATCTAGAAGGACAAAGGGCTGGCTTCTCCACCATGAAGCTGCTAGGACAACTGTTTCTGTCCAATGCTCGTCACTTAGGAGACCTGCCTGTTCGGTGTTTTCTCTTCTGGCAGATTTGTAAATTTAACATTATGACGAATGAGACAAATTTTCATAAGTTTGTCCAGCTGACAGTATTTTTGTTTTCAGTGACATTGAGCTGTGGTTTAAAATAGACAGACAAAAAAAACCTTTAACGCTTGGTTTGTATGTGGGGTGTGTATGTGCTCATATCCTAAAAATGCCACATTTTCGCAATGATTCTGAAAGAGGACTACAAACTCACTCATATTGGACGGGGAAGTGCAAACTGATGTTGGGAAATCAGAAAAAATATTCCAGGCTAGAATGAGTGGTCAGAGGCTCAACCCAAATAGCCTGCTGAAGTAATCAACTTTAACAGGAAAAATAACTTACTCTTCCCATTTTATTAATAGCTCAACATGTCAACATGTCAATTAGGTTCTGAATCTGAAACTTTGTATCATAACTTGCAAATTCACGTTGGAGACCTAATACAACACAATCTTTTCGGATCTTTCTGGGCCCCGAGTTATTTTTTTCCTGCTGTAGATTAATTTGCAGGAGAACTTCCACCCTCAAAAAAGGATTTCAAATTTTCTAAACCTCTTTCCAGCAAACCCTCCCCGCCCTGGGATACTTACTCCAGCACCAGTTTAAGATGATAAGTTTTGAAATGCACAATCTATGCCATGGGCTATGTGGCACTAAAAAAAAACAAATAAAATCAAACAGACCGAGACCCAGCAATCCAACTGGAGGTAAAGCCGGGTTGTTAAAGCCCTCCTAAATCTTCCAGGGATCTAGTCTAGTCATTTCTTCACCCTGACCATTTCCCGTAGCAGAGCAGCCAGGATCGAAAAAGCTTCTCAACCCAGGAGATTTGTTTCGGCAGGAATTCATGGATTAACTGTGTTTGTTGATTAAAGGAGACAGTGGCAGAATTTTTCTGAATTGAATGGAAAGGGACTATCATGCATTCATTTGAATGGACATCGACTGCAAATCAACTACAGACACAATAGCGTGATCCCTCTCCTACTCCAGGTCAGTACAAGTCAATCGTTCCACACTTTCAGAAGAACGTGGGTATCCTCTGCTTACATATTTACGGGAAAAAAAAAAAAAAAAAAAAACCTGACAGACTGTACAAAAAACTGATAGCAGCCAGTAAAACAAAGTGTGGCAAAGACCAACTCCTGTGGAGCTCGGCATGATTGTCTCCTAGTGGTTGAACTGAAAGGGAGTTAGGATTACTTGCTGACAATGGTCAATTAGGAATGTTTTTGCCCAGTCCAATATGGTGTCATAAACCCAACTGAAGGAAGAAAGGGAAGCAACACCTTATGGTCGATAGTGATGAACATGGAAGACGGACTAAATAGCAATAGGGTTGTAAAAAATACTGACATCCCCATGGTATCTCAAATCTAGGACTGCTACCAATGTGAACATGGTAACCATCCTGGGCAGAACCTGGCTTGAAGGAGACCAGGTGTACTGTTGGATTCAATGATGCCACGGTTTGGCCACAGACTATTAAATTAGAAAGATCAGGTATCTGTGACAGGACTCTGAAGCTGGCAGGTATGGTACCATGCAGAGCCCTTCATTGTGTTTTAGCAACAGGGCAACCACCGATCCTTAAGTAGCAGTTAGGAAGAGTTCAGAAGAACCCATGCAAAAACTTCTTACGTTTTGTAGATCATGTCCTATGGCTGAAATAAGTGATTTGAGGGCACTCTGGGTACAGGAGTTTTGGAAAGAGTAACATGCAGGCTCTTTTTAGCTAATTTAGAATGGTTTGTTGGTATATAAGCCTGAAAGTGTCCAGGGAAAGCTAAAATACAGTTTTAAACCCCTGCAGTATGGTTCCTGGGTGTTGACATCAACTGATATGTCACCTACACTGAAGCTGAAGATCTACCCGCATTGAGACACGTGAAGGAACCCATCACTCATTCCTTTCCTTCTCAGTCTCAAGGAGCAACTAGAGTGGCATGCAAACAGGCTGGTTAAACCCACCATCAGACAAGGCCAGGGCTTGCTCCTGGGTACAAATGCTGCCTGCAAATGACTATCATCACCTTCTGATGATAGGTTGCAGATATATACACCAGCCTTCCAGGTGTCACGCATATGAATACTACAATGTCAAATGGCGGATATTTATTTACCTGGGATGCTGCAGGGCTGAAAGCAAAACCAACCAGTTAAAAAAAACATTACCTGTGAGTGTCAACCCTACTTGGGTGATACTGCCTAGGTGACAGTGCCCAATCTTGAGCGAGATGGATACAAGAAACAATGCTCAGGGAACACTGTTTGTCCAAAGTGCTTTGGTTCATACCTAGCCTGCGGTGTTAAAATTTAAGGGAGCATGGTTTTGAATTTGTGGTTGTTTTTGCATTTTTTTTTTCAAAACTGTGTTTTGTCAGTCAAGTCTTGTTGCTCAAACCTGGAGACTTAGCTAATACTTTTCACTGTTGCTTGGAACAAAATAATTGGAAAATCTTAACCTGAGCAACTCACATGGGGACTTCAGAAGCTTTCTCAAGTTTGTCAACAAGAGAATCCTCCAAGACACTCAAAAAGGGGACGATGGGATTACTAAGAAAATATATTTCTGAGGCAAGAACTGTCTGAACAGGATAACCAGTCCATGAATTTGGCGTGAGCCGTAAAGAGCATCTCGTTTAGCACAAAACAGCAATCAAAAAGCCTATGTAGACTTCTAAAAGCAAAGCAATGTCGAGTGCTAGCCTGCTATTACACTGAAAGGCCTATAGTGTTATTACAATTTAGTGCTCTTATGTAACTGGACAGCTTGGAGACTCTGCCTTTCAAGCAGTGCCCATCCCCTTACTTGCTGTTCCCCTCCTCCAGATTTCCTGGAATATTAACAAATGGCTTCAGAATTAGGGTTACTAATGATCTTAAAATCATATTTAATTAAAGACAGCAATGATACATGATAGAGATTTAACAGAGACTCAAGTTAGCTTTTAATCTTCAACATCAAATTATGGTGCGCATCCCATTCTCTCTTTTGAAATTCGAGAAAAATTGTGATTAAGATTGCGGATTTCCTAGGACTGCAAATGATGGAATTGTAATTCGGCTGTAAAACACCGAATTTATATATTTTCCCACCCAAAACGACTATATCAATAGGTTTTGTTTGCAGATCTCTGGGCTGTGAAAATTAGAGATTTTAAGAAAGAACTGGAATGTTATCCTGTCCCACCTAGTGTGTTAGCAACGGCAGCAAACTTTAACTATCCTTCACTTTTTTTGAGCAGCAGTTGAAAATGTGGAGGGGAATAGTTCTGGTCTCTGCCGTTACAATTTCTAAAAGTAAGGTAGTTTACAAAAAAATATTCCTCATGGGTTTGTCAAATATATTTAACCCATGTTCACTCTTGGGGGGGGGGGGGGGGGAGGTAATAAAAAAAAAAAAATGTAATCTATTAGGATTTTCAAAGTCTTTTAAATCGCTTAACACATTGTTCAGTGTGGCATAGATATGGTTCCGTTGTGCTACAATTGAAGGAAGTAATTTCAGGAAAACTTACTAAATATTTCTTTCATTTAGCAGAATTTCCCTTCAATGGTATGAATATTTTACAAACTGGGAAATATATAGTAAGCAAACTGAAAACTGCACCCTTATGTTATCAAAAACCAGAAATGTTTGATAGTAGTAAACAGTCAAAATAAGCAAAAATGTGATCAAAGTTTGTTCATACAGTTGCAGTTGTATGCCATGACTTACAAACTCCTATCTTGGAATATTAGGGGGATGCACACAATGAGAAGCGGTATAAAGTATTTTCCTATCCAAACAGAAGGGGAATCCACATTGCACTTTTGCAAGAAACACACCTAAAAGCCCAAGAGGGGGCAGCATTCCAAAGAAGGTGGAGTAGTCAGGCCTACTCCGCTACTTATTCAGTCTATGCAAGGGGAACACTAATTTAAAGCCGAGCAGGGGTCCCCTTTTCAGCACACATGAGGTTTGATCGACCCAGCAGGTCGATATGTACTAGTTACGGACTGATTAGAGGGTCAGAAAATATCGATCGTGAATGTATATGCCTCAAACATAGATCAGGTGACAGTCCTGGCAGGTTTGACGGGCCCCTTGGCCCCCAATCTGGTACACTCGACCATTATGAGGGGAGACTTTAATTGTGTAGCAGATCCTAATGTTGACTGCCCCACCCTCCCTTGAGGGACTCACCAGTAGCCCAGACAGCCCCTCTTTTCGCGGAATGGCAGACCATATGGGGACTAGTAGACACCCAGCGCCAGACACACCCACATACACAGGACTATTTTTTTTTTCTCCAGCCTACACGAATTACATATTCGCCTCAACGCGTTCCTCTGCACCCCTCAGATTCACAGCTTAGTACAGGACGTAGAGTACTAGGCCAGATCGATATCCGACCACAACCGGTCTTCCTCCAGCTGACCTGGCAGCAACCCAAGCCCTGTATCCCTACGTGGAGACTGAAACCCAAATCATTAGAAGACTGAATGTACCAAGAAGTGATCGGAGGCGCCATATAAGGCAATATTTTGAGGACAACAGTGGCCCAGCATCCTCCCCCTAGATCGAGTGGGATGCCTTCAAGGTAGTGATCAGAGGGAAGTGCATAGCTGTGTCTGTAGGGGTCAGTTGTACTTTACTACAGGAAGTCCTGGCAACGGAGTGGGAATTGAGAGAGGCTGAGAAACAAAGGCCTGGTCACCCACACTTAAAAGCACTTGCTGGACACTAAAGAGGAGATTAACGGGACAGGTCGAAAGGCTCAGATGCTTCGATTACAGAAATTATATGGTAAGGGCACACGCAGAACACAATCTCATTGTCTCCCTCCTGGACTGGCTGGCTAACCCAGCTAAGAGAGGCTAGATTATTGTGGAGCACGAGACAAAGGGTGTGACCCGGCTGTATAGGGAAGGCGAGATTAACCTATACTTCAGCTGGTACTACACTAGCTTATACACAAGTGTGTCTGCATGCAATGGAGAGGCAATTAATGCTTTCCTAGTACCATAACATCTCCTGAACATCACGAACGAAGAGGCAGAGGACCTGAGTGGGGATATAACCCTGCTGGAAATGTCTGCGGCGATAAAGAGTTTATCGTGAGGCAAAACATCTGGGACAGCCAGGTTTCCTTTCGAGCTCTACACCATATATGCTGAAGAATTAGACCACAAGCTGGGAGACCTCTACAAAGCAGCTAGAGACACAGGATGCCTTCCAAATTCCACACGAGGGGCGTTGGTGGTGCCACTACTGAAGCCAGGGAGACTTGCCCACGACTGCAAAGCCTAGCAACCATTGTCAATGCTCAATATCGACAAGATCCTCAGCAGCGATCTGGCTATCAGGCTCCTTCCACTCATGACCAAGCTAGTCTACCCTGACCAAGCAGGGTTTATTCCTGCCTGCAAAATGGCACTCAATATTCAGTGCCTTTTGACTGTGATGGAGGCGGATGCAGGTGCCCATAGAGAAGCAGCTGTATTTGCTATTGATATAGAAAATGCCTTTGACAGGTTGGAGTGGGATTTTCTATATGGTGTAATGGAGCGCCTACAGTTAGGACGCAGCTTCCTGGCCTGGACCAGACTGCTATATGCAGACCTCACAGTCAGAGTTCGCACGGGACAGACCATCTCTGAGTGCTATAAAGTAGTAAAGTAGGGTGTAGGACCAGGCAGCGATGCCCCCTGTCACCCTTACATTTTACATTGGCCATGGAACCTCTAGTTAGCTGTGCGAGGACAGGAGATGGATATAAGGGCCTATAGATTGGATATCATCACCACTGCATTGCGTTATATGCAGACGATCTCTTAATCTACCTTCAAAAAATGACGAGAGATTTGGAGGATGCCAGGGACCTGTTAGAGGAGTTTGACTCATCATCAACCGGCAAAAGACAAGGCCGTTCCAGACGGTGGCCAAGTGCAACTCTCCTGAGGGTCTAGAGATGTTACAGTGGGAGCCCCGATGACCAACATACGAAAGGGTCAAATTCTTTCATGACCAGGCTGATCTCCTACAAGGGAATGTATGGGTGGCTGGTAAGGCACTCAGAGCGAGTACTGATTTATGGTAGATGCTATCCTTATCAGTGGCGGGACGAGCTGCACTGGTTAAGATGGCTGCACTTCCTCGATTGCTCTATTTCTTTGCGGTGCTACTAGTGTAGCTGGTGACATCATCACAAGATAGGTTCCCTGCACCCCGGGACATTGCTTGCTGAGCTTGCTTCCACACACATCCAAGACTAAGGTCACAAGTACTTTTCAAGATTTGGCCTTGATTCTAGCAAAGAGGTACATCACCAGACACTGGAAGGCACCCGGGGGTCCCTCGTATAAGGAACTTGAGAGATGGGAGTGATGAGAGTGAGGTAGTGTTGAGGGAAATTAGACGGAGCCAAGGCTTGCTAGACACAGACTGAGCTGGGGAAGCACCAGTGGATTGCTTCAGAGACCCAGACCTCCCATAACGAATAACATCCCCAGGGGATCACCAGCAACTCTCTAGAACTGTGGGTGTGGGTGCAAGCCCAAACAGATTCCTTACACTAGGCACCCCAATGACTCGACCACTGGATTTGCACCCTGGACCTTCCTAATATTTGAATGTAACAATGGGGCAGTTATGGATAAAACTTTACTACCTGGTGTACAGATTTCTTTTGGGCACAACTCTGGGGGGTGGGGTAGAGGAGTGCGGGGCATGTACAGTTTAATACAGGGATGGGGAAAATAAAGAAAAGACGGTGGTGATGTTACCTGCCTTAAAAGAAAATTGTTTTGTGTGAATTGGGTTTGATTTAAACTCTCCAATGCTTCCCCTATTTTCTTTTTGACACAGACATGCAATTCTTTTAATTTGATGAGCAATATACCCTGTTTGAGAAAGAACCTTAGTTATCTTGAAATACTACACTAAACTTTAAACTCCTACAGACATTTCTAGGTAGACACAATCTCCCAATATGAATGTCAAATGAAAGGTTTCTAAGGCAAGGGCCTCTTCTTGTGCAGAGATGCAGAAGGCAGGACCTAAAATAGAGTGGGCGATGAGCAGAGAAGGCATCACATATCTTATGAAGAATATCACTTTTCCAGGGTCCGACTACCTGTTTGGATACAAAACATGCAATTTCGGTTTTAAACATTTCAATACTTTTTCCTATCACATAAGACAGTCTCATACCAGTGATTGTGAATTTGGATTTACTAACAAGAACAATTTCTCACTACAGCTTGGCACACAGAGTGCTGCCGAGTGCCCACAAAAAGTAAAATTTAAAGTTGTACTGTAAAATGAAGTATCACGGCCCAGACGTGCCCCCATACCGGCTGGAAAATCTTTTCAGGGTTATCAAAACTTGACTTCAAGACTGAAAAAGCCTCCGACTTCTAAAACTTCTCTATTTTTCACATTTAAAAAAAATAATAGGTATGGAACCGAGAATATGGTAAGGTGAAGAAACCCACGAGGGTTGCGTATGTTGGGCATATCCTGGGAAATCTAATAATTTTACTCATAACAAATTATATGATGACATAAAAGAAAGACTATCACAATGTGCATCCTGTCTGGTTTTAAACCGGTTTAAAACCTGAGAGAGCAAACAAATACTGACAAAGCCAACAGGCCTTGCTTGTGTTTTGAGTCCAGACTATACCATTAGGAAACAAACAAAACAAAAACAAAATTTTAAAAAGCAGTTACTTTCTGTGTGCAATGATTTTATGTGATTACAAAATTAATGTGAGAGGAGTTAGTGAACCTTTCAAAAGTATAATAGTGCCTTGTGCAAGGCAATGCCACCATGACATAGGAAGTGGAACGATACACAAAACAACCAATAGCAAGAGGTGAGAAAGTGCCACACGTCTTTTGGGTGGAACCAAAGCCTTGTGTACTTGGTGTATATTTTACAAAAATGTGAACAGGTTCCAGACAATAGCGCCATCATTCAAGAACTAAAAACTGTACAACTAAACCAATGCATTTCCTGCTGCATGCTGAATAGCAAATGCTGTTTGTTCCAGAGCTCCTTCTCCATACACAAAGCCTTGGCTTCACTCAGTCAATAATACTGACTTTTCATTTAAACACTAATGGATACACAGTGGCACAAGAAATCAGATGACAAATTTCCTGCTAAGGCAAATATCTGTTTTATTAAACAGGTCATACCATTATCCGAAATCAACGCAAAATGAATTTCTGAATTACAGGAAATTTATCGAAGATAATATTTTAGATTTGTGGGCCAAACTCTACTCTCCAAATGCTACATAAACTTCTTAAAACCAGAACACCCACATTAATAATACAATCAAATTGTGCCTTAAAGTCTTTACCATTTTTTGTTTGAGCAGTCTAAAACGTCCTACAGTTCAAATACATTTCTGTAAAACGCTCATGTTGTGCTGTACAAAAAAGCAGTGCACAGTCATCAAATAGTACAGAACATTTATCACATTACAACTAAAATGTAATATGAAAGCCCTTATAGATCAAACAAATGTAAATTATATCCAAAAATTAAAATAACTAATTTACATTATTTTCAAATGGGAGATAGTTATATACCTGAGACGCGGCACGGATAGAAGCAAACTCAACCAGTTAAAACACTGTGCGCGAGTGTCCTACCTACTGGGAAAATGTCGCCAAGGTGATTGTGGCGTAATATGTGATGAGATGGAAGTGGATCAATCATGTCAGTGTGGCTAGAACCCTTGAACATAAATACTGGTCTTACAAAACGGCAGAATCTAGAAAACTCTAGCACGGGGATACCACCACTAAGGCACCAGCCAGCCTTTGATGTCCTGTTTTCGGGCTCCAACCTGGGATGAAACTCAAGCCTTCCTTAACCACCCCTAAGCGAGCACTTCTGCTGCCTCTAAACCCCCTGCATCCACACGCCATGTAGTCTTGACCTCAAGAGCATCTCCACTTTAGGAGTACTCTGTGAGCTGTTCCTCAAGAGTTTGGGGGTAGGGGAGGATGTGAGGAATGCCATCACAGAGAAAAACTTATTTTTCCAACAACCGCGCAGTTCCACCCTCGTTGAAATTCAGCTGCAGTTCATCTAGCTAGCCACAGACGGGGGGTCTTCACAAAGCACGGAGAAACCATTTCATAGGCTGGTGAGGCATTGTACCCAAGTCCCCTGGATCTCATTAGGACCACAAGAGACCTCGATGTTAGGTATTCACTTCTGACCTGGAGCTTTGATGCAAAGAGCCTTTGGACCATCAATCAAGCCCCTATGACCACTGGAAGCTCGGGTAAGGTTGAAGACTTACCTCACTGCTGGATGAATTGCCACACCTCCCTCTCCCTGCAGCCCAAAAACTCCTGCTACCAAGTCCACAGCCTTCTTTCCCATCTCATCTCCACCTGTAGGTAATAGCTGTGCGGTGCTGCAAGATTTGTCTAGATGGAGCGGACCACCAGTACATACCACTCCTGTGGACTGGGGGCACATGCGGTTCTCTTGACGGGAGTTTGGGCTCTCACATGGACATAAGTAGCTGCAGTGAGGCTAATCTACATCAGAAACAGGACATACCGGGCTGAGGCGTGAATGAGGGAGAGAACCCAGGACGATGCACAGAGATTCCCCATACACCCCCAAAAACGTTTTAAAGAAATGAATAAATGCTCTACGTGGCTTTGTAGTAGACCCCATCGGCGGAAAAGCAAAGACCAAGCAACCACAACATTTTATCGGACTGCGATAGACACAAAAATGCCAACAACAACAAAAATCCATATCATGCACTGAAAATTATTACATGCACAACATAAAATATTTACACAAGTAAAAAAAAATAGAGGGCAGAATACACCACAAACCAAATCAACACAACAAAAGAAAAAACATTTGGCTACCACAAAAATACTGTTTCAACCAAAAAGAGAATCTGGGTACTCTGAAATACAACATTAGAAAAACAAGGGTCATCAATCAAAACATTATGATGATAGGCCTCAATGTCCATTGCTCCACGTCCTCTGACTTCTATATCAATGTTCTGGCATGAAAACAACTGAAGGTCTCCTTCAGGACAACCAAGCTGCTTTTTTTTGTACTGAACACAAAGTTGGGTTTTGGACAGAACAATCAGAGGGCAAGACAGACCTTGACTTAGGAATAAATAAGGGAGAGACAAATTAGTTTAAGGGTCCTCTCCTTCCCTTCTATCTTTTGAATGGCTCGTCTAAATAGACGACTCTAAATTGCATACCCGTCTCAATGTCTCTATCTAAAATCATATCCATGCAATCTAATTTCTGAATCTATTTATTCGATCAACCATTTGCTGTTCACATAACCCACTCTAATAATCACACCAAGGTATTAATGTACCTCAAAGAGACTGGGATAGATGCATGGAATTGTTTCTTTCAGAACACAGGACTAATACCAATAACAACTGATTAAGCACTCTCGGTAGGGCACTATTTGCTGTAAAGAACTTATTCGCCTCTTCAGGGGTATTAAGTACTACATAAATGTAATTTGAATTCAACTCAGCACTGCAATTACTAAGAATTCACCAGAAAATGATTGTACAGTAGTAAACCAAACAAATATTAATACAGAGCAGTGTCAGGTGTAGAACTGGTCATTCATTCCATAACTGGATAGTCAGGATGAGAGAAGGCCCCCTTCACCCTCCCATAGTCAGATAACTAATTGCCAGGGAATACTTTACAATTCTTTGTAGGCCACACTGTTTTCTCATCTAAGATCTGCATGGAACACCAATTCTAAATGTCATAAGCCAACAAATATGGGAAAGACTAATGTTACCCTGAAGACAGTCGCAGGAAGATACAGCAGCTGAAGTTGATCCACAACACTGAAAAACAACAGAAGAAACTTCAAATGGACTCTTTCAGTACACGCCCAGTTAGTAACCCCAGTGTTACCAGGTGGGGCAGGTAGAGGAATCATGTCCTCTACCCTTTCAACATGACTAGGGGCCAGATGTATCAAAGGGTTTTACCCATTTTGTGTCTATGGGAAAATGTGTTCGTACATATGGACCTAGGAGTCTTGCTCAGAGTGGGCTTTGTGGTCCATCAATCCACCAGTCCATGGCAAGTGATACAGTCCGGTTCCTTTAGTCCCAGGAAGAACACGCAGTGCTCTCCCATGGGGCAACTGCCTACAGGAAAGCTACTGATGGTCAAGAATGGACCTTTGTGCCCCATGCTGAACTGTGACACACTGGAAAAGTTCAGCTAAGCCATAGGAGCCAAAGGTGAATCAGAGAACGTGATCCTTGGGAAAGTAACTCCCTAGACAAGGGTTGTGGTTTGGTAAGCAGGAAATCACATCTAGTGGTTATCTAACTTCACTGAGGCGGGTGGAGAAAACAAGGTCAGAGGGGAAGGCGGACACATTAGCTTCTGTCACAAAATCAGAGGTCCCAGGCTTGGGCTGTGCAATGTACTACCTAGCGCATGGAGACCGCTGTGCTGATTTTCAACTAAGCACGCCCTACGATACACTCTGTGAAGAGAACTTACTATTGATACAAGTCCACAGGAATCTTCTACCCTGCCTTCATTTCACCAAATCCTGAGGAAAGGAGAGCATAAATTGAATCTCTCAGAGCTCCCTGAGGGATTCCTAGGAGGACTAAGTTTAGGAGAGTTGTTGCCTCCTGATCTCTACTCGTGCTTCTCGGATACCCCAAATTTCAAAATAGCTAATGGAGGAAGGTGGAGGACAACAGGTGTCACTCCTTGTAAGTCTGCAGCACACACCTTACCAGACCCTCCAGTTTGGAGCCAGTCTGAGACTGCTTCCACATGGAAACTGTGCCGACTATCCAACAGGTCGTTTTCGAATAACTCCCACAGTTTTTAGCCAAACTTCAAGATGGTTCCCTCTCCTATTTTGTCCAGGCTGGGACGTTCTATTGGACTTAGTGGGAAACTTAGAAGAACAATTCACTCAGCAGAAGAATCTTCAGTTCAAAGAATAGAGAAAAAAAAAAATCTTTGAATTGTTTCAAAACGAAATAAGTCCTTTTAGGTATTGGTGCTGAAGGAAATGTATTTTGTGCCTTTATATTTTAGAGCAGACATAGAACTCTTTTACTGCAACCTACTTTTGAGAAACTAGAAAATCAACAGACAACCAGTGCGTAACTAAGGGGTCGATTTATAATCTGGCAGTCAGGACAACAGAGTAATTTACTCTGTTGCCATGACAGCACCTCCGCCTGCCAAATTATGAAATGAAAGTCAAACTGGCAATCATTTCTTTAAGCACCGCACGAAACTGCCATCACGGCGGTCTCTGTCAACTCTTTTTCCAGGTTGTATGACTGAGCCGTACGGCATACTGTTTTCTTTTAAATTTACAAAAAAAATATCCCAAAGCGGATTTTTTTTTTTTTTTCCGCCCCCCCAAAACAGACAATGTTCGCTCCCAGGGAGACAGGAGCATTTGTAAGCATTTGTAGTTTTCACTGCCAGTAATGCCTGGGGTTCCTGGTGGTGACAGGTAGTGAGAACTGACCTCTAATTCATTCCACCTAAATTACATGGGCGTAACTAGAGGCCACCTCCGACGGCCCTTACTTCTTTGGGGGCTTCTGAGGGGTTTAATCACAACAGAGGCAGAGTAGTCTCATCAAGGATTCAGCCAAAGGTCTGCCCGCATTTAGATCTGGTAGCCGGACCACAGTTTTGTAGTATGGATACTCTGGCCGTTGCGATGGAGTAGCCATACCGCCAAGATGTAAATCAGGCCATAAGTTTTGATTTTAAGTTTTGCTAAAACAAGCACTATCTTTCACTGTGTACCAGACATTGGAGCTCTTCCCAAGATCTAAGACCATTGTAAGAAACCATACCCTGTTCTAAAGAAATCCCGCTCACATTGAAAAAAAAAATTTGCTTTGGACTCCGCAAATTGTTTTCTTCTGTCAGCCCAGTGCTGACCCCCTCAGATCTTAGGATCGGTTGCTCCTGCTCAACAAATGGGCACATTGGTCCTTAGATCGGCACACGACAACCTAAAGTTCCAGGCTTGCTGGCTGCAAGTATGCTTCTTAGCACATGTAGAAACCTCGGTACCGCTAAATCAAAAAGTCAACTAGGCCATACAATCGGGGACTAGGATGGTATTTATGGTAAAGGGTAAGACATTATGGCTAAATCAGGGAAGCCTACTCTCCACACCTGGGCTACCCAAACACACCTTACATCATCTACCTCAGCCCAAGCGCAGCAACTGCCATAAGCATCAGTCGAGAAAATGTGCACGGCCAGTGAGTCGCTGAGCAGGGAGGGCCAGGGTAGGACAAGAGACAATCATATACATATGACCATGTACTTGCGGTCACAACACTCCTTTACAAAGGAGAACAACGGAACATAGCGCACAAAGACACCACTACAGCAACACAGAAAAAAAAGCTGCACAACTGAGCAACATGACTAGGACAAAAACAAAGGAAAATACTTGCAATAAACATATTAAGTAAACACGGAAGAAATCTGTACAGCGCACATAAATCAGCAACATAGCATAACGCACATAATGTGCCCCCAACTACCATCCAACTCAGACAACAACACAGCAGCCTGCCTCGCCACTGCACAACAAACTGAAAGAGAAATATGCAAAGCAGGAACTTAATTATTAGTGCCAGGACTACTCATGTCTTGTCAGGGGTGGACTGGGAACCCAAAGCAGCCCCGCCACCGGGCCTGGGGGGCGGTGGGAGAATTCTTGCAGGTGAGAGGTTGGGGGGGGTTCAGGGGAAGAGGGCGAAGTACCGCTGCTTCTATTACTGGGGGCTGAGTTTGCAGCACTGCTCCCAACCTCCACCCGCTTCGTAACCAGTCGCCACCGTCCCATCCCACTGGGGAAACTCCCGATGCCCGCTAGGGCCAGTCCGGACCTGTGTCTTGTGCACACAGGTCATGGAGGTGAAATAAATACATTTACTACCATGCATAGTCTTATTTACACTAAAACTAATAGTGTAAACATTTACTGTGATATACTCGCTATTTACACAAAAGTTCTATTATACTATTGAACTATAAACGGGCC
Organism: Pleurodeles waltl; assembly: GCF_031143425.1. NCBI lineage: Eukaryota > Metazoa > Chordata > Amphibia > Caudata > Salamandridae > Pleurodeles > Pleurodeles waltl. The sequence goes on from NC_090449.1 coordinate 58,554,177, forward strand.
AAGCGAGCCAGTAGCGGTTTCTACTGTCAACGAACCTCCGCTCGTGAACATTTGTACTGCTTCCTGCAGAGTCGTCATATGGGGAAATCCACCCATGGGTTAAAATCCATGCTGCACCTTTTCACTCTGCTGCAGATGTGCTCCGACGCCACTGAATTCAGGGCAAAACCAACTGTTTTAAGAAGAGCATGCACTACTTTTTGTTGGATTAACTAAATCCCTTCAACTGTGGAGGAGGACCTTCCTTTCACTCCAAGTTATGCTCTGTAAACAGATCCTGCAGTCTGATGTAACACTCTTGGTGCACACCCTGTAGACAGCACAGCTCCTCTCATGGTCAGACGCGGGGACATAGGACAAGAAAGAGGACCGCGTGTGCCTGGATGCCGTAGGGCAACACAGGGCTACACTGGAACCACACCCATTTCAAGTGCGGAAAAGGATGCTTTAATAAAACAGATGCACATCACGGAGTATCTCTCTGGATCATGCCTTATAGACTAATTAATAATGTAACTTTATATCAAGTCAATCGTTATTGAAAACCCCACTCTTTAGTACCCCAACAATACTTTTGATAACTGAATCGTTCTATCGTCTTTTTTTTTAAGTTTGTCCATTATCCAGTCCCCATGGTCAAAATCCTTCCAAAGAGAATGCTTAAAGTCACAACAAAATCAGAAGTCTCAGTAGCCCGCACTCACGTCCCTCCTTCGAGCTGGACTGCTTGAACTGTTCCAAACAAGTGGCAGATAAAGCTCAGCTCGATCCTGTCCCTGAAATTACATATTGTATTGTAATTGTATTTGTATAGCGCTTACTACCCCTGACGAGGCATCGAAGCGCTCTTCGGCATGTAGCACTCTACTCCGGAACCCAAGAGGAATTAGTGGTGGATTAGTATAGGGAAATATGAGTTCCATTTTAGTATTTTTATGAGTTAATTTGAGCCGCGGATATGAGAGTTTGTTATGGCACACACAATAATATTATCAGCCGCTCCTACACACCTCTGAAAAACAAGCGACCTAAATATATAAGTACCCAAAAAGAAGTCCAATCAAATATCAAAAATGCTTGTTTCTTTTTTATTTCACATTCAAAACTTATTTTTCCCATTATTCAAATTGATAAGCCTTCGCCAAAATGTTCCGTACACCTATGTGAACTTCTTCAGGGCTGCAATATCCTCATACTTGCGTCCTTCTAAGATCCCCTGTTTATTTATCTTCCTAACTTACATGCAAAGAGACGAGGGGACAAAGTCATACCCAGTATGGTCGCCATTTTGGTAGAATTCCCTATCTGTTTCCTTTCTTAACTTACAAAGAAAGAGATGAGGTATCACAGTCTAACCCAGTACAATCACAATTTATAGTTGTGAGGTCTCAAATTCGAGCAACACTGCTATTTAAGCAAAACAAGTTTCAGTTAATCTAAACATGGTTGGCTTTATTTTTTTCTTTTTACGTAGAAATCAGTTTCTCTGATTATTATTTTTGTGATACATGGTGAGTTGGTATAATTGGTTATTTGATATAGTTATTTTGAAAGTGATAACTTACCTAGAAAGATATGTGGGATAAGGAGTGATATTGACATACTGTGACTATTTGAAGATGGTGCCCATAGTTACATATGTATTTGAGTAGCAGCTATATGGAGCTATTACAGGTGTTCGCTGTAATTCGTATTGGCACCAGGTATTTAAAGAGGTTTTTGGAACACAAAACTTTTGCTGTTCGCAGCTTAGGTGTTGGATCCCTTTTGAGAACAGGACGCGGATTCGCGTAAGGTATAACGGCTGCTTGCTTAATGTAGAGTTGTGGAATGGATTTTTGATTGGTGGAAAAATAAGCTGGTGGAGAAGGATTATTTGAATGTTTAAATATTGGGGTAGAATATACTCTGGTTGAAATTCTTTTCTTTTTGATGAATGGGCTGTTGACTTGTTTGGTGAAGGATTGAATGATAGTAAGGGCGCAATGATGGGAATGGTAACGGTGTGCATGCTCTAGATTGGTTGTGGAATTAATTAAAATAGGTTCAATGATTGTATAGGGGTGAGTTTTTTGTGAACTTGAAGTTAAAATGTTGAAAGCTTTGTGGGGGATTTCACATGTTGGTGGTCAGGTGATTTGACAGGTTATGATTGTAGTTTCACCACATTGGATGTTCTTAGATTAAGAAAGGGCAAAGTTGTAAAACATAACCAGTCACAGGTACATAGTAATCTGGTTACCATATATTTTGGTAATAAATTATATTTTCACTTAATTTATTAGATGTTCATGATCCTGAATGAGGACTCTGATAAATACCAACTAATGGAATTAATAAGTTGATGAGTTACTTTGTGGGTCAAAAATAAAAAGAAGGCTATCATTAGTTTCTCCATTTGGATTAAGGGCTGCATTTTCCACTTAACTTGTTATTAATTTGTATGATCCTTGAACCAGATGAGTATGTGATAACAACGTTGTCATGTCTATTGTGAGATTTGGGAATACAATTATGTATAGATAATGATGTGATTTTTTTTCTTGTAATATTTTAATTTTAAATATGATTTTCATAGGCAATCATGTGATGTTCTCTTTTACCATCAATAAATATTGGTGTTGTGACGAATCTGTATTATGCTTTGTTTTGACAAGATGCTTTTAACACAAATGATTGTTTTTAACTTGGTTTTAATGCATGTATTTATATATGTAGGATATTGTTTTGGGATATGTCTCACAGTTATGTGTTGGTGTTTATTATTGTTATATCCTTAGAGATTTGTGTATTATGTTATATTGCAGCCCTGAAGAAGTTCACATAGAAGAACGAAACGAGTTGGCTCAGGGTATATCAATCCGAATATGGAATGAATGTTTTTGAATATGAGCTAAAGAAAAACAAGAATTTTGGATATTTGATTGAACGCCTTTTCTTGAGAGCACCACATATACATACATACACACATATATATGCACGCACACTCACACACACCTAAAATTGGCCAACATGGCAAAACACTGGTATCTGCTCATTAGCCACAAGTATATCTCAGAACAGAAAGGACATCAAGCCAACACACCTGTGGCCATCTCAGCGGCCCTACTCTGTAATTTGTCTGAAGTGAAACCTCACTATAAAACTCCAAATTACACTCCCAACATACTGTCCCTATTTACCCCCCTTACAGTCTGCAATGCTAAGTTTTATCGCAAAATGTCCCTCACCTGCAGGTAGCCCCTTCATCCCTACCTACCTACCTGGAAAGAGGACCTTCTGAGACCCCAGACTGCACCAAAGGTAACTCAAAGCCCCGCCCCCAAGGACCCGTCACCAATCCAACTCAACGCGGCACCCAGACTGCCCCACCCACCCAGTAGAGCCAGAAGGAGGGAGCTGCACACCTCGTCTTACTCCTTCATTCTGCACTTGGCACATGTTTTTAGCGGTGTCTCATGTGCAGTGGCGTGTGAGCCTCGCGTTCTAGGCCATTGCCCGCTTGAGTCAGCGTGCACAGCCCACAACACAATATGCGCCACCCAGCTATGCCTCTTTGTTTTTATCTCTGAAAGCACTTGAGTACTGCGAGTGGAGTGAGTATCTTGCTGTGAAATGGGTCACTGTGACGATACAAGCCCTACCCCCGCCCCCACCCACGTTATCACTGATGTAAGCTTGTGGGTACTTGTTTTTTCAGGCAGAGAGGCACGTCTAGCAATCTGGTCTCCATCGCTCCTTTTGTGACACAGTAGCACTTATTTGCACAAAAAATTGTCACCACCTGCAAAGGCAAAGAGTCTCTCTATACCAGTGGTCTTCAAACTTTTTAATGTCGCGCCCCCCAGTTGAAAAATAAAAATCATTGGGCCCCCCCCTCAGAATTCTTCACAATTATTTTAGAAAGATGGCAATGTTTAAATATGTCTAAACCTATTTAAACATTGCAGTTAAGTACGGTTAACTTTTTAAAACTGCAATAACATGCTTCTGCTTAAAACAAAGGCATGTTATCTGTATAATATTTCTTTTGGCCAGAGTTTGGCGCCCCCCCTGGGATCACTTAAGGCCCCCCAAGGGGGGCCCGCCCCCCAGTTTGAAGACCTCTGCTCTACACAATGTAGGAAATGCAGCGAATTAGAACTTTGGCTGCTGAATTTCTAAAACATGCTTTGTGCCCTGTACACATCTCAAGAAGCAATTTCCACTTGTCTGTAATTACTTAAAATAAAAACACTGGAATCATTCACACGGGAAAAGGTCACCCATCTTCAGACGACAACACAAAAAAAAAAGTGTAACTAGGTTAAGTAAATAGTTGTTGCAGTCAAGTGTAATATCTCTGCCAACTCGCCTGATGTTGACTGTAAACAAACACGTCTCCTGTTGCATTAAATCTCACTGAAAAAGATTACAATTACTTCAAATTTCATTGAAACTGATATTAGCGCACAGTTGCCTATAAGCAAATACCTATATGATAAAAAGTGCATTGTGGGACGATTGAAATATGTAAATGTATCCCACTTCCTTCCCATTAGTGAAAATTTTGACAATTAATGCTTTGCTCTATACATTACGAGGTCTAGATGCACCATTTAACTTGGTATTTTTAATGCTGTCACATACGTGTTAGGTAAACACTATTTCTCACAGGCCTCCCAGTGTCCAAACGTAATAGTGTCTTGTGGTGAGTGAAATAAATGTTGGGGTGCACAGAAGGGGTTCTGCACCAGGTACTGAAGTCAGCCCAGGAAATGTGCCCTACGTTTCGAAAACCCAGTGAACGCTAGAAGACCCGGCACACTCCACATGGTAGACTGGATTCCTGATTTTCCAAATATTTTGGCTAAAAAGACTTGGGTTTTCCAGCAATTTCTGATGATAAACTGATGAAAAACTACAATACGGTTAGGTCTAAGAAGGATCCGAAGAGTATTTCTCCGCAGCAGCAAATCACGTGAGCAAGAAATTGCGCCCTCCACTCTCAGTTCAGCCTTTCGGTGGATGTCGGCTAAGGAGATCTCAACCCACCCAGACTGGAAGACACCACCTGTCCCATAACCTACCAGGGCTTACATGTGTTCTGTATGGACAGTCCAGCGCTTGGAGTGGAGCTGCCTGTAGGCACTGTCAGGTTGTGGGGTCAATAAGAGATTAAGCACGTTCATCAATAGAAGTTAAAAGCCTTACAATTTAGACCAGTGGTTCTTAAACTGGGGGTCCGTGAGGCCTAGTCGGGGAGTCCGTGGCGGATTAGAAAACTGAATAATATTAATAGATTAATAATGTGCATATGAATAAAGAAGTGACATTGAAAATCAAACATGATATAGTGCATAGTGTGGACTACTATTGATTTTAATTGAATATAGGTAAGCTCCAAACATCCCATTACAATTTTGATTTTTTTTTTTTTTACATTTGTGAAGTAAAAACAATATTTCAGCATTCGTGTACTTGTTTGATGTATTCTTGTTTCCATATTTTTGTATATTTGTTTGTGGTTCAAATCTGCATAGGCCGAGGTCCATGGATTGCTATTAATGACTTAGTGGGGTCCCTGGATTCCAGTAGTGATGAAGCGAGGGTCCACAGAAGTCAAAAGGTTAAGAAATCACTGAATTAGTCCATTAATTTCTTACATTTTGTTACAAATAACTTCAAGTAAATTGAGCAACCAAAGTATTCAGATCATAGTAATAGAATTGTCTAGCCATCTTTACCAACAATAAGGATTGAAATATAAATATAAAACAAAGTTAGATAACAAAAATCCCTAGCATTCAATTTAGTTACCATTTAATACAGATATATGTGCTCAAAAGTGTTAAAACCTTCCTTCTTTGTTCCTTCATCATCTTAAAAAGAACAACAAATCTAGAAACAAGTCTTCAACCATCCAGATTGAGGATCTGTTTTCTTGGCTACTGCCATGACTAGGTACAACCATTGTCTTAGTCCTAAATTCAGGGACTGGGTATCAGGTGTACAAATCCATGTTAAAATATTTAGTTAAAGAGGCACTGTTCTATTTTCTGCGGTGTCTCTCTAGGATTGTGAAGTTGTGTAGTCCAAAGACTTGCAACTCTACGTACATAGTTTAACTAAGGGAAAAACATTTAATAGACAAAAAAAAAAAAAAAAAAAAAAAGTGTGAGCAGGCTTGGGGCTGCTCTGCTCAATAGGGGAGTCTGAGACTGGCCTTCAAAGCGCCTTAGAACGAAACTGTTCAGGGTCGGCCACTTGGTAGTCTAGCCTCGCTTCTGTGGCAGCTAAGCCAACATATCATTGGGCCAAGCGATCACTCAATTTTCTGCTCCTGCTGTGCCAAGCCAGCACCTACATTCCTATGGCTGCTGGAAGGCTCCCTGCTGGCATCCGGCTCCTTCACACACCACGTGGCGAGCCAAACAGAAGGTCTGCTGGCAGAGCACAGGATCGGGGAGAACGGAGGACATCAAATGGAAGAAAGGAAGCATGTTAAACAGAAGGCTCTTCTTCTTACCCTTTCCCCTTTTAGGAAAATAACAGTCCTAAAGTAACAGGTGAAGCCAACATTAAACCTATCCTCAGGCAATCAAAATGGAAATTAGACAGACCTTCAGAGTCTTCAGTCTTTGACAGCCATCCACTACATGCCTTACACCATGAGCACCCGCACACAGATTGTCTATCCACTGTACTGCACCACCCCCAGCAACCACCCTTACCCACCCCCGTAGCTACCGGTGAGATAGACTGCAGGCTAGCCATCCACCATGTCATGTTCCAAGATGTACCGTCCAGGAATCTCTTGAAGCAGCCAATCGTCATGGGGATGCAGGGCAGTACTTTTTAACTATGTCATGCACAAATCTGAAAAAATTGAACATTTTGTCAACGATCTGCACGTCTAAAACTTTCAGATTTTGCATGATAACACTAGCTTAATAATACAAGGACTCAACCCTAACGTCCGCTCCAATTTTGGCATATTGAAAATAGCATCCCGCCTTACATTCTACATTTCCCATAGAATGCTACGGAACACTACATCATAAGAGAGAGAAACAGAAATACAGAACAAACCAGATCATCCATTGTAACAATAATAAAAACTGTTCATTTCAAAAGTCTTCCAACTATTTTGCTGGTCTAAGAACCGGCCTGACCTTTGTAGGTACTTCCAAGTGTTGCCTGCACCCAACATAGTCCACACCCCGGCATTACCATTAGGTCACTCCATAACTCTGAAAAGGGATGCCCCGGCTCAGACTGTAAGGGATCATCTTAAGTTATAGATCACTGGGTGTTTGCTTCAAACATCATTAAGGATGCGTCTGGTTGAGTTGATTTCCAAGTGGACAACCTGGGGGGATATATATATATATATATATAAAAATAATAATAGCGAATTCCAAGCAGTCTAGAGAGAGAATCGAGTGCATAGAGATGAACAGCAGTCAGACTGCTGCATATTCCTGCCTTATTCTGCCGGCGAGAGAGACTGCAGCACTCTCTCAGGTTCTCCATTTGATAATCACATTAAGCAACCAAGAACAAGCCAAATGATCTTTGGAGCTAATCCTTATTGTCGAACCAGTTAATCCCCACAAGCTCTGAGAAAGGTGTAGGCCTGGGAGCCACTTAGAGGACGAAACAGTGTTGGCTGTTCAAGTGGAATATATATATATATATATATATATATATATATTTTTTTTTATATTTTTTTTTTTTAGGCTGGGAAAAATCCGTGTGAGAAATATTTAAAAAGAGAGACATTACTTAAATAAGGTCCTGGCATTACAAATCTGATCAAAGAAATCCACACCTGATTAGAACCAACTTAATAGCTGTCTCTGTGGCAAATGCATCTAATTTCACTATAGAACAGAAAACAACTTTTCACACACACACACACACACGTAACTCACTACAAACCATACATTACAGTAAATTGATTTTTTTTAAAGTACTAAAAGGTATCCTAAAAATAAATTTACTTTTAAAAGAGCATCACGTGTAAAAGCTCTCAGGTATGTCCATGGAATCGCTCACTTAAGCAGTTGTGTTCTAATGCTGCCTGCCTGCTTCTACCTTAAGTCCACATTCAGTGGCTTCTTCTAGGTGCCGACAATGCCCGGCAAAGCAAGTCCGACATGTTTGGTATTATTTTCTCAAGAAGCATTGGCCACAGTTTTAGAGAGGACCTTTAAGATCCCAGCTTGTCTTCTACATTGGTGTTGTGATCAATAGGTGTATGCACTGAATGAGGGTTGCCCTAAGGACGCAGATAAAGGCCAGACCCATACCAGAATTTAAAGATAACCAAATATATAGGATACATTTACATATAATGAATCTATATGAAACTCGTTTACATATTTATAGTTATGCCAAAGTCTGGCGTGCCATCAGACCTCCCTGCAGTTAATGTCCATCCTGAGCTCCATTCCCAGTGTCCATAGTATCCTCCACGCACTTTCTGATGCAGACATGTGGTATAAAGTACCTCTTGCTGTACATTATAGGAATATTGCAAGTCACAGAGGAGTAACTCGACCATATAGAACAATGTGCCCAAAGACAGTTCATTTATAAGGTAATTGCATGCCAAAGTACCCTTCAAATCCTTAGCGCCTGCTCTTTCATTTTGGATGCAGAGAAGAATAAAAGCACAATCTGCACTGTCAGATTAAACACACCAAAAAGCAGTTAGTAAGTTTGGCAAAAAAATACATTAGAATTAGTTTAATGTAAGTGTGACTTTGAATGTGTAGAAACATGCAGAGATCCTATCTACACTACAAATGACTATTGAAAAAAAATGTAAATAAGTTGCCATAAGTATCTAGTCTATGTTGATCACTGTATCTCTTTTTTTTAATTTTATTTTTAGAAAAAGGTATAATAAAGACAATCCAGTTCTACTTTTCCTCCTTCCCAGTTTCTGCTCTGTGACCTGCCTTTCACCGCGGCAGCTGGCTCTGGCAGCAGTCATTCTAACATCAGAACTCAACTGTAATAACTTATTACAGTTGAGCAGCTATGTCACAAGTCACCTGTAATAAGGGAATTAGAGGCAGGCGTTTATAAAGAGTTTGCAGGCTTCAATGTACTCTAGGAAACGGATGCGTGTAAACACGTTTCCCGGTTAAGGAGATCCGTCCTTGGAGTGCAAGGGGCAAGTTCACTGTCTCTATTTACAAAAAATTACTTGAACGACAGAATCTGCCTCCGAGCTCTGAAGGCCCTTAAAAGCCAGCTTTGTTGTGCGTTTGTGATAACTCATCCCCTCCCGAGTCTAGCTGCCCTCTGTTCTTAGGCTCTCCCAGTCTCCGTGTAACCCGACGGCCACTACTCTCGCCTACTCCCCGGCAGCTGCCAGCACCACTTGTTAAACACCCCCACCCCTCCCCCCGCCCCTTCCCTGGCAGGGGCACACACGCAATGGACAGAAACAAACAGGTGACGAGGCCTTCTATGAAGAACCTAACAAAAGGCCGCGATGTACCCGAAACCAAAACTATTTATAAGCAGACCAGAAACTATTGTCAAGAGAAACTTAGCAGACTGGACACACGCTCATAAAGGGGAAACACGTCCTCTAAAAGGGACGATCCAGCTTCCTGATATGGGTTCGTGTGGTCGCGGGTCAATAAGCCATAATAACATGGGCCTAATGTGCACCGGGTCAGCCGCGATAAGGCAAGTAACACTCTCCGTATTGTACCTCGCCCCCTCCTGCGCGGTCTGTTTGCGTTTTCTTGCAAAATTTGCAAGCTGGGTTTCCCATAAGGCAATTGCAAGGCGCCCGCGGTGCAGTCGTCACTGAGCAGACCGAAATACGTGCAGTCACACGAGGACCGACCAGAGGCGCGTGTGTGTGAGCTCCAATTCAATAAGAAAGCTTTCTTACAAACACAGACCGAAATTATAGTGTGTTTAAGATATCAACATTTGATTAATCAAATAACAACATAGTGTAATCAAATTATCTGCTTTAAATACCTTTTGGTGTGGCAGTTTTCCCCTTTCTTTGATCCGAGCCGACCGCTGTTAGTTTTAACCCTTAGTTATACTCAGCTTATCGATTTCGGAAAGATGAAAGTCCCATCAGCCATGCTGGGATGTCGTTATGGCTTCAACACAAAACAGTATTCTCGCGACAAGGGTGGGGGGTGGGGGATGCGGAGCTCTAGGGTTGCAAAACTATTTCGACACCAAAAATTCTAAGATTGAAATAATTTATCAATTAAATGCCTGGGCCATCAACAAATGCTTGCAGCCGCCCCCTCCACTACCCTGCGAGGCTGATCTGCCCCCTGAAAAAAAAATAATAATAAAAAAATAATAATAAATAATATATATATATATATATATATATATATATATATATATATATATATATATATTCCCTTGAGAATCACTGTATAATCTGTAGAAGAAAAAAAAAAAAAAGAAAAAAAAAAACACAAAAATGGAAATTGGAGAAAAGAAAAAAAACTGTTAAAAATTCTACACTAGTATTAAAGTTTTATAAAAACAAATCTCACTCATCTTCACAGATAAAATTAAACATCCACTTGAGAGGCTCTCGCATTCTTCTATCCCTGCAAACAACTCTCGTGCACAGATTTCCATGCTCCCCATCACCCACCAGGAGGGCGTCCTGCACAGAGCCACCTCCAAGAGAGATGTCTGACCACCCAACACACACTTCAGCACAGGACCAGTAAGACCTGGGCCATCCCGACACACCTTCTCATCCCACAATGTGCTTCGCCGGAGTTAGGAACAGACACGCTCAGGCACACATTGCACGTTTACTTCACAATAATTTCCACCATCAGGAAGAACACAAACATCCAACGAGGAATCGCCTGTCTCGTGGTTAACCCGGGTCTCCTGTGGATTTGAAAAACCTAGATCACGCTCATTAAATCTACGTGGACTTCCCACATCATCCCTACCGTGTCCTAGTGACAATACAGCCACTCTCTTGAAATGTCACACCTTCATCACCCAACCTAGCTGCAGCAAGCAGAATTTCAGACACTTTGTGAGACTCAAAAAAATGGACTCTCGCCTTGTGCACCTTCCAAGGTTTTTTTACTCTGACCCACTGCCCACCTGCAATGTCTGGATCCGTGTCCATCCTGAGGTCTCTTGTAGTCATCACGAACTCTGAAATATGGACCAATGTCATCAATGGAATGTTTACTGCGCCAGACTCAATTAACCAATCAGAATTACCCATCAGCACAATACAACGTGAAAGAAATAAATAGACTCGGCATCCGGCCGCAGAACTGTAGGTTTTACAGCCCTAAGATACTCACATATCATCACATCAGCTGAAATCAAGGGGGAGTAGTTTAAAAAACACTGCGGTAACAATATCTTCAGACACTTCCCTTTTCAACTTTAGAGGCCTTAAACCATTAATCCTATACATTTCTAAGTTACCCTGCAGTTTCCAGCAAGATTCCGAGCTGCTCAGGTTTCTTCCTCCTTTTCATGTGCGCAGCTCAATCCTCCAGCACCCACCGCCACACCAGGAGGTCTGTACCTTGCTAGCTACAGACCGGGCCCAATCCAGGAAAATAAGACATAGTGCTTGGAGGCGGACATTGTCAATGAGTAGGCACACGGGGTCTATATATTTACGAGTAGACACGAGGTAAAGAGGAGCCCGTCGGACGCCTATGTGCCACAAGAAGGCCCTTGGGATGGAGGACTATCAGGGCTCTTAGTGCCCATCTCTGATGTCACAGATCCCTCTGTGACATCACGACCGGACCCTACCAAAGCCCCCTGCTTCAGAGGGTGAGTGGCGGGCCGGACCCCAACAATGGTGGGCTCGTTTGTGACGGTGGAAAGAAAAGATGGAGAGGAAAGAACTGAAGTGAGGAACAGGATTACTCAACTATTGGGAGAGGGAGCGGAGGGGCTCGGCTCCGAGGGAACAGGAGACAACCTCAGTAGGGGAAGGAGTTAGAGGGAAGAACAGACAGGACATTACTCCAGGAGAATGCCCATAGGTCAAGGGGTGAGGAGTGACCCGTCTGAAGGGCAGTCCATCGGCCAAAGATGTACACAGAGTGTGTCCCAAGGATGACGAGCTACCCCTACTGCTCTACACTATTTCCAGTCATGGACGTCAGCATAATCGAATGATGCATTCTGGGCGCTGTAGTCGTATTATCTCTCTCTGAACTAGTTTAAAACGCCTGGAATGAAAGATTTGTAGGTGAAAGGTTGATGACCTGGAGTTCGGTGTTCACCTAAAGGGTCCCCAAGTCCTCCATGCCTATCTCGCTCAGCATGCCTTTCTTCTTAGAGCCCCAGTTTCATGACGTAGTAGACATCGAATCTATAACAGCCAGGATGCAAACGAGAACCAGTGCTGGGTGAGCTACTCTCATCCGGCACGAGGCAGCTTGAGAGCTCCGACTGTGTAAAGGGGCGAGCAAGGGTTATGTTGGGGGGCCCAGTGCTGTCCTGTGAGGGTACAGCCCCAATGTGAGGTGCTGGGAGCACGAAAGATGTCCGGGCAGAGGTCGTTCCTGGCACAGAGGGACAGCTGGTGTCAGTGTGTCCCTCATGGCTGAGGCACAAGGCCTGCTTGAGGCGTCACAAGCCTTGCACGTGGCTGTTACGTGCTGCATAATCAGGCGCAATATTCTCTCATCCTGCCTGCGCTGAACGTTAAATAAACAAAAAACGTAGATAAATGGCCACAGCACTTCCAGTTCTGGTCTGACAGACTGCAGCAGAGCTCAGTCATAGCCGTTTGGAATTCATTTATGAGGAGCAAAGTAGCTAAGTTCTGTTACCCACTGTTGCTACGTCATAGCAGTGAATTATTGGATTTAGAATCCAGTCACTCATGCCAATTGCTCTCTATGAGAGCCGTGCGTAATATACTGAATGTAGATGGGCAACATTGAATGTTTTTCACCAAGCAATTCTGAGTGACATCAAATAGACAATTGGAGCGAAGCTAGAGTCTTATGGGACGTCTCTCTCAACATAAAGGTTAAAAAAAAAAAAAAACACACATCCCCGTTATTAACTTTTTACCCAGCTACAATTTTATGTTATCTGTGGCCACCAATATCATCTGCATCTGCGTTCAACTGCTATGAAGGGGCAACGGTGTAATGGGGGAGCTATACATAACTTGGTCTCTCTTTCCTGCCAATATATATATACACACACACACATATATATATATATATATATATATATATATATATATAGTCACTGAAAAAACAAAAGTTACAGGGATGTTATTGGCTCCACGAAAGGGGGGGGGGCCTCCAACGTCAGTTGCGGCTGGCTGCGCTAACAAGGGGTGGGTGCGGCGCAAGGGGATAAGGGGTTGAGCAGGGGGGTACAGTTAATACATTTTTAAAAAATGCATTTCCATTGTCGCTGCTCAGAGCAGCATCAGGATTGGCTGGGAGCGCAGAGCCAGGGTGCTCCCAGGCAGACTGGGAGCCTGTGCAGGCTCTCTCCAGCAGTTGCCGGGCTGGAGAGAGCCTACTGCGCATGTGTGTTTGGCCGGTATGAGACGGCCTGCCAAACACACACGCTCTGAGGGGGGAGTGTTGTGCACTCCCCCTCACTGCTCATCACTCCCATGGCCCAGACCCTTTCACAACAAAAGGATAATAAACATAGTTTATTATCCTTTCGTTCTGAAAGGTTTGCAGCTTCTGCTGCTGTCAGGGGGCGACGCTCGTCCGCCATAATGGAGGAGCCGCCTCTGGTGGTTCGGGCAGTAGTCGTGTTCAAAATCCCTAAGAGAAAATGCATGGGGAAAGTGTTTTTTGGGATCCCCTCCCTTTTTTCTACACCCCGCTTGACGGACCACCCTGAAACTTTCGAGACAGCAACCGAACCGAAGAATACATTTTGAAAATGTTAAGATTTATCAAGCGGCGCCAAAGTTATTAGCAAAACAAAAAACAAACACTCTTCCTATGGAAACTAGGTCCTAACTAGAACTACCTACTGGGCGACCACCAGTAGGATGGATGGATATATATATTATATAGATATATCTCCCCTCAGCATTTACTTCTTTACTCTGAGTCAAAGTAGCTAAGTAGGGAGACACTGTCAGCCCCCTCGCCCCGTTCCAGACTACAAGCATAGTTTGTGTAGGACACTTTTATACTGATGGAACCGTTTCGGTTCATGTTTTTCTGAATTTACCAGCACTTTGTGTGGAATGCGTAACTCTCCTCTGAGCTTGGGTCTGAACTTGGGTCTTGCCCATAGGAGTACATCTTCATCGGCCTCACCACTCCCAAGCAAAACATGTAAGTACTTTATTTGAATGTTTCCTTTGTGGTGGGCCAGTAGCCAGGCGAACAATAAAATGAAAAGACGTGTTAATTTACAGTACCTACACCGGGTGTATGTTAAAGAATGCCACGCACAATGTTACACAGACTATGCGGTCGCAGACTCTGGTGTGGATTTGCGACTTGTCAGTCAGGCTGGCATCGAAGCCGGTGGTCTAAGGGCCCCTTTACCATTAAGGACAGAAACATTTCAAGGGTGCGTGGATGTCCCCTAGAATGGTTTACAAAAAGAAGGAAAAGTGCCTTAATAGCTAAATAAAATTTCAGCTACTATAATTTACAACGCCAAACACGGGCCTTTATGGAAACCTGTGGTCGGAAAGTGGTTTCTGAATGACACAAACTTGAACACTTTAAGGTAGGGTATGTTTATACCCTGTTAGAATGTAATTCATCATTTAGAGTACGGAGATTCACTCCATGTATAAAAGCTTGAGTTCCACGCCTGCCTGCATTAAATAGGGGCGACAATCTACTACAAGCCACTGGCTTCTACTCCGGGGTTTTTAGCCACTGAAACTTGCTTATGCTGAGATGTTTAGTCTCGTGCATGTCACAGATAATAGGAAACTCCAAGTCCCAGAATGCAGTGATGTCGTCTAAAGGGCAGAACTGGATGAAAGTCACAATGACACGAAGCCATCTGTAAACACTCGTCTGCCAGATTTTTAAAAATGACGTTTTTAACCTCATCGTATTTATGTTCCACCTCTGAGATAAAATCTCAAGCACTGCTCCCCTTCAGAATAAATATACTAATGCAAGTAATTTCTGTAGGGACATTCGGACATTAGTATGTCCGTGCGGCACACACTAGATCACTTTACCAACAGAAGTCCAATGCTGGTTTCGGACCCTGTGTGGTCTCCAGCTTTACCTCTATTTACTTGGCGACCCTGCTGTCTCCCAAGCGTCTTTTTTAATGTATTCAGTTTCTAACTTTCATTCCTTCGTCACAGTTTTAGTTTAACAAGATTTGCTCGCCTGACAACCACAACCTCTTGTTTAGGTGGAAGAATTCGCACCACAGCTACTCCTGCTGGTAACCCACGCGGACGCGTCCGCTCTGACGTCACCGTACAAGGCGCAGCATTTCATCATGTTCATTCACAGCATCATGACGTCTCCGGAGCTGACACGTGAGACCCACGTCGCAAACAACAACTTCAGTTAAACCTGGCATTTTAGTCTACATAGCTTGGCATTCTGGGATTTCTGAGCCCTTGTTTAAAATGCTAAAGTTTCAAGATGAAGTTCCAAGAGGGAACATGGCTGAATGCCACACGACATGGGTGGCTGACTTATCACTAGAGATGAGGGTGGAGTCTTTTCACAACTATAGGTCCTATCTTGAGACAACCGGTAGTGAATACTTTTTTCTTCCCATAAGGACATGGGTAACAGAACACAGCATTGGTTGCCGCAGATAATATTATGGGGCATAGTTGTCAACAGTGCAGCAGGTGCAATAGCGCCGGGCGTTGGGGGCCCAAGCGGCTGAATTTTACCACCTAACTAGGTGTATGGGTGCCCACTTTCCATTGCTTCATTTTTAAGCACTCCTCAGACACTGGAGACGCTAGCAAGAGCTAAAACTGATGTAGGTTGGATCAGAGGCTGCCTTGACCTGTTATAAGGAGCATCTCTGGCACATCATGCCCTGCATGTGTGTGAATGACCTAAGTGGGAGCCCTCTTATTCTCTATCCGAGTCCACTCTTTGAAAGATTTTGGGCCTCATTATGATTTTGGCAGACAGGCTTACTCAGCCACAAACATGCCAGTTATCCCGTCCGCTATATTCCAATCCCATTATATCCTATGGAGATCGTAATTTGGTGGATGAAATATCCGTCACATATGTGACTAAATATTCTAGTTGCCAAGATCATAATCAGGCCCGAAATCTTTTTAAAGAGTGGATTCAATTGCAGTGCATCAGTGATTTGTGACAAATCATTGATAGGTTACCGACTTCTCAAAGGAGGTGGGGACCCTTTTCCTCTTTGTTCATGTATTAAAAATAAAGTTTGGGACTGCCAAATCAAAATTTTTACAGAAAGGTGTGTATATATATTTTTTTTAATGCTGCTCAATTTACCTTTCTGGGTAACATGCTGTATTAAAAAAATACTTTAAACTGTAACCACAGGCACGATTCTCTGTTGGCACCAGCTGCACACCGTCCCTGTGACAGTATACAATCATAATAAGCCGTATTTTGCGACCTACCTCATGAACCGTAACAACAGATGTCGAACTGCAACCCAGTCTAAATGGTGATTTTGCAAACCGGCGTAATAGGGTGGTATGCTAAATCAGAACCAATTTGCAAAACGTTGGTGCAGAATTTGCAACCACTTTTAGTAAAACGATTCTTAATGTATCAGGCCCTTAATTACATGTAAATCTACTAACTTATGAATTGGTGGGGACAAGGTCTATCTAGAAGGCAGAAGCCATGCCAGATTTCCTGGACAGCCAAACAATATACATTTCCAAAATTAATTTAAGTAAGAATAATTCACTACATTAGGTACTAATATCAGAGAAAAAAAAGTAGTTAACTAGAATGAAACCAATCTGAAAATAACACCAGCAAATAATGAAAAATTGGTACTTCCCTCATATTAAATGTTACTGAAATAGCATAATATTATCAAACATATAAGTAGGGTTATCTCTTTAAGATTTCATGTCCAAAAATGACACTATGACAAAACTAGTCGTAGATTTCAATTCCTCAGTACCTTTAGGTTCCATCATATTAACAAAACTAAACATTTTTATAAGTCTTTAAGTTGTAGTTGTACTCAGGAGAGGCGTGTGAGTCTCTGTTTTTTTTTTTCCATCTCAATAGTTAATTTCTGGGATTTTCAAATCAGTTCTACCAGAGCAGTACAAAGCAACAGAACACAGTGTGATGTAGGGTTTACGGTGGGATCTGAATATGGTGGATACCGTGGATATCGCATCAAAGGTAGGGTGGTACAGTGGAAAGACAGGGGCTCCTAAGGTTAGGCATACCGGAAGGGTGGGCAGTGGCAAAGCTGTAGGTCATAGGAGGTAGGAATGGAAAGACTTCAGAGGTAGTCCGGCATCTAGATGGTCACCATAAGAGGTGATGTTGCTTGAAGAAACTGAGATTTATAACCCTGTGGAAGCAGAGAAGTAATGCAACCTTAGGGATCTGATTTGGAAGGCATTTCAGACTCTAGGTGCAGTGCGAAAGAACATCTGGTCCCTCAGCGATTCCTTGCTGCATTTCCTAATGTCTAGCCTGAGCACCCAGTGGTTTCTTCCAGAAGCTGGGGCAGCAAGTCTTGTATGTGATGCAGATAGTGGAAAACAGTGATATTCTTGGAGCGTACGTGTGATCCTGTTATACTTGCAAAAGCCTCCGAGGAGCCACCGTCTTCAGAAAGGATATTCTTCTGCGGAGTCGAGCGGATATTGCAAATGGCGGCCAGGCAGTTTTCCTCCATTCTAATAGGAAGGACCAGAGCCCGGAGAGCTGTTCTGAAGTTGGCTTTTAAGTGGAACTACTTTCCTCAAGAGAAAAGGGCCGACTGACACCAGGAACTGTTTGACTTGTCTATCATGTGAGAAATAAAGCGGGCTAGAGCCAACGTAGAAGCCTAAAGGGTCTGGGATTGTTACTGGGTAGAGAAACGGTCCAGATTTATCTCCAAGAGCGATCTTATACCTGTTGCTGTAGGTAGCCAATGGCGATGAACACAAATTACATGTTGGTGAGGTTTAGTTTGATAAAAGCCTTGGACATCACATGATATACCACACAGCAGCAGTAGTGTGAAGCATCAATTCTCCCAATTAATCCACTCTTGTGCTTTAATTAAGAATGGACCCTCAAGGATTTGAGTATAACTTCCTTCGAGGCAGCTCATTTTTGGGACTAGGGTTGTCCATATATGGATGAGTATTTTTGTCACATGGAGTGTTACTGCAGTGCACAAATTCTTGGGGTTTGGGATCCGTTTATCAAAACCGCCCACTTTGGGGGTAGGAATGATCTAATATGATTTGGATGGTCCCAGGAGGTCCTCATGGAAACCTATTGCACCTTAAGCTGTTTTAAAGCTCCTTCCGAGTCCAGAGAGATATTCACTTGTGGCTGAAGGAACATTCCAGATATCTCACTCCCTATGTGACACATTTCCATTTTTTTACTGGTCTGAAGTAATTCCCTCTTTCCCTAGTTGGGAATAAGCCATGAGTGGGCGGGAGGCTGGAGAAACTAGGCTGGAGGTTGGAGATTATGAGCAGGTGGGCAAAGGGAGAAGTGACGAGGACATAAAAAAAAAAAGAGGGAAAAGGGAGACAAAATGCAGGTAGAAGAAAAATCAACGTGCAGCAAGTTTAGCAATGCAGGCAGGAGCAAAGCAAAGGGACACAGGCAGGAACATAGTGGCAGATTGAGCAAAGAACAGACAGGGGGCAGAAAAGACAGTAAGTGGCAGAGGGAAGGGGATTGCGGAAGGGGTTGGTAGTGAATTTGATTGGACAGGCAAGTAGAAGGGATTGGGCAAGAGCTTGGAAAAAGAGCATCAAAGTCTGGATAATCGTTCAGTTTATGACAGAACAGGGGAGGTGAAAGATGATCCACGGGGGTCCACCCTTTCTAAGAAAATCATGTGCTACTCCACAGAAGTATTTTTGCTGCCTTCACGCAGTTGGCTGCTTAGTGTATCCTTCCACAATCTATGGAGCGCAATGTATGGTGGGTTATTTTACAACTCAAAGTGTTCCAAATCATCATAGGTTACATTATTTAGCTCATTGATGCATTGTATAGAGTTTTTGGGGGTGGGGGGGGGGGGGGTAAGGGTGGGGGTCAGGGTATTTTTAGTTTTTTTGGGGGGGAAGGGGTCGCAGTAGTTTTAGGGGCGGGGTGGTGTGGTAGATTAGGTTTTAGGGTCGTGGGGGTTACAGTGGTTTTAGGGGTGGGGGGTCATTTAGGGGCAGGAGTTGGGGGTCTGGTATTTTTATGTTTTAGGGGCGGTGTCGTGGTAGTTTTAGGGGCGGGTGGGTCGGGTTGGTTTATTTTTGGGGGTGGGGGTTGGTTTTAGGCCTCAAAGTGGGTGGGGTGGCTTTGGGGTAGTTTTTAAGAGATTTTGAGGGAGGTCGGGGTACTTATGTTTTTAGGGTGGGGGTGGCATGCGACAATCACACATGCCGTTCCCACACATGCCTTTGCAAGGCATGCCTTTACAACAAAAAATTGTTGTAAAAGGCATGTGTGGTAAAGGCATGCGTAGAAACAACGCGGTCGGAGTTCTGACCGCGTTGTTCAGGCATGTGTGGTTGATGCATGCGTGATTTCATCATACAACCTCTTGGACAGCCTCACATGGTGTTAGAATCTAAGTTTTGTCTGCTTCCAAGGTGTCTAAAACACAGTTCTAAAGCCCTTGGCAGACTCCCCGGGACAGCAGGCATTTACCACTCCTATCACCCTCTGATAAGTTACTCTGTTGCCTCCTGCCCCACAGATGATGCGCACCAGTGTCCCCGAAAGACACGTCCTATCAAGCTTAGTGCAAGTTCCACCCACCGATGTTAGGTTTTTCAAGATGGGTACCTCAAACGCAGGAGTTTCCACCTCTAACATCCACCGAACAATGCCAAATCCAGATATGACCATATTGTAGTTCTTAATCTTGAAAACACTTTAGTTTCTTCTTCTAAAGAGCATAATGTCAGCTTGCTCCTGTACGGTCCACGCAGGTTATAAACTGTGGCACTTTAAAGAGTTCCCTCATTACTAGAGGAGGTGGGGATCGGATGATCACTGTATACAGCAGGTGAATATTTAAACACCGAGGAGACAGCTGATCTGCAATGCATGTTGCATATTCATATGTTCCTATTCAGCTCATTAGCTTGCTTTGTGGACGCAGGCGTCAGCCCCAGCACACAGCAGCTGTGTAGTTCCCCACAGCTTGTTGCCCAAGGCGAGGCCACCTGCTAATGTGTTGGCGTTCTGCGGTAGCCACCCACGTTCCACCACAGCCTTGAGACCGTGACGGCACAGCAGCACACAGGTCGTCCCACCATCTCCTGACGGAGTCCAATGAGTTTTAAAGTCCAATCAAATTTGCCCGGTTGTCTTGTTTTACTCCACAGGCACGCTCGGCGTACATCAGGGGTCTTTAAACTGGGAGAGGGGGGGGGGGGCACCAGGCTATGGCCAACAGAAGCATTTTGCAGATAACAGTGCTTTGTTTCAAGCAGAAAACATTTATTAAATTTTTAAAACGGTAACAGAACTTCACTGCAATGTTTAAACAAGTGTAGACAGTTAAACATTGCCAATTTAATAGATTAATTTAGAACAATTCTGAGGGCCGGCCCAATTACTTTTTTCCCCCCACAGAGGGGGCTCGGAATTACAAAGTTTGAAAACCACTGGCGTAGATGGTAAGTGCTAATCCTGTGCTTAAATACTTTGCTGTAAAAATAACAAAAGACTTTGGCATTATTTAGCTCGGTGTGGATGGTGCTGTCATAATCCTATGTCTAAAAGCTTTGCTAGGAAAACAGACATTTGAGGTGAGCAGATTCAGTGTGTCATCGGTGTTGTACGGTACTCCATAAAAGGAGCCGCTCTCCACTTAACCTTGGGAACTAGCCAGAGTTCTTTGCTTCTTTTTGCATAATATACTTATACCTAGGGGATCTCAGCCTCCATCTTCATGCATTGTACTGATCGTGTGTCCTTCACTTTTTTCCAGCCCCCTACAGCAAGGGGGAGTAGGTCTTGGGTCGGGAGCCTTTAGCTAACAGCACGCAGCTTTTTAACAAGTAGCACTTCTGCAATCTATAGTTCCCTCCAGGTCCAGGGACTACTTCAACAATGTGTGCTTTTTTTAAAACTAAAACATGTTTTTTTGTTTTTGCTTGCAGGTGGAGATAGTCTGGTGATAGCTATTCTTCTACAACACTCGCTAAAGTCTCTTGCTTGAGTTAAATGTGTGGTTCTTGTTATTCTACCATTCTCCTCGTTGCATCACCACTGTTGGGATGGTGGGTGGAATCTGCCTCCATTTCTCCCTACAGGGTCTTGTATTTACCTGGGTGATTGGTCTTCCAATGCGGTTTTATCTGTAGTCTCTGGCTTATGTTAAAGTGGTAGCAATGTGCACCTGGCACTTTCAGTCACTTTTGGCAGATGTTGTGTATGGGGTTGGCACTCTAATCCACTTCTTCTTGTAACCCTCTGGTGTGATCTTGGTGAGGAGGACTAGGTACTCATGTCTTATAGGGATCTCAGCAGTGTTTGTATGCTGAAAGGGTTTTTTGCATCTTTGATACACTCAAGGTCTGAACTTGGTGGTACTTCCATTCCTCGCCTGTCCAGCCCATTCATGTATACAGCTGTCCAGTGTCTGTCTGGATCCTGTGTCAGCATTGCCATCTTCAAGATGCTTAGCATACGTGGTCCCTCCTGCCCATGCCAGGCGGATTTTGTCAACAATGGTGGTTTTGATATCTAGGTGGCCACCACGCTACTTTCAAACTGAAAGGTTCGACAAGGACTCTGTGCCATTCAATTTTGAGGCTGATATAACCTTACAAAAACAAGTAAACAAGCAATTTGTACTGAAGGAAGTTGGTTTGTCCTCAAAGACTTCTGTGTAGCTGTATGTTGGTCCTCCCCAGTTTGCACCATTCAGCGGATGCCCTTCAGAAGATAATGGCTTAGAGTCTTGAACCGGAGGTTGGAGAAGACATCTCCCACTTGTTTGCTCCTCTTATGTGCAATACAATTTTGGCTTGATGCTGCCTAGAAGGCGCTGTTATGGATTATGTACTTCCTGTAAGGGACACAGGAAAGCATGCTGACTTTTACCATCTGTGTGGTAATTGTCCTCAAGAGACTTCCCCCATCTCCCCCGAGTGCACACATCTGTTCAATGACCAGTGCTTACAGGTTCTGTCCATTCTTCTCACTGACTTCCTTGGGATCAATATTCAGTGACCCGCTTCATCGCACCTCCTTCTGTTCAGGGATGTCCAGCTTGGAGCTATCCTTCTGCTCTAGGAAAGGAAGAGTTTGCAATACAAACTTGAACTATTTGAGCTCTTTTAAGACGTACTCCAGTGAACTGCAATGGCATCTTATAGACATAACAAAATGCTGGATAGGACATGCCTGGCTTTGCCTTTAAGAAAACGGGCACAGTCTTCAGAGAGACCCCAAACATCTATGCCCAGTAGTATATTTCCAACAAGGCCCTTTGGATCCGACACGGCCTAGAGATCAACAACTGATGCTCCCTTCTGAATATCAGGTCAAGCACATTATCTGGGCGACAAGTTTAAAAACACAGCCACACTCAAAAAAATTTGCTTGCTCTGCTAGATATAGTGAACCTGGTGCTGGACCACCACCTCAAGGTTTCGGAGAACTCCAGAGCAAATAGGTTAAGAGGCTTCACTTGTGCAAAAATTCTTCCGGTCTCTGGTAACCTGCTGATCCTCGGCTCCCTCGGACCACCTCACTCTTCTGTCAAAACTGATCCTAATGCCACAGAATCCATTTAAAGGGACCTGACTTTCAAACATAACTGTGCTACTAAATTCAACTTAGGTGCTCACTTGCTTGGTTCAAATGTGTAAATCCACGTTTGGGAATCTCAAAAGGTGGGTATATACTTGTAAAGAGATCTATCTACTCGACGGTAATTCGTATCCTGGGGCAGATAAGAGGTTTGAGCACAGAAATGCCATGGAAGTCAGCTGAGGGTGTAAGGCTATTCACAGACATTTGCATCCCCGATTCCAAAGCTGATACACACAGATATTTGGACCCATCAAGGGCAGGAGGAAATCCATGGCCAGGGAGGGAATGACAGCCCCTCATCTGTAAAAGAATACGTTCTGGTGTATTCTCAGAAGCCTGCAGACAGCACTGTTGGACGTAATGGTTGCTGGATACAAAGGATATCGGCCTTTATTTCATCTCATGCCTCTTTCATCCAGCACCCTAAAATCTGCGCCCCAACTCACTCCTGATGGTTCTTTTAACCCTCCTGTCTACCTTTCTCTGTGTTTTTCTGTCGTTTTCAACTCCTCCATTCCACTTTTCTGCCTTAGGCTTGTTCTGGCTCAAAGTCTCATGAATAAAAACTCGGTCCTCAAAAACGAGTGCTGGCGGGTCCCACCTGCAACAACCGGCTCAAATTAAGCACTGGGGAACGAGTTGTCTTCTGTAAGGCACAAAGATGCCCGGTCAGATCGGATTTGCACTTTATGAAATAACAAATGAGTTCGAGAAAAAAAAAAAAAAAACTCCAAAATTGGTACTGGCGTAGAAAGCGGCGTCCCCTACATGTGAATGTAATTTCCATCCGGATAAAAAGAAAAATAGGTTCTGAAGTGCAAACCCAATCCCGCAACAATTACATTTTTGCACGCGTTTTACATATACACTACATGTAAAATACATTTTTTGTGGGCAAGAATAGGAATTAACAAAAGAAAACCAGGTGCACTCCTGGAGACCTGTGACGACTGCAGCTTCAAAGGCTACTCCAGAGCGTATTTATGAATTCAAAGGAATTGTTAAAAAGTTGTTGACTTCAAAAGTAGGAGGAAAACTACGTCTCAACCAACCTTTGCCAGAGCCAGCTTCTTCACCACTTTACTTTGTTCCCCATGAGAAGGCTGGGTCGATTATTATAATGCATCCCGAGCACCTCCATCACCCACACATCAGCTGATAATGAAGCGCGCGCAGCATCAGCATCCGCCCACGCGCCCGCCTCCCTCGGCGCCAAGGAAGTGCCTCGCATCCACGCTGCTTGCTGATCACGAGCTGAGGCGCTGCGGGCGCCGGAGAGAGGCGAGAAGGATCCCTGGAGCCTAGAGGCAAAACAAGACGTCAGATCCAAGGATAATCCGCTTAAGAAGTGTCAGGAATTCAGCGCGCGAGGCCGAGCCGGGATTTATTGCTAGGCAGGCACGTTGAGGGTCGAGCACTTCCTTCTGGGAGGGGTGCCGGAACCACAGGATACGCGGCTGGCTCAGGGCTGACGGGGACAGCCCGCGGGTGGTTGGTCCATCGTGTTCTTTCTCCTCAGGCTGACTCCAGGCATCCTTAAATGCGCGCACAGGTAGCCATGGGAGGAGCGCCTTGAGGTCCGCCTACCACAAAAGATATGGACACCTGGGGGCCCTGCTGTGGCTGGAAACCCCATGCATACAAATAACACGGAGGCTCTGTTTTTAAAAGTCGAAAAACACCCCTGTGCCTTTCCAATGCGCAAGCTTGGCCTTTTTCTGCCAGAGAGCTCTATTTTTTAACTCTGAGACCGCAAACAAATCTAGTTACCAGATAAGGACATTCCAAGGCAGCTGCCTGGGGAACCACCGGCCTGGGACACCGCGGTGTCACTACAAGCAACAAATGACTCCCCACTGTACAGATTGCCTTGGGGCGCGAAGATCTTTTACTGAGCTGGTTATTACAAGCAGGAGGTATGCTACAGAACCCTATGATGGTCATTAGGAGTCCTATTTACTTTAGTTCAGCTTAACAGAGATTTCACAGACCTCCTGCAAACGCATCTATCCTTTCCCATAGTGCCCCAGGAGCACCGCTGCATCAGCTCTTCTTGCTCCCACAAGGCTCTGGGCATCATCATGGAGCCTGCCATAAAACGCCCTCCTTTCTTCAGAGACCACCACAAACTTCTGTAGACCTTTACGGCACCTGGGTTCATCAATTTCCTGAGCACTGCCTTGTTCTGGCTTTTTGACCCATATAAAAAGACCAGCACGGTTACTTTGTTTTATAAAAGATCGCCTGTTTCAGGAAACGACACCAAAGGGCGGTGATACACCGATTGGCAGGTGACGCGAAGAAGGTCCTGGTTCCTGGCAAAGCACAACCCTTGAGCACTAGGTCAACAAAACAAACCAAAGGGGGCGGGTAAGGTTAAAGGCAGGTGGTCCTCACTGAACAATGAGTTACAATTTTTGGAGACTGTTACATTTTCCCAAATATTCAAGGACTGAAACATTTACAAATCCCTGCAGCAATCTTGAACCCCTAGCTAGATGTCCTTAACGCTAATCATTGTCAAGAAGTCAATTGCCATCAGCCTGCGTGTCCCAAGCTTTTCAATCTTTATTTTTATTTTTGTTGGATGTACAGTGTCCCTCGGTGGTGTGGTCAGCAGCAGCCGTGTTCACTTGCTTAGGAACCAGTAATAAAGAAATGTGAAAAGGGGTAGACTGAACAGTCGTAAAGCAACAAACAGTGGGATACACCAGCAATCCATAAAGTTGATCGATCTGACATAAAGCTTACTGGGTCATTGGTAATAAAGCCGGTGAAAGAGGATAACTGAAAATTGGGGAAAAAAAATCACCAAGCTTGATCTGGGTGGTAGCGCAATCCAGATCTTTCTAAAAGATAGTTTAAAAGTGCAGTTTTTCTTGGCGGACGGCATCTCTACAGGCGGGAGAGATTCGTTTTTTTAAACTCCTAAAGAGGTGTTACGCTTATGTGCAAGGCACCCGGGCAGACAGGCAAAGCACTTTAGATGTGATGCCTGAAGTCTTATGGCTGCCACAGATACTCTGTGAATGTAAAATGCCACGTGGATTTACAGCCGAACAGCTCACAAATAAATACAAAAAGAAAATCTAATTTATTTTGCAAGCGTCTGATGCCACAAATCAACCTCTCTTTAAGAACTACTGAAATACACGAGGGATAGCAAACAATACTTCTCTTATAGCCCTTAAACAAAGGCATTTTTACTCGAATAAAACCAGTAAAATAAAGTGGGCCCTGGTCTTTGTGCACAGCAGATGACGGAGAGGGTAGGACATGATTACAGGATTCAGCAGGACATAGTATGAAGCTGATAATACCCTCACTGCGGGGCACTGATCAGCCTTTAAACAGGGACTGGATGAGGAGTTAGAACTGTTCCAGGTCTTCTATGAAACCCTGCAGAAGCAATCCTGCCTCTGGTGAGACCAAGAGATGTCCCTCTTCAGGTGGTCTGTGACGCACAACCAACCAAACAGCAGATGGAAACTCAACAAATGATAGGTAAATCCAATACAACCTGGGTTGAAAAGTTAGGTAAAATCTAAGAAAGTATAACCTCTAAATAGAATGAGGAAAACATAACAAGGAGTGTTCTCAAGACCCTCCGGAAAGCATATCAAAAGATGAATGTTTGAAATACCTTGATCATCATGGTTAGGAGTAAAGTCAAGCTGTGATATGTAGACCCACCCAACATATACCCCCGAACAAACAACACAAGCAGAAAAGTTTAAAAGTAAAAGTTGAGAGGGAACTTCAAGATTGAACTTTGGGAAACCATCCACAAACAAATCATCAGACTTTCCAACCATGGATGCACCTGGGGGTGAGCTAATGAAGCTCAAGCGTAAGCAACTATTTAAAAATAAGGATTTGTTTTTAAATAGTATTTTTTTTTTAAGTTGGACTGGAAGCTTAGTAGACAAAAACTGCACACAAATGGCCTCTTACTTCCTGTGGGCAAGCAAAATTGGCTGGTCATTATCCCTCTGATGAGAGATGCTTTGTCCACGCTGATGCGAAAAGTCAGAGAGTTGGGTACATCTGAATAGTCCCAGGGATCAGAATCTGTCTGGAGAAATGCAGTGCACTTAACATGACTGTACCGGAATTCAAGGTGCTGGAACCATCTCATAACTGGAAATTCACCAGAACCAAACACAAGATCAGGTTCTTAAACTTGAGCAAGTCATATCCAACATTCTATACTTCCAACATCCCTGCGCTTCTGAAAAATCCTCCAGAAGAGTTCACCCAAATGAGATGAACTACCAACCTCACACTGGACGAGGTGCAGGTCAAGATGAATTTCATCTTTGGGTTTCTGTAAGTGGTTCGATCACTTCAGTAAAGCCAACAACTGATCACCAGGCAGAAAAGCACAATTATGAAAGACCATATGGTCTAATAAACATCCTCAGGTTGCACACAGGGTATTTCCCAAGAAACAGTTACAGGGGGTCTATTTGTTCAAGCTTGGGACCATGATAGAATGGAGGATAGGTGATCCAACCATGGGCTGAATAGGCACCTGAAAAATAACAGATATTTGTTGTCCCATTGTGGCTACTAGCAGGTTTACAAAAACTCAGGCCCTCCCAAATGCTTCTATCACCATCGTTCTCGGTCCTCAAGTTTGTTCAGCTAATGGTTTAGTCCAATAAAATTGAATTGCACATTTGGCCTTTCATATTTCTAGTCAACACTCTAGACTTGAAACTGGTAAAGGACATTAAACAGTTTCGACAATGGGGACACAACAGGTCTGACCATGTCTGAACCTCATAGAAGAACAAGATGCCCTATTGACATTCATAAATTATAAGTAAACCTTTTACCTTTCCAAACAATAATGCCTCCAAGTAGCAGAATCTAAGTATTTGGCCTTTCATCCAGAGACCAGGGCTCGGGGATTTAAATCCCTCACTCCATCTGATGCTATGATACACAGCCCGATGGAACATGAATGTGGTTGCTGAAATCGCAGCAGGAACTATGGCGACACCAGGACAAATGCTACCTTGTGGTCCCCTACGTGTCTCTGCCTTTATCTCTCCATCTCCCAAGACAACTTTGTCTCCAACCATTCTTCTCGGTCGGAGAATCAGAGGTGATCCTTCCCGTTCAGAGGCTCACTAAGTTCATATCCTATCAAACTCATGCTTTGGAGGTCTGGGGTGTGGAAGCCTCCTGGGGGAGGGAGTGGAGTTAGGGGTGCTTCAATGGCTGGGGTTTTGGTCTTTCTAGAGGGGTGGTTGTGCCACTTGGGGAAGGTGGAGGCTCTTTTTGGCCTTCCTGGGAAGTTCGCTCTCCTGCTGCTGTGTTGCGAATGCTAGGAGGATTCCCGGCTTACCGGCAGGCAGTGTTTGGGCATGCGGGTCTACAGAGGATATGAGTGCTGGAGAGCAGTAGTTACAGATTACAAACATTGCAGGAACCTGGAACATGGGGCTAGATAGAATACTAGTTAGGCCCAGGAAGTATTAATTTATTATCACTGAGCTATAAAATGCAACTAATTGCATTTCTGAAAAAATGGCAGCTCTAGACTCCTCTGAGGGAAAACCACACAAAAATCTCCATCATCAGAGCAATCAACCACCAACACACGGGAAAGGCAGCAATCCAGGCCATGCAGTACTGGGCCTAGTGAGACCTCAACCGGCGGCAGAAAAACCCAACATCTGACCAGGGTTAGGTGGAGGGTAGGAAGGCCACATTCACAATGGTTTAAAGCACGCAGACACAACCCAACCATATCAACTCCCCAAAAGTTTGAACAACAGGTTACACAAAGGGGATTTAGTAAGAGATGTACCTTGTGTTGAAAATCAACACCTCCTAATGTCCCAAGTGTGCTCTACATTGAGCCCTCCCACACCCAAACTATAAATCCCTTTAACAGCAACTCATCGCTTGAAAGTTAGGTTTAAACTACCTATATTGTGTACATACAATAAAAAAAATAAAAAATAAAAAAAATCTACCACATTGAAGAACTTTGTTGCAAATTGTTCTCTATTCTTCTGTCGAAATTAAAACTCTATCTATAATATATTCTTCAAACATGCATGATTTTTACATTCTTTTTGTCCGTAAAGATACCAGGGCGTAAACATTTATTTGTGCCTGCAACTGATAGTTGGTACGTTCCTTTACTTTTTTTTACTGAGTTAATGCGCACCAATACATTTACAGGAAACCCAACAGTAGTGTAATAAGTCATCAGAAAATAAAAAAAGTAATCCTGCTTAGTACATTGTATCAGCAGTTAATACGGAATTTCTAGATCCTTCTGCACAGTAGGAATCATGTTGGAAATATACTTTATAGTATTCAAGAGAACGGGAATACTGGAGTCAACATTGCAGAAACTCCGCCCTGCACATCGAAGAGAATATCTTCTCGGTCACTAGCTGCAAAGTCGCTCTCTCCACTGTGGCCAATGCAGTAAAGTCTTCGGTTATTAGATCTTTCACACTTCCATTTACATTGCCTGTTGCTACTACTCTCTACATCTATAGACCATTTCATTCTTCAGCATTTTGACAAAGACCATTCATTCACAATTCAATTTTACTTCAAATTCACTTCTAAAATTCACTTTGAGGCGTTCTTCCAAAAGCTTCTATTTCATAACAACCATTAGCTTATAACTTCCAAATACTTTCTGGCATTTTCACCATTAAAAAAACTGTTTAACTTTACTTGTGCAGAGACCAGCTCCTTAAAAACAAATTCTTTGTTGAGGAAGTCTTCCAGGCACATCCAGTTCTACTTTTGCATTAAAAGTAGAGTGAAGCATTATCCTGATCTGGTTCGGGGGCACACCATGTTCATTTTAAAAGGGACCTTAAACAGGTCTGCGCACCTCATTTTATACAAACATTGGCAAAGACAATAGGTCTGACATTAATGCACAAATCAAAGCATTGATAAATTCTGTTTGCATCTGACATGTACAAAGGCGGCATAGGACATTCAAGCCGGTACCGTTGACTTTGCCAGCACTGCAGAAAAAAGTAGAAACATAAAAAAGATTGCTTTCTGTATAGAATGCATATAAGAGATAAAGAACTAAGTGTGATGTTTGAGTGTACCATTCAAATGTAAAGAAAATCCCTCATGCATGCCAATGTGATCACTTCCTAGAAGGCAGAATTATTCAGCCAATAGTATGAGGGGAAGCATATGGATACTCCCCCGGATGCGGCAAACGCCCACTCTATGTTGATTTTAAGGAACTGGTAACAACAAGTAATTTCACAGCTCTGTTTCAAGCCAGACCTAAAAAATAAAGTTAAACTATATAACTAAGCTTTACTATTCACTATATGTTCCTGTCTGCTACAAATCTTTCTATGGGATTACATAATTACGGAAAGGTACAGGAAAGCAGCAAAGACAACATAGCCGCGCTCCCTTCGAGGGAACACTGCAAAACCTTGTGGTACCTAGGGTAAAGCGCTTGAACTTCTTCCAAGATCTGAAAGTGGCCAAAACTTAAATGCCTGAAGTAAACTTGACTGCCGTGCAGTGCTTAATTTGTGCTGGTCGTTTCCGGTGCTGAGCACCCGCACTTATTTTTGAGGGCCGGCACTTATTTTTCTGCCTCAAGCATTTGCTGTGAGCGAAAGACAGATACGGGAAAGACGGAGGAAGAGAAAAAGGAAAAAGCGTCACAAAGGGAGAAAGCAGAAAGCTGCAAGAGTGAGCTGAAGGGGCAGGGAGTGGCTGTAAATGGACAGAAGAGGCCCGAGATGGCTTCAGGATTACGCTGCCTCAGTATTCTGTGCTCGCACATTTAAATGCAGCAGCCGCGTGTTTAAGAGAAGGGCTTTGGGCATCGGCACTTTATTTACAAATTAAGCACTGCTGCTGTGTCACGATTTCATTATTGCCTGAGCAGACTAATGCTGGCCCCACCTGTAGGCTTTTTAAGCGCTGAAAACACTCAAATACATTTAGAAAAATTATCTTCATTCAAGTTTCAAAAAGTCAGTTATGAATGCTTGTCCTCCTGGTCCGCCTACTTGGGTTTTTAGAAATACTCTGTAATAAAGTTTAGGCTTGCAAAATAAGACATATTAGAAAAGTATGTAAAACAGGTATAGTTATGTCAGTAACAGCAACACATCCATGTACACAGTGCAGACCTGCAAGAACAGGCAATATGAAGATGTCTATAACTATTTCCAATCAACCCAAGCGAGGATGATCTTATCTCTTCCCATCCGGGCATAATACACACTTTACAGTGGTGTGTTTGCAATTGAGTGCTCACACTGCATTTTAATAAGCCTGATCATCATCTATTTCATCATAAAACCCTTATATTAAGCAGGGGACCATCAGGCATTTACCATCAGAGAAATATACGGACTATAACACAACCAATGGAACAACATATTGAAACAAGAGAATAAGAGATCACACAGGACACAAATGAGGACGATCTCGGGATAACAAGTACTGCACATTTTCCGATAGTGAACTTGTCCAAAAAGAAACAAAAAAGAAAAAAATAATTGCTTTAATCAAAAAGTTCCATGGCACGTGTATGCACATTTTAAAGACAATACATTGAGATGGTTACTAAAAACAACTGCAGGCGGTCGTTATGTACATGAGAAAAAATCAAAAGCAATAAAAAATAAAATTTTAAAAAAGCTTCTAAGTCGACTGGACATTAACTGGACATATTACACTACAAAATAAAGGCGCGGCTGGTAGGAAAGGACCTCTGAAGCATGAGAAATTATGATGGATGACTAAAAGTTTGACATCTGAGACAACATAATAGAATCTGGTGCTGCATCTAAGGGATTCACATTGAGTAATTGGTTATTTTGTTAGACATTACAATCTCAGGGTTAAATTATACAGGAACTTTTATCTTCAGAATTAGACTTGCTGGACATGTATCACAACAGTTCACAAATCTTCAAACAGAAAAAAAAAATCAAATAAGACAGAATGTCTTCCCAACCCTTTTATGATGACACAAAAAACCCTGAATCCAGGAATCTCTGACATGAAGCTAGACACCTTCACCCTGCAGCTTACCGGGTTAGACCATGAACTCGACTTAAGCCCACACATTTCAGAGAAAACCCAAACAGCTTCGTACCAGCTAAAGATGAACATGTACATTTGCAAAAGAGGACTTCACAACCACTGTCAAAGCTCTGATCTGCTGCCACCTAGAAGGTCCTTCTTGACCGACTCCCCAAAATTGAAGGTTCTCCATCCTACAGACTTCTAGACTTGAGGGGCTGCAGAAAGTGCACCATCTCACCTCAACCACCACCAATCTGTACAAGCTCCATCTTTAAGGAAGAATCAGGTACAAGGTAGTAAAAAACTGCACCCCAATCCAGTTGGTCCAGAAACGTCATTTATTTAGCATTCCAACTGTTAGCGTAACTCTTTATCTAACCTCCATTAACCACAATTACTTCACTAACTATTGTCCCTAACCCTGATCCAAAATCTAACCCTGGCCCTCGCTCTTATCAGTAACCCGAACGGCATTCTTAATCGTAACTCTAACCCGAAACCAAACTCGGACTTTGACGATTACTATTGCCAATAACCCTCATACTATCCCTAAAGCAAATTCAACAGACACACACACACACACACACACAAAAAAAAGTAGTTATAGCTAGGACTATGGTTCCGTAGAAAAAGTGTTTTTTGACTTACCTATATCTTTGGCACCGCTTCACTAAATTTCCCCCCCCCAAAAAAAAGTGCCCTGGTGATTCGTGATTCTTGTTGTGCACAGAAAGTTTTGGGATCATCCGTCAGGGTCCGAGAACAGGGAAGGGGGAGGGGTTAAAACAGTTGCATTTCCCATGTTAATTCCCAAAGGACCTTTAGACATCACTACAGCCCAAACCACTGGATGGAATTACATCAAATTTGGCAGAAAAATAGCATTTAGTATGCAGATTGTGCTTTCGCTTATTTGGTGTAAGTCTGTTCAGTAGTTTTGGAGATATTAAAGGGAAAATAAATTTAGATATCTCTGGCTGCAACAACTTTACAAATAATGATGAGCTCATGCAGGGAAACGCATAGCTCCGATTGGCTTCACACTATGTTTAGTGGGGGAAGGGTAAAGTCGCCCGGACCCTGTAGCTCTGGTGGTGGGGTTCCTGGAAGGATTTGCTCCCCCCCCCCCACCTACGAAGCATTTTTTTTTAAAATGTACTGCAATAGTCGTGGCGGATCTGCAGTAAATTAAAAAAGAAAAAATTAAGTGTGTGCTCCCATGCTTCATCTTTTTCAAGCCCCCGGGTGGGCCAAGTCCCAGAAGCATTGTTTATTTGTAACAGGGGAGGAGTCTGGGCAACCGTAGCCCCTGGGACCGCCACCTCCCCGTGGCGATGTAGAAAATATGTGTGGGGGCCATGCACCCACATCCCAGGGACCACCACCTCCCCAGGGCATATCCATGAAAAAAATAAAAAAAAATAAAAAAATAAAAAAAAGGGAAAGGGGGTCCATTTGGCCCCGAAGCCCCAAAAACCACCACCTCCCCAGGGCTAATTCCACATTGCCAGTGATGGCCCCGGGGACCACCAGTGACTTTCTATGGTCTTTTAAATTGTATTTCCTAACTACAACGTCCTTATAACCTGTGTTTTTTCAGTGAAAATATATATAAAATGTACACCTAGAAGGGCGAACTGGGAATAAGACAGTAGTTAGCCACCCCGTCTGGAAATAGTACCCTGTTGAAGCTAATCCCTGACAGACATAAGCGTTCAAAATGCATAAAATATCAGAGGATAATGTCAATGCTCTTATTTACCAAACCAGTTATTGACTATCGACAATACCTTCAAATTTTCCAGATTGCTAATATCCTTGACAGATATCCCTTCCACCTTATTACAAGTGTATAATGTCAACTGGTATGTACGTTTGTGCTTTTATGATAATTTTAGAATCAAATAACGTTTTATGGTTGTTATTGGAGATATAAATGCATTACATCCTGTAGCACGAGGTATGGGATATCCCGATTAACCCGTCCGCCAAACTCTAAATCAGGCCCTATGTCTAAACTCAGTTTTCTCAATATAAAACATTAGATCTATTTTAGTGTTGTCATTTCACCCGTCTCTGAAAAGGATTCATGTAAAATTGATATCAACAGATAAAAATAATAATTTGAGTACTTTAAATTTGGTTATATTGGGCATGTATTATGCAGCATGGTGTATACTTCTTTCAATGTATTCAGGCTTGTAGGAAAATGTTTAAATTTTTTAATACAAAATTCTAGACTTTGGTTGAATCTTTCTGCTTTAACCCCTTGGGTGCAATGGACGTAATGGTTACGTCCGTAGCTGCGGCGCTATGGACGTAACCATTACATCCTAGTACTGGCCCTTGGGGGGAGCGCTAGCGCTCCTCCCCCGAGGGCCGAGCCCCCACCCCCCATGGCAGGGCTGGAAGCGTAATCGCGTCCCCTTCCACCCCTGACCCCCTCCCCAAGTGACGTCTGATGACGTCAGCGCGTGATTGTGCGCTGACCTCATCAGAGGCCTCCCCACTGCGGATCGGAAGAGAAATGCAAAAGCATTTCTCTTCTGATCATGTTATGGGGGCCTGAGAGGCATCAAAGAGAAGGAAATAAATTTCCTTCCCTTTGATGTCTCTCAGAGCATTTCAGCAGCTGGATCATGAAGCTGAAATGCCCACTCTACACCAGTGATAATTTTTGAATGGGAAATTGGAATAATGGGAGCGACCCTTTGGGCAAGGGTTGCTCCCCAGGGGGGCAATCGTTTTCAAGGCCTTTTCTGCCCCCCACATGCCCCCTGGGCAGATCGGCCTATTATTAGGCCGATCTGCCCCCAGGGGGCATAAACCTCTAGGCGACAGGGATCATTTTATTTATTTTTGTTTTTCAGATGTGGGGAGTGACACTTTAGGCAAGGGTCACTCCCCTGGGAGGTAAATTATATTTAGGCCATTTCTACCCCCCTAGGGGGCAGATCGGCCTATTTTTATTAGGCCAATCTGCCCCCAAGGGAGGCAGAAACCACTAGGCACCAGGGATTTTTTTTACTTTTTTTTTTTTTATTGTTTTACAGACGGGGAGCGACCCCTTAGGCAAAGGCAAAAAACAGCTCTGTTTTCTTTGGGAAAATGTGATGTGTCCACGTTGTGTGTCGTGGGCACTAGGCCCACCCACACAAGTGAGGTACCTTTTTTTTTTTTTTTTTTTAAATCGTGAGACTTGGGGGAACGTTAGGTGGAAGGAAATTTGTGGCTCTTCTCAGATTCCAGAACTTTCTGTCACTGAAATGTGAGGAAAAAGTGTTTTTTTGGCCAAATTTTGAGGCTTGCTATTCTAGGATCGAGAGGTCGGGCACACAGCTCTGCCAGTGATCCTCAATCCCAGCCTGGAGCCTGCATTCTAATATCAAGAGGCCGCACACACAGCTCTGCCAGTGACCCTCAATCCTAGCCTGCGTCCTGCTACTCTAGGATAAACAGACCACACACAGCTCCGCCACTGACCCTCAATCCCAGCCTGGAGCCTGCATTCTAATATCAAGAGGCCACACACACAGCTCAGCCAGTGACCCTCAATCCCAGCCTGTGCCCTGCTTCTCTAGGGTCAAGAGGTCGCACTCACAGCTCTGCCAGTGACCCACAATCCTAGCCTGCGTCCTGCTACTCAAGGATCAAGAGGCCGCACACGCAGCTCCGCCAGTGACCCTCAATCCCTGCCTGAAGCTGGTGTCCTGGTACTCTAGGATCAAGAGGCCCCACACACAGCTCCGCCAGTGACCCTCAATCCTAGCCTGCGTCCTGCTACTCTGGTATCAAGAGGCCGCACACAGCTCCGCCAGTGGCCTTCAATCCCAGCCTGTGCCCTGCTACTCTGGTATCAAGAGGCCGCACACAGCTCCGCCAGTGGCCCTCAATCCCAGCCTGTGCCCTGCTACTCTAGGATCAAGAGGCCCCACACACATCTCCGCCCGTGACCCTCAATCATAGCCGGCGTCCTGCTACTCTGGTATCAAGATGCCACACACACAGCTCTTCCAGTGACCCTCAATCCTAGCCTGCGTCCTGCTACTCTGGGATCAAGAGGCCACACACACAGCTCCGCCAGTGACCCTCAATCCTAGCCTGGAGTCTGCATTCTAATATCAAGAGGCCACACACAGCTCCGCCAGTGACCCTCAATCCCAGCCTGTGCCCTGCTACTCTGTTATCAAGAGGCCGCACACACAGGTCTGCCAGGGCACCTCAACCCCAGACCAACTGGCCACTTTGTGCTATTCTAAGTTAGGGAGCCCTCGCCCAGCTCTGCCAGTGCACCTTAACTCTGCATTAACAGAGCCTGCTAGGCAGGTATGGAGGCCATCCCTCACTGCTGCAGCTCAGTCCTAGCTCTTCTCGGGCTCTCATCCCTGTCAATGTGCCTCGTATTCAGTCTATCTACAGCACCCCTTTCTGTTCTACGTCCGAGGCCCAAACTCTACTCTGCTAATGCACCTCAACCTTGACAGAGAGGCACCCCGCAAATTCCAGTCTGGGGACTGCCGAGCATCCTACAATGATGTGATTCTGCGACACTGGTGTTTTCCGCATAATTATGGGCTTGACCCGCAAATCGGAATTAGCTATATAAATTGCAGCGCTCAGCAAAAATGTATGTTTCTACCCCAAACGTTACTTTAAAAACTTCCGCAGAGGCTCACTGGCAGACCCTTTGCAGAGGCTGGATGGCCACCTTTAAATTGCTAATTACTGTTTCCAAACCGGTACTAACGAGGTGAACCTTTTGCCCATACAGTATTAACGGTTTAGAAAGTGAAAACCGCTACCCTATACTGCCACAAACTGAGCCGCATTACGGTGCGTGATGCAACTCCACTTGCCACATAATTTGGTTTATAATCTGTTTATGCATAATTCCAGCAGCAACGAGTATACCCTGTGTGTGTAGTCATGTTAAACTATAGATATCTGTGTAGCGCATAATTTGCCAATTAATACCCCCTTGGTCTTGGCGCTTTGTACAGATAGCGGTCTGAGGACCATCCAGCACAGGTTCTGCACTCAGGGATCTTGTT
This sequence comes from Pleurodeles waltl, assembly GCF_031143425.1. NCBI lineage: Eukaryota > Metazoa > Chordata > Amphibia > Caudata > Salamandridae > Pleurodeles > Pleurodeles waltl. The sequence goes on from NC_090449.1 coordinate 58,591,237, forward strand.
CCCTTAAAGACAGAGGCGACTTTTCCAAACATATTTCACAATATTTACCGAGCAGGTAGCAAAGGAAATTGATGTGCCGGTGGCGCCCTGCGGTGTAAACACAGCGTCCCAAGGGTGCACCGCGGACGTGCTCTGCAGTAATAATTGAATATATTAACAAGATTGTGTCCACAATTTATTAAAATACGAAGTGCGCCACATGGTCTCAATGTACGTCAATTTAGGAAAATCCACGCCTCTCCCCACTACTGCACCTCGGCAGTGACTCGCAACACCTCCCGATTATACAGACACCCACCCACAGCTCGGCCAAAGCACCTCAGCGCTGGCATGTAGCGCCTTCCCTAGTCACACCTCAGCCCTGGCATGTAGCGCCTTCCGTAGTCACATCTCAGCCCTGGCATGTAGCGCCTTCCATAGTCACACCTCAGCCCTGGCATGTAGCGCCTTCCATAGTCACATCTCAGCCCTGGCATGTAGCGCCTTCCATAGTAACGGACGGTTGTAGTCAGGCACCTTGGCTCCGCCAGGGCACCTCCGCCCTGGCATGCCACTGAAACCCCTTCCTGCTCTCAGTAGGGTCAGTGACCCCCACAGCTAACCAATGCATGACAGCCCTGGCCCTCAGCCTCCCTCGCTAAGCGGTGCACCCCACCCCGTCCTGCAGGATGCCGCCTCCGCTCTCAGCAGGCAGATGCACCTCTGGCCCGGCCCGGCTTGCCCCACAATGGCATAAAGGCCCTCCTCCGAGCCCGTACCTCAGCCCTGCTCCTCGGCCCCCACCAGCTGAACGTGCGCCCTCCTGCAGCTCTTCCTGCCACCGGCCCGTTAACTCGGGGCGACGCTGACCCTTTGTGTGGGAGCAGAACTACAGCTCCCAGCATGCACTCGGCGCCCCCTGCGTCCTGGCTGCTCATTGGCGAGCTCAGCAGGCATGAGCCAGAGGGAAGGATTTGGAGAGTCGCGAAGAAACTACCCCCTCCCCTCGTCCCCGTCCCGCCCCCCAAGCGCTTCCCAGCACAGGCATCCCTGCCCACCCCGGGCCTGGAGACAACAAACCCGTCTCCCAGGACAACACCACACTGCCCCCTGTGATACACCGGGGGGGGGGAGGGGGAGCGCACTGCCCCCGTGATACACCGGAGGGGGGGGGGGGGAGGGGGAGCGCACTGCCCCCGTGATACACCGGAGGGGGGGGGGGGGGGGGACTGCCCTCTGTGATACACGGGAGGGGGGGGCGCACTGCCCTCTGTGAATGTTATACAAGGGGGGGGCACACTACACTGCCCTCTGTGAATGTGATACACCGGAGGGGGGGGGGTGGGCACTGCCCCCTGTGATACACTGGAGAGGGGGAGGTGCCCCCTGTGATGCACTGGAGGTGGTGGGGGGGGGGGGGGGGGGCGCACTGCCCTCTGTGAATGTGATACACTGGAGGGGGGACCACACTGCCCTCTGTGAATGTTATACGGGGGCGGGGGCACACACTACACTGCCCTCTGTGATACACGTGTGTATCGGGGGTGGGGTGCTGGGGAGGAGTAGGGGGTCGGGGATAGCGGCAAGGACCGGTGGAGGACAGTGAGACCAGGACGGGGGCAGAGACAGCACAAGTAAAAGACAGGGCAGTGATAGGACTGGGCAGTAAGAGCAGGCAGAACCTGGGGCTGTGAGAGCAGGCTGGAGGGCAGTGACAGGACTTAGGTCACTAACATAAATTGGGGCAGGGAGGGGGACAGTGACGGCCTGCAGGACTGTGACAGCAGTCAGGACTGGGGCAGTGACATCCGATAGGACTGTAACAGAAGGCAGGGCTGTGACAGCAGACAGCCGGGGTGCCCACTTAGCCGGAGATGGCCAGGGGTTGGGTGGGTAAACGGCAGAGGTCTCGGGTGCCTCCGGGCAGCCCTCGGGAGACAGGACGCCGAGGGGCATATGTCAGCCATCCCTCTAGCGTCCTATCACATTCCACTGAAGCCCCTGCTTCTCCATCCCTCTAGCCTCCAATGATATTCCACCTCCGCTCCTGCTTCTCCATGACATTCCACTGCAGTCCCTGCTTCTCCATCCCTCTAGCTTCCTATGACATTCCACTGAAGCCCCTGCTTCTCCATCCCTCAAGCTTTCCATGGCATTCCACTGCAGGCACAGCTTCTCCATCCCTCTAGCTTCCTATGACATTCCACTGAAGCCCCTGCTTCTCCATCCCTCTAGCTTCCCATGACAATCCACTGCAGGCCCATCTTCTCCATCCCTCTAGCTTCCCATGACAATCCACTGCAGGCCCATCTTCTCCATCCCTCTAGCTTCCCATGACAATCCACTGCAAGCCCATCTTCTCCATCCCTCTAGCTCCCTGTGACATTCCACTGCAGCTCCTGCTTCTCCATCCCTCTAGCTCCCCATGACATTCCACTGCAGGCCCATCTTCTCCATTCCTCTAGCTCCCCATAAAATTCCGCTGCAGGCCTTGTTTCTCCATCCCTCTAGCTTCCCATGACAATCCACTGCAGACCCTACTTCTCCTTCCCTTCAGCTTCCCATGACATTCCACTGCAGGCCCATCTTCTCCATCCCTCTAGCTTCCCATGACATTCCACTGCAGGCCCTGCTTCTCCATCCCTCTAGCTTCCCATGACATTCCACTGCAGCCCCTGCTTCTCCATTCCTCTAGCTTCCCATGACATTCCACTGCAGCTCCTGCTTCTCCATTCCTCTAGCTTCCCATGACATTCCACTGCAGCCCCTGCTTCTCCATCCCTCTGGCTTCCTATGACATTCCACTGCAGCCCCTGCTCCTCCATCCCTCTAGTCTCCAATTACATTCCACTGCAGCTCCTGCTTCTCCATCCCTCTAGCTCCCCATGACATTCCACTGCAGCTCCTGCTTCTCCATCCCTCTAGCTCCCCATGACATTCCACTGCAGCTCCTGCTTCTCCATCCCTCTAGCTTCCCATGGCATTCCACTGCAGGCCCAGCTTCTCCATCCCTATGGCTTTGTATGACATTCCACTGCAGTCCCAGCTTCTCCATCCTTCTAGCTTCCTATGACATTCCGCTGAAGGCCCAGCTTCTCCATCCCTCTAGCTTCCCATTACATTCCGCTGCAGACCCTGCTTCTCCATCCCTCTAGCTCCCCGTGACATTCCACTGCAGCTCCTGCTTCTCCATCCCTCTAGTTCCCCATGACATTCCGCTGCAGGCCCTGCTTCTCCATCCCTCTAGCTCCCCATGACATTCCACTGCAGGCCCTGCTTCTCCACCCCTCTAGTTCCCCATGACATTCCGCTGCAGGCCCTGCTTCTCCATCCCTCTAGCTCCCCATGACATTCCACTGCAGGCCCTGCTTCTCCACCCCTCTAGTTCCCCATGACATTCCGCTGCAGGCCCTGCTTCTCCATCCCTCTAGCTTCCTGTAACATTCCGCTGCAGACCCTGCTTCTCCATCCCTCTAGCTACCCATGACATTCCACTGAAGCCCCTGCTTCTCCATCTTTCTAGCTTCCTATGACATTCCACTGCCGTACCAGCTTCCCCATCCCTCAAGCTTCCTATGACATTCCAGTACAGCTCCTGCTTATCCATCCGTCTAGCTTCCTATGACATTCCAGGGCAGCTCCTGCTTCTCCATCCCTTTAGCTTCCCATGACATTCTGAAGGCCCAGCTTCTCCATCTTTCTAGCTTCCTATGACATTCCTTTGCAGACCCAGCTTCTCCATACCTATAGCTTCCTATGACATTCCGCTGCAACCCCTGCTTCTCCATCCCTCTAGTTTCCTATTACATTCCGCTGCAGCCCCTGCTTCTCCATCCCTCTAGCCTCCTATGACATTCAGAAGCAGGCCCAGCTTCTCCATCTTTCTAGCTTCCTATGACATTCCACTGCAGACCCAGCTTCTCCATCCCTATAGCTTCCAATGATATTCCAGTGCAGCTCCTGCTTCTCCATCCCTCTAGCTTCCTATGACATTCCGCTGCAACCCCTGCTTCTCCATCCCTCCTCTTCTATTTACATTTCATGCCCCCTTTTTCTCTCTCCCCGCCAAGCCTCTGTAGTCACCTTCCTTTCTCTCCCACCTTAACGTCCTCCGTCCTTCTTGAGCGCACCCTCCCTTTCATCTCCCTGGATTCCCACGTCCCTTGTCGCTGCCCTCACCCAACCTTCTGGTTCCTCCTATCTCGGACCGTCCATCCCACAAGTTCCTTCTCCCTAACTCTCACCTTCCCAGCGTCCTCCCTCTCCCCATCCCACACGCCAGTGCTCTTCCACACACCCCGGCTATCCATTCTCGGTCCCACGGCATCCTCCAACTCTTCCCGCTTCTCTCACAAGGCGCCAAGTCGGCGCTCATAAGACACCATTAATTATCCACTCATTCATTTATGCCACGGAGCCGGATATCCATCCCCTCTGCATGTCTCCTCCATCCGACGGGCCATCACTCAGACCGGGTTACAGACTCGCGGGAAGTCCCCTCCCCCGTTAATGGCCACACATGTTATTGCTTCCTAGAAACCCCCCACCCCTCAGCAGCGGGGAGATGTCTTCCCTTCTGCACTAAGCGCCTCGCGGGGCTGTGGGTGGGAGGGGCCTACGAACTTCTGGCACCGGAAGGGGTACGGCAGCGACCGCTTTCATACACTCAGAATATCACTCCTGGTACGGGGCACAGCAGCGCCCCAACCCCCTTTAAAAGGAGAGGGCCTTATGGCGTTTAGGAATCTACACACTTCAAACATATTTACTGGTTTAGATCAGTAAAACATTGGCACTGTGAGCCCAGCCTACTACCATGTACTGGGGAGGGTACGGGGGCTGACCTGACCTGCACATGGATTAACACCCTCTTCCCCGGCGCTGCAGGCTTCGCAGCACTATGTTGTTTTTTTCCTAGGCTCTGTGTCTCCGTCCGACCCAGAGAACGATGTGGGGAGTGGGTGGGGTGTTGTTGGCAGAGCACCATTCTCACAGTAGGTTTGGGGGTTCCAGCGCGGGGGACCCCCTCCCCGTTTCTTGTCTGCTGCTTTTACCGAGACACCTTTCCTAAGCAACTCGCCAGCAGCGGGGCTGAATGCCCATCATTGCTAGAATACTTTTTTGTGGGTCTGAGTCACGACTTCAGCACGCCCAACACAAAATGCACTGCGGCATCATTCAAAGGTGGCCCGGAGCCTGCTTGATAAGGGTGCCTGTTAGAGACGGGGGCACTCTGCCTGCTCTCTGGTGGTCTGCGTGGGAGCGCGCACTCTGCCTGCTCTCTGGTGGTCTGTGTGGGAGCGCGCACTCTGCCTGCTCTCTGGTGGTCTGTGTGGGAGCGCGCACTCTGCCTGCTTTCCCTTTGATTTGGGGCGGCATCACCTCTGTGTGTGTGTGTGTGTGTGTGAGAGAGTGTTTGTGTGTGTGTGTGAGAGAGAGTGTGTGTGTGTGTGTGTGTGTGAGAGAGAGTGTGTGTGTGTGTGTGTGGTCTGCTTCTCTTCTGGGCAGCTAGAGGGGGCACACACTTTCCTGGACCTGCCTCGCTGGGTCAAGCGGGTAGGAAGAGAGCAAAATGGAGGGCCCAGATAGTGGGGCGTCTCCCCGAGTCTCTGGGGTCTGCCACAGGGTGTACAATAGACTGGGTGTTGGTGATGGCCCCTCTGCCTGCCTCACTGGCGTCTGTCATAGGGAGGGCAGTTGATGAGATGATGGGTCATATGCCTGCCTCTCTGGGGCCTGGCACAAGGAGGGCTTCCTGCAGGCCTCTGAAGTCTGGCATAAGGTGGGCAGTAAAGTGGATGCAGATGATAGGCCCTCTGCCTCGGCACAAAGAGGGCAATACATGGGATGTTGATGATGGGCTCCATCCCTACTTCTCTGGGTTCTGGCATAGGAAGGGCAGTAGATGGCATTCTGGTGATGGACAAGCTGCTTGTCTCGCAGGTCTGGCACGGGGGGCAGTAGATGGGATGTTCGTGCTGGACCTCCACATACCTCTATCAGGTGTCGCACAGGGAGGGCAGTAGATCGTATGGTGATGAGGTGCCTCCTGCACGCATCTGAGGTCTAACACAAGGTGGGCTGTAGATGACAGGACCTCAGCCTGCCTCTCTCAGGTCTGGAACAGGGAGGGCAGTAGATGTGATGTTGGTGATGGATCCTCTCCCTATCTCTCTGGGGTTTGGCCCTGGGAGGGCAGTAGATGGCATGTTGGTGATGGACCCCCACCTGCCTCTCTCATGTCTGGCACAGAGAGGGCAGTAGATGGGATGCTGGGATCCCTGCCTGCCTCTCTCAGGTCTGGCACAGCGAGGGCAGTAGATGTTGGTGATGGGCCCACTGTCTGCCTCTTTGGAAGTCTGTCACATGTAGGGCAGTAGATGGGATGTTGGTGATGGACCCCCACCTGCCTCTCTCAGGTCTGGCACAGAGAGGGCAGTAGATGGGATGCTGGGACCCCTGCCTGCCTATGTGAGGTCTGGCACAGTGAGGGCAGTAGATGTTGGTGATGGGCCCTCTGTCTGCCTCTTTGGGGGTCTGTCACATGTAGGGCAGTAGATGGGATGTTGGTGATGCCCCCCGAATTATTCTCTGGCGCAAAGAGGGCAGTGGATGTTGGTGACGGCCCCCCTGCCTGTTCTCTCAGGTCTGGCACAGAGTGGGCAGTAGGTCGTACGGTGATGGGTCCTATACCTGCCTCTCTCTGCTGGTGGTGGGCCCCGTGCCTGCCTCTCTGGGCTCTGTAGCGAGTGCAGCAGGGAGTGTTAGTGATGGGCTCGGTTTCCCTCTCGGGGTCTGACTCACCATTCACACGGAGGGCAGTGGGGGTGCGGAGTGCACTCCTCCGGTCTCACCTGTGATATGTCTAATGCACGTGGGTAGCAGTAGGAGGTGTTGGTGGAGGGCACTGTTGCCTCCCCCGCACAGCGAGGGTAGTAACTGGTAGTGGGTTTCTGCCTGCTCCCACTGGATCTATCCCCCCTGTACATGGAAGGCATGTAGAGTATTAGTGGGGTGCACTCTTCCTATCACCCCTGGAAAAAAGTGCCCTGCACAAGTAGCAGAATTTCCATTAACAGAAGAAAAGCGTCTCATCAATGCATGTTTTTATTTTGCATTTCCTGACTCGTTGTCCTGATTACATAATGCGATGCACGGCACTACAAGTCCCAGAATGCAGAGCAAACCCCTGTACTGGACGAGAACCTGGGACGCTCGAGAGCCCTTAAAGAAGGCAGCAGGGGTGGAGGTCCTGCATATGGAGGACACTAGGGCTGCTGGCAGTGGGCGCTCTGCCCGCGCCGGGACAGGCTATCAGCTGTTTGCTTACCCTGGACGGGCGGCCTGCGGGCCCGGGGCCCCTGGTGCTCAGCGCTGCGGGGCGGTCGCTCCGTGCGGATCCCAGTAATCCTCAGCCATGGTGGGGCTGAAGGGGCCGGCGAGACCTCAGCCGGCCATGACACCGCGGGGTCCACCAGCGCGCCTGCCGCTGCCCCTCCTCCGGGCCTGCTAATCAGCGGACGCCGCTGCTTCTCCTCCTCTTCCTCTGTCGCCTCCTCTCCCTCTGCAGCTCCTGCACATCCCTCCCGGATCCACCCCACCTCCCAGGCGGCGGCCGCTACCATCCAGCCAGGGAAAGAGGGGAGAAACCGCGAACCCCGGCGGATCCGCGAAACTCCGCGAACCGGGGCGAGGTTCCGCAGCGGCGCGGGCGGCATCTCCCAACGGGAGAAGTTCTCCCGGTCCCCCAGCGCCCCCCCGCCCCCCAGTCTGTGAAGGAAAGGGTCCTGGGCGGGGGGATTAAAGACGGGGCCCCTCTTTTAGAGCAGCAGCTGGTGCGGTCCGAGTGGGACAGCTGCCGGGGGGTCTCTGGAGGGAGGAGTAGGGGTATTCAGGGAGGACACCGAGGGATTCCACCTAAGAGACAATGTTTGTTTATGTATATTCAGCGGAAGCTTGCAAGCTTTCGGTGCCCGAAAGCAAATAATATACACGTCACAGACATATGATACAGAATATAAACGTGCATGCTAAGAAAAACAAAAAATGCGCAATTTTCTTACAGGGTTCAAAGACATCATGAAAGTTCCCTGCAGTCCGTGTTGGTTAAATATTTTAAGGTTGTTTTAATCCCATCTGTTAACGCTATACAAGTGTATTTATTCACTCACTGGTATTTCTCAGCCCCCCCCCTCGTCGGTCGGTGGCGGATTGCGAGGGGCAGATGCCGGATCCTGTTCACGTGCAGAATTGGCCCAGGATGGCGGGTGACTCATGCCAGCCTCGGTACCAGCAGGGGCATCTCACCTGGCACGGCGACAGGGGCGTCTTGTCCCTGCTGCGCCTCTGTGGCCTATGTGAGGGGGGGGGGGGGGGCGCAGTGCCACAGGCACGCCAAGTGCAACTTGTGCTGATAATATAACGCTCACTCAGAGCCCTGAAATTGTGCATTTTGGATGCCAGGTACCAGTTTACTCCCCAGTGAATGGGCTCTTAAGTAAAGTGTTTTCCCACCAGGTATACAGTGGCACATTTACTCCTCTTAAGCGCCAGAGCCCATGCGTTTGCGGCCCGGAATGGCAAGGGAACAACGCCCCCCTCCAAAAAAAAAACCCGTGCTTAATTGGTAAATTAAAACGTGCCGGTTCCCAAAGCTCTCCTCTGAAACACGCTGTGCTGCTGCAATTAAATGTGCGATCACTGAATACAGAGGCAGCGTAAGCCTGAAGCCATCTCGGAACTCTTCGATCCATTAACAGCCACTCCCTGCCCCTTCATCTCACTCTTGCAGCTTTCTCCCTTTGTGACGCTTTTCCGTTTTTCTCTTCCTCCGTCTTTCCCATATGAATCTTTTGCTCACATCAAATTATTATGCTTTTGGTACAACGCGTGCAGATATTCAGGAGTACACCTGCAGTGGTTACTGTCTTCATTAAAAGTTTAAAAAAGTCGAAACGTTGCCATAAATCCAGGGAGTTAAATGTCCAACTTCGGCGATCTTCCTGCACCGGGCCCTAAGTCTAATGAGTCAAAGGAATTCAGGGTACTCTATAATGAATGAAACCGAATCTGTCACCTACGAGCGCTGCAGCATGTGACCCGCCCTCTGAGCAATATCAATAGCCTATTCTGCTGTCACGTGCTGTAGGTATGGGGATGCTCCTCTCCCCAAGTGATGATGTGTATGAAGCCTACACCGCAGAGCATCACCTCTTTGTGCTGTGGCTCTAGTGCTTTGTAAAAGAGCACTCATTCTAGGCACTGTGATAAGAGGTTGCTTCGAGTCTCACCAGATACAATGGGACTGCCACAGAAGGGTGGCCCTGCCCGGTATTTGGCTGTCTGGTCCCCTGTAGACAGATCTCCTGAGCAGGTGCTTCACCCACTCGAGCACTCTCAGCAGCCCCGCATGCTGTTCATGTCTCTGTTATTATTTAAAGAATGGGCGTTCCGCAGGCCACAGCCAGGGCGTGCCAGCAGCGTGCCCTGGCATCCGTCCAGCGCCCTGCTGAAGCCAGCAAGAACAAGCACTGATACTTAGCACCCAGCAGCAAACCCCAGGGAGCGGGGATTCCACTCAGCGGGCGATCTCCCGAGCTGAATTCTGCCTAGCGTTCAGAAAAAAACAACCAGCTTCAAGTCGCTATATTCCCACCGTCTGGTGAACCCGTAAAACTTGATATTTTAATCCAATTGGCTCAATTGAACTACAACTCCCAGAATGCAAGGACTTTAATTAAAAGAGAGCACACTTCAAAGTGTGATGAAATTACGAAAAGTCCAAGTTACCGATTAAAATGCATCTTTATTCTTCACCTCGACTCAAACAGCACGGCAGTCTCCCAGAATGCATTAGGTTATGTAAAGGCTTCTCTTGAAACGTAATTCGATTCACAAATGCACGAAATAACAGATGGCCCATGCACAATGTTCTCTGCAGTCAATGCTTTCTATCACCAGTTAACAAATATTTTGGTGTACAGCGTGCAAACTGTGTGCATCTCTCCTCTCATGGCTGTCACGCGAACCTTGTCCTAAGTGAGGCCTCTGCCTGCCGCAGATCTCCGATCACCTCAGCCAACCAGCAGGTAAACCGCGGGGTTTAGACCAGGGGCGTAGGAGACAATACGTTTCTGGGGGGGACAGGGACAGCCTTGGGGACTTTCAATCAACCCTATACAAAGCGCTCGTTGTTTACGAACTGCAGGCTCCGATAAATATACACAATCATATATATATATATATATATATATATATTGGAAGTGAAATAGGGAGAAAGGAAGGCATGTTTCACAGTCTGAAAGTATCTTTTATTGTTATTTACATTCACAAAGTAATTAGCTCAAATGTGAAAATAACATGTTGATTAACCTTGCATCTTCATGCACCAGGCAAATCAAGGTAGGAGGGTAAAGAGGAAGAACATACCCTTTGCGCCCCACACCCACCATGCCCCTCGCCTCATGCCAATTGGAACCGCACTGGAGATATCAAAAGCGATTAGGTACAACAGTTGTAAACTGTGCTCGGAAACCAGAGTTCTGATAACACTTCTACTCCTGTTTGTGATCTTGGGCAGCTCAGCTCCACATCAGTCATAACTAGAAGCATTTCAACTGAAGACGCTCTTGGAGTTACAGTCTATATAAACATGGATTCTCTAATCTCTGTATAAACTGCAGTCACTAATTTCTCTAGAAACGTCTGTTTGTGATGCACCAAGTCACTGCATATAAAGAAAATACATTCACTGATTATAAAGAAAAGACATCAGAAAATGACTATGATAGGGTTATTACAGTCGAGTTCTGACATTACAGTGCCTTCTGCCAGAGCCAGCAGCCAAGGTAAAAGGCAGATCAGGTCGCAGAGCATAATTAATGCAGTGGTTTAAAGCAACAAATGGAATGTTGCTTTTCTTTCTTCTGCTCTACTTTGATAGCTTGGAATGACAGAAGCTATGCACTAAGGTTTTAAGTGGTTTGTGGGAAAGTTGGTGGTGTGACCATGTATTATATGGGGTAAAATACCCCTGGCGTACATAAGGATATTGCAAGTCACCTTGAAGTTCATACCTTATAAACAAGCATTTGCAAAGCCAATAGGTCTCGCCTATGTAAGTTCTATTGCCTTTGCCAATGTGTTTTAGCCATGCTGTACACTAGTGAGACTACTATTCAGCATGGCTCAAAGTTAATGGCATAAAGGAGAATGATGTGTCATCGACTGGTGTGGCGTAGTGTCATGGAGTAAGTAGAGTGTCCTAAAATGGAGCAGTAAACTAACTTTAAAGGAACAGGGGTCCCTTGAATAAAATGCAACTCCACTCTCATAAACAATGATATTAAAGTAGTATGCAAATGGAATGTTTCATGCATTTATTCAATCAAAATATAAAAGATCAAATGTAGTGGGAAAACATTAACAGGGGAAATCGAGAAAGACTGGCATTTGGGCATTACACAAGTTATCTGGATGACCCAATGTCACCAATTACAAGAAAAATGTAAAAAGGAACCTATATAGTACAGTGGTTTGGAGGAGGCTGGCCTGGTTTGTTGTGGGTACCTATGGTACTTACACCTTATACCACATCCAGTTATCCCTTATTAGTGAAATGTAGGCAGTGCCTAGACGCCAGGCTCTCTAGGGGTAACTGTAGCCAAGGCTTATCTAGGAGACGTGCAAAGCTCATGCAATACCACTGTAGTCACACAGTACTCACAAACATGAAAGAAAATACTCAGTGTTACAAAAATAAAGGCACTTTATTTTAGTGACACAAATGCCAAAAATACTATAGAGACTATACTCCCTTAGGAGGTAAGTAATACACCAATTGTATACACTAGTATGCAGCAATAGCAATAAAAACAGTTAGAAAAGTGCAATTAGTGAAAATCACAATGGTTAGAAATGGGCCTAGGGGAAACACAAACCATATACTAAGAAAGTAGAATGCGAATATCGGTTTCCCACCTAGACAAGTGTGGTGTGTAGAGGGGCGCTGGGAGTATTAGAAAACACCAAAGGTAAGTAATAGAACCCACCTCAGAGCCCAGGAAAGCAGGAGTAAATCACAATAACTTTCCTAGAACACACAAGAACACGAGAAAGAAGATAATGCAAGAACCAGAAGATACTTCAAGACACAAAGGGTGGATTCCTGGACCTAAAGACCTGTGGAAGAATGGGACTAGGTCCAAGAAGCACAGAAGAGTCCAGGGAGGACAGGAGCCCCTGCTAACCCGAATCAAGGTGCAAAAGAAAAACCACTGGTGAAGAACAACAGTCAGTACTGCACCCAAGAAGATGGATGCAGGTTCCTGGTTGGTGCAGATGATATCCCACACCGGATGGATGATTGCAGTCTGGTTTGCATCGCTGGATTCTACCAACAAACCTTGGCACACGCAAAGCTCACGGTTAGCAGAAAATGGCACTGCCTGGGACCAGGAGGGACCTGGTGGACTCTACCCAGGAGGAGGAGTCAGAGGGGGCTCTCAGCACCTCAGAGAGCCCACAGAAGACCAGCCAGTGCACACAGGAGTCCTCCAGCACGAGGATAAAGGAGTTGCAAAAGGAGGCCCACGCAGCACAAAAACAAAGGATCCCACACCGCCAGAGAACCGCTCAGGAAGCTGTGCATTGCAGGAAGGAGTGCTGGGGGGCAGAGTTACATTGTGCACAAAGAATTTCATAGAAGGATGCCAACAAGCCTTGGCAACTGAAAAACACGTGGTGATCAGGGTTACTGTCTTGCGTGGGAAGGCAAGCTCTTACCTCCACCAAAGTTGGACAGTAGGAAGTCAGGACCATCAGGACCACTTCAGTCCACCACCCGTGATGTAGGATCCATGCAACTCAACAGGAGAAGGGGACCCAAGCAGATGGTCGTTGTTGCAGAGAGGTGCCTGCTGAAGCAGGGGAGTGACTCCTTCACTCCAAGGGAGATTTGTTCATTCTTCTGGTGCAGGCTGAAGACAGGCTGTCCTCTGAGGATGCACAACCGGGAAACAGTTGCATTTGCTGGCAAGAGCTGAAGATACAATGTTGCAGAAGTCATCTTTGCTTCGTTGTTGCAGTTTGTGGAGTTCCTGGAGGGTCCAGATGCAGTTTCTTCAGTGAGAAGGTGAAGTAAAGGATGCAGAGGATTCCTGCAATCCAAATCTGAAGAACCTCCCAAAGGAGAGACCCTAAATAGCCATGAAAGGGGGATTGGTCAGCTATACAGGTAAGCACCTACCAGGGGACGGCTTTGACACCACCTGATGGCACTGGCCACTCAGATGCTCCCAGAGTTCGCTGCCAACTAGGAATCTAAGACGACAAAACACAGGGACCCTCTGGAGGAGCTCTGAGCACCACACCTGGGGTGGTGATGGACAGGGGAGGGGTCACTCCCCTTTCCTTTGTCCAGTTTCTTGCCAGAGCAGGGACTGGGGATACCTGAACCGGTGTAGACTGGATTATGCAAGGGGGGCACCAAATGTGCCATTCAAAGCATTTCCAGTGGCCTTGGGAAGGAAGCTACCCCTCCCAAGCCTGTAACTCCTATTTCCAAAGGGAGAGGGTGTAACACCCCTCTCCCAAAGGAAATCCTTTGTTCTGCCTTCATGGCTTGAGCTTCTCAAGCAACAGGAGGGCAGAAACCTGTCTGAGAGGTGGCAGCAGCTGGGCCTGCCTGGAAAACCTCAGAAGGCTGGAATGTCAATACTGGGGGTCCTCTAAGGAGCCCCCAGAGTGCATGAAATCATACAACCAATGCTTGCAAAAGCCTTGGGTTATGATTCCAACATGTTTGATACTAAACATACCTATGTTCCGAGTTACCATTATGTAGCTGGGAATAGGTAGTTACCTATTTCAAGTACTCGTGTAAAATGGCATTCCTGCACTCAAGAAGTCTGGGAAAATGGTCCTGGAGGTCGTGGGGGCACCTCTGCTAGTGCAGGGGTGCCCTCACACACAGTTACTCTGCATCCTGCCCTCAGGGATGGAGGGCCTGCTATAGGGGTGACTTATAAGTGACCTGGTGCAGTGCAACTGGCAGTGAAAGGGTGCTTGCACCTTTTCACGCAGGCTGCAATGGCAGTCCTGCAGAAGCCTTTGCATGGGCTCCCCATGGGTGGCAAAAGAAATGCTGAACCCAAATGCCCTGGGTACCTAAGTATAATATACTAGGGACTTATAAGGGGGAACCAGTATGCCAATTTTGGGTGAAATACTGGGTTACCAGTATGCAACAACCATAATATAAGGGAGAGAGCATAACTACTGGGGTCCTGATTAGCAGGATCCCAGTAGACACACTGGCAAACAGGCCAAATGTGGGGGTAACCAAGCTAGAAAGAGGCTACTTTCCTACAAGGTTAGCATCCACAATAATGATTTACAAGCTTTTATACACTGACTTTTACATGAATGACTCAAATAGTGAATCAAGAAGTCATTAGCTCATAGTACCTATGCTTATGCCAACTTATGTACAATATCACAAATTCAAGTCAAGGTACTTTGGCCGACGATATTTTGATCTCCTAGACAAGTATCAGGATCATCCTAAGCCTTCGTTAAGCTTGAGTTAAAAGGGTTACAGAGTGCTTGTAACCAAAACGGCGAAGATAAATCGGACTCATGTCTCATATGAGTGAGAAGGCAATCAATGGAGATCTGAATCTCTAATCAAGCGCCAATGTCATAAAGTAGTAGTAGAGTGGAGTAGTGTCACAGTGTAATAGAGTGTCATAGAGTGGAGTGGCAGAGTGTCGTAGAGTGGAAAGGCATAAGGAAGAGTGAACTGGAGTAGAGTGAAGGTAAGTAATGTGAAGTGGCATAGAGAAAGTTGGGTAGAGTGTTACAGTGAACATAGCACATTGTTGTATAGTGGAGTGCCATAGAGGGTTGTGCAGGTGCGTTGAGCAGAGTATTGTAGATTGAAGTGGCATAGAGTGGTGTGGAGTGGCATACAGTGGAGTAAAGTGGAATGGAGTGGTGTATAGGGAGTTGTGTAGGGAGTTACAGAGTGGAGAAAGTGTTAGAGTTTAATGGAATAGAGTGTCGGAGTCTAGTATCATGGAGTGTAATGTCAGAGTGAAGTGTCGTAGAGTGGAGTTGGGTGGTCTAGAGTGAAGTGGCATAGAGTACAGTGGTGCAAAGTAGATTGGTGTAGAGTGTAGTGGTGTAGAGTGCATTGGCGAATACTGCACTGGTTTAGCGTACAGTGCAGTAGTGTAGAGTGGTGAAGAGTAGAGGGGAGCAGAGTGGAGTGGCACAGCATAGATTGCAGTGGTTCAGAGTGCTGTGTCATAGAGTGATGCGTTGCATGGTAGAGTGGAGTGGTGCAAGGTAGAGTAGACTGGTGTAGAGTGCAGTGGTGGAGTGCAGTGATGCAGAGTAGAGTGGCATAGAGTGTAGTGGCATATAGTACAGTGGTGTAGAGTGCAGTAGAGTGGCATATAGTTGAGCGGTGCAGAGTAGAGTGTTGTGGTGCAGAGTAGGGAGGAGTGTAGTTCAGTGGCAGAGTGCAGTGTTGCAGAGTAGAGTGTCATAAAGGGCAGTGGTGTAGAGTAGAGTGGCATAAACGGGCAGTGGTGTAGAGTAGAGTGGCATAAAGGGCAGTGGTGTAGAGTAGAGTGGCATAAAATGCATTGGTGTAGAGTGCCGTGATGTAGAGTGATGCAGAGTAGAGAAGAGTGGCGTAGAGTACAGTGGTGCAGAGTAGAATAGAGTGGCATAGAGTGCAGTGGCATGGAGTAGATTGCTGCAGAGTACAGTATAGTGGTGAAGGGTAGATTGTTGCAGAGTGGAGCATAGTGATGTAGAGTGCAGTAGCATAGAGCGGTGCAGAGCAGATTGGAGTGGTGCAGGGTACATTGGTGTGGTGCAGGATAGATTAGACTGGCATAGCATAGAGTAGAGTTGCATAGATTGCAGTGGCATAGAGGAGATGATTTCAAAGTAGAGTGAAGTGCCCTACAGTGTAGTGGTGTGGAGTAGATTAGAGTGCAGTGGTGCAGAAATGACTGCAGTGGGACAGAGCACAGTGGCATTGAGTGCAGTGGTGCAGAGTTGAGTGGCGTGGAGTTCAGTGACAAAGTGCAATGTTGCAGATTAGAGGGTCGCAGATTCCAGTGGTGTATTGTAGAGTGACATGGAGTGCAGTTGCATAGAGTGCTGTGGCGCAGAGTACAGTGGCATTGAAAGCAGTGTAATAGAGTGCTGTGGTGCAGAGTAAATTGGCATAGAGTGCAGTGGGATAGAGTGCATTGGTTTTGAGTAAAGTGGTGAACAGTGCACTGGCAGAGAGCAGGGGTGTAGTGTACAATGGTTAGAGTAGAATAGTATAGTTTGGAGTGGCGTAGTGTAGAGTGCTGCAGAGTAGAGTGGTGTAGAGTGGAGTGGTACAGAATAGATTGCAGTGGCATAGAGTAGCACAGAGTGGAGAAATGGGTGCAGTGGCATAGGGTAGATTGTTTCAGAGTAGAGTGAAGAAAAGATAGAGAAAAGATAATATACTTCAATATGCTGAAGTATGTAACGATAACAACATAAATAATAACGCTAGGCATAACAGCCCAAAATGAAATATGGCTTCTCCCTGTTAGCCACGCTGTAATCAAGCCCTTAATTACCTAGAAAACATAACATCAAACAAAAATGTTAGAAAAATATACCCTTCTAATAGCTAAATTGTTGTGTGAAAAGGTAAAATCTGGGCTCAATCTCGACTTCACTGTTTCACCAACTGGTGTGATCTTAGGCAAATACAAATATTGTGTTTCACAGAGTCTCCTTTCTAGCCTACAGGTGTCAGGCTGAGTGGGACTCTGTTCTCTCTTTAGATCTTCCTCATTGTCTTGCAGCTCCTCTTGAAGGCCTCCTGCAGTGCTCCTCTTCAAGGCGGCAAGTGATACAGACAGTAATTATCCCAAACTCTTTTCTCCTCCTCGTGCCCTTTGTTCTTATGGGCACCCTCAATGCCCACAGCTGTGAACAGGACAAACAAAAGGGCAGAGGGCACAGGGGGCCTCCGGACTCACCTTCATTCTGTTACTATCAGATTGGAGGACGGTCGGTACTGGGCTATCATAAGTAGCGCTTTTGTGCGCTAATGGGCCTCTGAATAATAGATGTGAGAGGGGAAATTATTGTGTCCCCTTGTCCCCCCCACCTTCGTCCCCTGTGTCCCCCACCCTCCAAAATCTGGGGGGGATACATCCCCTGCGTCCCCCACACTTCCTACGCCCATGGTTTAGACTGCACCAGGGAGCACAAGACTGGTGCGCGGGCGAACACCACGCGCCCACCTGGGACTTGCTGCAAAAGAAACAATAACAACCTTGACCTGCTTTGTTCATTGAACCAGTGAGAACTTAGTGCGCTGTCTCCCCCTGGGTCTACTCCTGCCAGAGCCAGTAGAGCAGAGGTTCCCAACCTTTTGACTTCTGTGGACCCCCACTTTATCATTACTGGAATCCGAGGACCCCCACTGAATCATTATTGGAAACCGGGGACCCCGCCTGAATCATTACTGGAATCCGGGGAACCCCACGGAATCATTATTGGAATCCGGGGACCCCGCCTGAATCATTATTGGAATCCAGGGGCCCCCCAAAGAGTCATTACTGAAAGCTGGGGACCTAATGTGTCAATACTATTTAATTTTCTAAGCAGTTGCGGACCCCCTGAGGAGGCTTCACCAACCCCAGAGGTCCCTGGATCACAGGTTGGGAACCCCTGCTGAAGAGGGCTCGGTATTGTAACAACAGGATCTGACCAGAGAGAGCGGATAACAGGAAGGGGGAGGGTGCAGCACCCCTTGTCAAAATGAAACTTAGTGTCGCCTTCTTTGCCACACCCATCAAAGTGTGAAGTATTAAGTATTACTGTCATACTAAAGTACTTTATTTGTCCTTGAAGGATCAGCACTTGGCTGGACTTTAACTTTTTGTCTCTATGGGTTGAGTGTTGAGTTCTGAGCTCTTGCCCCCCACACTACAGCTCTGAGAAGCCTGTGACTGCTCGCCATCACTACCCTCAGGGTTGAGCGCAGAAAGGGTTGGGTTTAGCTTGGTCCAATTAGAAGAGCTATAGAGGGGCAGCCAAAGAATCCTGTAGTGAGCCACCAGGGCTCAACGTACGAGCAGGTGACGTCTGCACGCACCAGCCCCGATGGGCTCAGCCGAGCTGATAAATAAAAGGGGAGCCAGTCGCTCCAGGCTGAGTCCCGAATAGTACCCTTGAGTGTAAGGTGTCCTTTCCCCAGGGCAACGGTGCACATGTTGGCGATAGGCCTTATACCTGGCACAGTGACCAGTACAGCACAAACCACCACATCCTGCGTGGAAGGGGCGCAGTAGCTCCTGTCTGCCCTGGCACCCCCGAACGGGGCCTGACAGCAGCAGTGTGGGCCCTCACCTGTCAATGAGCTCCAACAAAGGTTAATGTAGTTTCTTGAAGCATACATGGTTCATCTCTTGATATCTTGGCTCAAGCAGCGTGTCAATTCTCACAGTATTTGCCATGGCATGTAACAAGTACACAAACAACTGTGCATTTAAATAAAGAACGTTGAAGGTCCAAACCAAGTTAATGAAAAAGGCAAAAACGCAAAAAAAAAAAATTATATATACATATATGAAAAACACAAAAGCAACAATCGTAAGCAGAGGAGAAAATTCTAAGGAAAACAATAAACATCTGACAGGAAAGCATAGGAATGAGCTATTCAATATGAAGAAAGTGAAAAAAAAGAGACAAACGTCCTGTATGTGGTTGACCGGAATGGGGATACCCTTCAGTGGATGACCTGTGAGTGAATGTGGTAAGATAGAAGTTGGTGTTTAGTCTCCTCGAAAGTTTTTACCTTGGCATTTAGAAACCTTTTTGGAGTAAAATAAAAGCTAGAAAAACCTGGGAAAGAACATCACTAATTCAAAGACTATGAGCAGCATTCTTTCAGTAGCTTCAAATTTTATTCCAGAAAGCTCCTTGCAAAAAATCTTTTAAAGTTGAGTGTGCCAAAATTGCTCCTGTTTTAGAACAGTTTACAAGTTGCCCCTCCTCTTCCAACACAAGTTTTTCAATCTTTTACCACATTTCTAATGGACGTCATACCATGGCTAAATGTCCCCTGATCCTTGAAGTGGCTCTTTGACATCAGTTTTCACGTCCTTAAAATGAAGCCCATGTCTTAGTTCACATATCCAACTGGTCTACTGGAATTCTGCCAAGCAGGAAAGTTCTTCACTGCGAAAAGAACTTGTGCCCCTTCAGCCACATTTGGGAAGTCCGTGTGGATAAGACAGCTTTGACAAGGGTTTTTCGAAGAAATCTGCCAGGATGCACTAACCTTGTGCTCAGAATCAAAGAGAAGTGATGCACAATTCTGTCTCTCGCCAGGTCCACCAATGACCAAACACAACAAAAATGTGAGGGCGGGTGGTAGAAACAGGGAAAGAGAAATGGGAAAAGAGAGGAAACTGAAACACTGAACTCCACCACTCTGACTTGCCACATTTGTTTTTTTTTAGAGATGTCTGTGGATATTTAAAGGCAAAGTGTTATCTTAATAACTTGAAGGTTCTGTATGTAGGAAAGTACCATCTTCCTTGGCATGTTACCCCAATTTTGTACCTGTATGTCAGTATGTTTTTGCCTGTCTCACTGGGATCCTGCTGGTCAGGACCCCAGTGCTCATAGTTTATGGCCTAATGTGTGTGTCTGTGTAGTGCTTAACTGTGTCACTGGGGCTCTGCTAATCAGAACCTCAGTGCTTATGCTCTCTCTGCTTTTAAATTTGTCACTGTAGACTAGTGACTTCATTTACCAATTTCAATAGGCACACTGGACCCCCCTTATAAGTCCCTAGTACATGGTACCTAGGTACCCAGGGCATTGGGGTTCCAGGACACCCATATGGGAAGCAGCATTTCTTTTGCCACCCATAGGGAGCTCAGACAAACCCTTGCACAGGCCTGCCTTTGCAGTCTGCATGAAATAATGCACACGTTATTTCACAACCATTTTCACTGCACTTAAGTAACTTATAAGTCACCTATATGTCTAACCTTCACTTGCTGAAGGTTAGGTGCAAAGTTACTAAGTGTGAGGGCACCCTTGCACTAGCAAAGGTGCCCCCACATAGTTCAGGGCCATTTCCCCGACTTTGTGAGTGTGGGGACACCATTACACGCGTGCACTACATATAGGTCAATACCTATATGTAGCTTCACAATGGTAACTCTGAATATGGCCATGTAACATGTCTAAGATCATGGAATTGTCCCCCCATTCCAAATCTGGTATTGGGGAGCCAATTCCATGCATCCTGTGGGCTCCACCATGGACCCCTAGTACTGCCAAACCAGCTCTCTGAGGCTTGCACTGCAGCTACAACCTCACAGAAAGCGTTCTGCCCTCCTGAGGTCTGGCAGCCCAGTCCCAGGAAGGCAGAACAAAGAATTTCCTCTGAGAGAGGGTGTTACACCCTCTCCCTTTGGAAATAGGTGTTACAGGCTGGGGAGGAGTAGCCTCCCCCAGCCTCTGGAAATGCTATGGATGGCACAGATGGTGCCCTCCTTGCATAAGCCAGTCTATACCGTTCAGGGACCCCTTCTCCACTGCTCTGACATGGAACTGAACAAGAGAAAGGGGAGTGACACTCCCCTGTTCATCTCCACCCCAGGGGTGGTGCCCAGAGCTCCTCCAGTGTGTCCCAGATTTCAGCCATCTTGCTTTGCAAGGTGTGGGGGAACTCTGCAGGGCTCTGAGTGGCCAGTGCCAGCAGGTGACGTCAGAGACCCCTCCTGATAGGTCCATACCTGATAAGGTAGCCAATCCCCCTCTCAGGAGGGCTATTTAGGGTCTCTCTTGTGGGTTCTCTTCAGATTCTGCTTGCAAGTTTCCTTCAGGACTCCTCTGCAACAACTTTAGCATCCTCTGACCTCAGATCAACCACAGCCTGCTCCAAGAAACACTGTAACTGCAACAAAGTATCTACAAGAGATACATTTCTTCAGCAACCTCAGCTCCAAGTCAGCAACTGCAACAGTTTCCATGGTGTGCACGCTCTGGGGACTCCCTGTCTTCATCCTGCACCAGAAGGACCGAAGAAATCTACAGTGGAGTGACGGAGTCACTCCCCTGTTCCAAGCAGGCATCTTCCAAAAGAGGATGACCCCCTTGGACTCCTCTCACAGTGACGAGCGTGTCCTAAGGACACAGAGGGTGGACATCATCGACATAGACTGTCCTGAGGTCCTGCTGATGCAATTTGGAGGAGGTAAGACCTTGCCTTCCCCGAGAGCAATGGTACCCTTGTGTACCGCGTCTTCTTCACCTCATGAGGCCTCTGTGCACTCTTTGCAAAATTCCTTTGTGCACAGCCTGGCCGAGGTCCCCAGCACTCTATCCTGTGACGCTCAACTCGTTGAGTTGTTCTCCGGCGGCGTGGGACCTTCGTTTGTTGTGCTACATCAACCGTGTTTTGCACCTCCTTTGTCCCCGGATCCTGCAACTCCCGGGGATGCTGGCTGGCATCCTGAGGGCTCTCTGAAGTGCTGAGAGCCCCCTCTTCCTCCTCACACAGAGTTGAGGCCCCCAGGTCGCTCCTGGGTCCATCTAGCGCCATTGTGATGCAAAACGCACTTTTGTCTTAGCAATGGCTTGTTGGTGACTTCCAACACGAAACCACATCTGCAACGATCTTCACGCCGTGGGACTTCTTTTGCATCATGCAGGAACCCGCTGGCATCTTCCTAGGGTGCATTCCTGCAGTCTTCAACTAACCAGGGACTCTTCTTTTGCACCCTCTTCTGGGTTGGCAGGAGCTCCTGTCCTTCCTGGAACTTCTTTCAACTTCTGGACTTGGTCCCCTTCTTTTGCAGGTCTTCAGGTCCAGGAATCCAGTAGTTGTTCTTTGCAGACTTGGTTGGCTGCTGCAAAATCCCAATCACGAGGTGTAGTGTGTCCTAAGGAAACTTGCAGTACTTTACTCCTGATTTTCTGGGCTCTGGGGTGGGGTATTTTACTTACCTTTACTGTATTCTTACTCTCCCAGCAATTCTGCACACACTACACTTGTCTAGGAGGAAATTCGTGATTCGCATTTTACTTTCTTAGTATATGGTTTGTGTTGCCCCTAGACTTTTCTCCCATTGCTTTCTATAGCATTTCCTATTGTTTGCATATATATTGTGTATAATAATTACCTCCAGGAGTGTTGCCTCTAAGATATTTTTGGTACTGTGTCACCCAAATAAATACCTTTATTTTTGGTAACACTGAGTATTGTCTTTACTTGTGTATAAGTACTGTGTAACCATAAGTGGTATTGCAGGAGCTTTGCATGTCTCCTAGTTCAGCCTAAGCTGCTCTGCTATAGCTACCTCTATCTGCCTAAGCTGCTAGAGCACTACTGCATTTCACTAATAAGGGATGACTGGACCTGGTATAAGGTGTAAGTACCCAAGGTACCCACTACAAACCAGGCCAGTCTCCTACACTGTAACAGTAGATGGAGATATGTTACCAATGTGTTCAATAACACTTCTCCATTCACTTCAGTAACTACCTCCATCTTTGTCATTATGCGCTCCTTGTGGAAGATGAGTTCGGGTTTCTACTTGACTCTTGTAGCACTGCAAGCTCACTAACATTTTGTACTACAATACTAGACGTGTATGAATGCTTTGACGTTCATACATAACATAAGCAACATAGTCCTGGTTTAGGGATCCTTTCGGTTCCATCACCGGAAAACCCACTTTTGAAATGCAATTGTAGAAGAGCTCGTTTTAAATGTTCAAACAGCTCAAAGTTTGTTTCCACCAAACAATCCAACTTTCATAAGTACTTCCGTATGTTCCTATTGACCTTCAAGGAAGCAAGTGGTCTTTTGCAAAGAGAATCCTAGAGCTGTCAGACAAGGTCCTGGCTCCAGCAACATTGTGTCATGCTTGCCTAGCCAAGACGCGGTGGGCCATGTGGGACGTTAATACCCAAATATCCAAGATGGCTTCTGCAATCTCCAGCCCACTAGGAAATGTAGTTTGTACCAGGGTGCTATCATGTATGCATTCTTCATGCATGTGAAGCTTCAGTCAAGACCACACCAACACGCTCCAGGGACTGCAAGCCTTTCCTTCCTTGTGAAAAACTGAGGGTTTGGACTATCTCACCCACGCCTGCCAATTTCAAGTCGGATACAACGCTTCCTGCCCACTTTCTGTGAAAGTCCACAGGATGGCCGTCTACATTTTCTGTGAACTGCCTCAAAACATGTAATTTAAAAACGAGATCACAAAGTGGTTCGTGTGGCAGAGTAGCATGCATGTAAATGACACGTGTGTGTTGCACGGTAATGGCGACAACAATCTAGAGCTTTCTGGTAGATCCCAGATAGTGCATTCTTTGTGTGAAATATGGCTGCATGACGCCAGAGGTTAAAATGCTGTAAAATGTGACATCAAGGGATAGGCAGGTGGCGAGGACTGAAGGCACTTTTGCTGAAACAAGATTTATGTTGTATTTCCATATCAGTATCTACATGCAAGGCTTCTATTTCCTTTTTTTAAGTACACATCTTACTGAAAGACCTGCCTTGTGATGTTTGACTTTTGAAAATCCCGCCTGACACAACTAGTGTTGAGGCTCAGGAACAGGTCTGATCCGTGTGGAGCCGATGGTATTTTTCTAAAGTTTTCGTGGTTCAGGGAAAGCATTTACCTGCATATTTTAAATCTTATCCATCCCGCCTTGTATCAGCTGGAATGCTTTAGAGCCAAGAGCAGCACCTTGTCGGTCTGGCTCATGCTGGCGGTATTATATTTACCCTTTAAAGAAGGCAAGGTCAAAGGGGCCCCTGTCTTCTAAATTCCTCTATCCAAGTGTGCAGGGTCCCAGGTGAGCTAATATTTAACTAGAAGGCCCAGACAGGTTTAATTCTGAGGGCAGGGTGCAATTTTAAGACTCATAGGAAATATTTATGCAAAATAATCATGCATGATCATAGAATGAAATATAATTGCAAGCATATTCATCAGCTTTCAATCCACATGTTGCAGGGTTCCTGGCATGTTAAGATTCCGAGATATTAATATCTGCTCTTTTTAGGGAATAATAGCAAATCCCCCAGTAAACTGAGCACTATGTGCAAACCCTAGATATTGCACCCAGTAATTATTGCATCTGGTAAACTTCGTCAAACTGCCGGGATTTTAAGTGGGAAAAGGCCTGGTAAATATGTGAATTATTGCAACTTATTCTCTAAAAAGTCAGAGTAGGCAATAATTATTGCACAGAATAAGTACCCAACACCTTGGCATAATATCTTCTCTGTCTGATTATCACCTCTGACAAGGGGCGCCCTTAATCAGGCCAGAGAGTGTTGGAAATATCAAAAGCAGGTAGTTTTGCAAATCTTATTAGACTAGCAAAAATAAAATTATTAGATATCGGAAAGTTTAGAAATCTTTCAAAAAGCATAACTGCACCTGGAGGGGACAGAGGACACAAGGAAGTCCCGGGTCAAAGTCACTTTGAAAAGTCAGTCGCCATTTTACAAAAGGGGGATATTGGAGTTGGAGCTACGAAATCATTTAGCATTCATTTTAATACTCTCACCATTTAGCGTGGAGCATACCTAAGAGTCAAGATTGAAGCAAAATTGCTAGCAAGCCATTGAAATCAAGAGCTATTGGCTAAAGGAGCAACAAGCATTGGCAAAGCCAATAAGTCTCGCTTTTGGGTCCAATTGGCTTTGACAATGTCTTTTAGCAATGCAGTACAGTATGGTGTACAGCATGGACAAAAGTAAATAAAAAAGAAAAATGTTAAATGATGTGGCTGCTTCATTGTGTATGCGCCTACAAAATGATGTGGGCACCATTTTTTTTATTAACCGATCTAAGGTGGATCAGTAAAAAAAAATGCATTAAAAAGAAATAGCATGAAAATGTCTTTTTAAGGTGTGGATGGAAACAATTTACCGTGTAGTCGACTGAAAAGAAAGAAAGAAAAATTAAAAACATTTAAAAAACAGACATTAGGCAGTGGAGGAGAGGGTGGGGTGGAGGAGAAACTGCAAGTTTGGGGCATGCAAAAGCAGCACTCAAGGGAGAGCAAGACAGGTGGCAGGGGGAGGAGCACACAAGCAAGAAAGCAGCACAGCGAAGTGGAGGGACTTAAAACACAAGAGAAAGAGGTTGCAACACAAAGGAAATAGCAACGCGGAGTGCTGGTGGGTGGGCAGTTGGGGTGGGGAGAGAAACACATGCACTCTCATGGAGTGCTTAAGCAAAGAGACAATAGTAGTTCCTTAAAACTGTGAAGTGGAAGGATAGAAGCCAGTCAATCAGACAGATGGAGATGAGGCTATGCTCCAGCGGAGGGACAAACACAAGATGGGACTAGGAAAGCCACCAAAGACGGCAAATGAGATTGACAATAAGACCAACCTATGGTAAACAATGGGTTGGCTGCAGGCCCCTGGAAGTTCTTGGTAAGCCCACAATAGGTCTTTTGCAGCCACTCACCTTTTGCCTTCGGGTAGGCTTGAACTAATAAAACATAAATATTGGGAGTCAGTCCAAAGACATGGGCTCTCCGACACACAAGAGCTCTCTGGTGCACAATGGAACATTTACGCACAACAGAACTCTTGCTCACAACAGAAACATTTCATACCTGACTCCAGAACAAGCTGAATGAAAACACAGCAGAGCTCTACCTGAAGAACTGGCAGCTCCTGGGTGAAAGGCTGCTGGTTTAAAAAATGCATTTTCAAACACAAGCATGAGTGGAAATAACCAGCAGCAGCAATTTGTGCTGCAAAAATAACACCCTTCTCTCCCATTTTCTGCTCTTTTTTTTATATCCTGATGTCTTCATTAGAAAACCTTCAGTCGTTTTGAGTTGTTTCAGCACCTAGATCTATAAATATTCTTCGCGTGGATTGGTTCACCACGGCAAGTTACTGGAAACGCTGTTGATCGTTTTTGTGCACCCAACAAGAGGGCAGGTTGCCTATCCTGGGTTAAGATAGTGGTATCATGCATTCAGGTTAAGATCCAATGACATAGGACTTATAGTATTAATGAAGTGAACTAGTTTCTACCTTCCAACTTTTTGTCAAGACTTTGAATTTAATTTCTGACAGCTGAATTAGACAACAGACAACCCAACTGCATTCTTTGTGTAAGGCCTGCATATGCCTTTTGAAATCAGATAGGGGACAATATTTGAGATTTGCTGTCTAAAATGCAGTACCTTTATTGCTTTCCTTTGTCAGTCAACATTATTGCTAGTTAGGCTTCTATTAATTTACTATAATTTCACAAATCTACTACCAAAATTAAGTATTGATATAATTGTTGTAGTCTTAACATTATAGTTTAATTTGATCAACACAAAATGTACTCCTGTTACCTACCCGCACATAGTGAAGCAATTATATTATTTTACATATCTTAACCAGTTACTTGTTTGCTGCATTAAACAAATAATTGTGTTTGCCCATGTAATAGGCTCGTGTTACGATTTAGCAAACCATAACCTCAAAAATAAGTTTGAAACTGCACACAGATGTGTGAATTATTCTCACTGACTGCATTGTGTTGTCTCTTTTATGGTTGGTGCTTGAAACGGTCAAACAAGAGAAATTGCCTGTCATTTTAACCATACTTTAGAATAGAGAAACCAGAGAATCGATCTGTATTGCTCTTATACTGTTAGTTAGGCTACACTAGCACCATGTAATAAAATGTCACCTCTTACATTTAAGTAAATGTTTGATTGTAGTACATAAACATGTGTATATCCAACATTTTAAGTAATCTTTTGTCTGTGCTGACTGCTAGTTTCTGAGTGCTGTGACCATCACTGCCCAGATAAAGGAAAAGTTCAAGCCACCGTGTGCGTCCAAAGCTGTGTACAAGGTAATTAGGCCGACAGCTGCATCAGTTGGGCCTTGGGTCACCAAGAGACAGGCACTATTAGCAATATACTCAAAACAAAAATTCAGTCTGAGCAGGGGAAACATTCCTCTAGTGCATGGGTACTCACAAATATTTTCGGGGGGGCCAAAATTGCAGTTTGGTTTGCGGCCGAGGGCCGCACTGAAGGGACAGCGAGGTGGGGGGGCGGGGCTTATAGGGGGCACAACCACCCCACCCCCTTTTTCAAAACATTGCTAGACAATGCTGCATTTTGAATCCAGATATAACTACAAACCTACAAAGAGGACATTTTGAAAAACATTTTTATTATCAGACAATAGTAATCTTAAGAGGCATGACATGGTAATCCTTGTGAACAGGATATTCAGCACAGGCCCAATGCAGCACAGGTTTATCTGAGTCTGGAAAATAGGTATGTAAAAGGAAGACATACTAAGAACTTAGGGCCAGATGTAGCAAAAAAATATTTTGCAACTTGCAAATTGCGAGTCATACCGACTTGCAAATTGCAACTCGCAAAATAGTATGCAGAAAGGTGTCTCAGACACCTTCTGTGACTTTTTTGTTGTTGAATTGCAGCCCATTTTCCTTAAAGGGAAACGAGTTGCAATTCAAAAAAATTCTGAAACCATTTGGTTTCATTTTTTTAGAGTAGGCAGTGGTCCATTGGACGACTGCCTGCTCTGAAAAATTATTTTCGGCGACATTCACAAAGGGGAAGGGGTCCCATGGGGACCCCTTCCCATTTGCGAATGCGTTACCACCCACTTCAAGTGGGTGGTAACTGCGAGTTGGTTTGCGACCGCTTTCGCGATCACAAAGCAACTCAGCATGGCGATGCGGTCGCAAATAGGAAGGGAACACCCCTTCCTATTTGCGAGTCGGATTCACATTTTGCGAGTCGGTACCGACTCGCAAAATGTGAATCTGCATCGCGTTGGCTGTTTTGCATGTCGCAAACTGCGTTTTTCGCAGCTTGCGACATGCAAACCGGTTGCTACATCTGGCCCTTATTTTGCACTTCATGTCTCTTATTAGTGTTCTGTAATCTGGTATTATGTCTGAAACGGCAAGCCTTAAGAGCTGATCCAGATGTAAGTCTGTTAGCTTATTTCTGAGTTTACTCTTCAAAAGTCCCATTGTGGAAAACGAACTTCCGCAAACATATGTTGACCCAAACATACAAATTATTTTCTGGGCCACTGTAAAAAGAAGAGGAAATTTGTCAGAAGGCACAGTGTCCTAGAATTCTTCTGGTGCCTGCCCCAAAAAAGATGCTTCGAGAGGTGAGTTGTGCTGCATGTCTATCAGCTCCATTTGTGCTTGCGGTCTTTTCACGCCAATAAGTTCAACAGCATCAAGATTTTGTGCACTCACCATCCAGGGGTTTTCAACCAGCCTGAACAGGGGGGTGAGGGTTCTGAATTGAGAAAATCACCTTTTGATCTCCCCAGAAATTTCCTCACGACATGCACCAAGATTTAGCGTTGGCAGCATTTCTTGTGCATTTGGAAACCTCTGAGTCACAGCCAACAGTTTTGGAAAGTGGGTGAAGTCAGCAACATCCAGTTGTTCTTTAAATAGCACAAGCTTACTTTCAAATGAGTAAATACCATTCATCATGGACCACACAAGCTGTTGTTTGCCTTACAGCATCAAATTAAGAGCATTGAAGTGTGCAAATAGATCTGAAAGAAAATGGAGCATTAAAAGCCATTTCACATCCTTTAGTTCTGGGAATGTTTGACCTCTGCTGTTTACAAAGTGTTCAATTTCAGGAAGCAAAGCAATGAACCGCTCCAGAACTTTCCCTTTGCTTAGCCATTGCACTTCAGTGTGCATTAAGAGGTCTGTATATTCAGCTTCAGAATCCTGCAGCATAGCCTTAAAAAGTCTATGGTTAAGGGCTTTGGCATGAATAAAATTAACAATTTTCACTACAAGTTTTAGGACGTCATTCAGTTCTCCATGCTTTAATTTTGCACACAGAACTTCCTGATGAATAATTCAGTGGTAGTCTATTACAGGCTGTCCAGTGAGCTTCTTTTTAAGCAAAGATACACAGCCTCTGTCATGGCCTACCATAGCAGGAGTGCCATCTGTTGTGATGCTAACAAGACTGTCCAGTGGTATGTGATGTGTTTCAAAGTAGTTGCAGATACTGTCCAGAATATCTTCTCCTCTTGTGTGCCCTTGCAGTGGTAGAAGGCACAGGAGCTCTTCTTTGGGATGAAGCGATTGGTCCAAATACCGCACCCAAACTAATAACTGGGCCACATCCCCTATATTTGTGGACTCATCCATGGCAATGCTGAAGAACAGTGACTCTCTGACAGCTTTTATCACCTGCTCCTGGATATTATCACCCATTGCCTCTATTCTGCGTGCACAAGTGGAATCCGATAGCTGCAGCTCATTGCTTTCTTTTAAAATGCTGGATTTGTTGCTATAGTTTTCAAACAAAATTTCAGCTGCTGAAAGGAAACATTTCTTCACCAGCTCTGCCTCCGTGAATGGCTTCTTATGTTTGGTAAGCAGGTAACATATTTTGAATGATGCTTCTGTAACAGCCTCAGATTCCTTCATTTGGCAAAGGAAGAGCTTCTGCTGGGAAAGAAGTGTTTGCTTTAACGATGCCACTTTTGCTGAACGCAGTTGTGAGTGCAATGGGAAGTTCTCAGTATAACTTGCGTGTCGAGTTTTGTAGTGCCGTTCCAGGTTATATCTCTTAAGAACATTTACTTTCTCTTTGCAAAGCAAACAGGTGGCTTTCTCCTTTGGCCATTCAACAAACAAGTACTCTTCTTCCCATGCTGCCTGGAATGATCTGTGTTCACTCTGTATGGATCTGGGTCGTTTGCAAGGCTTGGTAACTGGACTGTAGGCCATTGGTCTCAGGCGAGTTTGTGCAATAAGTATCAAGGGTCAGGAATCAGATTTTCCCCTCACAGCCAAAGGACCGACACTACTTCACGACCGACCGATGGACCGACAACACTTCACGACCGACCGATGGACCGACAACACTTCACGACTGACCGATGGACCCACAACACTTCACGACCGACCGATGGACCGACAACACTTCACGACCGACCCATGGATCGACACCGCCTCACGACCAATGGACCAACACTGCGTCTCGCTACAGACCTCTGTGCACAACACCAAAGTAATACAAAGTGACGTGTAAAAGGAAACAAAGCATACCGTGATCTAACAATTGTCCTCACACATGCTAGCCTTTGCCGATTCCCGGAGAACCATGTTATAAAAAGTATTTTTTGCAATTATGCTTGAAACCTGCTAGGCATACTAGAGTGATAATGAGGCCAATGAATGGTATAAGGGCCCCTTTTTAGAGATTGTTTTTTTTCAGCACGCTGGGTCACACAGCAATAGAAATCAACTGTGCACGAAATGCCAGGGGCCAGATAAAAAAAGTGTATTATTGTAAGACATTTTCAACAGCCCTGGCTCTAGTAGTATATTTCTACACTAATCACAAGAGCCAAATGGGAACGTTTACAGTCTGCCCGAGTATATTGCTACTCTAATCACAAGAACCAAACAGGAACATTTACAGTCTTCCAGAGTATATCCTTATCCTAATCACAAGAGACATTTAATTAAATGCGGCAGCCATTTATCAACCGCACCCCTGGGAGGAGGAGTAAGCTGAAGGTGTTTGCCCATCACACAAAGTGTACCCCACTGGATACTTCACAAATGGTTTGATTTATATTGGGATTGTCATCTGATTTTTGGTAGTTTTCATGGGTGGGTGGTTTCTCACTGGCTGTACTGGGTTGGTGGGTATGGGTTATGAAAGTAAGCATTATTGTTTGGAGGTTGCACAAACAAAGGTCTAACTTGGTGCCTAAGTATTACAAGACAAAGATACAGCAGCATAGTTCTTACCCTTGCAGGGTCCGGTCTATCACACACAGTGCCATCTGTTCTCACCCCTACCCCAGTAACACACACAGCGCCGTCTGCTCTCACCCCTACCCCAGTAACACACACAGCGCCATCTGCTGTCACCCCTACCCCAGTATCACACACAGTGCCATCTGCTCTCACCCCTACCCCAGTAACACACACAGCGCCATCTGCACACAGCGCCATCTGCTCTCACCCCTACCCCAGAATCACACACATCGCCATCTGCTCTCACCCCTACCCCAGTAACACACACAGCCCCATCTGCTCTCACCCCTACCCCAGTATCACACACAGCGCCATCTGCTCTCACCCCTACCCCAGTAACACACACAGCGCCATCTGCTCTCACCCCTACCCCAGTATCACAGACAGCGCCATCTGCTCTCACCCCTACCCCAGTAACACACACACAGCGCCATCTGCTCTCACCCCTACCCCAGTAACACACACAGCGCCATCTGCTCTCACCCCTACCCCAGTAACACACACAGCGCCATCTGCTCTCACCCCTACCCCAGTATCACACACAGCACCATCTGCTCTCACCCCTACCCCAGTATTACACACAGCGCCATCTGCTTGCACCCCTACCCCAGTAACACACACAGCGCCATCTGCTCTCACCCCTACCCCAGTAACACACACAGCGCCATCTGCTCTCACCCCTACACGAGTAACACACACAGCGCCATCTGCTCTCATCCCTACCCCAGTATCACACACAGCGCCATCTGCTCACACCCCTACCCCAGTATTACACACAGCGCCATCTGCTCTCACCCCTACCCCAGTATCACACACACTACATTAAAAATAAATGAATAACCAAAGACTCCAGGTGCCGTGATCAAATAAACGATTTGTACAGTAACTAGCCTTAGCGCTTGGTAACATGAAAGCAATCTAGGCACCCACTGCACAGTGTGCGCACTTTAGCACACTACTTGGAGGGCCAGTCTCCATCACTCCTGATATACAGAATCAGGATGTGCTCATTCCCAGTCACACAAAAGGCACAAACACCTGAGGAAAGTCCACCTGGTGGCTGGATGTTCTACAATCATAAGTTTGGATTGTGGTGTGAAAACAGTTGTACTACTATGAGAATGCTTATATAAAATTCCAAGCAAATATATTCCCATTAGACAAAGCTGCATAATTTCCTATAAGAGAATATATAAAAAGAGTAGTCACACCCAAATAATTCCTTGGTTAAATGATTATTATACTGCTGCTGAGCGTTACCTGCCTCAATAAAGCACTGTAAAGATGCTCCTGGTTTACTTCTTATATGTGGTCACTGAATTACCATTGGGGCTTCTTGAGGAGAGATGTCACAAATGTACGACGGCAGGCGGGCGGGCGGCAGACTTGGAGACGGTGGCAGGAAGCAGACGAAAAAGCCCCGTAAAAGTTAGCTGCAAGTGCTGACTTTTAAGGGGCTTTGGCTTCCCGCCACTAGCCAGGCTCGTGATGTAAACGCCATATGATAATGGCCGGCCTACGTAAACATAGAGGAGGGCCGCGGGAGCATGCGCAAAGAAGCCGATATTGCGCATGCTCCTGCGGCCCTCTTCTATGTTTATGTACGGCGGCCATTATCATATGGCGTTTGTCCGACGTGTCCGCGGGCCGCCAAGGTAGGTCCATGGGGCCACTGGCAGCCCGCGGGCCGTACTTTGAGTACCAGGGCTCTAGTGGTTTCTGTCAGTTAGACATGAGCTCATTAGTTTCTGGCTGATTCCCTCCTTGGTGTGGACCAATCAGAGTGTTTTAAAGGATAATCATGTCACCTATTGGTGGGGGATCTAGCCAATCAGAATAACATGCTCTTCCTACTCCACGTTTTTAGCAAAGTGATGCACTTCATGCCCTGCGAATGTGTTTTGTGGCATCAAATATTCCCCCTTTCCAATTAAAATCGCCCCCTTCAGCCAAGACGTGGACTAGTCCTCCTGTAGGGTGCAACTCTTTGTGGCTTCCTCTCTGAATAACAAAGGTGTGGTACAAATTCAGTTTGAGCAAATGTGTCATAATTGGCCCTGAGATCTTCTCCCACTTTATAG
The DNA here is from genome assembly GCF_031143425.1 of Pleurodeles waltl. Classification (NCBI taxonomy): domain Eukaryota; kingdom Metazoa; phylum Chordata; class Amphibia; order Caudata; family Salamandridae; genus Pleurodeles; species Pleurodeles waltl. The sequence continues at coordinate 58,624,187 of NC_090449.1, forward strand.
GCACTGCTTGGCGGCTTTAGAGTGATTCCTGAGAGAAATCTGTACATCATTATGTGTGTGTAAATATATATATGTGTGTGTGTGTGTATACATATATGCGTGTGTGTGTGTATATATATATATATATATATATATATATATATATATATATATATATATACCACAACTACCGTAGTCCCGTAAATCTGAGAAAACTCAGAATGACAAACCGACGAGCTGTAACCTTGAGTGTGCACAACATGCGCTTTAATAATTTCTCTGGCAACACAAATGTTACAAAAAAACTGACGCGTTTCGGAGCAAAAAGGTCCTTGATCACATGTTACCACAGTCGCGTCTTACAACTACATTAAACAGCCACTTGCACTGTCTCGTTCTATACTAAACATAAACAAAGGACTTACAAAACAAATAAAACACATATGAAAAGTGTCGGCCATCTTGAAATACTCCACAAATGTTCTATTGTACACAGAAAATCTACTATGTCTACATCTTGAAAGTATCGCATTAATTTAAGAAAACTTATATTGATGCAGAATTAAAATTTATAAAACAATAAGAAATATTTATAACATGATGACGACAACAAATTAATTCTGCTATCTTAAGCAAATAAACTTAAATAAAACTGTCGTATTTACATATGTCATTACTATACTATCAAAACTATTATCATCAAGTATCACTTACAATTTTTTCCATTTTTTAATCTCGATTTTCATCTTGCTGTGAATCAAATCATGAATCTAACTCATTTTTTAACAAGGGTCGCTCCCTTGCCGTTAACTCACCGCTGTGAAGTGGCCGGAATTCAGCGCGTAACAAGTGTGTGGATATATATATATATAAATATATATATATTTTTTTAACATAATTTATGTGGAAGTCTAAGCCTGATAGGATATTGTTTTGAGGTGTATAAATATATATATATATATATATATGTAAAGAAGGAAAATAAAATCTTTCCTGGATTACCGTATCCTTGCCTGAGTGGGTGTTTTATACTTTTTTGGACTTAAAATATATATATCAAAGACTTCCACATAAATTATCTAAAAAAGGAAGCAGGGAACTCTGGGTGGTTAACAAGTTTAGGTGGAGGGCTATTCCTTTATATAGAGCACCCTCCAACACCACCAACGCTTTGAATCTGCTCACCTCATATGTCTGTTTCTCAAACAGAGTTTTTAAGCATAGGATTAGCACGCCTTCATCCAAGCCAAGCTAGAAAGTGACAAAGCCTTACATCAAAGTCTTTGAGCATAGAATTGGCAAGTGCAATCCATGCCAAGCTGAAAATGACAAATGCCTTTTACGACTCCAGGCACAGTATTACAACTTTTGATTGGTAAAAAGCCATCCACGCCAACCTCGGATGAATTAAAGCAACCCCTGACACATGTGTTTCATTCTATTTAGAGCTCATCAAAGAGGTATAGCTTTGTCCAGACCCAAGGGAGCCCCCTATATAAGTAAAAACAATACCCTTTAAGGCTTAGAGTGCTGCATAAATTATGCAAAAAAGGAAGCATGGAACTCTGGATAGTTCCTAAATTTATGTTAACAGCAGCTCCTGTATATGGAGCACCCTAAGGCACCACCAACATTCTGAATCTGCTCTTGGTTGATGAGATTGCCTACTGACGATGTAATCATATTTTTTTAGTCCCTTAATGAGAATTGCTTAGGCTTATAGGATGCCCTTACTCGGACCAGGGTGGAGTCTGGGAGGATATGGAGCAGGGTACAGCCATCATCCACATAAATAAGAGTATGAGGTCTTTAACAGCAGTTCTGACATAGCTTTGAGGGAGGAATAATTCCACTTTCTTCAGGAGAGAGTGCTGGTCTTTGTTTTCTTGGCAGTGTGTTTCTTGATGGCGAGGACGTTGTCCAGGGAGAATCTAAGGGACTGGGCCCTGGGTGAAAGGTAGGGTTTGAAGCCACATTATAGAGACAGAGTTGTGCTATTTCTTGCTTTTTGTTCTTGGCAAACAACAGGAATTCTGTCTTGGTGGGGCTTCAGGTAGATGCTGGACATTCAAGTCTGGATGAGATGCAGTCAATGTTAGAGCTGTTGGATGTGTGCAGCAAAGGACATCTTACAGTAGAGTGGTATATCATAGACATTTTGGTGAATGTTGATTGTTATCTGTAAGTACAGCCTGAAGAGAATGAACATGACAGAAACATGAGGAATTCCACCATTTAAGGTCACTGCCAGTGAATCCCATTCAAATATTTAGGTTGTGGATGAGGATGTGATGGTTGATGTCAAAGATTAAGCAACATCAGGAAGGAGGAATTATCTTCATCTGTGGTCAGAAGAGTATTGTCTACAATGTGTAAATAATTGCCTTCTTTCTGCACTGTGATCTGAAGCCATATAGGTAGTCATGCAGTAGATGGTTGATGTTGATATGATCTTGGGGATGAGCATAGACTGATTTAACTTCAGTGATCTCCCCAATGAAGGGTACGTGAGTGATGGGAATGTAGTTACAGATGTCATGAGGGTCTAGTGTAAATTTGTTTAAGATTGGTAGGATCTGGATGCCTTGCACGAGGAAGGCATAGTTATGAGAAAGCTTCTCCAGAGAAAGCCTTGATGAAGGATGAGATTAGGGCATCATCCTTATAGGTGGTGGTGTTGAGGGAGTTGAGTATGTTGGCAACATCCACCAGAGTTTGGGCTTTGAAGAATAGGCATTGCCAGTTGTGACTAGAAGGGTTGGGTCTAAGAAGAGATTCAGGTTTGTGTTGCTCATTGAAGTTGGATGTTCTGGTTTTTTTTTGCTGAAGAAGTTGATGGCATTGCACTTGTCTGTGGAGGGTCACGCTGGAGTTTGGTTCAGTGTTCATTGTCTTGAAACGTGTCCTGCTTCTGTTGACATTTTTGTTGATGATGTTGGTATAGTACTTTGGTTTAGCTGAAGTGATGAGTTATCAGGTGTGTGGAGAGATTTTAATAGTTTGAGGTCATCAAGAGTTCTGTTTTTCTTCTATTTTCTTTCCTATCTCTGAGTGAAGCTTTAGTTTTTATCACAATCTTTAAAATACCAGGTTACTGAAGGTTTTGGCTTGAACGTATGTGTTTTAGTTTGATTGGGTCAGACTCAAATCAACTCTAACCTGTAGTTACAAATGTTGCTGTTCCTCCACTGTTCTACTCCATCGATAATGCTCAACACTTCCAAGTCTGGGCTCGGTGCTGACTGCGAAGGAGATGAGAGGGGGATAGGTATAGGTGAGGAGGTACACATGAGACCTTGTTGGTTTGTAGTCACTCAGCTTGGCTCATCAGATAGATGTTCTCTTGTATTTTCTACATTCTCTCATGAGTGATGGCCTTTTTTTATACCAAACAGAGCACAAGAATACTGTCACTGTCCACTATCACAATTTAAAATATCCACATCTTTTGATATTTACATGGATTTCACATGAATGGTAACATTCTGATGAAATGAGACACACAAGATTTACTCTAGTAACTGATGGGCTATGGTAAACATTCAACATATCTGTGGCACAGCACCTTTATCCTGTTAGAGCCTAAAGATTCATCATGAGATTTCTCTTGTTTCGGCGTTCTTTAGCAGCTGTTAATGCTCCACAAATTGAGACACCGATAAGAAGCAAAGGTTAACACAGGATCTACATAAAAAGCTATGGAGGTCCAAGAGACAGCTCTTACAGCGTAACTTTGGAGTTGTAATAGTTTGTAGGTGCAGCGGAAAATACTGAGGATCAATGTAGGAAGCTAGCTCTCTATATTGTGAACTAAAATTAAGTACACTGTGCAGAGTGTCAAGTGGATCTCCGAAGATTAGCAGAGCTAGAAATAGATAGGTGTAGTGCTCTTTTTGTGATAGTGTGGGCGAGCAGTTAGGCTTATTAAGGAGACGTGTTAAGCATTTGATGTACTCACAGAGGCGATAAATGAGACACACGCGCAAAGAATACATTCGAGACCAATTTAAAAAACTAGCAGTTGCTTTAATATATGCTTTCACCCAAAGAACTTCGTTATTAGGACAGAGGAGATGGCTCTGTGGATAGAATCATGGAGAGGCATGGAAGGAGGAGTCTATTTCCCCTGACAGGTGCTCATCCACAGAATAATTATGTTCTTCCTCCAGTGTTCCGCTCGATTATATGACGGAACACCGAATTAAAAACAACTACTAACCTTAACAACGAGGTCGGAACACCGACCTCGTCCTTACTACTAATGATTTTACCACGAATGCCTTAACAACAATATTTCGTTGTAAAGGCATTCCTGATAAAATCATTAGCAATAGGCACCATTCACCCTACATCCCTCACCCCACCCCCCCAACCCCACCCCAAAACCTAAAACCCCCTGACCCCCCGCCCACTCCCCAAAACCAAAAACGCCCCACCCCCCAACCCCACCCCAAAACCTAAAACCCCCTGACCCCCCACCCACTCCCCAAAACCAAAAACGCCCCACCCCCCAACCCCACCCCAAAACCTAAAACCCCCTGACCCCCCACCCACTCCCCAAAACCAAAAACGCCCCACCCCCCCAACCTAAAACCTAAAACCCCCTGACCCCCACCCACTCCCCAAAACCAAAAACGCCCCACCCCCCCAACCCCACCCCAAAACCTAAAACCCCCTGACCCCCCACCCACTCCCCAAAACCAAAAACGCCCCACCCCCCCAACCCCACCCTAAAACCTAAAACCCCCTGACCCCCACCCACTCCCCAAAACCAAAAACGCCCCACCCCCCCAACCCCACCCCAAAACCTAAAACCCCCTGACCCCCACCCCCTCCCCAAAACCAAAAACGCCCCACCCCCCCCAACCCCACCCCAAAACCAAAAACGCCCCACCCCCCCAACCCCACCCCAAAACCTAAACCCACCACTTACCTTCGCCAACTCCCTTCTTTGTACCTTAACCACGCATGTTTGTTGTTCAGAACATACGTAGTTAAGGCACAAAAATACGAAGTCGTGGTTAAAAAAAGCGTTGTTACGCATTCGTTAACCACGACTTTCGTAATAAAAAAGTCGTAAAAAAGGATGTTTACCGTTCCGCTCTGGAATATACTGAAGCCCACTGCGGTTGACATGTCCAGTCTAATTCACATCAGAGGCACTGGGGTTAGAACCTTCTGGCAGTATGGACTGACCCAATGCCTAAGAATGAAAGCTGCTTACACTCAGGGCTGCATGAGCTTGGGGGACGGCAGAGGCCGCCTGCCAAACTCGTTGGGTCGGAAGATCACAAGTCCGTTTTCCGCATGGCCACAGTTGGGTGTTAGTACTGTGGTTCTATGGGTTACTGCAGGTGTGGCACCCTTTGTTCTTGTGTGTAAGTGAGAGAATGATTGTAATGACCATGAGACCCGCTCCTATGGGGCAACTCCTGTGATATCATGAATGGGACTCAGAGTGTCTTATGTAGTTCTCGTCAGGAAGCAAAAGAAGTTGATGTGAAGTGGCAAGGATCTGGATATAGAGGCAGAAAGAGGACAGGACACTCATCAGAGCTATGTGTGGCATTTCAAGTTTTCAATGTAGGTATAAGTGACATTTTATTCACAAATGTGTGACACTCTGAGTAACATTTTCTCACGAGTAAACCCAAGCAAGGAAGTCCATGCAAATAAAATAACATAAATTACCCCCTTTGAGCAATGAGGCTCTCTATCTTTTTGGTCAAGACATCCTGAGTGATCTGAAGGTGTAAGAGATCATGGCTTGGTGCTGATAATATTTATCTAAGTTTTAGAGCGAATCATTCCCTTACACATGAACATACCACAGCAAACAGCATCAATTATGCTGTTACCAAGGAACTCTCCATGTGGTCTCTGAACCTTAATTGATTTACCAGCTAGGTTAAACCTCAGAAGATTTTATGATCCCTCACTGCTAATAAAGCCGGAATTGCTTTATTGCGTTTTCCAAACTCATAGTGCATAATGAACTTTTGCAGTCGAATCAATGACCCATGTTTTGATGTTTGTGTGTTTTGTGGAGGGGGGGCTGAGATACTACGCTTTTTTTAAAAATATGATCTGTTTAATAAATTGAAAATATATTTAAAAAAATTGTTTAATATAAATATTTAGGATTTTTGACTTTGTGTTATAGAAATTGTAATGAACAATTACATTATTTGGGTGTAGTGTATCTGGTCCCCACTTTACCCAGTCTTTGCTAGAACAGTAAATCTGCCCCCCTATCAATGCCCTTTTGATTGGACTTGTATTAATAACTCTCACCCGCTTAATATATGCACTTTCCCTGTGGTTTATTACACTGGATTTAAATTAGTAAATCTTACTTTCCAACCCTTTCTCCACAATGTATGCATTTCCTTAATGTTTGTAGGATTATCGCTAGAATAGGGCGTTTTCTTGTGTTTTATTTGTTTACTTTGTTATTGATTTTCGATTGGAGCTAGATTATTACATGTTTCTTTATCCTGGATATTTATAAGATTTTTTGAGACTATTTAAGTTAAATTGTGTATCTATTCCTTTATTTAAAAACATTAATTGTGTTACATATTTTCATACATTCATATAATGGTTGAATATAAATGAAAATACCCGTTTATATGTTTTTAAAAGAATAAATCATTTTGGGCCTGATTCACAAAGATAGATTTACACGAGTAGAGCTACTCATGCTTATATCTACTCCTATGCATAGTTGTAATGTTTCACTCTTTTTTCTATTTGACATTCGTGAGTGAAGATGTACACCTAAGTGTAGACTTAGATGTCTCCAACCCTCCAATGAGACAGTGGAAATTCATAAGCACAAGTATACAAATTCAGATGAACCTTTCCCATTTAGGTGGGGATCTCCGCCAATGGTGGAGATCTCTCTATGAGAATATACAGGGACATTCAACACCATTTAATATAAAATATTTAGATATCATTTAATGCAAAATATACCTGTAAAATTATATAAATAGACCAATATTACCCTGGAACTAGTAACCAATAACAAACAAAAAAAAATACACCATGAATAACATTTCTACCCCTAATTTGTAGCGAACTTCATTAAAAGTGTATTACATCAAATAAGTTAAAAAGTTAAATGTGTTTTATTAAAATTAGGTATACTGTTAAAACTTAAAAAATAACATAATTAGTTATACTTCTTATTTAATCACTGAAATATATATGTTAAATATGAAACTACTTTACTTAATTTAAAATTAATTTCTTTGGACTGTCATTCTAATTGCGACTCAATTGTTTTCTTTGGGAGTTTATTGCAGAGCCAGTGATTGGCCATGAGTGGCAGTTGAATTACTCCAGTGCTGTGCTGAAGTTTATTTCAGTCTATTAGGGCTATAGTAAAATTAGAAGTGTTTTGTGAATTTCTGTGGTCTTACTGTTATGTGGCTGAGTGTTTTCTATTAGTATGCTCCCTTGACCCCTTTCTAATTTTCACTTAACCCCAACTATTTTTAGTAAATATTCCCCATTTTTGCACAACTTCTCCAGACCCTCACCCATTTATTGCAGGACAGTATACAAATGTCACCATGGTGCAAATCTCCTCACAGAATAGATAAGAGAGGCCGAGATCTCCAGCAGTAGGTTTGTGAACTGCATTTCGTAGCAATTAAGTAGTACTCTTGCAGGATTCATTTATGTACTACAAAATGCAGTTTATGAATCAAGCTCTTTATGTTTATGTTGTGTTTTATTCTTTTATATAAATTACTCACAGTATATGTTTTTATGCTTCATTCTTACATCTATAATACATATATTGTAATTTATAATTTTATGATGGTTTAGTTGTATTCAGTGATAATTTGTTAAAGAAATTATTTTTAAAAGTATATTTAAGTTAGGAAATTAATAGTTATTTAGTTTCAATTATAATAAAGTGCTTATACTTACTATCAAATTATAGATAGTTTGGACCCATTGCATTTTGGTACTCAATATTTATGTATTTTATATTATATGTATGTAGAGTCAATATCTCCCTTATGTTGAAACAGACTACAGTCAAACCCTTCCCGGTCACAGTTACATAGTTAAGTGTAATGTGAGACTCAAGGAAGAGGGGCCTTTTGATTCCACGGCACATTGTGGCCATTCTGACTCCATCCTGGTAGGAGGGGGAGCTGGTCCTCAGAATCAGTTTGGTGTGGTTGGAATGAAGGGTAGCTCTCATTCGCTAGAAACAGCCCTGGGTAGGCCACCAGCCTTCTTCAAAGGCAGGAAGGTTCTACCAAGTATTTGGGTTTGGTTATTTATAGAGCGTTTTCAGACCAGAGGTATCGAAGTGCTAGGCAAATAAAAAGAGACTGATGCAGAACAGAAACCTACGATGAGATGCTTTTGAAATGGTAAGAGGGGAGAGATCTCCCTGATTTTAGCTGGGAGTGAATACCATAACTTGGCAGCTGCTACAGAAAAGGTTTTGTTCCCCCATTTAGCTCTTTTGCTCCGTCCAGTCTGCACAAATCTAAGCTCAGATGATCTTAAAGGGCGGTTGGGAGTCTACCAATTAATGGCAGCTTGCAAATATCCTGAGCCTTGAGAGTGGAGGGCCTTGTGAGTCAAGCACGATGCTTAAAGATGATGCACTTTCTGGTAGTCAGTGTAATTTCTTCAAGCCTTCCTTAAAGGAGGTACATTTTGGTAAACCAAGCACTAGCCGAGCAGCAGCATTTTGGATCACTTGCAGCTTGTCCAGGAATGATTGATTTATATTTAAATATAAGGAATTGCAGTAGTCCAGTCTAGATACAATGAGGGCCAGCACAACTGTCGCCCTGAGGTCTGGTGGAATGAATGGCAGAATTTTTTTTAAGATTCTGACTATCCAGAGACTGGTGTTAGTAACTTTGTTTATCTGTACATAATAAGTCAGATCTGTTCCCAAGATTCTTAGCCTCAGAGATGGGAGTGGGTAGGGTCCCCACAAGTCTCAGGCCAACAGCTATGACTCCAAGTGGAGGTATTTGCCCCAAAGATAATCTCTGTTTTATCTCCATTAATTTTCAGCCAGTTATGGCTTATCCAATTGCTGATTGAAACCTATCTGCATGATATGTGCATTATCTTGAAAGTTTACAATAATTTGGGTGTCGTCAGCATATGACGACACCTGAAAGTTAAAGGGTCGGATAATTGTAGCCAGAGGAGCCATATATAAATTAAAGAAGGTAAGGCTAAGAGATTATCCCTGAGGAACTCCACGTGGGAGTTCCCTGAGAATAGTGCACTGTAGATTAGTTTGCCATAAAGCAAAACAGATGTGCTACAAAGGAGGGAATATTCGGTATAGGAACATTTTGACTATTGATGAGGTAGTGTCGAGGAGTCGCCCACATTGGTTAATTTGTCCAAAAGTGGAGTCCCACACATTGCTTTTTAGAGCAGATCTGGATCTGTGGAAGATCAGAAGAGGAGGAGGGGTGCTGTATGTGGCCTGTGTGAAGACCTGAAGGGCTGAACCTGATCCCACTTTTACCAACTACTAAGAAGTAGTAGGGCGGACAAGATATGACTCCTATCTTCCCTTTCTGAATATTGAAAGGTCGTAAAGTTAGACTTTCGGTCTAAACTTAGAACAAAACTCTAAATTTACCTTTATGAATCGGGCCCTTTGACATCAATGATTACATTCAAAGTGGCCAGTGAAAGTTTTTTAAAACATCACAAAATTGTGATGTTAATGAAATTTAGAGCCATGTTTCATGCAGTAGACCCACGGCTTGGAAAAATTAGTGAAGCATCAGTTTGATATGACCAAAGTGACTCCTCCTATGACCTGCAGGAGTCTATACTAGTGCTCCACCTGTGGTGAGACTGTTTACTGACCTCTTTCCCACCACTGCTTCTGGTTCCGCCCACATTTACTACAAAAATGTACACCTATGTGTGCGGAGATCTCTGTCAGCATTGCAGAGCTCTCCCTTCAGAAAAGATAGGAGAGGCAGAGGTGGCGATCTCCACCCATAAGTTTGTGAATTGCATTTTGTAGACAATACTGCTGGAGTACTACTTTCCGTGCTCCACAATGCAGTTTCTGAACTGGCTCCCGATTGTATGAGTCTCACTCGCAATGAGTGAGACTTGAGATGTATGAACATGCGAGAGGCTGATGTGACTGGTTGGCAAATGACTGACTGTGTCCATGGCTTACTCAAATCAGTTCCAGCAGATTCTTCAGATTTATCAACAATCACTGATAAAGTGCAATTAAAGTGACATCACCACACTATTAAGTGATCCATTTGCGGAATAGGGAAGCAGCACAGACCACAGACACCTTATTTGTGTGAAAAAGCAGCTTTATAGAAACAGATGCACATCACATAATATAACCCTGGCCTAAAGCCTTACAAAGTGAGACCTCACTATACAGATGAGTAACCTGTATTAAACTACCTCGACTCCCATAAAGGTCCCCCCCAATGAAGGCCACCCCTCAGCCTAAACCGGCAAAGCTCTACCGCTTTCTGGGTTAAACTTTCTCCCTTGAGGCCTTTAACCTCCCATACCTTTTCAATGCAACTATTAACCTGAACTAATTTAACTTGTTAAAGAACCTTAAACGTCCTGCCTCGTTACGGCGTGCGCTTGTCTACCTGTTTGCTTTTGACCTGGATTGCCCCTGCCAACAACAATAAACTTGGCTAACCCCTGCCAACTTCTCGGGACAAACATCACGCAGAAAAAGGAGCCTACCACTTCTTTTTCAGCCCCCCCGAACTAGCTACCCTGCCTTCTAATGCATGTGAACTGCTGCTGCTATAACCTCGTGGATCTGCAGTAGGTACAGTTCGGTGCCATAAAAGGACAAATGCACGCCGTCCTCACTGAACAATTTCACAGCTTTGTAACTCAGGTCCCTATGTTCAACTCTGCTCACACAATTCCTTCTACAGAAAGTCTGCATCTCTTTGTTAGTCTTTCCTCTTGTCCTTTCTATGGCTGGTTTTATTGTCCCCCTCCACACTCTTCTGGTAATACATTCTGTACACATAATGTGGCTCCCAGACCATTGTCTTTTGATTTCTAAGAGGTTGTCTTTCATTTCCCGTGTTAGTGCTTCCCCTTTCTTAATAACCGTTTCCACCGAAATGAATAAGTACAATATCTAGACATTGTCCCCAAATTAGTAACCTATTCAAACACAGCAATAACTCAGTCCACCACATTCACCCTTTCCCATGCCATTGAACATGCAGCCTTGCCAGATCGAAGCCCAAGTTGTCTCCCTCCACACTTCCCCAAGCCTGCTTCACTGCCCATTCAACAAAGGAATGTCCTACGATCCACAGGGATAAGCCGGATGCTTCTGGGCTTGGCACTGAACCTGAAAAAACAGACAACACATGAAAGTGTATGCTCACTGACCAACTCTAACCTCCTCTTCTATATAGCGCTGAAAAAAGTCAGAGGACTACCTTCCCAGTCTTGTGATATTGTCCCTACTCCACCCCCTTTTTCCAGCTTCCATCGCCATTCCAATGTGAAAAGAATGCATCCCATAATTCAGAGCTTCCACACCCATCTGGGTCAATGTCTTGCACAAAACTGCTAGAAGCTGGTAGGCAGTCACTGGGCCTGCTATCCCGATGCTGAAAAATCCTGTCTTCTACTGTGACTTCTCCCTTCTTCAGCACCTTTGCCCAGCTTACCGGGGAAAGCTCTGCTACTGGGTACTTGTGCAGGAGTATAAACTTACACTGCCCCCTTTAATTCGTATTGGACTTGTGAATCCAGACTCCCAACCCGTCTCTGCAAGACTCCACCTTCCTCCATCGTAGCCCTCTTTTCCCCTTACTAACCAAAAACTCTGAACACTAAGTGCCACCGAAAAACATCAATGTCATTAATGTTGCAACCAGAATCATTTTGTCCCCTCCTGCACATACCAACGGTAAGCGTTGGATCACTGCCCAAAATATCTCCCAGGATAATGACTGTCTTTTTGGACCCACCCATCCCTTCTCTCTGGTCCACCCTTCAAGTATCTTGCTGCCCAATTCACCACCCATTGGAGCATACCCCCAAAACAGCTTGCCCATGGAGGCTATCCCTGCCAGTTTGCCTGTTAACGTCACCCTGGACTGTCCCTTCTCTATTAATAATATGAGAAACTGCAACACATCCTCCATCCATTCCCCAGCTGCCTTTCTCCAGCGGGCCCCCCTATTCAGGAACTGCCACCCCCCAAGCCTGACTATAAGCCTGTCATTTCCAGACCGCCAGCGATTCTACCACCAGCTGTAGCATCCTCCATCGCCTGCTGTCCACAGGCATCCTGCTCCTGACCTTGTCCTCAACCTTGGTCAACCCAAGGAAATGTTCCCACTGTGAACGAGACAAAGCGTCCGCAATATCATTGTAAAGGTCGCGCTTTGAACATAATGTCAAACTTCAGACACAGTAAACCAAAAATCTGCAGCAACTTCAATACTTCTGTGTCCAAGCTGACTGCCTATTTACCACCTGCACTATTGCCATGTTGTGTATATGGAATATGACCTTCCTTTATGCCAATTGTTCTCCGCACATCGACACCGCCACTATCAGCGATTCCAGGAATGCAATACTCTTCCCCCGCTCTTCCAGTCCTGTGGCCATTACTCTGTGCATCACTGGCCCTGACAGTACAGCCCGAGCCCAATTCCCCCCGCAGTGTCCGAGTAAACCTGCGCTTCCAACTCCTGCTCTGGCCTCACCCCCAGGGGCACTCCATCAAATGATTACAAAGAGAAAAGCCACATGCGCAAATCTTCCTTTGTTCCCGCTGACGACTGTATGTGGTGGTGTGGTAGGGTAAGCCAGAGAGTGACATCCGCAACCTCCTACAAAATGTTCTCCCTGCTCTCACCACCCTGCATTTAGATGTTCCAATAGCACATGTACCTCCTTGACAGTCACCTTGTTCTCTGACAACATCGACTGCAGTAGCAAATGCATTGCCAGTTTCTTGTCCACCGGTAAACGGGCCTCCATTGCCCCTGAGTCAAGTTCACTGCCCAAAAAAGGCAGCACCGTGCTGAGTCTAACTGGCTTCTCTGACGCTAGCGGAACCCCCCAGGTCTTTCAAAATCCCCTGGAAGCTATCCGGCATGTCTTGACAGTCCAACATGCCCCTCCTCCGTGCAAAAAAGAAATCATGCAGGTAATGAGTCATATGTCCATAGACCGTCACCATGTAAAAGCCTATTGCAGGAACGTGCTAAAACGCTCAAACAATGCACAAAAAATGGAACACCCCATCGGAAGTGCCTTGTCCATGCACCACTGTCCCTCAGATTGAATACATAGTAGCTGAAAATCATCTGGATGCACTGGTAACAAACGGAAGGCAGACTTAATGTCACTTTTTGCCATCAAGACGCCTTGACCCATTTCTTCGACTATACCCATGGCCACGTTCACATCCACGAGGGATATGTGACGGAAGACTGCTCCTCCGATGTGAAATCATTGATGGAACTCCCCTCCAGCCACGAGAGATGCTATATGAGGCTGTCTTGACCATTTTTCTTTTTTGGCACCACTCCAATAGGAAATACCATCAAGGCCGCCATTGGCCAGTCATCGAAAGGCCCTGCCATTCTTCCCTTTCTGATCTCTTTCCTCAATTTGTCCCCACTTCCTGCATCAGGAGAGCCACTGATTTAAGATTGCTTACCCATATGTGCATTCACAGGCCCTCATACCCCAGATGGAAACCGCCTTTGACCCCTTCCAACAGTAGTCTAGCATTGTCTTTGTTCTCATAGTGTGTCAACCAAACTTCTAATTTATTTAGCTTAATGAGAGTAAGAGCGCTATCCTCCAGTCCCCTATTCCTTCCCTGAAACCTGAGGAGTGGGCCTGTTGCTCGTACACAGGGTGTCCTGCGGCCTGTGTTCACTGTCCAGTTGCTGCATTCGATTAGTCTCTCCCGCCGAAACAATTAACGAGGGCATGTCTGCTTGCACATTTGGGGCATTCATGCCTAAATTTACAATACTCCCTCGTGCACTATCCTTTAATAAAGTCCCAACACGCTCCTGTTTGTCCAGATTGTCATTTACTTGTTGATCCCACCACTCCCCAAATGGGGAGCCCCTGAAAGGGCTGATACACTATTGGCAGCCCACTGGCTGTGAAAATAGTCTTGCTAAATTTGGAAGGGCCCATTGTAGGGTACCAAGGGTCTGAATCCACCTTCCCCCTATGTACTTCTGTGTCTACTGCCATGCATGCCCTGAACTTTTTGCAGTACTGGGCCCATGCCCATGCGTAACCCTCTAAATTAGTTTTTGCCTTCCAAATTCTGTCCATGTATTTAAATAGGGCCACACACCCCTCCGGGTGTTTCTCGCAATATACTCTTGCATAAATAAGGAAACCTGTTGTCCAGTTCCCAATAGTCAAGGGTGTCTTTGGGCGTTTGCCAGCTTGTACTCCTCTTATTTTGAGCCTTCCTTTGCCCTCAGCTCCCTATGCAAGAGCTTCAGCATCCCCATTCCAAATCTTTTCTTTCAGCACAGGCAAAAGGTGTGCCCCTGTGTGACTTTGACACCCCCTTATATGGACATTTTTTAACTTTCAACTCTAGTCTCCTTGGGTTCTTTATTATCACCTCCCTTGTCCCCCTCTCTAGACATTCACCCCCTGTGGCAGCCTTTGCTGCCTGCGACTGCAACATTAATTCAACATCACAGTCCGTGCTGCGTGCCCTACCCTGGTGGGGAGTCCATATCCTGCCCTTTCAACCTATCCACCGAAACCTGCTGCTTCCGTACGTAGCAGTGATCACAGGAGTAGTCCTGAACTCACTGGCCGGTTGCACAGCCGAAACCGTACTGGCCCTTTTTGTGGCAGTGATCTTGCTGTCCTCCGACAGCATCCAACTGGCCATAAGGGGCCATGCCTCCCCCTCATCTCAGGGTTGCGGGGCTGTACTGGGCCCTCCTGAGTCCTTCTTGTTGCTGAACCTGGGCACTTGGAAAATAAACTCATGTTCCGGTGGGCTGGTCCTTAACTCACGCTGTGCTGGGTATCTCTCCCCTTCCATGACCCTTCCTACTCCCTTCAACCTGTCACCCCATGAATTCTCAAAGGTGTTCCTTTTACGTCCCACCCTTTTGTACATCTTTAGGGGCCTCTCTCTTGGTCTCCCTGCTCGCTCTCCCCTCTCCACTCTGAGTGGCCCTCCTCTGAGTTCCCCCGATCTTCCTCCCCATCCCAGTCGCTCCATTCAAGTCCCTCCACCCAACATGGAGCCCTGGCGCTGTCGGGTGTCTCCTGTGGGATCCAAAAAATCACCCTCTCCAGCTGACCCCGTACCCTCTCGGGTATGCGCTCTAACCACTCCTCCCTCCCCAACAAGCTCCCCTTCTGGGTGCTGTCATAGCCCCTCTCCACCCCCCGGTGGTCCCTGGCCCCTCCATCCCTTCTCTTCCTTCATCTGCTTCCCCCACTATCTTCCTAGTCCTCATCTGGCTTCCCCTCCCTTTTAAACGTCCCAGCTTGCCACTCTCTTATGACGGCCTCTGGACCCCTGACTCATGCTCACCCCGACATTCTCCTTTTCCATACTGCTGCCCTTATATTTAAATTGTGCCCTCCCGCTCAATTTGCTGAAATGCCTGCACCTCAGGCATTTCCGGTATGACCTCGATAGATTTGCAGTGCTCATCGCGATCCACCCGGACAATGCCTGGGCCCCGGGTCCCACCCCTGAGGCCTTGCCCACAGCGTCCCTCGCAGGTGCAGGGGCGCTTTGAATTCGTTCTGACGCCCCGTCCCCCGCCAAACTGCCTGTGGCCACTCTCCACACACGGGAGTGGCTCCTGATACCTACCTCGCGCTTCCCCGCTGAAACCTGGCCTGGTGATGTGCATGCCGTGACAGCCGCGGCCACCCCCGAAGAGGCCTGCCCAATCAAGCGGCCTACCAGCCTGCCACCAACGGCTAGTAGGTCAAGGCGCCCGGCCTCCTTAAGAAGTCATAGGGCCTGCGCAACATGTTCGTCTCCTGACATCGCTGGTAAGCTCCCTGTGATTTAAATTTTATGCCCAAAAAAGCCCTTAACTTTAACGCCACTCACCAAGTTAATTACTTACAAAATGGTGGCTGGTCTCTTAAAATGGCCTTATATATATAAAATGCACCCCCCTCTCACTGCCCAAATGGCCCAAAAAAGTGTAGTCGCTGGACTTCAGCACTCCCCACAATAGCCCAGTCGCTGGACTGCACCGCTCCCCAAAATAGCCCGGTCGCAGACCTTCCATTGGTCGGCTGCCCCACCAAGAGCCTATTGACACCATCGTGTGACAAAGGCGAAGGTAATGTTTTTTTGGGCCCTCAGAAAAACTGTTTTAGGTAAATGCTGGTGTATTGTTTTCCAGATTATCTGCTGCCACGTGCCTAGGCATTTTGGTGACGCAATACGCTGCAGCCAGCTCGAGGGGGTTCTCAGAAAGGGCACCAACGTCTTTTTGAGGTTATATTCTTGTGTCGGACTCTCCGCCCCTACCCCTCAAGCGCGCAGGCAGGCTCTGCGCATTTTCACAGACTGCCAGGTGAAAGCACATTTCTTTAATATTTCTGTGACACCGTTTATAAACTTCACAAGGTGCAAGCACAACCCTCTCTCTTTTCGAAATATTGCTATGGCGACAAATAGGCTTGTAATTCTGATGGAAGCTAAGCTTGCCAAAAAAAACTGCATTGTGAGCGCAAATTCCACTTAAGAGCTTCTAAAGCAGTTTCGGAGGGCCGGGGTGCGAGGGTGGAAGTGGTTTCTCTCCATGGCGCCTTCAAGATTCTATCAGGACTCCTGGTCTGCCCTGGCAGGGGGCTCCAAAGAAAACACCCTGCTTTAGTACAGGGACTGCAACATCCGGAGGGCATAAATGACAGCGGTTGGCGCAATGTGCAGGGCGATTCTACGTCAACACTTCCGGGTTACAGAGCTTGCGCCGATGATGGTTCAATTTTAGACTGACCGTTGGAAGCAAAATGTTGGTATTCAAGGGTAGAAACATTATTGTTGCATTTGTAAGAGTCTGCAAATGTCAGAGCAAAATAGCCTCCACAGCGGTGCAGTCTTTGAAACCTGGCCCCCACCTTCTGGGCCCTTGTGCAGATGCAGTTTCTATCTTAAGTCAGTTGGGGGCCCTTGGCAAGGCATCCTTTGAGGACCCCTCTTCAGAATAAATTTAAATATCTCACCCATTTCCCTGTAATTCAGGACCTTATGATGCTTTAACAATATTCATTGTTAGGATACATTTTTGGAAACGTGGACCCACAAAATCAGGCGGAAGCTCAAGCTGCCAGGTGTCCACCTTCGAAATAGTATCAAAAGAAAGCGGGAACAAGCATTGGTAAAACAATTTCTTCACTCACCTAGATCTAGACATTTTATTTCTCATGCAACAACAGTATTTTTTGTGAAATTATTTTTTTACCTGCCTGGGCATAGCAAGGGCGACTTGATGGGCTACTGTGTAATATTTAAACAAGACATATGCAGATAGATTTAGGAATTGTAGATTTGATTGCTGGATATTAGTAAACTCCCTTCAATTCCTGGCATCCTCTCTGCAACAGAGACAATCAAAGTTCTGCTCTGTGGATTTTCACCATTCCATAAGAATAAACCTGACAGTTCTTTCCTTGATTCGCCTTCCCTTCTTTGAAAGATAATGTGGGTGTAATGATAGACTTAGAAAAGAGGGATAAAACAAAGGTATCAATAAAGGAGTTGGATAGTGAGAGAGGTGAGGAAAAGACAATAGTGGTAGAGAGAGGTGGAGAGGGGATGTAAAGGGAGTGGTTAAGTAGTGAGCGGCTGGGTGGAGAGTGATGTGGTGATGCGAGACGTGGGGCAGAGAGTGAAAGGGAGAGCAGTGAAAAAGAGATAAGGCAGAGAGAGGGATGAGCGAGACGTAGAGAGATGGGGTATGGAGTGACGGAAAGAGATATAGGGGAGTTCTAAAGAGAGATGAGGTGGATGAAGAGGTGGAGAAGATGAAGGGGAGATACATGGAGGTGAGAAGGAAATAGAGTGAAGCGGAACAGAGTATAGGGTTACGTGGAGAAGAGGGAGAGTAAAAGGAGATATGGAGGGAGAGGCAGGGACTGGTAAAAGGAATGGGAATCAGAGAAGGGAGAGTAGAAGAGACAGGCAGAGAGATGTGGAGTACAGATTGCTGTAATGAAAGAGCTGAGATACACAAAGATAAGGTACGGAAGGTACAGATCGAGAATGGGTGAGTACAGTGGGATTTAGAGATAATTCAATGAAAAGAGGAAGGTACGGATGCAGGGTTATATTAGAAGAAGTCAGGTGAAGTAAGGCGAGATACTTGCAACAGAAAGATAGCGGAGGCAGAGAAAAGGAGGTAAAGGGTGGTCGAGAGAGGTGGGATCGAGGGAGGTGTAAGTCACAAGGGGTAGATAGAGAGAAGGCTAAGGAAGGATGGAGATTTAGGACCTGACGTAGATATTGGCGGAGGGGTAACTCGGTCACAAGGGTGACGGATATCCTGTCCGCTGAAATTTAAATCCTATAGGATATAACGGGATTTAGATTTCAGCGGACGGGATGTCCTTCACCGTTGGGACGGAGTAACCCCTCTGCCAATTTCTACATCAGGACCTTAGTGTTTTGTGAGTTAGAGAGATGAGATACAACACAAGATTGAGAAAGATGAGATAGAGAAATGAGGTGGGAGGAGAGGTCGAAAGAGGGTAAAAGGTAGGGAGAGGGAGTTAAGAGTAAGTTATAGGGCAGTGGAAAGATTTAGAGAGAGAAAGGGATGCAAATGTGGGAGAGAAATGTAGGAAGAGACAGATGGTTTAGCAAGAGATAGTTGAGGTACAGAAGTACATACACCAAGGTAGAGCGTGATCAGGCTTAGAAGGGTAGAGTCAGGGTCCAATGTGGAGATGGGCAGAGAGTGGAAGAGATGTGGAGGTACAGAGAGGGGCGTGAGTGTTAGTGAAAAAGACTGTTCCCATCACTTCCCAAGGTGGCTCTTGGAAGGTGGGGGTCTTGAGTAACTTCACAGTGCCATACAAAGACACTGGGGAGAAGGTTTTAAAACATTCTACTACCAGCACAGTCTAGTGAAGGCAGCCAAAAATATATAGGGAGAGCAGCTGCGCTAAGGGCCTGTTTTGGCCCTGAGAGCCAGCGTAGGAGGCGGGCCATGAATAGAATGCTCAGATAAATAACATTATTGATAGTATGTCAAATTATGACAAGTCTTCAATTTAACATCTTAGATTGTTTAATCACATACGTTTCTGTATTAATTGACACAATTTATAAAAACAAACATAGAATTTGTTCCTAGTATCTCTTTATTTCAGAGTTTGAACTGTAATTGTGAACTTGGTGAAGGTGGTCCCACTGCTTGCAAGGACGAGCCACTCTCCTCGTCGGTGTTTGCATGAATGTATCTGGTGTTTATAAAGCACAAACTCAGCGGTGAAACAACACAGCTCTAGGCAACACACCAGAGCCCTATGATATGAGCAGCTGTCGAAGTCCTTTAAAAAAAGTATGCAAACTGCAATGCTGCATGCAGTGGAGGTGGGGGTCAATGAGTGTTGGGCGGGGTCAAAGATGTGGCAAAAAAGACTAGGGCCCATTTTTATACTTTTTTCGCGCCTCGTTTTGCGTCATTTGTTTACGCAAAAGCGGCGCAAACTTGCAAAATACAATTGCGCTGCTTTGGGTCAAAAAATGACGCAAATGCGATGCAAAAAAGTATAAATATGGGCTTAAATATTCTGCAAGCTTTTTTTGTCATTCACAGTCACGTAGCTACATATAAAATAACATGCAGCTTAAATGAAAAACAAATAAAAAAGTTGTTACTCAGTGGTAAATGCACTATAGTACATTAAAAAACCTCTCTTAGTTAATGCACTACAGAGGTCTCTATGTAACTAGAAAGTCACAGAATTAAATCTTGCTTGGTGCAGTGGAGAGTAGTGATTTATGTATTTATTGTGCTACAAGGTCACAACCTGTGACAGAAAGCAATGTGAATATATGTTATTATTTTATGCTTGAATTACACACAGTATCCAATAGAATGCTACAAAGTGCGCAAAATGTTTAAAGATCAATTAGTGCTTCCAAATTATAGAATTTAGGAATACCCAGATTGTACGTAATGCAATTTATTTTCCATTACTGTCCATTCAATACCTCCAGGAATAGTAAGTGCTATGCATGCCTTTCACAGCTCAATTGTTAAATCTTTGCACTACCACTCAAAAAGAATAAATCTTTGTCATCATAAAGCTTCTAGTGATTTGATCAATTAAAGCCAGTACCGGCTCCCAAGCATCCTTTACATTTGCAGTTTTGCAGATTAACTCATAATGCACATTTGCATTTCTTTCAGGCAAGCAGGCAGCCTAGCAGAAAGTCTTGTTTAGTTGTCTGTCCCGACTTTGGTTTCACAGCCCAGGAGACTTGCAGAATGGCCCTTCAGCTGAAGCATTTAAACTATCGGAATTAACTGTTCCAGGACAGTTGTCTTTTTACGAAAAGTAGAGGAACTTTTTGTGCCCCTTTAATCTCACCCATGAGATCTCTGGATTCGAGTCAGGATGTTATGAAAAGAAGCAAGGGAATGTGCAGGTGAAAGGTGGTACTGCCTGCAACTGGGATTGTTTACAGTGTGATTTTTCCTGTGATATTGATTTCATGGTGACAGTCTGTCAGATCTTATTTTTCTATAAATCATGATTCAAGCCAATGCAAGGAAACATTGATGTGTCTGTGAGGACCTTTCCCGGAGCCTTGGGGCAGCCATTGGTTACTTGCAACTTTCCTGTGGGTTCTGCTGTTTTCCATTGATGTCCCATGGCCGCATGTGAACCTCAACAACAGCAGGCCAAATTAGATCGTCAATTCTCCAAGTAGGCCACACCGGTCCAAGGATCCCAGCAGACTAATGCCCATTAGATACATCAAGAGCCATTCCTTCATCTAACTAAAGTTATTTGCTGCAGCTCAGGTCCAGCCCAACATGCCATCTTATCTGAAACTGGTCTGTTAAGATGCTAATCCTGATGGTGCCAACACCGAGAAGGCCACACTGCAGTGTCTCCGGTGCTGTGAAGAGGCTTTTCAGCTTCAATTCTTTAACTTGCATCCTAGATCATCCAACCCACCCAGACAAACTACCAGAATAAGGATACTGCAGACAAATGGCAAGGCTCTTCAGTCGCCAGGGAAAAGATAATACAGGTCAAGATTAAATTAATGCAATTCATATAAGCTCTGCCACTACAAATGGTTATGTTTGGCGAAACAACAAACCAGAAAGCAGTTGCTGGAACGTCTCTGTTGGAAAAAGCCCTTTTTGCAGTGTTGTCCCCAGATTTTTTTGCCTTTCTCCTCCTATTTTTCTGACCTTTTTTTGTTGGCTTTAGCATTCTGGGCATTTTACCACTACTAATCGGTGCTTTCTCCCCTAAAACATGATATGATTGGTTTACACCTGTTTGGCATATTAAATGTACCTGTAGGTCCCTTGTAAAGTGGTATACCATATAGCCTGGGCCTGTAAATTAAATTCTTCTAGTGGGCTTGCAGTGTTAATTGCGCCACCCACAGAAGTAGCCTTTCAAACCTGTCTCAGGCCTGCAACTGGAGGGCCTGTGTGTGCAATATACTGCCATTTTAATTTGGCATTTCAAACTACTTGCCAAGGCCTAACCCCCCCATTTTATTACACTTAAGTCATCCCTAAGGAAGGCCCTAATTAGCCCTATGGGAAGGGGGCTGTGTAAGTAAAAAGGAGCATTACTTTTATGTTTTGCATGTCCTAGAAGTGACAAACAGCCTACTTCGTTCCGATCTGAAAGCATTGCCATAGTGTCTGGTGATCTCTTTATACCGTTCATTTTTACAACTAGTGCATAGTGGGTGCTTGATTTTCTCCCTGTGCATGGCATGCACTAGTTCCTGCTCCCAGCCTCTTCAGTTAGCATGTGATAAGAGCTGTGCATCATCCCTGAAGACCGGCGTGTCCCCTTGCCTGTCTCGCGCTGCCCTTATCAGGTGCGCTGAGCCATCACGATGAGAAGGGTGGTGTCCGTTCCTCTGGTGCCGTCACCCCAAGGGAACCTCATTTTGGGAGGCTCCTTCTGGCAACTGTGATGCTCCTCCAAGGAAGGGAGTGGCGAGTGTTCTCCTTGGGTGTGCACTGAGGGAAAGACACCACGCCAAGGGGTCGGTCAGGAGAAGAATTACCACAGTGTGTCTGTGCGGGAGGAAGAGCCTGGTATCTGTTGCGGACCACCAAGGATGCCCCCACCATGGGAGGCCAGCCCAGCCACCAGGTACAAAAACCTGGCCCAGGGGGATTGTTGTTCCTGACACGCATCAGATTGTATGCTCTTAGTGGAAGCCTCCGCTGAGGTCCCCAGAGTGGAGTGTGTACGCCCCAGCGGTCAGGAGGATCCACCAGGAGATTTCCTTGCCCTAGGCTATGGGGTAAATCCTACTGATGCATTCCTGCACTAACAGAATTCATCTTGCTCTAGTTTTGTATTACTGCAAAAGGTGTCATAGAAGTGAATACCTCCTTGTTGGGATCACAAGGTTTCCTCCTACAGTTGAAACTGCTGCATGTGGTTTTTATCATGGGGGTTTTACTGGGATTACCATAGTACATTTAATAGGCGCGTAGGGATTCCTGCGGCCTTCGTCTCACATTTAATACACTCATTTAACTTAGACTCAGAAGACTACCATAATTCTGTTAGTAGGAGTGCAGGGGTTACTGAGTCTATGCAAATTTCTTGTCTCTGATTAACTTACGGTGATATTGGGTGATTTATATACTGCAGTGATGTTTTGGTGATTTATGAGTCTTGCTTCTAGCCTAACTGCTGCACTTCCTGCCCTGATGATTTGCTTTATGTTGTTCTGGATACCTGCAATGTCAGGATAATTAAATAATGAGTACTACATAAGATGCACAATATTTATGATTTATGTCATGTTTGGTCTGAGATATGTCTTTACAATATAAAAAAATATATTTTTATATATACAATTCTGTGTGGAGTCTCTTTTGTGGTGTATTCATTGTGTCACTGTTGCGAGTCTGTTGTGCAAACGCTTTACACAGGGGTGAGCACAAGTTATCTGTGGTGTGTAATTTTCTTGCCCTGACTAGAATGGTGGGTTCTTCCTGGCTTAGAGGCATACACTAGCCAACCAGAAACCACATTTCTAACAGTCTCCTTCAATGTTTTCTAGAACAGAAACTAGGCACCCCACAGAGGACCTATCTTGAAAGCAAAACACATGAACAAAGCAGTGGGATCTTGACGTGCTTCAGTCAAATATTTTGAACCTAAATGTTCCATGCACAGGAGTTTCATCCCTCCCTTGGGACCACAATGTTGCAATTGTGAAAAGTGGGGCCACCTTGCTTATCAGTGCCCACACAAAGGAAAACCAGAGCCTATCAACATAAGTGTAACATGCATTACCTATGAGGAAAGACAAGCCAGTGGACATCCATACATCAGAGAAACTTGTAAAACCAGACAGCCCAACCAGAGATGTACAGCAGATGTCTTCCAAGATGCTGGTGGTATTGGGAACAGGTCGACCATGGCTCATGGCTTTGTTTTTTTTGTTGATTAAAGAACCCGGAGCCATAAACAGGAGAAGCCACTATCTGCATAACAGATATAACCCTTCATTGCGTAACAATCCAGAAATGGAAAGTGAAAACAGCAAGCATTCCAACTTCCACCTGCCCAGTCCACTCCACCAAAAATGAACCGGAATTGAGAAAAGTGCTAATTCAAAAAAGAATAGGCCCTAGAGGAGATTTTTTCCCATGGTTTACTGCATTCACAAAAGAATAAACATGATTCTCTAGTTCCTGAAGCCCATATTTCCTAAAAGAACAAACATTTGCAATGCAATAGGTCTGGCATTTGCTTGAGATAGAGCTATTGGCATTGTCAATTCATATCTGGACTTTTCTTGCCACATAAATGGGTCAGAACAGCCCCTGGAGGACACCACAATGAAAATAACATTTGTAAGAAAAATGGTCATGTAACCATATATTTCAGAAATGTCAGAAAGTAATGCACTGTAACCATATATTTAGGTCCCAGAGGACGTAGCTTTACACATTTCTAGGGCAGCGGGCCTACTGCATTGAAACTATAAACAAGGCTTTTAAAAACACAAACTACTCCCAGCTGTAAAACAAAAGTTGCAACCATGACACTGCTTATACAGACACAAAGGTGTAATCTTTTGGGGGCGCTACTAACCTAGCGTGGGGACCCAGAGATGATGTAGACAGAAATAACACATTGTGATGATTGTTTTGAAGGTGGTCCCATTGTCCTAGGAACGCCACAGGCTGAGTTATGAGCAAAAATGTTTTGTAGAAGTAATGCCCTGTAAAGCATTATGGGATGAGCTTCCCGAGTGCAGTGAATATTGTAGTATCGGCTCTCCCGCTATGTCAGGAGAGCTGCTTTGAGGATTTCTGTGTTTTTATGTAAAGTATTTATCAATTACAAGTGTTTTTGTGAAAGGTATGGAGTGTGGAGGGGAGAGCAAAAAAAAAATGACTGTGATTATATAACAGTGTGAACAATGTGACCAGAGGTCCAATATCACTGATGGGGTTTGCGCTGTTCTGTGCTGTTTGCTCTGTGAGCGCCATGTCTGCCATGGAGCCCGAAAGGGAGAGACATAAGAAAAAAATGGATCGCCCATGCTGAAGTTTATTGGCCATCGTACAATAATCCATGTAGCAGGGTCAGTCTGCAAGGCGGTAACAAAACCACCCCAAGGCGGGACAAACGTAAAGCATTTACCAATGACATCAAGGGATTTTTTAAAGCCCATGAACGAGCGAAAGTTATGGACGTGAGATGGGCATGTTTTAAAGCCCAAGAGAAAAAAAAGAAATCATTACAAAAGTACCTTTTAAAGCACAACCTGTCATCAAGGTGCCAATTAAAAGGATAAATATAGGTTTGGTGGAATCCGTTGAAGCATCTGGGTGGGGTCATTGCCACATCCTGGATATTGTGGAGCATGCTACCTGATAACCCAAAGAGACACCACAGTGAGATCATCATATGCCGTTCTTCGTTACAGCGGAATTAGTTCTGAGATCATTACTGATCTAGGTATAAACTGTTCATCCCAGCTCATGCAACAAATCTGCAAAGCCTTGAGAGCAAAGAACATCAAAACATCAGTATACCATCCTCACAGGAATGGGTCGGTCAAGAGATTTAACTAGATCTTGAAACAAATGCTCTAGGAAACCAAAGGCCTGTGATAATGTCCTTCCCCTACTGTTGCTCGCTAGTTGCAATAACAGAAGTCCTCTAATGAGTTTCGGCACTAACCCAGGCTTATCTCCGATCTTCCACAAGAAGATTTGGAAGGTGAGGATGAAAACATCACTCAACTAGTTGACTGTGCATTAGTCCCACAAAACCTTTTACAAGCAGCAATTGAGCTAAGGGCTAATCACTTACAGAATACCCGGTCCCTCCAAGATGGACATTGCAACCTATGAGTGAGGACCCCAAATCCAGGGGATAAAGTCCTTGTTCTACTATTCACACTGGAAGGCCCAATGGCACGGGGCATAGATAGTGAATGAGCCAGTACAAAAGTCATTCACCCATGGACAATGAATCACCAAATTGACAGGAATAGCGGAAGTGACAACGTGCATTCTGGGACCACTGAGGGTAAGAGCAAGAAATGGAAACCACAGCAGGGCGCTTAAAAAGTGCTGGCTATTTTCTGTGGCTGTCTACGTAAATTACCTCTGAAACTTCATGTTCAAAGTTCAAGCTAGGAAAGCTGGTTTGCTAATTGAGTCCACTCTTATGCAATCTGGGGCAACTAAATGCAATCTAGGGCAACTAAATCAGGAATGAGATCAATGTAAATTGCAGGAAACTGATGAGGAAACAGAAAAATCACATCTGTCAAATAGCCCAATCTTGGGTATGACACCTTCAAGCAGACCTGACTTATTGTTTAACAAACAACGCATTGCATTCTGGGACTTGCAGTCTTGCTTCAGGCTGGCTGAAAGTATACAGTTCCAAAGTGGCCCCATTCACATATGAAAACTCCAGAAAGCTTCAGTCAGCTTAGTCGGCAGTCCTTTAAATGATAGGGATTTAAAGTCACATGTGAAACGTTAAGCCCCAGAATGCAATGTTTAGCTCGATAAAAAAAAAAAAAATGTCTGGGTTTGATGAAAATGTCACGTGTCCTTAGAGCAATTGGCATTCACATTCGAATCAAGAGATAGATACCGAGGAAAGAGGACAGACCCAGGGGGCGGATGAAACAGACACGAGCGCAACTGGGAAGCAGACGAAGGATTAGACCCAGTTATGAAACATTGGCAGGCTTAAAGCCGGAAGCAGACAGGGGGATTAGGAATAAAGACCATTAGAAATGGAAGCTAAGTGATGAAAACCGCAATAAATTGCCCCCTTTACTGTCACGCGCCTGATAAAAGCGAATCTAAAACTCCGATTTCACTGCTTAGGATTTATCGCCACCCTGAGGCCATTTTCAGTATTGTTAAAATAAATGCTCGCAAAATTCACTAAATTGATATTATTTGACCCAAATTTTGCATTGAATTAGCAAGCACACGTAGGGCGTAGCCAGAATATTCAAATACCCCTCCCCCACTGCGAGCCGCAGCAGATGCCCTCACTCTCACATTTCACGTGGTTAGCCAGACAGCCGTCCTATTGCGCACCAACAGTTTATCAGTCATTTAGAGCCCGAAGCCTCATAAGTTTATAACTATTGCGTATTTGTCTATATTATGACAATATGTTTTAATAGCACAGTTTTGGTTTTCATATTTAGATACTTTAAAATCAGTATCATGTTACATGACAATACAGTGCTCCCATCCCGACGACAAATGTTTTCAGTGCTAATTATCAGCTACAAGGTTTGAATACAAGGGAATTCACTAAATATATTATGGTGTGTTTATGTATAAGGTATTTATATACCGCAAATCTAGAGGTGCGCTGTAAAGGAAAAGAGATAGTCAGCATGTGATTGAAGGGGCAGCTGATTTCTAAGAGTGAAATGGATTGTTACTGCATCGTGATATAATGTTCTTTTAAGGGTTGTCTTTTCAGCTTTTTCCGGAATCGATGAAAGGTTGGGGCTGTTCTTTGGATACAGACCCTGGGTGCACAGATGGAGAAGGCCTGTTGACTTTTTGCACTACTTTGTTTTCAGTCTCATGGCATCCTGGCTGGGAGTGTGCAGTTTCTTGGCATCCTGGCTGGGAGTGTGCAGTATCTGGGCATCCTGGCTGGGAGTGTGCAGTTTCTTGGCATCCTGGCTGGGAGTGTGCAGTATCTGGGCATCCTGGCTGGGAGTGTGCAGTTTCTTGGCACCCTGGCTGGGAGTGTGCAGTATCTGGGCATCCTGGCTGGGAGTGTGCAGTTTCTTGGCATCCTGGCTGGGAGTGTGCAGTTTCTTGGCATCCTGGCTGGGAGTGTGCAGTATCTGGGCATCCTGGCTGGGAGTGTGCAGTTTCTGGGCATCCTGGCTGGGAGTGTGCAGTTTCTGGGCATCCTGGCTGGGAGTGTGCAGTATCTGGGCATCCTGGCTGGGAGTGTGCAGTTTCTGGGCATCTTGACTGGGAGTGTGCAGTTTCTGGGCATCCTGGCTGGGAGTGTGAAGTCTCAGGGCATCCTGGCTGGGAGGGTGCAGTGTCTGGGAATCCTGGCTGGGAGTGTGCAGTCTCAGGGCATCCTGGCTGGGAGTGTGCAGTTTCTGGGCATCTTGGCTGGGAGTGTGCAGTTTCTGGGCATCCTGGCTGGTGGCGCGCCAGGAGACACCAGATAGGGCGAGTTAGTCATCCAGACAGCCTGGAGTGCCAGTGATAATGGCTTTGTAGACAATGGTTCTGGTTTGGTTTTGAAGATGGCCAGCAAGGGGAGCCAGTGGAGTTCCACTAAGGTGGAGGTGATGTGGTCCTATTTCTTCTGGCCCTTGATGAAGCATGCTGTGGGTCGTAGGGTGTCCTTAAAGCGGGCCAGTGTGGAGTCTGAGAGTCTATGAAGCAGAGCATTGCAACGACCACCAGAGGCAATATAGTGTGAAAGTTTGAACAGCATTTCCAAAACTGTTTTCTTGGAGAAATGGTTTCATTTTCTGGGGCACAGAGAGCTGACACCATGACAGCTTAGTTTTCTTAGCAATGTGTAGCTCGAGAGTTAGTTTGGTGTCCAGGGTGAATCAGAGATACTTGGCATGGGGGTGGGGGGGTTGATGTGTGAATCTATCACCAAAAGGAGGCTGATCAGCTGGAAGGGCTGGAGAAAAGAGCCTGGAAAGCTCGGACTGGGCAGTGGACAAAGCATGTGGCACTTCACTGCAAGATTCTTTGTTCCTTGAGGAAGGGTCGAGCCCCTGTGGTTCGGCACACCCTTTCTTTAAAATTTTGATGGGAAGGGGATGTGCGTGGACCCCCTTGTTGTGTGCGTATACACATTATTTTGTAGAAAGTAGGGGCCGGTGACACAAAGGGGTTCTAGTGTCTACGACACTGGAATCCTTCTCGAGTCAGTTGAGCCAGGACGCGTTGCAGTGCAGACCTGTTCCCTTTTACTGTACTGGCACTTCAATAAAAGAAGAATCGTACTTACTGTGGCTCCGTCTCTGCTTCCACCGTACCCACTACAATCTGGCGACGAGGGTGGTGGAAGCACAAGCTGGCGATTATTCTTTATTACTTCGGCCTGCATCGAGACAAGATTCTGGATGTGCGCCAACCTTCTCCGCACTACCATGGCCTGTACCAACGTCGTCGTCGAACAGGTTGTCCGAGTTTATTTTTATTGTTGTGGACATTGTTTTTGTTTGCTGACATAGATGTATCAACGCGCACGAGTGTAAACCGTTGGTACTCCACAAGCTGCCCAGCACGCATTGCTTAGTCGTGCGTTGTCTCCTAGACAACTGAGACGCATTCTAGATGCGCCTCTTCAGGATTAGCACGTTTCCGTAGGAACGGAAACATCGTGTGCGCTACAGCTTCTTGTGGAGCGTGAGGCCTACAAGCGGAGCGTCTCCTTGGAAACTAGAGACGCCCTGCACATTGTTCCGGCTGCTTGCCGCATTCAAGCCACTGATCAAGCGTCCCCTAGGCAACGAGCATGATCATTGATATATTCCTTAAGGAAATAAAAGCTACAAAAAGAAACAAGCAACAAAACTAATAAAAGGAAAAAGGAAAATAATAATAAAGAAGCAGCAATTTTTTAAAAAATTATTCTCTGCCTACCAAGAAGGGAACAGGTCTAGAAAGTTACTCCTCAAGCCAGTATTAATAATTTTTTTTTTTTCACGTTGTACCAATTATTGGATCTGTGCATCTAAGTGTTGGGTGACATGGCCCAGCCTAATTTCACTATTGTTCCTCCACAAGCATTTTGGGCTGCAGGGAATACCCCACCAGTTAAATGGACAGAATGGAAAGACTATTTCTTGAACTATATAGGGGCCATTGATCATGAAAATAAAATGCCTGCAGAACAGAAGAAAAGACTCTTACTACATTCATTGGGGCCCATAGGTTTGAAAACGTACAACAAAATGCAGAAGAGCTCTATAAGTGGAGACACATGCGTTTTTAGTGTTGCAATGCAAGATCTTGATAAATACTTTGCACCAAAAGTTTGTATTGTAATTATTCGTTACAAGTTTTTTCAAAGGAAACAAGAGAAGTGGGAGTCTGTAGATGACTATGTGGCAGACTTAAAGAAATTGGCCCTTGATTGTAAGTTTGGTCCAATACAAGATGATCTGATAATGGATCAAGTGGTTATGCATGGCAACAATCAATCCATTCAGGAGAGGTTATGGATTAATGGTGATTCCCCACTGGAGGAGATAGTGGCCATTGTAAGTAAGGCCGAGATTTCAGAAAGGTGTGTTTCAGAATTAAAATTGACAGAGAGGAGCGTTGACAACATTTACAAAATAAATAATCGTAGAACAGTGAAGGAACAGAAAACATCACAAAGTAGCGATGGTGAGAGAAGGTGTTACAGGTGTGACAGCAAGGAGCACTTGGCATACGCTAAAACGTGTCCAGCTTTGAAACTGAAATGTAGTAAATGTGGTATTGTGGGCCATTTTGCGAAGGTCTGCAGAAATAAAAAGAAAATGGAGAAGTGTATATTGGAAGGTAATGCTCACTTGGGAACCGAGCACTAAGAATATTCCTCTGAGTCTAAAGATGTTGCTGAGGATGGAAACGTTATCTTGAACATAACTGATGCAGAGACCAAAGGGAAACCAATGTGTGATATGGAGATAGGTGGAATTCCAATTACTATGTATGAGGACTCTGGCTCACCTTTCACTATCGTGAGTGAAGAAGTATGGAATAAGACATTCATGAATAAATTATGCAGACAATTGTTACAATCAGACGTCCGGCCAGAGAGCTATATAAGAGACAAGATTGACCTCCTAGATTTTAGATGGCTCTTATTCTCCTTCAAAAATAGGTGTGCCAGAGGAAAATTGATTGTGTCTAAAAGGGGGCCATCAGTCCTTGGATGGAAAGATCAGGGACAACTTCAAATGATCCTAGATCCCAATAGCAGAGAAAAAGTGTTGATAGTAAGTGATGGGTATTCTCTGGCCACGGACATGGAAAGAAGATTTCCCAAGGTCTTTGGAAAACTACTAGGAAAATTGGTAGGTTTTGAGCATGAAATAGTATTAAAGAAGAATGCCATTACAAAAATTCATAAGGTGAGATCGGTACCCTTGATGATAAGGGATGAGGTTTCGAAAGAATTGGAAAAGCTGGTAAGGATGGACATTATTGAACCTATAGAAAGTGCAGAATGGATATCACCAGTGGTTATTGCTCGACGCAGCAATGGGAGGATCCGCTTATGCGTCGATTTAAGATATTTGAATGAAAATATTGGGATCAACCACTTTCCATTACCGAAAATCATCAAAATGGTTTCAAATCTTAAGGGCGCAAATTGGTTCTCTACAATTGACTTATCTGCTGCTTATCATCAGATTCCTTTAAGAACTGAATCAAGGAAACTTACAGCTTTCATCACACCTTTTGGTTGTTACCAGTACAAGAGGATGCCTTTCAGACTAGAGTCTGCAGCTGCAGTTTTTCAAAGATTAATGTTTAAGCTATTTGGAAAATCTTTAGGAGTGATGTGTTTCCAAGATGATATTTTGGTGTTTGGATGTGATCGGAAGATGCATGATGAGTGGTTGGGACATGTTTTAGGGGTGTTGGAGAGTAAAGGTTTGACCGTGGAATTGAGCAAGTGCAAGTTTGCCAGGAAGAGTGTGGAGTATTTGGGGCATGAAATCAGTGGGGATGGATTTAAACCGAAAGCGTCTTTGGTTAGTGCCATTGTTAATGCAGCGACCCCCACTACAAAGGAAGAGGTAAGATCGTTTTTGGGGATGGCAGAATTTTGTGTGAAATTTGTCCCAAATTAAGCAGGAAAAGTTTATAATTTGAGACTTCTTCTTAAAAAGAATGCCCATTTTAATTGGAGTGATGTATGTGAACGGGAATGTGCAAGCGTAAAGGAAGATTTGAGCAAAGTAGCGAATTTATAAAGTTTTGACTCTGAATTGGATACTGTGGTGACTACAGATGCTAGCAATAAGGGTTTAGGTGCCGTTTTATCTCAGAAAGGAAGAGATGGAAGGGAGAGAATAATATTGTTTGCTTCCAGATCATTATCGCCCTCTGAGGAGAAGTACTCGGTCATCGAAAAGGAGGCTCTAGCATGTGCTTGGGCCTTGGAACATTTTCGTACATTTATTTGGGGTAAGAACATCACTATTCAATGTGATCATAAACCTTTGATTAAGTTACTCACATCAGAAGGTAGTGTACTGGCTTCTGCGAGAATTTTGAGATTGTCTAGGCATATGAAAGATTTTATATACTGTATTGTTTATATTCCTGGAAGAAACAATTTGATGGCAGATTGTTTATCAAGGTTGCCGAGTCCATTAGAAGGTTGTTTGGATGATCCTTGGGAAGACTATAGTCTTGCTCTAATACATGACGCTGGCAGTTCCTCACTTGATAAGGACTCGTGGGGTAAGTAAATGGAGAAGGATTCAAATTTGCCAATGGTGCGAAAGTTCATTCTTGAAGGTTGGCCTAGGAAAGACCAACTTACAGAGCAGAGTAAACACTTCTGGGAGGTGAGGCATGAACTTTCTGTTGAGGGAAGCTTCATCCTGAGAGGGAATAAAATCATTCCACTGTGTGGTATGAGAGGTGTCGTTTTGGATCTGTGCCATGGAGGCCATTTTGGCATTATTCGTACTAAATCAGTAGTTAAGGATTTATTTTGGTGGCCGGGAGTGGATAAAGCGGTGGAAAGGTTTGTAAGATCCTGTGAAGTGTGTTCCTCGGCTGACAAAAGCTTGTGTACCTTGAGACCACCTATGGATCAAATTTTCTTTCCCAAGCAACCTTGGGAGTGTGTCGCTGTAGACTGGTTTGGTCCTGTTGGGGATAAACAAGAGTATGTGATTGTTCTTATCAATTTATTTTCTAAATGGCCAGAAACTGGTATAATAGAGAGAGCGGACACTGCTTCTGTGCTGGAGTTTATGGACAAGGTGTTTTTGTCAGAAGGAATTCCTGCGAAGTTGTTGAGTGATAACGGTGTGCAATTCGTTTCAGATGCTGCTAAGATGTATTTTGGAAGGGTGGGAATCAAACATAAAATGACGTCTTTGTACAATCCCAGTGGCAATGGTACTGTTGAGAGATTCAATAGGGTCATCAAGAATGTTATTCAAAGCTCTATGAGTAAATGTGATTGGCACACAGCTGTGTTCAAAGCGGTGTGGGCTTACAGGTTTACTGAAAATCCTACAACAGGATTGAGTCCCTTTGGCATTATGAGAGGAAGGAACCCCAGGGGTAAGCATAATCCTGCATGGTTGTGTGATGCTGGTGTGGAGCACTGGTCATTGGAATCGGTGAGGGATAATTTGGACAAATCGCAAGAAAAAAACAAGGTGTATTATGACCAATTCCATCATGTGAAACCTGTCAAGATTGCTGTTGGTGATTGGGTACGAGTTAAGAAGCCTTATAAAGTTAAGAAGAATGAGAGCCAATATTTTGAACCAGAACAAGTGAGGGAAGTGTTGCATAATGCTGTTAGATTGAGTGATGGTCGGGCCTGGAATCTTAAACGTGTCGCCTTATTTAACAATAGGCAACGTATTATGCAGGAAGATGTGGGTCTTAGAAATGAGGAAAAAAGGTCTGAGTGGTTAGAAGATGAGTTAATGGGTATGAGAACTTCTGAGGAGGGTGATTGCTCTTTTCCTGTGACCCAATATTGTTCCAACGATAATGAGAGTGTGAGCGGTGTAGTGTGTGATGATAGTGATTCTGATTTTGATGCGGAAGGTGCGATGCATATGGAGAAGAGGAAAGTAACTCGTCCAGGCTGGTTGAAGGATTATGTGTTAGGGCATATAGCCGCCACCGACACAGACTCCGGATACACTTGATAGGAACTTCCTCTTCTTTATATTCTATCATTATATAGTTTTGTTCTTGTTGTTTTATTTTTATTTTTTCTTTCCTCTTAGTTATGTATTTTAAATTAAGGGAAGGGGCTGTGTTGTGCGTGTATGCACATTCTTTTGTAGAATGTAGGGGCCGGTGACACGAAGAGGTTCCAGTGTCTACGCGTTGCAGTGCAGACCTGTTCCCTTTTACTGTACTGGCACTTCAATAAAAGAAGAATCGTACTTACTGTGGCTCCGTCTCTGCTCCCACCATACCCACTACACCCCTTCTGGGACTACTACTGGCCCCGGGTTCTATCCTCTGAGGCAGAGGCAAAGAACAATGTTCTGTGGGAGCCGATCTTTCTGGGACACCAACAAGTGCCAAGCACTTTGCCCGCCCCACGTGCCTGTGTCTGGGGGGAGCAGAGAACGCTGGCACACTGCCGCCTTCCTGCAACCAGACCAGACAGGGAGGACCTAGCTGCCCCTGCCTCCGAGCGGGGCGTAAGACAGGCAGTTTGCTCCCAACTGAGGGGGGATTGGAAACAAGTGTTTCTGGCTCCTATGCTGGCTCAGCAAAGGCTTGCGGGGAGCCGGCAAGAGATGCAGGGTCCTTGGGGCTACCTCGTGGCCCCCATTGAGATGTGCACGACGGTGGCAGAGTGTTAATGGCACCATCTATTGAAGGAAAACTCAGTGCGAGGCCACAGATGGAAAAGACGTAGCTTCAGGCATGCAGTAGAAACCTGCAAATAAAATATTCATGGAGAGGCTGAGGATTGCCACATAAGCCCCTTGGGTGGGCTTTAGATCTACATATTAGCCCATCACAAAGCCAGTAGACCTGCCTTATTGATAATGACACTCCCTTGGACTATTATATTGCGTCTAGGTAAATGTCTAAGAATGTTGAGATTTAAAGCTGTGAATTACTGGGGTGCCAACTGTCCTAGGGATCTCACCAAATGCATTTTCCCTACCGGTTTGTATATATTAGTAACTAATGCATACTATTTAGTAGTGTGTGTGTGTGTGTGTATGTGTGTGTGTGTGTGTGTAATAAAGAGCTTTTCAAGAAAAACTCTTTATTGGATAATGATTTATTGAGTGCTGCTGATGAGTACCTGCCAGCCATGGATGCTAGCCCCAACCATCTCCACTGAGTAGGCCTGGGACTGCTCTGCTTCACTATTTGAGAGAATCAAGAACTGCAATGGGGTCCTTGGTCCCAGGTAAAGCGGAAGTTGCAGACTTATTACTTGTGAATGACTCACATCCTTCAACACTAATAACCCACTTTCTTACACCTTGCTTCCCATGTAGATGATAATTACTCGTGAGAATGCCACATGCATAAGACATTTATATGTGAAAACAAAATGGTGATGAAGACAAACAATAATACAACAATAATACGTATGCACGAAAAAACATGCTTACGAAAACATCAGAAATAAGTGAAAAACTCACGATAAAAGTAATATCAAGATTCTACAACGCTGCACTACTTGTGCTGCTGTTCCAAAGACCAATGGCTAGAGGTGGTAGGTCAGTCCCACCTCAGTTATAGGTCATATAGGTGACTAAACACCACACTGGTCTGCCAGAAACAAAAGTTACATGACCGATTAGTTGAAACATCTTACTGTGCTATAGCACATCCATGTATCCTGTGTCTGTCACACTCTCTTCCCTGTGTCTCCCCAGTCTGGCATCTGTCCCTGCCTTCATTTACCTGGCCTCCATGTCTTTGTCTCCCTGTCTGTTTGCCTTCACTGTGTCTTCACCCCCACCCCTGAGTCCCCGTCTTTGCCCATCTTTACTTTGTCTTTCTAGCTCACCTATCCCATGCCCTTATTTCTGAATGATCTAGCTTTCCTGTTGCTGTCTCTCTGTCCCTCATTGCACCACCCCTGCCTCTTCGTCCATGTCTTCCATCACCCTGTCGCCCTGTTTATGGATCCTTAGCTCTGCATTCCTGTCCTCGCATTCGTGATTTGTCTTTCAAACACATTGGGGGTTATTCTAACTTTGGAGGAGTGTTAATCCGTCCCAAAAGTGACGGTAAAGTGACGGATATACCACCAGCCGTATTACGAGTTCCATAGGATATAATGGACTCGTAATACGGCTGGTGGTAAATCCGTCACTTTTCCGTCACTTTTGGGACGGATTAACACCTCCTCCAAAGTTAGAATAACCCCCATTGTCTTCCTGACTTGCTGGCTCCTTGTGTCTGTGTCAGCTTCTACCCTTGACAACAAGCACAATGCATTATCATGTGGCTGCCACCAACCTATCCAAATGGCCTTAGGTGACCTCCCTCTCATGCACTAGGTGGCAGACATCGTGTAGAGGAGCATGTATTGGGAAGGACACATATCTATGACACTACATTTTCCATCTCTATGCACAGTGTCCTATAGTAATACACAGGTGGTGGCATTCACACCCAATGCATCAGCTCACCGATGTAGCTGATTTTTAGGCTCCGAGAGGAGAATGTCCTCCGCAAGCTTTTGCCAATTGGAAGTAACAGTCAGGCGCATATTTAAGAGCCCCTAACACCACCTTAGTGCTGCCATAAAATCATCATTTTTTTTTTTACGCCAAGGCGGCGCTAAAGTGGCTTTTTCCACACGCCATATTTACAAAGTCGCGCATTGCATCCATTGCACCACTTTGCAATCCCTTGCGCTACATTATGCTTGCGACAGGCATAATGTATGCAAGGGGGGTGTTCCGGCGATACGAGGCCCGCAAAATGGTGCAGTAAAATTTACAGATTTCACTGTGCCATTTTTGGCGTCATTTTTAACGCCTGCTCAGAGCAGGCATTAAAATGATGCTTCCAAAGAGACCAATGGATCTCCTTGCACTGTGCTACACTAGCATCAACATGTTTGACTCTAGTGTAGCAAAGCACCACAGTAGCATCCAAAATGTTGACGCTATTGTGCTAACTATTGCCAAGTGCCCCGTATTATAAATACGTGATGTTGTTAGGTGCCGGTAGGGGGGCGCAGAAAAAGTGACGCATCAGTTCTGATGTGCCACTTTTTCCTATATATGGACCTCAGTTTAGTATCACTGTGCTGATGAATTGGATTACATTCTGTGTCTGGACCCTTCAGCTCATTGAGTCAGAGGAAAATATTCAAGGGGAATTCTCCAACATGGTGTACGTACAAGTCAGAGACCACGAGCAGCGCCTTGCAGACATGCAGCAATGACAAGTAGCCCTGAGGATATTTGGACCTAATGCCGTCTTAATTGTGAGAAATAACTTTCCACCTCTTTGACACAGCCTGGTCATTCCAAATCTTCATATCACCTCAAGAGTCACTTGCTGATGGGAGTGCCCTTGCATGGCCACGGTGATGATGACCTGTATGTCCACTGTGAAATGGAACACCCTAATCTGATCACACCACCTATAAATTTTCAGAGCAATACACTGCAAACACCCCTAACTGCAGTTTAACTCAATTCAATCAATACCAGTACCAATCAAAATAGCTGCCAGAACCAATCAAAATAGCCTCTACAATTAAGTGTTGAAATAAAACCACTTTTTACACATGGAAAACCACTAATAAAGGCATTGTGTCATGAAGTATGCAAGTGTATTTAGCAAGTGGTAATTTTATGTATGTCACAGTGGATATTTGATGTTGCAACATCAACTGGATGGTGAACTGGAATGTACCCCTGCCCTGCATGTGTACTGCTATTTGATGGAGTTTGTTTTGACCAATGACTTTGTGTTTCACCACTGCGCATATTAGTTGCTCAATGTTCACCAGTAGCACATGGTATGTTCTGTATTCAGTTGAGCCGCCTATGGGCTTTGACATTGCATTAGCCATTACATTCTGTATTCTGCATATTGGCTTTGACATGCTGTATCCAGTCTAGCCGCCTATTGGCTTTGACATTGCATTCCTATTGACTTTGACATGATGTATTCAGTTTAGCTGCCTATTGACTTTGACATGCTATTAGATATTCTGCCTATTGGCTTTGACATGATATCATACATTACACTTTGTATTCAGCTCCGCTGCCTATTGGCTTTGACATGATATTATACATTGCATTTTATATTCAGCTCAGCTACCTATTGGCTTTGACATGATATTATACATTGCATTTTATATTCAGCTCAGCTGCCTATGGGCTTTGACATGATATTATACATTGCATTTTGTATTCAGCTTAGATGCCTATTGGCTTTGACATGACACTAGACATTGCATTTGATATTTAGGTTAGCTGCCTATTGCCTTTAACATGACATTGCATTTGATATCTAGGTTAGCTGCCCATTGCCTTTAACGTGGAGTTAGACATTGCAGTTGAGAATCCAAGCTGTATTTTTCCAAGCTGTGTCTTTGCACCAGGGAACCAAGATGTTTTTCTCACAGTAGACTAGACATGATAAGAGAGAGTACATGGGTGTTGTTTTCTCTTCGCTTGAGCTTGGGAACAGGAGTAGTCTTGGAGACCTGGCCAGTCTCCAAAAGGCTTGCTCAGTTTCCCAGGTCTGAGAGGAGGGGGCACACCTTTTTAACAAATGTAACAGGCTGCAGAGAGTCAGATTCGAATCTGCCGGACCTCGTGCTGGAGCTTGGCGCCAGCTGCCAGCATCCCGTGTGGGTAGATGAAACTCTTTCTCGCGGCTGACAGGGGTCATCAGCTTGCAGACCTTAGAAAGATGTAGCTGTAAATAGTTCCTACACGGTGAAGTATTTGTTTTGCTTTGCATTCAATATCTTATAAATATAACCTGCTGTGTATATTGCAAACTGATATATTTTGTTTGATTAACGCGGACTTGAAAGCTACTAATTCGTCATTCATAATTAACAACAATAAAAGTCTTCTTTGACCTCACAAGTGCATTTCTGTTGTGTTATGTTAGTGCTTAGAAACTAGATAAGAGGAAAGCACTACAATTGGTACCAGGAGTGGGGTGTCGGTCATTAAGAGGTGATTAAGAAGGGGTTTGACGAGTTAGTAGATTTCTAAGTGCACACTTTAAAAGTGTAATTGTTTTTTTTGTTGTTTGGAGAGTTACAGAAATTGTTTTTTGTTGTTTGGAGAATCACAGTAGCACGGCAGACCATGTCATGTGTTGTTAAACTGCCTGATGGTGCTACGAAAAACTGTGAATTGTTTGTTGTTTGGAGAATCACAGTAGCACGGCAGACCATGTCATGTGTTGTTAAATTGCCTGATGGTGCTAAGAAAAACTGTGAATTGTTTTCTGTTTGGGGAATTACAGAAGAAAATGCATGTGTAGCTAAAATGCCTGATAATGCTTGTACATATGTAGAAAACGTGTGTTTTGGAAGTAATGATGACAGAAAGGTCTGGATACCTTTATCTGCTTACAGAGAAATGCAGGAGAAATGTAGGAAGTTAGAACATGAAAATAGGAATTTACGTGAGCAAATTAGCCCGACTGAAAGTTATAAAAGGGCTGTTTTTGAAGAATCTTTCTTGTCCCATTCCAGTAATGAGGGGGTTAAGACAGCTCCGAGCTGCACTGAGTTTCCGTGTGAGCCAGGGTTTTTGGCAGCCAAAATGCATTCCTTAACTGATAACACGGACGAGAGAGACCAGAATGTGATTTACGAGTTACCGTTGCAAAATGCCCAAGTAAAACGAAAGATTTTAGGGAAAGAGACACCGAGTTTCATTAGCTTGTTTGATTTTTGGAAAAAGAATAGCCCTCATTTGAGTGAAATCCTAACACTTTTGTATATGGTCACTGTGAAAAATTATATGCAGTTGCGCGCTTGTGATTTGGCAAATGAAATAATGCAGACTTTAAGTTTCTGCGCAGTGCAAGAAGGAAATACTTATGTACATGTAATTCAAGAACAAGGGAAGAAAATAGTGCCCCTAGCTAGAATCATACAATGGATCTGGTACTTGCAAGACAGGGCTAAAGTACCACAGGTAAAAGAGTTACCAATGAAGTTGAGTGCACCATTTGAATTCGTGTCCACTGAAGATAAAAAGCATGTTTGTTTTACTAATGATTCATTGACTGAAATGTTGCTTTCTGGCACAGTAGAAGGAACAGCGTTGTATAATGTGTGTCAGATTTTAAAGCAAGAGCTACGTGAGATGTGTCATTTTTACGCTGATTTTTGGTTCATTGCTAATGTTTTAGCACCTAACTGGTTCAATTACCTTGCAGATGTTAATGAGAAAAATTCAGAGAGAGAAGTGTTCACCCAGAATTCTGCCTTAGTGGGGATGGCTAAGTGGGTGCCCCAGAAATGTGAACAGCTGAAAGAAAAAGCCACTTACAGGTGGGCAGAGATGAGAGAGATGCACATTCCCCTAGATTTGATAAAAACTGTGCAGCACGCACAAAAGCAATCTGTCATGCAAGCAGTCACAGAGCAGTTGGGGAGAGGAAAGTTACCAGGACAGGAATGGCAAATTGATCAGGTTTTAGGGAGAGTGATTGCTGCAAACTACCAAGGAAAAATCGAAATTATGCTGATACCTAGAAAAGAATCTGATTCATTCATACAAATTGGAGACAGAATGGCCCAACTTGACAAAAGTGCAGTGAATGGAGGTTTGTTAAAGAATGAGTCTGCCCCAGCCCTTCTGACAGTGCAAGAAAAGGGAAGCTGTGGCGCAGCAGATAAAAACCTCAGTGCTGGTGTGTGGGTTGAAGACCCAAGTGACCCTCCAGAACCTGCAGAGAATATAACAAAGGGCCCCAAAAACGTCCTGCTGATTATAAAACAGGGAAAGAAAGAGGAAGGGTACATTTTAAATGAAAAATGTTATTTGCAAGAAAAGTCATACTTGTTTCTTTTGCAGATCCTACCACGTTTCGCCACTGTCCCTGAGTGTGCTGCGTGGTCCCCTTTCCAGTGTGTGCGTGTGGGGTCGGGGAAGGGACCGAATCCCCAACCTGAACCTGGCTGAGTAAAGTGCCAGCACCATGGATCCATTTTGCGCAAACTGCGCCTTCAGTTCAAGTTCAACTTGTTTGATTGCATTCTTCCAATGGAACTAAGCTGTGTTTTTTTTTTTTTTTTTCCCTCTCGTATGGAACTCTGACTTTTGCTTATCTTCCAGCAAACCTTTCAGGTGGACCGTGCATCTTTTACATGAGCAGAACTCATGCCACATCAAATTGCTAACACTGTTGAATTAGAGACTCACTCAGAGTATAAAAATTGCCCAGTCTTTTCTATGTAGATGTATCTGATGTGAAAGGTTATGAGATCAATGTGTTAATCCACTTCTATTGCTTTACAGGGATTGTTTTGATCATTCAAATGTGCTGATGTTTTTTTTTGTTTTTGTTTGAAACAGGAGATATGTGAAACAAAAATTCATTGGTCAAAGGGCGGAATGTACTGCTATTTGATGGAGTTTGTTTTGACCAATGACTTTGTGTTTCACCACTGCGCATATTAGTTGCTCAATGTTCACCAGTAGCACATGGTATGTTCTGTATTCAGTTGAGCCGCCTATGGGCTTTGACATTGCATTAGCCATTACATTCTGTATTCTGCCTATTGGCTTTGACATGCTGTATCCAGTCTAGCCGCCTATTGGCTTTGACATTGCATTCCTATTGACTTTGACATGATGTATTCAGTTTAGCTGCCTATTGACTTTGACATGCTATTAGATATTCTGCCTATTGGCTTTGACATGATATCATACATTACACTTTGTATTCAGCTCCGCTGCCTATTGGCTTTGACATGATATTATACATTGCATTTTATATTCAGCTCAGCTACCTATTGGCTTTGACATGATATTATACATTGCATTTTATATTCAGCTCAGCTGCCTATGGGCTTTGACATGATATTATACATTGCATTTTGTATTCAGCTTAGATGCCTATTGGCTTTGACATGACACTAGACATTGCATTTGATATTTAGGTTAGCTGCCTAGTGCCTTTAACATGACATTGCATTTGATATCTAGGTTAGCTGCCCATTGCCTTTAACGTGGAGTTAGACATTGCAGTTGAGAATCCAAGCTGTATTTTTCCAAGCTGTGTCTTTGCACCAGAGAACCAAGATGTTTTTCTCACAGTAGACTAGACATGATAAGAGAGAGTACATGGGTGTTGTTTTCTCTTCGCTTGAGCTTGGGAACAGGAGTAGTCTTGGAGACCTGGCCAGTCTCCAAAAGGCTTGCTCAGTTTCCCAGGTCTGAGAGGAGGGGGCACACCTTTGTAACGAATGTAACAGGCTGCAGAGAGTCAGATTCGAATCTGCCGGACCTCGTGCTGGAGCTTGGCGCCAGCTGCCAGCATCCCGTGTGGGTAGATGAAACTCTTTCTCGCGGCTGACAGGGGTCATCAGCTTGCAGACCTTAGAAAGATGTAGCTGTAAATAGTTCCTACACGGTGAAGTATTTGTTTTGCTTTGCATTCAATATCTTATAAATATAACCTGCTGTGTATATTGCAAACTGATATATTTTGTTTGATTAACGCGGACTTGAAAGCTACTAATTCGTCATTCATAATTAACAACAATAAAAGTCTTCTTTGACCTCACAAGTGCATTTCTGTTGTGTTATGTTAGTGCTTAGAAACTAGATAAGAGGAAAGCACTACAGCATGTTAAAGTGGTATTCCGACTTTTATTTTGATCCTGGTTTTATGTTAACCTAGTGCATGTGGGCAAAGACCTAAACATGTTCCTGACAATCCAAGGTCTAGGAGCAGTCGTATGATGAGGAGGGATGCACCATGTGTGCTTTCAAAGTGGACACAGGACTACCCTCCCTGTACTGGGTTTAGCAAATTAAGCTGTTGTGGCTTTGTACCATGTTTTGTGATCTTATAATTAACCAGACCATCTTATCTGTGGCATTGAGGCCATAACCTATTAAACTTTTACAACTTTATGTGAAACCCAGAAACTTGCACTGACATCCTGTGTGTGTTTTGCGTGTATACATGTGTATACTATATTTGTAGTACATATGTGGTAATAAGACTCTGTGTGTATAAGTCTGGGTACCAAAGGAAGCAAATGGGAGTAATTTTGAATCGGATCAGAATTTGGAATGGCACAAGATGGAGGATGAAGGTAACTTCTCCAGGGAGTGGGAGCATAATTAATGTAATCTTGTGTCTGGAGGGTGGAGGTCAGACACTGATACAAAGAGGATGGAAATAAGACTACCTTTAGAAATTCTGTGACAACATTGTTAGCAGAGGGCTGCTGTTTAGTTCTTCCTGAACACTGACATTTGGAATGGTAAGAGAGGAGTGCAGTTTATTTTGTTCAAGCTGAGGATGTTTTAGGTCTGACCTGCCCTGTTGTTTATTCCTGATTACTGTTTGAGAAAGGCTTATCAAAAAGCCAGGTGCAGAAAACTCACTCTGCAATTTGACTAAGTTGTGGGTACTGCTGCTTGGAGAGGGCCCAAGCGCGAACTGCTGTAAGATGCATCACTTTACACAAAGGCTGTGTCTGGAGGGGAGCCTGAAAAGGACACTTGAAAAGAGAACCAACATAAATTAGTTATGATTGTTGAGAAAGTGGATCCACATTCTCTGTCTGAAAAATGTGTGGTTGCATCTAAGGAGGATTGGCCTGGACGGCCAAGATGGTGGGTGCTCTCGACATGAGCTCTGGCTGGTCTCCACGGAAGAGGTGCCAGCATGCCTCCTGAGCTCTGTGCCAGGCTGTCGTGGCTTCCAGAGCACATAAAGAAGCGGCTGAGTGGACCCCGAGGCTGTGGTGCGGTGACTGTCCACTGCTGGAGATGCTGGTGAGTGGGGATAGAGAGTCAGCTCCTCGTGCTGCCCAGACAAGTGCCTCTGGAGCAAGCGGGTCGACTTCTCCCCAAAGTAAAATCCTGCACTAGCCCCTTGGCAGCAGTACCAACTGCGGGGGGCCTGATCTTCGGCTGCTCCCCCCACATTTTACAGAAGCTGGATTTGGCTGGAAGAGGCACCATGGGCCACGACAAAGCTCCACAGGACTAGTCAAAGATGGACAAATTCACAGCACCGGTGGGGCAGACGAAAGGGTCGCCTGAGGGAGGACTTGGTGCCAGGGCCCCACCGATCGGAGACAACACCTCAGTGATCCTACAGGCTATTAGCGACTCCAAGACCGAAATAGACACCAAAATAGGGGAAGTTGGGGTGAATATAGCCATGTTTCACCAAAATCTGCCTAAAATGGTGGATAGAGTGACGACAGAGGCAGAAGGGAGGATATCAGAGTTGGAGGATTTCATCAAGGAACTCTCCTCGGCAGTGACTCGCCTCTCCCGTGACACCAAAGCTCAACGGGATCCGTGCAAAAAATGCTGAAAACAGAGCCAGTTGAAATAATCTCCACCTTACTGGATACCCAAAAAGGGTCGATGGAGCGACCACTGAGACCTTCCCTGGACAATGGGTCTGGATGTGGGTGGACCCGGCCAGCCTATCCCCCTGTTTCATCCTTGAACAGGCTCAATCGTTCCCTTGCCCAGAAACCTCTTCCTGGAACTCCACTCTTATTCTTGATAGCTCGGTTCTTAAATTACAGAGACCAAGACACAGTCCTGCGGGATGCTAGATTAAAAGGGAACTTGGTGTTTCAATGAGGGCGCAAAATGATTTTTCCTGACTACACCTGCCTGGGTCAGACAGAGCACAAACCCTACGCCCAGGTGAAGTTACTCAGGTTGTGTTTAGGGCGTGGAGAGCGGCCTTGAGACGGAGTGGATGGGATCGCAGGTTTAAACTGAAGACTCTATTGTGGGAGGACCGGTGGCTGACCCAGGTGTCGACAATGGATGCCTTTAATGGTTGGGACAAAATAGGAATACTGAAGTTAGGTGATGTCTGGGAATGGGACCGCAAGCGGGCATTCC
The DNA here is from genome assembly GCF_031143425.1 of Pleurodeles waltl. Lineage (NCBI taxonomy): Eukaryota > Metazoa > Chordata > Amphibia > Caudata > Salamandridae > Pleurodeles > Pleurodeles waltl. Next base: position 58,668,720 of record NC_090449.1, read on the forward strand.
AAGACTTGGGCACAGACTTCCGAATGCTGGCTTCCTAATTCTTCAGATACCTTCAGCTCCTCCGTGCTCTATATGAATATCTAGGGGAACTTGACTGTTGGAAAGAGGGTGCAAGCAGGGACTAGGGGGCCAGTCCAGTTGAACCCACAGGGAGGCTCAGGACTCGAGCATCTCTGGCTCTCAGGGACACAATGGGTGTACTGATACTCAGGCTGGTGGGCTCGTGTGCAATGGTGCTTTGTCTGGCAGGTCGAACTGCGGGAGGTCCTCACAGTTCTCTGTCTCCAGCAGAAAAAGGCTGTAGGTGGGGACTGGGGGACCAGACCACCTACACCCAAGGAGGGGCTTAGTTCTAAAGGGTCTCTGGACTTTCGTTTCGGTAGGACTCAGGCTGTGGGGCCCGGACACAATGGTGCTTTTGGGTGTTGAATAGCAGTGGCCCGAGGCTCACTCTTTATACTGGTGACCTGGTGAAGAGGGAAAAACAGGGCAGCAACACCACTCTTCCTGGTGCCCTTGTAGATCCTGATTTCCCTCAATGGTAGGTCTGTCTTTGGGCTGTTGGAGTCAGGACTGGACCACCAACAGGCCTTGGCTGCAGCGAGGGGTCTGATAACCTGGGCATGGTGCAGGGAACCTCTGGGATGGGTCAGCATCTCAGGACTTTGGTGAAGTGGCGGCACTGACCTCCTGAGTTCCAAACAACCTTCTCCCGACTCGTTGTTCCCTTGGTGGGCCCGATGGCCAACAGGACAGAGTACTGGATTTTACGAGTGGTGCCCACAGAAGAAGCTCCTGTGCTGCAAGGGAGAGCTTTCCTGGCTGCGGAGGTGTGGGGGGCAGTCGTCCATGGATTTGTGGAGGTTGTCCCAGCTCTTTGTAAAGTTGATCCCAGCTATTGTTGAAGTGCAAGCAGCCTGGCACGGTTTGGTGCAAATCTTTGATGCATGTCTTCAGTTCTTGCTCTCTTGGTCCTTTTTCTTTCTTCCTCGGTTCACAGTAGTCAATGTCCTGACTTTATCTTTTTTCCTGGTGTCATCCAGGGGAGTTACGGGGAGTGTAAGGTAGTAGCCAATGGGCTACGTACCTCTGGGGTCACTATACTCCCTATATGACTGCTTCCTGCAAGAAGTGGGCATAACTCTGTCCCAGTGTTCCTAATTTCACCACACACAAGTTGGTGAAATTCTCATTTTCGTGTTCACTTCAGGTAGCCCACTCTGGGGGTGTGACTAGTATGACAGTGCAACACACCTCCTGACTATCTAATTTCCCACCCGCCCTGCTACCAAATGGGACTCAGGGCAGGGGGCTTCCAGGTCTGGGGGAAGTCAGAGTTGCATATCAAAGGCAGCAGGGACTTGGAGGTTCCTTGCCTTGTTATGCAGATTTACAAGCCATCCTGCTGAAGGAGGTGATACCACCTCTTGCCAGAGCAGGCACTGTTTCTGATCTCTGAGAGTGTGGGCTGTCACCTCCAGGGGGTCAGAAACCTATCTGTGTTGGCAGGCTGGTCGATATCAGTGAGCTTACACATTAGAGGACTAGTATGGGTTCAGGGGTCACCTCTAACGTGCCATATGGCTGCATGTCATAATAAATCCAATACTGGGAGCAGCATGGGTGTATCAAGATGAGATGTTTGAAAACAAACACTATAGGTTTCAGTGAAGCCATTATCCCCTTCTGTGCCCAGGACGTAATGGTTACGTCCTGAGGCACAGTGCGGCTGTGCCCAGGATGTAACCATTACGTCCTGGGCACAGAGCCCAGAGGGAGCGCTAGCAGGGATGGAAGGGGAAGCCCTTCCCCTTCCACCCCGACCTCCTCACCCCCCCTTTGATGTCAGCGCGCGATCGTGCGCTGATTGTCACCGGGCCTCCTCCCATCACGCGGGAAGCTCAACTTCCAGCGCGATCGGAAGAGAAATGCAAAGCATTTCTCTTCTGATCACGTGGGGGAGGCCGAGAGAGGCTTCAAAGGGAAGGAAAGTTATTTCCTTCCCTTTGAAGTCTCTCTCTGATGTTTCAAAAGCTGGATTGCAAATCAATCCGGCTTTTGAAACGCCCACTAGACACCAGGGATTTATTTTTAAAAATGAAACTGGCATGAGGGAGTGACCCCTTGGGCAAGGGTCGCTCCCAGGGGGGGCGTTTTTTTTAAGGCCTTTTCTGCCCCCCCCTGTTTTGTTTTTGTTTTCTTTTTTCTTTTAGAGGGGGGTCGCTCCCATAGGGGGCAAATTATATTTAGGCCATTTCTGCCCCCCTTGGGGGCAGTTTGGCCTATTTTTATGAGGCCAATCTGCCCCCAAGGGGGACAGAAACCACTAGACACCAGGGAGTTTTTTTTTTGTTCCTGAATTTCACGTAAGGGGAGCGACCCCTTAGGCAAGGGTCGTTCCCCTGGGGGGCAAATTTATTTTAGGCCATTTCTGCCCCCCAGAGGGGCAGATCATCCTATTTTAATTAGGCCGATGGGCAGAAACCACTAGGCACCGGGGATTTTTTGTTGTTGTTTTACAGATGGGGAGCGACCCCTTAGGCAAGGGTCGCTCCCCTGCAGGGGCAAATTGTATTTAGGCCATTTCTGCCCGCTTTGGGAGCAGATCGGCTGTTTTAGGTCAATCTGCCTCGAAGGGGGGCAGAAACCATTAGGCACCAGGGATCTTTTTTTTGCGCCGTCACGCAAGGGGAGCGACCCCGTAGGCAAGGGTCACTCCCTGGGGGGGTGTAGGGGGGGGAAATTATTTTAGGCCATTTCTGCCCCCCCGGGGGCAGATCAGCCTATTGTTATTAGGCCGATCTGCCCCCAGGGGGGGGCAGAAACCTCTAGGCGCCAGGGCTAATTTTTTTTTTGTGTTTTTGATTTTGGTTTGTTTGTTTTTTTAGAGATGGGGAGCGACCCATTAGGCAAGGGTCTCTCCCCTGGGGGGCAAATTGTATTTAGACCATTTCTGCCTCCCTTGGGGGCAAACCGGACTATTTTAGTTCAATCTGCCCCCAAGGGGGGCAGAAACAACTAGGCACAGGGGATCTTTTTTTTTGCGCCAATGTCACGCGGGGCGACCCCGTAGCCAAGGGTCGCTCCCCTGGGGGGGTTGGGGGGGGGAATTTATTTTAGGCCATTTCTGCCCCCCCTGGGGCCGGCTGAGCTAGAGGCCAAAATCCACAGGTAGGCACTTTGCAAAAAACACCTCTGTTTTCTGTGAAAAAATTTGATGTTTCCACGTTGTGTTTTGGGCCATTTCCTTTTGTGGGCGTTAGGCCTACCCACACAAGTGAGGTACCATTTTTATCAGGAGACTTGGGGGAACGCTGGGTGGAAGGACATCTGTGGCTCCTCTCAGATTCCAGAACTTTCTGTCACTGAAATGAGAGGAAAAAGTGTTTTTTTGGCCAAATTTTGAGATTTGCAAAGGATTCTGGGTAACAGAACCTGGTCAGAGCCCCACAAGTCACCCCATCTTGGATTCCCTGAGGTGTCTAGTTTTAAAAAATGCACTGGTTTGCTAGGTTTCCCCAAGTGCCGGCTGAGCTAGAGGCCAAAATCCACAGGTAGGCACTGTTTTCTGTGAAAAAATGGGATGTGTCCACGTTGTGTTTTGGGCCATTTCCTTTTCGTGGGCGCTAGGCCTACCCGCACAAGTGAGGTACCATTTTTATCGGGAGACTTGGGGGAACATCGAATAGCAAAACAAGTGTTATTGCCCCTTGTCTTTCTCTACATTTTTTCCTTCCAAATATAAGAGAGTGTGTAAAAAAGACGTCTATTTGAGAAATGCCCTGTAATTCACATGCTAGTATGGGCACCCCGGAATTCAGAGATCTGCAAATAACCACTGCTCCTCAACACCTTATCTTGTGCCCATTTTGGAAATACAAAGGTTTTCTTGATAGCTATTATTTACTCTTTATATTTCAGCAAATGAATTGCTGTATACCCGGTATAGAATGAAAGCCCACTGCAGGGTGCAGGTCATTTATTGGTTCTGGGTACCTAGAGTTCTTGATGAACCTACAAGCCCTATATATCCCCGCAACCAGAGGAGTCCAGCAGACGTAACGGTATATTGCTTTAAAAAATCTGACATTGCAGGAAAAAGTTACAGAGTAAAACGTAGAGAAAAATTGCTGTTTTTTTCACCTCAATTTCAATTTTGTTTTTTTTCAGTTGTTATTTTCTGTAGGAAACCCTTAACGGATCTACACAAATTACCCCTTGCTGAATTCAGAATTTTGTTTACTTTTCAGAAATGATTCGGTTTCTGGGATCCAGCATTGGTTTCATGCCCATTTCTATCACTGACTGGAAGGAGGCTGAAAGCACAAAATATCGTAAAAATGGGGTATGTCCCAGTAAAATTCCAACATTGTGTTGAAAAATTGGGTTTTCTGATTCAAGTCTGCCTGTTCCTGAAAGGTGTGAAGCTGGTGATTTTAGCACCGCAAATCTTTTGTTGGTGCCATTTTCAGGGAAAAAAACACAAGCCTTCTTCTGCAGCCCCTTTTTCCCATTTTTTTGAAAACAAAAGTAAGGAATTATGAAAACAAAAGGAAAAGGAATAAGAAAGAAATAAAGGAAGAAAGGAAAAAAGGAAGGGTGGGAGGAAGGTATGGTGGAGAGAGGAAAGAATGAAGGGGAGGAAGGAAGGTGTGGTGGAGAGTGAAAAGAGGGAAGGGTGGAAAGAAGGAGGGTATGGCGGAGAGAGGAAAGAAGGCAGGGTTACAGATACCAGATGAAAGTGGCTGCAGCACTGACACGATAGTGCTGCTGTGCGATATCTCCTCTGCAGTGAAGCCAGCCATGCACCGTACATGCCTTCTGTGAGTGAGAAAAATGTGTCTTATTTATGCCATGCAGTACCTTTTGAGTGAGGATGGTAAATGTTTGTAACCCTATTGACTATTTGTTTCTGTTTAGTAAGCGAGGGAAGCTTGTGCTGCTGCTGTCAAGTTATACATGCTCTTGAGGGAGACAAGCCTGCACCTCTACTACTTTGGAGTACCTTCTCTGTGAGGTAGGGATTCTTCATCTGTTGCTGCTGTGTTTTGCCTGTTTTACCAAAAGGAAATCATTGACTCCGATTGTCTCCTCTCTGCTTTTATTTGAATAGCCTTCTCCTTGGCCCCCACGGTCTGCATGTCTCCTCTGTCTGATTACAGTCTATGCTAAGTCATGTGCATGTTTGCTTTAATCTATATTTTAGAATTTCTGCAATTTTCCCAGACCTCATCTCGAAGGTCACAATCTGCCCTTCTTTGCAAGTCATACCCTGCAACCTAGCAATACAATAACTAATCTCCTGTAGCTCATGTACTAATCCCACATACCATCATCATGGAACTCAAATACCTCTTCTAATGATCACACCTAACTGGTTACTAAGTTAAGCCTCCACAAAGACACTAGAATAAATGCAAGGAGTAGTGTCCTTGAGAGCAAAAGCCAGCAATAATCATTGATTTAGCCACTAATCTTGGGTTCCGGAGCAGCGTGCTGCACAGTGTAAAACACTTCTATGCCTCGTTAGGAAAACTAGCGCTATATAAATGCAATTACAATATACTGTTGCTGCTCAATGTGGACCTGTTTTGTGAAGGAGAGAAGCTTGCACCACTGATTCTTAAATTGTACTTCTTCTGTGAAGGAGATAATCCTGTGTAGGAAGCTGGCTCTCTATACAGTGTACTAAAATGAAGTGCACCGTGCAGAGAGTCCAGTGGATCCCCAGTTGGTTTTGAAGAGGCAAAAGTAGATAGGACTAATGCTCTATTTTTGTCATAGTGTGGGTGAGCAGTTAGGCTTATCAGAAGGTAGTGCTAAGCGTTTGTTATACTCACCGAGGCAATAAATGATACACACACTCGAAGAATAAATATGAGACCAATTTAGAAAAATAACAAACCTTTTTATATATATTTCAAACTCAAGAACTTTGTAATCAGGTAAGTAGGCTTTTAAGCATAAATACTTTGCAGTTTCAGAAATCAACACAGTGCAATTTTCAGAGTTCTCTCAATGTTATCATGTGGAGGAAAACAATGTTCAGCAAACACAGGGTTAATAATGACTTACAGGCCCAATCTCAGAAAGCAAATGTAAGTACTGGGCACTGATCAGAACCACACCAGCAGGTCACACCGGGCAGCACTGGGGTGGCTGGGCGCAGGGGTGCAGTAAGGCGTTGGGTGCCCAATGGTTCTCTATGGGAGTTGGACCTCCTGACAAACAGGCTGCAGGTTCTGGCAGTTAAGTAGTAGACTTCGGTTGGTCAGGGACGCAGGTGCATCTTTGGTCTTCTTCGCCTGTGCCCAGGGGTGACGGATGCAGGGGTGTCTTTAGGCATCCGGTTTCCTCATCCAGGAGCACTCGTGGTCAGGGGGGTCCTGTGTGTTGAGGCTGCAGGTGTCATTGGGGAGTTCGGCAAGGTTGAGCCCAGGGTGGACTCACGCTCTTAGGAGCCAGGGGATGTTGTTTGCACATGTGAACCACCTCAGATCAGGGGGTTGGGTGCAGTGGTTGCTGGAGGTGTCGGGTTTTCTCTCACCACCAGGCTGTGGGAGAGTGGGCCTGTGTGCAGAGGCTGCAGGCGTCTCGTGAGTCCACAATAGATGAGACCACACTGGACTCGGTCTCTGGACAGCTGGGGAACCACGTTGGCACCATTGGTTGGCTTCACCTTGGGTCGTGGATGTAGGGGGTAATGGTCACTTCAGGTGTTGGGGTTCTGAGGTTCAAGTAGCTGCAGAGTTCCTTTCTTGAAGTTTTTATTGCAGAGCAGGTCCGCCGCTCACAGGAGACTTGAGTCTCCATGGAAGGCCGGACAAGTCAACTTATTGGGCAGAGTCATTTGAAGTCAGCAGGCAGTCATGCATGGTCAACTGCTACTTCTTTTCCTGTTCTGCAGCTGCAACTCCTCTTTGTTCATGTCTTCTTAGGTCATCAGTTCTAGGGTTCAGTGGTGCCACCTACTTACTCATTTTAGGGGCATTATAGGGAGTGCCAGGTGGTAGCCAATGGGCTGCTGACCCCTTTTTATGACCACTTCCGTTGGGAAGTGGGGATAACCTCTACCCTAGTGGCCTAATTCCTTCCAAGCAAGATGGAGGAATTTGAAAAGTGGTGTCCACTTCAGCTCGTCCACCTTAGGGGTGGGAGTGGCATGAAGTGGGCACATCTCCTAATCTGCCTAATTTTCCAACCTGTGCTCCCACCAAAAGTGGGGTCAGGACAGAGGGTCTGGTCATCTCCACCATTTAGAGAGACCTGGGTCGCATTACGAAGTCAGCAAGGCCTTTGAAGCTTCCTGCCCTGGAATGTCCATCCTGCCTGTGTGAGGTGATCACACCTCCATCCAGTGTAGGCTTTGTGTGCATTTACTAATATATCCATCACTGGGATCAGTGAGGGTCTATTATTCTGAGATATTTGATACCAAACATCCCAGGATTCAGAGAAGCCATCATGTAGCTGGGTAATGACCAGAGCCCAGCACATGCATTTAAAATGGCTTCCCTGTTCACTTACTATGTCTCCGAATCGACAGAGACATAGCATGGGGCACATCTGTACCCTCATATAGATGCCCTCACATGTGCTTGACGCACCTGCCTTAGGGGTGACTTACACCTGGCACATGCAGTGATAGGAGACCTGGAACACAGGGGTATGTGTCAGGTCATGCTTTCAATTTAGCCTGCACCCACACACACAGTCTGCAATGACAGCACTGTGTGGGTTTGGTGAAGGATCTCTGGGGGTGGCACAACTGGTGCTGCAGCCCTCAGAGACCTTCCTTAGTAGCCCATTTCCTAGGTATCAGAAGTACCATTTACTAGGGACTTACAGTGGTAACTAAAGATTTTGCCAAATGTGTAAAAACATCTGTGCATTTTTGGGGAAAGAGCTATGGCACTTGGACCTGGTTAACAGGGATCCAGTGCACTAACAGTCGAAGCCACATCAGAAACCAGGCAAAAGGTGGGAGCTAACCCACACCTGTACTCTTGCTATGCTGTTCCAAATCTGTCTGTGATGGAACCTTGTACCACAACTCTTGCTGCTGACACCTGCTGTGCACCATTGTTTGGGTTATAAACTTGGACTGCTGTGTGTCATGAAGTATCTATATTGCGTGTTACTGAAGCTGGATATTACACCTTTCCATTACATGAGGGTAACATGATTGGCATTGCGAATGCTTGTTTTAATGTTTTGTTTTAATGCAAGGTGCAAAGACTGAAAGCTCACAAAATGTGAACAAAGTTTGCTTTTTGTTTTGCGTTTTAAACAAGCAGAAACAGCTATCAAAATAGAACTAGAGCCCAGATTTAAGAGGGCCTAGCGCCACTTTATTATCGCCTTAGCGTCATTTTTTTAACGCTAAGGTGGTGCTAAAGTGGCCTTTTCCCTGCGCCATATTTACAAAGTGGTGCAATGTATGCATTGCGCCACTTTGTAACCCTTTGCGCTAGATTATGCCTGCGCCAGGCATAATGCATGCAAAGGGGGGGAGGTTCCCCCGTTATGGGGGCCAAAAGAATATGGCGCAAAGAAATCTGAGATATTTATTTGCATCATTTTTTTTGGCATTTTAATGCCATTTTAATGCTCAGAGCAGGCCTTAAAAGGGGGCACACCATTGTTTACAATGGGCCCCTACGGTACGTTCAGAGTTAGCGCCAACATTTTGCACTCACCCTAACAATACATCAATAGCGTCAAAAATGTTGACGCTATAGTCCCCTACCCTGGCGGTAGGGGGTGCTAAGGGGCGCAAGGAAAGTATCGCTGCACTTGATGCACCACCACTTTCCTTAAATGTGCCCCTAAGCATTTTGTAAAATGTTTTGTCAAGGGGCTGCATGCCTCTGTGACACCTTCAGCTGGAACTGACATTTTAGCCAGCATCACTCTGCAGGGCAAAATTGTGAGACCATAGTGGCAGCTTTAAAATGAAAATACAACCCCAGAATGAAACAAGTTAGTGTGGGAGAAGTCAAGTCAAGCTTACTTGGAGTCACTTGGCCTCAATGTGGAAAGCAAAATAAAATGCAATTGGTAAATGTGTGCCTTTTTTCCCCACACCCCTGATAAGTAATTCATACATGGTAAGTTGGTAAAACGTTATATTTTTTTCATCTTGCTGTGAAATTTGGAAGTAGTTATGATAACAGCACTGACTGTCCCACATGCCCCCTTTGCCCTAAGATAACTATCCGGCCCCGCCTTGGGAAGTGTCAAATGGTTTTGAAAAGCGTGAATGTTTATCAGGGAAAAAAGGACATGGAGGATGTGGCTTTTGAACTTTAGATGCGTGAATCTGACTGCTAATGGGCGCACAGCATTTATAATTAAAATTTACAAAAGTTACCCATAACAGAGGGAGGCGTTTAGGAAACCCTATTTCCCTAGACAATGTGAGCCTGTAGGGGTGGGCACCCCAGCACCGACTGAAACCCAAACCCTCCTGTGATATGTCTCTGCCTGAAAAGACACAAGACATTAGAAACAAAAATAAATGTGCTTCGCTGCGCCAGTGTGCAGCTGGGTGTTTTACGATTAAAGGGACACTTTCGAACCTAGCTCGGCCAGTGGCCAAGGGGGACAGAGTCCCCTTTCTAAAATTAGTAGGGCGCTCCGTCCACCCACGCGTACCTCTGACTTGTGCCTGCATACAACCGCTCTACCAGTGAAATAGTTTTTACTTAGTCAAGAGGTAAAAGTCCACGCGCCAAGACTAACATTGCAGCTGATTGCCTGACGAATGTGGCCAAACAACGTTTGAGTGGCACTTGCAATAACCAATGACTGAGGTAAGGGGAGGGGTGACCTGTTGCCATCTTCTCTAAACTGATGTTAAGCTCAACGACATAACTAGTATTCTCTACCCAGAACTAAATACGTCTCTACTCAGATTAACCCAAAGGAAAACATTGGAGAGTGAACACCAATAGAAGGCGCACTTCTTCTATGTAAAATAGAAAATAGTATAATTGCTTGCTCGTTGTTTTTGGAGCATGTTGAATAAAAGGACGTTTGCATGCTCGGTTGTCGCCATGCTTGGGTTGTCGCTCAGACTGAGAGGCGTTTTAAGGCAAGGGCAAAGTGGGCTCTGGGCCAGGGCCTCGGCATTTCAGGAGGCCCCTGATAGAGCCAGCTCTGTTATGTAGTCTAACCCTGAAGACCTTGAGTAGTTCTTATACAAATTGTTTTAAATTAAAATACCATTTTCCTCTAATTTATTTTTAATGTGGCTGGTGTGTGAGAGTCTATTACAGACATTTTGCAGAGGTATGTTGTGTTTATATTTCATGCAACATCCAAGAAAAAAGTTTATTTCACATCAAAATAGGACCTCACATGCGCGTCACAGAGATTATTTGCAGTAATTTTGGTGAGCTACTGTTTTTTTTGTAGTTTTATATAGCACAAACTTGACTAGAAGGTACTGGCGCACTTTACATGAACACCAGTTATGTTACCCAAGGGCACATTCATTTTTGGCAGGGGCTGGGAAATTAAGTGATTTGCCCAGAATCACAGGATGCTGAGCCAACGCCAAGACTCAAACCTTTTTACCCAGCTCCAAAGTTGGCAGCTCTGGCTGTTACGCCACACCTTCTCTCCGTAATTATTGTTGTGTTACTATGTTGAAAACACACACCACTATCTCTGAATAGTTTACATCTAATTTTCACTTTTATTAATTGGACAAATATGTCAGTGACCTGGCCAAAGAGGGTGTGAAAGAGCTGAAATTGGATTATAAATTCAAAATTGTTCTGAACAGAGGTCCTCAAAATACGTTTGACCCAGGGTCCCCAAAATCCTTAAGATATCAATGCTCAGACTACATTTAGGCCTGGGCGGAGTTCGCTGAGTTCTCCGTGAAGTGACTAAAAACTCCGCCATGCTACGAGGAGTCCCGCAAGAGGTGGAGTGCATTAAGCCACACCGTTTGCGCTGATTTTTAGCGCTGGGTGTTTGTCTCATGCGGAAAAATCTGCGCAAACGACACTATGCGCAGTGCAAGAGGGCGCTGCTTCTTTTCTGCTGCTTGAGTGGATTTTCTACTCAAGCGGCAGCTTCCTCGACGTGAACAGAAGGTTTCTCAATGTGAGCAGTTGCGTTCATGTGCGACCGCCTGCGCTGAGAAATCTCGCTGGGAGGTGGTCTGGAAGTAAGATTTTCCTCACTCGCCAACTTAACGTTGGCAGGGGCGAATGAGGAAAAAAATTCAGCTTCGCTGAGGTTTTTGGAACTCTGCGCTCTCAGCAGAGCAGGAAAAACTCTGCAAACTCCGCGAGTGGCATTCACAGCCCACCCCTAACTACATCCTTGGCTCAATGCGCCCATGGCTTCATACCTTGAACTCTTTTTGCAAATGCGTGAATATGTCAGTCAACTGGTTTCTATGTAACTTGGAAATTACCCAGCCCACTCTTCCTGTTGGAGTACCATTCCCACGTGCATAGCTGAAGTGGTGGTCCCCACCGTTTTGTGCATCCTTGCCTTCCGTCTGTGATCGACGGTCAAAATGTAGACATCTCCGTGGTCTGAGATAATGTCAAACGCTGTCTTTGGAGAGACCTGACAACCAACTAGCTGCCTTTTTTTCACATTTTTTAATTTTCTGCATATCAACCCGATGTACTTCTTAGCAAACTGATTGTCACTTCTATTGAAGACAAAAAATATGTTCATGTTTTATGAAGAGATTGGTCTGTGCTGCCATCTACTGGAAAACTAAGTCGAATGCAAGCAGATAAGGACTAAGAGGCAGCTTTTCCCTATCATATTTAACATAGGGGTGATCACTTTTGGGGCTCCCCATACCGTTTTCACTTCACAAATCTTCACATAAATCTGCAGCATGGAGTGGGTGGGGCTGAATCAAAGGTTTGGAAAGTTTTGTGCAGTGGCAAAAGTCAATAACGATTCACCAAATACATTTCTTTTAGTGATTGAGGTGTGACCATTAGTACAAAGTCACTATCACAACTCTAACACAAATATGCATTCCCTAAACAACTTCAGTTGAAGAAAAGTTATGCTTGCAACTTTCAGTCTGAAAACCACTGTAACTGAGCAGTTATCGTTACTAATGAAACCACGACTCGCTTCCCCATCACTGCCCCACGATTATGTCAAACAGATACATATGTGTGGCATGCTCATGGTTTTATTGTTTTTCTAGTAGCGACTTTTGAGTCACTTTTATAAGGGATTATGTGTGGAGGCAGAAATCTTAGCTGACCAATGGAAAACGCAGTTATGTGTTTAGCATTACTGGAGCTATGCTTATCCTTCATAGAGACACAACTAAATGTTGATCAATTTAACTAAAAATAAAAAAAGATCATGCATCTTTTATGTTGTTAGGGTGCAAACAGATATTGACGGAGGGTGCATCATTCCGATACATAGTCAAGCTTGCACCAAAAACATAAATGGTTCATTTCACAAAGATAATCTTGTATTTGACTAAATCTATGGGGCTTGTTCAAAAACCCCCTGCGCCGTGGTTGCGTCGCTTTTTGTGACGCACTGGCAGTGCATAGTGCAGGCCCATATCTACAAGGCCACGCAAAGCCACTTTGCGTGGCTTTTCATGCCCTTGTAGATGTGGTGTAAGGCAATGCAGCGTAGCCTTGCACTGTGTCAGGGAGGCATTCCATGGGCGCTGCAGTGGGTTTTCCCATGCAACAACCATGGGTTTTGGCGCATGCCCAGATTTACAGGGCATCGTAGACCTTGGATTGCTTCAAAATCTTACGCCTTCCCAGGGGAGGCGCAATGAGGAGAAATAACTTTATTTCTCCTCGCTGTTAGCCTTTAGCTCTTTCTATGTGTCCTGCATACTGCAGCACACATAGAAAGAGGAAAAAGCCTCCATGGATTCTTTTTGTATCTTGTAGATACAGCACATTTCTGCCCTTTCCCTGTTGCACACGGCAGCGCAGCACGTCCACTTGCCGCGCTGTGCCCTGGAGCTTGTAAATAAGCCCCTACATGTGTACATTTACTCTTGCACTTATAAGTATCTATACTACTTTTGGCTAGTCACAATTTACAAGTGTAAAGTTACTCACAATTGCAGACTTGCGTGTTCTCACCCTATGAAACATGGGGTGGTGTGAGTAAACACATCATATACGACCATAAAGTTACAACTAGTAGTGACTTTACAACCGTATTCAATGTTTTGCACACTTGGCAGAGACCTCATAATATGAGCAGAGAGCTCCCTATGATAAAGTATTGAAAACATTTTGAAAAGTTAATTAAAGGTTTTGAACATGTTTTAAAAACTTTTGTATGCTAAATGTTGAAACAAATTAATTTTATATATGAATTTCATATGTAGAATATTTTTGAACACATGGTACAGCACTGCTGATTCAATTTTAAATCAAAAATGTAATTGATTGAAGTATATGAAATTAAATTAAAATACGTTTTTTTAAATGTATTTAAAAAATAGCACCCACCTAAAATAAAATGCTTATTTATTTAGTTTGTATAAAAAACCTACTAAACGTTATCTATAGAATGAATTTAAATGAGTGTAATTAATTTTATAAGCATTATATTCATCTTTAAATTGCAAAATAGGTTAAGGTGTTTTAATACAATAAGTTGTATTTACAATTTGAATTGTATTTTGTGAACATTAAAATAAATATATATATATATTTAAAAAGTTTAAATAAATGAGTTTGTTTTAATATTGTTTGCTATGAGGTTTTATTTTATGTCCCTTTCTCAATTATTTTCTTGTTGGAGGGTGTTTCAGTACTTGCGGGCTGCCATGGGTGATGCAGGACTTATTCCATGTGGAGTAAATTTAAAATTGCTTTTGATCCTTTTTGGCTGTAGTATTTTTAGAAGTGCAGTTTGAGAATTGGAAGGGGCTTGATGTTTCGTGGGTGTGTGAATGTCCCTCCCTAAATCCAACCCAAGCCATCCCTCAGCTCTAGCTTACGCCTCTCTTAACTACCCCTCCTTTAGTGGTAAGTATTCCCCATTTTCCAGCTGCTCTCCCTGCACCTCCCACATTTACTACAAAAATGTATACCTACGTGTGTTGAGAATTCTCTGCAGGCAGGGCTTTTAAATTCTCAAGTCTGTTCTCAATAGACCTTTTTTTTAAACCATTCACCATTTTTGTCTTCAATGGATGTTGGGTTCATCCAGAGCTAGATACATTGTTCCAGAAGAGACATTACTGAGGAGTGTCCAAGAGTTGTACACCATTTTGTACACATATCCTTTTGCTGGTTATAATTCCCCTGCCCATCCCATCGCCCTCTTGCTCACACCACAGCTTTGTCTCATTTCCCAGCTCCCTTAATTTCATCCAATGGCAGGTGTCTGTGATCCAATGGCTGAGCTTTGCTTTTCTAGACTGCATGGGTTTGCAGTGAGCTGCATTGGAAAAACGTCGGTGCGTAGTAGACCACTCTTCAAGGTCTTGACGCTGACCCGACCAGTGATTTGGTAGCTTCATGAGCGAGTGCCCAAATACTTTGCATCCTTCTGTCTCCTATCAACCACTCGACTGTTGATTAGGTTACCGCAGTGCAGGCTAGCAAAATCTGGTGACCACAGCCTTCTCATAGCAAGAGTAGAGCTCTGGAACAACCAGTCTGCCTACATCATAGATGATGGCAATCAATAAATTCAACTTGCTAAGCCCCCCTATTAGTAGTCTAAGATAATCATTATTGAGAACTTAATTATGAGCTAGTTCATTGGGTTAACCCATCCAAAGTGGCCTTTTTGGTGGCAAGAAGTGTAGACTGCAAGAAAACATCACTAGCAGGGCACGCCAGCAGATGGCAGCTTTCAACTTCATAAAGTTAAATATAGTTTTTCTTTTTAGTTTTGCTTTGTAGGAGTACTCTAGGGGCATCAAGGGCAACTATGTACCAAATAATAGTGGTACAATGATAGTGTTACAAATAGCATAAACTTAAGACTGCATTTTTAACTGTGATATGCAAAATGTGTAAAATATAATATTTCAAGGTTGTGATTCAGATAACACAGTAAGACAAGACATCGTATAGGTTTTCACCACAAAATCATCTTGTAGTCAAGCATTGATTTTAAAAAGTAATTATTTCATAATAACTTGTTTGTAGTAATGGAAACACAATGCACAAATATTATAAATCAGGTTGTACCGACAGGATTAGGTTTCTGTCTGTAGGCACAGTTCATTGAAACAAAATTCATAAATGTGTAAAAAGGGTTCTCACCATCCCCACATACCCACCCCAACTTGCACACAGTTTTAAAACATGGGCAATGAACAACTATTAGATCCGCAAACCTGAACTTTCCAATGTATTCTAATTGTGTTATGCTATAGTAAGACGACCAGTAGACCCCATACAATGCACACGTTTCGGTGGTTTTATAACCTTCTAGACCTCCTTCCTCAGGACCACACACATACCCATATCTGGCATAATATAGCACAGGTTGGAGAGTACAGTCACCCAAGCCCTCGTAAGCAGCAAGCTGGACTACGGCAATGCCCTCTACGCAGGAACCACGGCCATCCTGGACATCCTCCGCCACTGCCACATCACAGACCACCTGAAAAACCTGCACTGGGTCCCAGTCAACAAGAGAATCACCTTCAAACTCATCACCCACGCTCACAAAGCACTTCACAACACCGACCAGAATACCTCAACAGACGACTCTACTTCTACACCCCGACCCGGCATCTCCGTTCTGCCGACCTCGCCCTCGCAACCGTCCCACGCATCTGCAGAACTACAACCGGCGGTAGATCATTCTGGCACTTCGCTGCCAAAACGTGGAACACTCTTCCAACACACCTGCGCCAGACCAAAGACCTCCTTACCTTCAGGAAACTTCTCAAGACCTGGCTGTTCGAGCAGTAGCAGCACCTCCCATCCCCCTTCGACCCCCTCTGCTCCTCAGCGTCTTGAGACCCTCACGGGTGAGTAGTGCGCTTTACAAATTCCTGACTGATTGATTCCTGATTGACAAACAATAATTCACAAAAAAACACTCTTCTATCTCTCAAAATGCATCTAGTCCTCTTAGGAATCAATGAACAACCCCAGAAGGAATCCAAGGAATCCCACCCAAGAGTTCATGAAGTGCCTCATACCACGTAGGCTCTAATGTTCCTCACAGAAAGATGGCCACCAACTGGAGCCCTGCCAATGGTAATACAATTACATTTGAGGTAGCAGAGAACCCACATTTTTAATGGGCATTTACAGGGACACACTCTCAGGGAACTTTGTCACTGACTACTGAGTGGCCACCTAAGAAAAGAGGCTACCATGTTTCTGTTATAAGTGGCAACTATTGCATTAGTAGGGATGAAAAGCATCTGATGAAATACAGCTTTTGCGTCTCCTTAGCAAAGACTGCAGGCATACCACCTTGCATTATATGGAGAATAGCACACTGATACTTCTACACAAAGAAGTTGCATGCATGTGATTGGTTTATTTAAGAAGAGGCTGAAAGACCTGAGACCTATTTTGAGAAGATCCATGGCACGTGGCATGTGTGATTCCTCAAGGGAAAGGATTAATAGGAGGAGCTACAGACAGGCCAGGTGCTTCCTTCAGGCAGTCTGAGCAGGACACATTTAGGTATGAATTCAGGGCACTCGGTGGTCCTGCACCACTGCCCTTACCTCACCTCCTGCAGTCCCTTGCATGCTTTTCCCTGACCCACCTTCCTCCTTGATCCATTACTAAAGACTCCAGAGGTTGTCCAGGGTAGACAGTCCCTGAGGAGCTTAGCGCCCACTCAGGTAGTAGGCGATGCAAGTGGTGGAAATTAGTGAGTTCAGCAGTGGTAATAGGCGGCGTCTACCTATAAACATTTTGGGTCCTCGCACCAATGGTGTAATGCAGAATGATGGGGCCCCTGCAAAATGTCTTGAGAGGACCATGAGACTTTCAACCTTATAGATATTCATAGACTTTGAGCTGAATTGGGGCCTTAAGAAGCATGAGCCCCAGTGGTTAATTTGTAAATAAAACGTGCCGGTGCCGAAAGCTCTCCCCTGAAACATGTGGCTGTGCATTTAAATGTGTGAGCACTGAATACTGAGGCATGGTAATCCTGAAGCCATCTCGGGCCTCTTTAATCCATTTACAGCCACTCCTTGCCCCTTCAGCTCACACTTGCAGCTTTCTGCTTTCTTCCTTTGTGAAGCTTTTCTGTCTTTCTCTTCCTTCGTATTTCCCATATGTGTCTTTTTCTTGCAGTAAATGTCTGATGGAAAAAAATAAGTGCCAGCCCTAAAAAATAAGTACTGGTGCCCCCCACCGGAAACCACCGGCTCAAATAAAGCACAGGGCATATATCCTTTAACTTATTAAGCACTGTATGGACAACTTTGGTGCAGGAGAAACTGTGTGCAGAATTCATACAGAAATGTTTCCCAAACCAGTCATTCTCTCCAGCTACATCGCTTCTCCCTCTCTGTAGGTGTTGTGTTTTACCTGCCGATGCCTGGATGCTGCCTACTGTCACCTTCAGATAACAGAATGGGGGGCCCATTTACAAAGGTACATAGGAGTATGTAATATTCTTTAAAAAAACGTTCCGGGACCACTCCTGGAAACCTCCTATTGTTGCAGGTTTTCGGGGGAAACTTCTGAAAGTGGTAAATCTGCACCTATACATACCCTAAGCCCAGACCATGGTATTGTGTCACAGTGACCTTTTGATTCCCTCACCTCTCCCATTCTATATTGCACATATTGTTTACCATCTTTTAAACACAACCAGTGCATATGGCTGGGTCAATAGTATGCCACCCCGATGCCAACCCCTTCTGTGCCTCCACTTATATAGACAAAGCAGATGGAGGCAAATGCTGACATTAATGTGAAGATCAAGGTGTCCTATCATCTCATCTAATTGTAATTTGAGGTACAAAATGCAAGAAAAAAAGGCAGACCAGGGCACTCCAAAAAAATAAGTCCAAGATGAGTAAAGTTGCAAGAGATATTTTAATCCTTGATATTGGGAAAGAAGAAGCAGTATTCAGAGGAATTCATGTCCATATGTAAGAAAACAGCATAGGAGAAATCAGAAAACAGCCAACACGTGTTTCGTCCTCACGGACTTTTTCAAGGCTCAGAAACTAGGGTTAGGAGAGAGCCAGTTTATATCGTGCTTCTGTTAAATCTCAAATGTAATTCCATATCCAAAATAGAAGAATAATCCCGCCGAAAGTACGGTAGTCACTTGTATTAGACAGAAGCGTAACCTTCCAAATTCGAGGAAATGTACAGTGGAGTGTATCCGTAATCCAAGATAACACTAACATGAGGGTCTAGTTGGACCCCAGCCTGTACTTCTCCGAGATCCGAGAGTCAGGAAAAACAAGTCGGTGCAAGCGATCGTACGCAGCGCATGATACCGCTGCTGTAGTGTGTGTAATTTGACTACATCTACCGTGTTTTCCCTCACAGGAGACTGAGTACTTCCTCTGCTTGATCCTGAAACCTTCATTTTCTCTTGGGGACCCACTGAAAAATCCAATGAATCTAGTTTTCTGGAATTAGTACCATTCTGTACTACAGGGGTACTGGTAATTTAATTTCTCTGGGACTACTGTTGATGACACTCTGTGGTGAGGCCCAAATAGACATGTTAGGCCTGATTTTCCAAAAAGTCAAAAATGTAAGATGAGGTTTAGGATGTGATCAAATGTCTTATTTGTTTTGAATTTTTGGACAGACCTGGACTTGTCTTTAGGGCAATCAGGCAGTGCCCGATGGGCTAGTGTAGAGTGATCAGAGTGTATACTGTTTTTTTTGGATGTATGTGGGCCTAGTTTATGGTGTGGCAGGACGGTTTCTACTGTTGAATTTCCTGATATTGCCACAAAACAAATACATGCAGTTTACCATGCCTTGCAAAACATTTATACTCCATGTCTTTACAAGTTTAACAATCATTTGCAATGTAATGGGTCTCGCGTTTGCTTGAGTTAGAGCTATTAGCATTGTAAATTCTTAACTGGACATTTCTTGCCACATAAATTGAGGATGAAAAGTAAAACAGTTGACATAAGCAAGTCAATTCAAAGCACCACGACCGCCGTGAGCGCAAGAGTTATTGGCTTGCTGCATGAATGTCTAGAAAGGATTGCGTCTGGGATGAAAGGGAAACCGAAACCGGAGAAGGGGCCATCACACGCTGTAAAAGGAGGAAGCGTGACATAGTGTAATGGCCACCAAAAATGTTCACTTAGTGAAATCGCCTGGGAGGGAGCTCAGCACGTAACGGAGGGATATTTCACAAAATGCACCAATAAAAATAAAGCATTTAAAACAAGCACAACAAAGAACGAATAGCAAGAGTGGGTGTGGTTAAAAACTTGCGCGCTGGACCCTGAAGACGACCCCAAATTACAAACCTGGACTGCTTTTTAGCTATTTATTCTTTAACACAATTCATTAGGTCGAGCTTAGGTAGCGCACAAGTGCTGTGTTCTCGACATGTTGTAATTTACATCTGTGGGCTGGTATCACAGCTGTTTCACACCCACCACTTTCATTCGTTCATCGGCCTGCCTTTCCAAATTTCCTTGATTTCATAGGTAAATGCTTTACGTTTGTCCCTCCTCGGGCCTGCTTTGTTACCCCCTTGGAGACGGACTCTGTTACATGGATTATTGCATGATTGGCCACATAGCTGAGTGTAGTGCACTACTTTTTTCTTTTGCTTCACGCTGCGTGGCTGTATGTTATTTCTTTCTCGTCCTTGTTTTGGGCATGCAGCTGTTTCTTTGTGGTGTCTGTGCACAAAGGCTGCAAGCTGGAGGGAGGTTCTTTTTTGTTTATTTATTTATTTTTTAAAAGGGACATAGAGCGCGAAATGGATTGGAGAAGCGCTTTAAATAAGTACTTGAAGTTTTACATAGTGCAAATTCGATCTGAGGAGATCTTTACATGAGTACCACTTACGTAGAAGTTTAGCAGTTAAAAATATACAAAATGGAGCATTTAAAACAGAAAAAAACACATAAATCCTCAATGCGGCTCTCCCAGCACAGCAGGAGAGGTGATACTACAATATTTACTGCACCCAGGAAACTCGCCCCATAATGCTTTGCAGGGCATTTCTTTTTTAAAACATTTTTGCCCATAACAGCACACTCTTTCTGTCTAGGTCATCTCTGGGTTCCCACTCTAGGTTTCGGGGGGATCCCAAAATAGTGACCTCTCCTACCATTCAATGTCTTTTGAAACTCTTCATTGGCTGGATCTTTTGTTTTACAGTTGGGAGTAGTTTGCGTTTTAAGGGCCATGTTTGTAATAATATTGCAGTAGGCCCACTAGGCTTGACAATGTGTAAGGTACTTCACCCTCTATGGGCTACATATATGGTTACACTGCATTATTTCTGTCATTCTGTTTTCATGTTGTTAGGCCCTCTAGGGGCTGACTATTTGGTTACATGACCATGTTTCTTACAAATGCTATTTTTTATTATGGTGTCCTCTCAGGGCTGTTCTGAGCATTGCAGTCAAGATACTAGACTATTCACTGCACTCGGAAACTCGCCCCATAATGCTTTGTAAGGCATTCCTTTTACAAAACATTTTTGCCCATAGCTCACCGCATGACGTGCTCTTTCCGTCTAGGTCAACTCCGGGTCCCCACACTAGGTTGGGCAACACCCCAAAATAATATTATAACAAATAGAATAAATGATGGCAATATTTTTATTTTTTGCTGCAGATAGAGGAAGAAGGTAAATTAAAGTGCTTTAGTTATATGCAGGGCCACTGGAATTATGTGGCAGAGAGGACCAAATTATGTGGCAGGGTTGACCAATTTATGTGGCAAGAAAAGTCCAGTTATGCATTTCCAACACCAATAGCTCTAACTCAGGCAAATGCGAGATGTATTGCATTGCAAATGCTTGTTTTTATTTTGTTGGCCAGCCCTGTTTTCAATCTCAATTCGACTGCTCTCAAATAATTCTAGGGAACTCCTGGGAACCTGTGATTGCCCCACGTTACCCAAAGTGTGTAATTATTTTTGTATATGGCAGTATCGTGAGGTGCATTGCACTTTAAAACTATTTTTTATCCACTCTGAAAATATATTTCCTGTGGAGGATCCCATTTTCTTCTTACCATCAGTTTTCGAGGTTATGCATGCTCTCTCCTGCCACAAGATGGGCCCACTCCTCCCTTTGATAAGCACAAATCTCAAACCATTTCAGGCTAGGAAAAGGCCTCGAAAAAAGTGTAGATGCCAGGAAACGTGCAAATTCGTAGTTCTTTGCCACCTTTTGCAGGTGTCTGCGCTCTGGGCGTGACGCAACCCAACCTGGGAGCAAATCAAACAGAAGATTCTACTATTCCGGCCAAAGGTTTTGTGACAGTAAATCCATTTATTAGTTTGAATGGATGTTTTATGAATCACTACGGCGAATTTGCACTGATATGTGATAATATTTGCAGACAAAACAGCAAGTCCTGTGCACAAATACCTTTGAGTATGGGCCGTATGTTCACATTCCAATGCATATGATATTTTTTAGTTTGCCTGCACCGCTGCAGGCAAGGACTAACAGTATGCAAATCAGTCTTTGCCCATCCGTTATGTATCTGTGCTGTCTGAATCCCAGGCTACATTTACCTATCTAAGCCAAAAAAGGGGGGAGGGACCGGTAGATTATATGGTCCAGTGTACAGTCTCCCAATTATAGTGAATAAGTATAAAATACACTGTTCCAAAAAAGGCTGCCTACCTAGGAGACCAGTGGTCTCAGGAGCGAGAGCCCTCAAGCATCACAATGGATGACTAGCATTTACCTATCTCCTTTGCTTTCAAACTTCCATTGTCTCTAGTGACCTGGCACCAGTTCTCTCTGTCACTGTGCAGTGCTGTATACAATTAACAATGGCATCTCGTCTCCAAGATTTTATTACATTGGCTCCCATAGGCCCCGATTCACAAAAAACCTCACTCTGGTGGGATTTCCCTCACTCGTTGTGGAGATCCTGTCATGAGGGCAGAGACCCCGCCAGGGCCGGCTTTAGGGCGTGCGAGCGGTGCAGCCGCATTGGGTGCTGACCTGGATGGGGGGGGGCGCTGACCTCCGGGGGGGCGCTCTGTTTAGCAATAACTTACTAAACATGTGATTAAAAAGCACCTGCTGGTGTACTGGATAGGAAACAATTAAAATGTCAAGATACCTCTTGTGAATAATGTTCCTGCTAGGGAGAGAGACAGGAGTTTTGTCTAGTGGCAGCTATGATTCGCCGTAAAGTAGCGCAGAGGGTTAATGTGCCTGCTGCAAAGAACAGAACTGTATTTTATGTGGACAGAAGAGTGGATTAGTAAAGCCAGCCTTTACAAGCGCTTTGAAACAAATGAATGTATGGGAAAGCGGGGCTATGGAGAGATGAGGGGCACATTTGCCGGGTGATAGTAAGTGAATACAAGTAGGTGGATACGGGGTGGGTGCGTAAAAAAAAACCTGTCACCCAGGGCGCCACCAGCGCTAACGCCGGCCCTAGACCCCTCCATCAGGGCGGAGATCCCGCCACGACTGCGGAGCCTCCTACACGACTGTGGCGCCTCCGCCATGACTGAGGCGGCTCTTTGTGAATCAGGTACCTAGTGTTTAGAGGGTGACATCTGCTAGTCTGTTGGTGTATGTTCCTTCTGGCATGATTCACAAAGCTATTTTGCCCATAAACTTAATTTTACAGCCAAATATCACTTTCACGACTTGCAGGAGTTCCCAAATGGTCACATGGCAGGGTTAAGTGCATATATTAGTACAGATTTCTCCATCTCGTGTGCATAGAAATTCGGGGTAAGAAATCCGGTGCAAAGGGTGGGTAGTCGGAGGTTTGCTGTGTACATTTGTGAATGCTTATAATTTATTAGTATTTATAAGTTATAAATGTATGTCTGTCAGCGTTCACAATCTCCAGTCTGACCCCTCCACCCTGCAACTGGTCAAAGAGACAGAGCCTCATTACGAGGCTGATGGGCCGAACGTTGGCCCGCCAGCCCCCAGGTGAGAAGACTGCCACGGACATGGCGGTCTTCTCATCGGACCTATTATGACTTGAGGCAGCATTGCTCTCTGCTCATAATAGAGCAGGATGCACCAGAACACTTGAAATGTGCACTGTCTTCCCAGCAGACAGTGCCTATTTCAAAGGTACTGGGCAGGGGGGCCCCCGTACTGACCATGCCAAGGGCATGAGCAGTGCAGGGGGCCCCCTGTGACACCATGCACTTCTTCTCTGCCAGCCTTTTCTTGGTGGGGAAACCGCCACGAAAAAGCTGGTGGAGAACTAGGTTGTAATCAGCACAGCAGCGCTGAGCTCAGCACCGCCGTGGCTGATTACAACCAAGATCGCCGTCAGCCCATCCGATCTTTGGTCCTGGTGGGGATGGAGGTCTGTAGGCAGGACCACCCGCCTATCTTGTAATGTGGCGGTCAGACCGCCACAGCCACGGCGGTCCGACCGCCACCGAGGGGCTAGCGGTCCTAAGACCACCAGCTGCGTAATGAGGCTGATAGATTCGCTTTCGGGAAGCTTTTCTGGTGGTGCACACGAAGGACTTTCTGTACGAAAAATGTTTTGTGCGTTGAGAAAATATTAGAAATAAAAGCGTGCATTGGCACAGTGAGCTCCACCCCCCCTCTGCAATATTATACACTAGTTTATAATTAGGCACAACCAGATGACATTTTCAGAAGTGTACCTGGGTGCCCCAGATGCAGTTTTTCGGGTGTCCTTCTTGCAATACTTGTGAGTTGAAAGAAAATGTACAAGAACATTCATGAGGCCAGGTAAATATCTGTTTGTTTTTTTGCATTTTTTTCGTGACTTGGTCCTGTAGTGTTATCCCTCCCTTTGTCTCTGAACTGTGATATCTGATGTTAGACCCCATTGTTCTTGTCCCTAAGCAGGTTTGTTTCCAGTATTACCCATCCAATTCACTGCATAGTTTGACCTCCTTTCATTATGCAATATTACAACAGAGTTTAAGCTGATTTTCCCTCTCACTTTCACTCTGCCACATGAAAATGAATTGATTTATATCTCGCTGTCCCCTTCAAATGAAGATGTATGGTGTCAGCTCCTACTGCCACTGTTCAAAGCCATACTTGATGCACTGCTTGTCACCACAGCATAGCTAGCAGCTGTCAATATATTTGCATTTATGTAAATTAGAAAACTGTATGTTGAGTATGCCTATATGCTCCTCTATCAACATTTTTATTGAAGGAAGTGTTTTTAATTTTATTCTAGAGCCACAGTGCACGATTGGGAGTCGTCAACATGTTTTATTTAAATTCAGATTTGTAATCATTTAGCACATGTTCATTCTCTTCTTTGGTATTTTTCATATGCTATTACAAAATGAAAGTATATTGCATATCAATACACGCACAGAAAATCGATTGTTTTTGTAAACAATGCTTTTTTTCAAATCCTGGAGGACACACTACAGCGAAAGTTTACTTGCGTTTTGAAAATGTAACATGGAGGCGAAAATTGAATTACCTCTTTATTTAATTTATTTTAATTGCTGCCTCCAAGCTGTGAACCAGATGTTCAGCTGGGGAAAAAATTGTTTAATTTGAAAGGAACACTTTAAAGCTTAATGTAATGGTAGTGATCATTGTAGCGATTATGTTCTGTAGTGCTGTGCGGCGGAGGGATAATGTGTGAAATGATGAAAGCGTAAACACGGCAAAGGGAGGAAATCACGAAGTACCAAAAAGAAGGTCACAAAAGAGAAAATACAACAGAGCAGTGGCAGAGTGACCTATATGGAGAATGCCTGCTCCTCTTTACCAGTTTAAAGTACCCGCTGCATCAGGCCAGAGAGCAGCCACCGTGGATGCAGGCCCTGCAGCAGGCCGGGGAGCAGCCACCGTGGATGCAGGCCCTGCATCAGGCCGGGGCGCAGCCACTGTGGTTGCAGGCCCTGCATCAGGCTGGGCAGCAGCCACCGTGGATGCAGGCCCTGCAGCAGGCCGGGGAGCAGCCACCGTGGATGCAGGCCCTGCAGCAGGCCGGGGAGCAGCCACTGTGGTTGCAGGCACCTGCATCAGGCCGGGGGCAGCCACCGGGGATGCAGGCCCTGCATCAGGCTGGGCAGCAGCCACCGTGGATGCAGGCCCTGCATCAGGCCGGGGGCAGCCACCGTGGATGCAGGCCCTGCAGCAGGCCGGGGAGCAGCCACTGTGGTTGCAGGCACCTGCATCAGGCCGGGGGCAGCCACCGGGGATGCAGGCCCTGCAGCAGGCCGGGGAGCAGCCACCGTGGATGCAGGCCCTGCAGCAGGCCGGGGAGCAGCCACCGTGGTTACAGGCCCTGCATCAGGCTGGGGAGCAGCCACCGTGGATGCAGGCCCTGCAGCAGGCCGGGGAGCAGCCACTGTGGTTGTAAGCCCCGCATCGGCCTAGAGAGCAGCCACCGTGGTTACAGGCCCTGCATCAGGCCGGGGAGCAGCCACCGTGGATGCAGGCCCTGCAGCAGGCCGGGGAGCAGCCACTGTGGTTACAGGCCCTGCATCAGGCCGGGGGCCGCCACTGTGGATGCAGGCCCTGCAGCAGGCCGGGGAGCAGCCACCGTGGTTACAGGCCCTGCATCAGGCCGGGGGCAGCCACCGTGGATGCAGGCCCTGCAGCAGGCCGGGGAGCAGCCACTGTGGATGCAGGCCCTGCAGCAGGCCGGGGAGCAGCCACCGTGGTTACAGGCCCTGCATCAGGCCGGGGAGCAGCCACCGTGGATGCAGGCCCTGCAGCAGGCCGGGGAGCCGCCACCGTGGTTACAGGCCCTGCAGCAGGCCGGGGGCAGCCACCGTGGATGCAGGCCCTGCAGCAGGCCGGGGAGCAGCCACCGTGGTTGCAGGCCCTGCATCAGGCCAGAGAGCAGACACTGTGGTTGTAAGCCCTGCATCGGCCTAGAGAGCAGCCACTGTGGTTGCAGGCCCTGCATCAGGCCTGGGAGCAGCCACCGTGGTTGCAGGCCCTGCATCAGGCCAGAGAGCAGCCACCGTGGTTACAGGCCGTGCATCAGGCCGGGGGCAGCCACCGTGGATGCAGGCCCTGCAGCAGGCCGGGGAGCAGCCACCGTGGATGCAGGCCCTGCAGCAGGCTGGGGAGCAGCCACCGTGGTTACAGGCCCTGCATCAGGCCGAGGGCAGCCACCGTGGATGCAGGCCCTGCAGCAGGCCGGGGAGCAGCCACCGTGGATGCAGGCCCTGCAGCAGGCAGGGGAGCAGCCACCGTGGTTGCAGGCCCTGCATCGGGCCAGAGAGCAGCCACTGTGGTTTTAAGCCCTGCATCGGCCTAGAGAGCAGCCGCTGTGGTTGCAGGCCCTGCATCAGGCCGGGGAGCAGCCACCGTGGTTGCATGCCCTGCATCAGGCCAGAGAGCAGCCACTGTGGTTGTAAGCCCCGCATCGGGTTAGAGAGCAGCCACCGTGGTTGCAGGTCCTGCATTAGGCCGGGGAGCAGCCACCGTGGTTGCAGGCCCTGCATCAAGCCAGAGAGAAGCCACAGTGGTTGTAAGCCCTGCATCGGGCTAGAGAGCAGCCACCGTGTTTGCAGGCCCCGCATCAGGCCGGAGGGCAGCCACCATCAAGAGCAGCCACTGTGGTTGTAAGCCTTGCATCGGGCTAGAGAGCAGCCACTGTGGTTGCAGGCCCTGCATTAGGCCATAGAGTAGCTACCATGGTTGCAAGCCTGGCATCAGGCTGGAGAGCAGCATCCATTGTTTCAGGCCCTTTGTAAGGCCAGAGAGTAGCCACCGTGATTGTAGGCCCTGCCTCAGGCTGGACACCAGCGCCACTGTGGTTGCAGGCCCTGCATCAGGCCGGAGAGCAGCATCCATGGTTTCAGGCCTCGATTCAGGCCAGAGAGCACCTACCGTGGTTGCAGTTCCTCCGGCAACTATCTGTACAGCTTTCTCCCTAGAAACTAATGGAGACCAATCCACCTGCCTCCTGAGCTGCTGCTTGTCCCGAGCATCTTGGCTGATGAGTATCAGGACGCCTCTGAGGACTCCAAACATGCACACTGCAATGCACTTGTGTGGGTTCCTGACTATGGTCAGCCCTTCAGTGTGCAGAGGGATGCTTTTGACACAAGAGCTGATTCTCTACCAGCCCAACTTGAAGACAAGTGTGAGGGTCACCCCACATCTTTCACTAGTAGAGGACTATGAGCTGAGCTGGGCTGTGACTGAGAAGGAGTGCTTTGTCACAGCCTGGGACTCAAAGGGGAATATTTACAAACCCCTTGCGCCTCCTTTCGTCCCCCTAACGTAATTGTTTTTAACGTTATGGAGGCATTAAGGAGGCCCCACCGTGCGGCATGTTTACAAAGTAGTGCAATGCATGCACTTCGCCACTTTGTAAGCCCATGCACCACATTATACCTGCAATAGGTATAATGTAGCATGGAGGGGCGTTCCCACGCAGGGAGGCCCAAAAAAATGGTGCAGTGAAATTTACAAGATTTCACTGTGCCATTTTTTCCGTCAGTTTTAACGCCTTCTCAGGGTAGGCGTTAAAGTGGCTCTCTCATAATAAGCCATGGGCCTCCCTGTGCTTTGCTTGACTAGCGCTGTAATTCATGGCCCTAATCCAGCAAAGCGCCACAATAGCATCATAAATTATGACGCGATTGTGCTAACGTGAGCCATGGTGCATGTATAATAAATACAACACCACCATGGTGACATTAGGTGGGTGCAGGGCGATGCAAGAAAAGTGGCGCATCAGAGTTAATGCGCCACTTTCTTGTAAATGTGCCCCAAAGTGTTTTAGACCCAACTCGTAGGAGACTAATTTATTATTCATTTGGACTAGTAACGACTCATTCTGCAAACAAGCTCACAATCTCTGATAGTCTGCAGTCAGTACACCGTCAGACTGCAGGCTAAGAAATGTAGTTAACAAAAACAAGGCCACAAACCTTTTCCATTTATGCCCCCAGGGATTGGTACAACATATTATTTTCCATCTGGACCACTTCAATGATGCTCCAGTTCAGGAAAGAGTTGAAGACTCACTTCATTAAAGACCGCTACCTCACAATGCTTTAGCCATCCACACCCCAGCTACCTTGCCTATCACTTGTTGGCTTCATAGTTTTATAAATACGTTATTTGATACTAAAGCAATAAAAATCCAATCAGTAGAACTGAAGTTATGGATTTTTAAAGTTTAAGGTTAAAAATAGCACCTAAAAAATATAAGCACCAATCATGGACATCTGGCCATGCGAGACCTGGTGAAAGTCAAACATTAATGCTGACCGCGATGGAGTGGGTTTGAATACAAATAGTGGATTGGGCCCGGCCAGCACTTACCTTCGGACTTAGAAAAATGTCTGGAAAGGTAGAAGTTCAGCAGGGCACGGGTGAAGGAGGGAGCGTTGTTGTGGGGTTGCCGTGGAACGAAACCGAAATGCAGATTTTTTTCCTTTGGATTTAGTCGCTGGAATTGAAGTAAAAAATCTCCAGCCGGATGAAGCAGCAGATTGTAGCCGAAGAAATTTCCATGAAATGAGGTCGGATACCCCATTGATGAAGGACCACTGTAATGGATTTGCTGGAGAAGAATATAGCGGGAGAAGCCACGTAGTCAATCTGACTGGCGATGCGCCTCAGACTGATAGGCGAGCAGGTTGGTCCTGGTTTCCTCATGGTTCTGAGAGCACATTTTGACCACATTTTATCTTAGTCCTCAGTTTTGGAAAATGGCCAATGGGCTCAAAACCAAGGGTCCAGGTGTGGATGGAGACCTCTTAGAGGTTTAGGACTCACTCAGGCTGGGTCCAGGTGTGGTTCAAGATTGTCGGGCCTGTTATGTTCATGTGGTTTGGAACAGGAGATCAGCAAATTAGCTCTTGGAGTTCGTTCTGGTAGTCTTGGGTACAGATGTAGTTGCAAGGCTCAACAGCAAGGCTGGCCTCTGGGTGTTCAAGGAAGGCTCCAGGCAGCAAAGCAGTCCTTCCACGCACAGCAGCAGTCTGGCAGAGTACACAGCAGGTCACAGCAGAAGAAAGTCCTCTGAAAGTCCTTCCTCAGGACTTCCAGTAGTGAACAGAAGAGTGGGTCTGAAGGTCCTATTTTTATACCCTGGCGCCCTTCTCCTGAAAGGTGAAAGGAGTTTCTGAAAGGGTTCTTTGAAGTTCTTGGAATTTCCTGACTTCATGCTGACAGCAGTGACAGTACAGGGTTGTTAGGCCTATTTTGAGAAGACGCGGCACAGACTATTCAGATGCAAGAGGGGCTGTGCTCAGCCTCCCCCTTCACCCACCATCCTGCCTGTTGATGGACCATTGAGGCTTAGCAAATCCCAGTATTGTGTGACTGTCTGGGAGGAATTCACAAACTCTAACTGTGAGATACACCAGTCATGTGACCCAAGACTGGCTGTAGGCACAAAGGGCTAAGGGCAGGAAAATGCCAACTTTCTAAAAGTAGCATTTTCAGAATGTTAATAAAAAATCTGACTTTAGCATTAAGGAGGGTTCATCATTACAGTTCCATAGGTGCCAACATGATATATCTACCTCCTCTCAGTTAGGTATTGCAGCTTATTAAATGTAAATAAGGAATCTCCAATGTTATCCTATTGGAGGAGTAGGGATCAAAGTGGTGAAAGGACATGTAAAAGTTAAATATACATGTCCTACTTTTTACTTACACAGCATCCTGCCGTATGGGCTAGCCTAGGACCTACCTTAGGGATGACATATATGTAATAAAAGTGGAGTTTAAAGGTTGGCAAGGGGGTTTAAATGCCAAGTCACATGGCAGTGTGACACTGCATTCAGGCTGCAATGACAGGCTAGGACAAGTTTGAGAGAGTTGCTTAGTTGGGTGGCACAATAAGTGCATCGGCTACATTGGTAGCATTTCATTTACAGGCCGCAGGTATATGGCGTACACTCTACAAGGGAATTAAATATGCCAATTGGGCATTTACAGTGATTTAGGAACCCTATAATAATACAAGGGAAATGAATAAGCTTTGCAGTCTTTAGGCTGGTTTACTGCCATCTGAGAGTTGTTTAGGAAATAATGTCATTGTGTATTTCTAGAAAGAAAGTTAAACAACCCTCAGGAATACTCTCATTATTGGAAATATCTGCATAATAAATAACCAAGTACTCTTTTTTTGGTAATTCTGAAAGACTTACAGTTGGTTGGAGTGGAGTTTTTCTTTATACCTAAAAGAATTGAGTAGTTGACCGATGCTGAAAGCATCACCATTGACTGGATGGGACTCCTATTATATTTTTTAAATGGCTTTTGATTAATTTTTGGTCTGTATTTATAGATTGCCAGGGGCTTCTGATCCAGCCCGGTCTTCTGTCACCTTGTATGTAGGGTCACAGAAAATAAATAGGCAAAGGGCGGGTCTATTATAACTAATTTGAAACTATGAGCGAGCATTGTAAACACAGGTCATAATAATGACTATTGGCCAAATCCTTACTGAAAACTAGAGAGGGCCCCCAAACCTTTTCCTGTACGCAGGGCCACTGGAATTATGAGACATGGGAGGACCAAATTATGCATAAGGGTTGACTAAATTATGCAGAAAGGAAAGGCAAATTGTGCAGCATAATGTGCCACATTTTGCGAAAGGCTTACTTCATTATTTTGTCATTTTTGTATATGTTAACACTGTCTTGGCAAAAATGTCATCCCATTACTATCATTTTTACCTTCGAATACAGCAACAGAGAGGTGACCAGTCAACCAATGCAGAGGGCATTCCACTGCATATCCACATGAGTCGCCACACTTTTAGTAACTTTTGATCTGTTTGAGCTAGACACACTATTTACAAGGCCCTAGCGCCACCTTGCGCTACCCTAGCATTATTTTCTTTTCATGCTAAGGCAGCATTAAGGAGGCCTTTCTCCCACACAGTATTTACAAAGTGGTGCAATATTTGCATTGCACCACTTTGTAAACCCTTGTGCCACATTATGCCTTCGCCAGGCATAATGTACATAAGGGGCCATTCACCTGCAGGGAGGCCCGAAACAATGGTGCATTGAAATTTACAATGTTTCACTGCGCCTTTGTTTCTGTTATTTTCAATGTCTGCTTAGTGCAGGCGTTAAACGGACACACCCAGTTTAACCCCTTTAGTGCGGGCGTCGGCCACTACCTCCCTGGTGCGGGTCACGACCAGTGGGCGACACCAGGGAGGATTTTTTTTTTTTTTTTTTTTTTAGCCCTGGGAGACGCGGAAGAGCTTCCGTGTCTCCCCCTGACCCCCAACCGCCCCTTTGTGCCGTCAGCGCGCCGCGAGGTGCGCTGACGTCACAGTGTTGTTTTCCCCATCAGAGCAGGAAGCGGACAGTCTTTTCTAGGCAGTTGAACCGCCATGAAAAGGCTGGCGGAGAACATGGTTGTAATCAGCAGGGTGGCGCTGACTTCAGCGCCGCCCTGGCTGATCACAACCAAGACCACCGTCAGCACGTCGGGACCAGAGATCCTGGCCGAGACGGTGGTCTTTTGGTGGCCTAACTGCAAGACTTGTAATGTGGCAGTCTGACCGCCACCGTGAGTCTGGCGGACTTAAGACCGCCGGACTCGTAATCTTAATTTTAATACTGTAGTGACACATAGTGAGTAAAACTAAAGTGTGAAATGACATATGGTAATAGCTGGAAGTGGACTGTGCTAATTTTAGTTGCAGTCATAATGGTGTATATTGGCACATTAAACCATGAGGTATGATGTCCACTGGTTGGTGCTTTACTTCCCTGACAGAACAGGTTCTGTGGACTTTGGCATATGCACTGGGCCCTCGCAATTGTCTTATATGGCCAAATGCCTGAATGCATGCTCAAGATACCAAGAAAAGGCACCAGAGGCCACATGTACTAACATCAGGTTTTGTGACTTGCAAATTGATGTACAACAGTGCCTCAAGTAGTGTTTGCAATTTGCAAATGGGTCGCAAGGGACCTCCCTCATTAATATTCATGAGACAGGTCACAATTTGCGTCTGTGACTGATTTTTACATAAAGCAGTTTTAAAAAAAAATGCAGCCCATTTTCCTTAGAGGAAAATGGGATGCATTACAAAAAAAAGAAAAGGTTTCTTTTTGTTTTTTTCAGAATGTTGGTGCCCCCATTCACAAAGAGGAAGGGGTCTCTTGGGAACCCCTTCCCGTTGACGAATGGGTTACCACCAATTTATAATTGGTGGTAACTGCGATTAATTTTGCGACTGTATTCCTGGTTACAAAACAATCATACACCACCCTTCGAGTCACTATTAGGAAGGGACGCCGTTGGCACGCTCCTTCCTAATATCGAGTCACAAACCCATTTTGTGATTCAGTAATAGGTTACTGAATCACAAAATAGGGTTTTGTACATAGGAAAATGCTTTGTTTTGGTCACAAACGGCCTGATTCTTGAATCAGGCCGTTTGCGACCGAAAACAGCTACGTGCATGTGCTCCCAGGTGACAGAAAGAGTGCTGCGACATAACATTTGTTGACCATCATTGTAGTGTAATAAGTCTCGAATCCAAGGTTACCTATTCTAACCTTCTTTTGATGATGCCACGGGTAACTGCAGTTGATGTTCCCTCTCCAGTCAGCAGGAAACTGACTTCAGAGAGAACCCTCACTGCATCATCTCTAAACAATTGAGAACTTATAAGTAGAAGTTATTATGTTAAAGGAACATTGCTTATATAAACACTAAGGGCCTTATTACAAAATAGGCGATGCAGGGGATGCCAGGGCCACTGTGGCAGTTTGACCGCCACACTTCTGGTGGTCAAACCGCCACATTACGACCCTGGTGGTCGTACCACCATGGGACTGCGGTCCCCGCCAGGAGCATGGTTCCCGATGGGCTGACAGCGGTCTGACTGGACCAGCCATGGCAGTGCTGAGTTCAGCAATGCTGTGTTGAGCCAGAGTCCCCTTTCCGCCACCCTTTCCATGTCGGTTCAACCGCCACGGAAAGGCTGGATGAAAGGCAGTGCAGGGGCCCCTCTGCCAGCACCCTCGGAATGCACACTGTCTGCTTTGCGGACAGTGCGCATTCCCAGGGTGCTGTAGGGCTATGGTATTGGCCTCGGCTCCCATAAGGAAGCCAAGACCTATACCGTAGCACAGCTCCTGCCGGGCTGACCGGCGGCAACGTCGTAATACGATGTTCCCACTGGTCAGCCGGGCGGGAACATTGTAATATGATATGGTATGACAGCTGCCTCCTCCCCACAGCTTTGGCAGTCGGGTAATTCTGACCGCCATAGTCGTAATGAGGCCCTAAGATACAACAACCATCCATACAGTGTTCTCAGAGTTTGGTGTCCAGCAAAATTTCTAATGGGAAATTCCATTTTGAAGAGGCGATATAGTGAAAAATGTCCTAATGTATTTTAAAACCTTGACATCATAGAACACAACGTTCTAGACCATCTATTGTTGGATATTGTTAACGACAAAGGGCTAAGTGCAGAAAAACAAGTTTTAGCTTTATAGTGGACGGCACCTTCAAATGTGAGTAAAGAAAATATTTTGGATCCCCCTTACAACAGTTAAACATTTTGACTGATCTGCACAAAAACTGGCCAATGTAAGATATCCACTTATGCATGTTCTTCTCTGAGTGCAGATTGGCCAAGGGGCAGCCAAAGATGTTAGGGGCACACAAATCTAATTTCCTATGGAGAGTGGAATCACCCTTAACAACAGAAGCAGTTGCATTTCAATAATCTCTCTCTCGCTCTATATATATATATATATATATTGATATTTAAACACTATCCATGAAGACATAGGGCTTCATTACGAGTCTGGTGGTCACTAGACCGCCAGACTCACGGATGGCGTTCTGACCTTTGCCAATACGGTGGTCTGACTGCCACATTACAACCCTGGCAGTCGGGCCGCCAGGTTTGCCAGGATCGGAGATCCAAGCGGTCCGGAGGTGGTAGCGGTCCTAATCCACCAGGGGAGGGTGGCAAGTAGCACTGCCCTGGGGATTACGACCCCCTTCTCCGCCAGCAGAATCGCGGCAACCTCCCCGCCAGAAGTTCGGTGGCCGGTGTAAACTGTCAGCCAAACTCATAAGGAGCCCCATAGGGTTTAAGCATATAAATAATTATATGAGAAGGTATCAGAGATGTTGATTTTTAATGGCATGAAAGAAGGAATGTCTCTCAAAAATATTCACTAGACGCCTGAACATCATCTATTAAACCAGCTCAGTTAAGTACGTTTATAAGGAGAAAAAAGTCTTCAACACCTCACGCCACAAAAAAGAAAAAGTTAGATTTGTTAAGCAAAGAAGATATGTAATTATCATCCAGTTGCCAATTACGAAATGGTAAATGTCTGTGACACTGACAAAGTGACAAGGCAAATGTCACTTCATAATTTATTGAAAATGATGGTGAGCTAGTAGAAGTCTGTGCTTTCATTAGAGTAATTGGTCTCAGAGCACCATTGATGTGACTGAGAGGGACAAGTCAGGCGACACTGACCACAGAGGAAACATGATTAAAATTACAAACAGAATTTTGGCAACATCCAGGCAGCCACTGGGTGCCCTTTGTAAAGGGACATGCCATGTAAGGATATAGAGTGATTGCCTGACCTGACTTTTAAAGTGCGAATAACCAAATTACTCATTAGAAAAAAAACAGAATGGCAAAGGTTTAGGGCAATGCCACTGCTATAAATCCACTGGTATTTGTAATCAACTTTTGGAACTCAATCCTACTACTCACAGAGGACCACACACAACACTAGGTTAAACACCCTCTTCATAAAGTCTTCACCTATAGTCAATATCTTTAGCATCAGTGCCTGTGGGGCATATTTACAAGAAAGTGGCACATCAGCATTGATGCAACACTTTTCTTGCGCCCCCCTGCACTCCCCTAACGGCACAATGGGTGCGTCGTATTGACAATACAGTGCATCATGCCGCACAATAGCATCCACATTTTGGGTGCTTTGCTGCACTAGCATCAACATTTTTGAACTAGTCAAGCAAAGCACAGGGAGGCCCACAGGAGATTATGGGTTCATCATTTTAACGGCTGCCCTGAGCTTGAAAAATGATGCCAAAAATACGCAGTGAAATCTAGTAATTTTCACTGCGCCATTTTTTTTGTCCTCCCTGCGTGGGAACACCTCCTTTGCATACATTATGCCTGGCGCAGGCATAATGTGGCACCAGGATTTACAAAGGGGACACAATTCATGCACTGTGCCACTTTGTGAATATGGCGCGGGCAAATTGCCTCCTTAACACAACATTGGCATAAAAAAATGACTCCAGTGTGGCGCAAGGAGGCGCAAGGGGCTTGTAAATATGCACCTATCTTCTTTACTCTGAGTTCTACACGCCACACCCTCCTCTTATGGAGGACTGCAAAAAGCAAGAAAGGCCAACATGGAGGAATGTCTTCTCTTGTTAGGTAATCATAGACCACTGTGACTTGCAGGCACTTGTACTCCAGATTGACCAACAGTATGTGGAGGACTTTTCAATGCTTTCCAGCATGTGGAAGTATTTACACCAGCATGCATGTATACCACCTGTGGTGCTGTGCTCGCACCGCATCTCAGAATCATCCCACCGCGCCGCTATACTTCACTGCCAACTGTCTCGCTGTGCATAAACGAAGCCAGAGGACTTGATGAAATTCAGAGCAGCTCTAATTTATTTAGGCATCTATGACTTTATATGGATGTTGAAATCTCATGATATACAAATATTGCAGCACAAATATTGTGGCATTAAATATTGGGTTTATATAATTACAATGTAAACGATAAAAATATTGTCTACAAAATATCACAGTGCTACATACTGAGATTACATAGTAGTGCCATAATGTAACCAAATCACAAACAGTCTATGCATACTAGAATTTCGAAATAAACACAGTTGTTCGCCATAATAATTGCACTCATAAGTGGGCCCCATCTGTTAATCTTCAGCATCAGTACTCTATCAGACCTTGACTTTCCAACATCAGGTGAATCGCTTCAACAATTGTCCCCATGCCATCAAATCGATGGGTGCACCCTCTTGCATAAGTGCCAACCACATATGTTGTTCTTCTGCCACTCCCCACTCCATAAAGAAACGCATCCAGTATTCGACAGAAAGGTTCCAAGAACTCATCCAGCCTATGGCAACCCTGCAATTAGCAAACACTAGAGCCAGCTGTGCCAATTTGTATGGGATTTTCTACCCCCACCACCACCCCAAGTATGCATGTTGATCAGTGCTTAATTTGTAAATAAAAATGTGCCAGTGCCCAAAGTGCTCCTGTTAAACATGGGGCTGCTGAAATTAAATGTGTGAACACAGAATACTGAGGCAGCGCAATCCTGAAGTCATCTCAGGCCTCTTCAATTCATTTACAGCCACTCCCTGCCCCTTCAGCTCACTCGTGCAGCTTTCTGCTTTCTCCCATTGTGACGCTTTT
Organism: Pleurodeles waltl; assembly: GCF_031143425.1. Classification (NCBI taxonomy): domain Eukaryota; kingdom Metazoa; phylum Chordata; class Amphibia; order Caudata; family Salamandridae; genus Pleurodeles; species Pleurodeles waltl. The sequence goes on from NC_090449.1 coordinate 58,705,246, forward strand.
TCGTTTTTCTCTTCCTCCGTCTTTCCCATATGTATCTTTTGCTCGCAGCAAATGCTTGACGCAGAAGAATAAGCCCCGGCCCTTAAAAATAAGTGTTGGTGCTTAGCACTGTAAACAACAAGCACAAATTAAGCACTGATGCTGTTGGCATTAGGGCAAAACCCAGGCCCAAAGCCTCTACAATCTTGATGACCACCTCCAGCCAGAATAGATGTACCCCCCACAGGACCATGATAGATGCAGGAAGGAGGCATCTCTTTCACCACAGTGAGTGCACCCAGGCCCCCCAGTTGAATCAATCTTGTTAAGATGAGAAGGTGTTATATAATTACATTGCACAAAATTAAAGTGTAGGAGCTTAAATCTATTATTGCACGAGACAGTGCGCACCAACGACAATGCCCTAGCCGAGTCAGCGTCCACTAGTAGTTCCCCCAATTTTTGCTCCCATGCCCGATGCGCTGCATAGATTGCACCAGGCATATTGCCCCCAAAGTGCCCTATAAAATAGGGTAATTAAGGGCCATATGTACGAAAGCTTTTTCCCATAGACACAGAATGGGTAAAATCCTTTCGTACATCTGGCCCTAAGTGTCTCCCATCCCCCCAATTTATCAGCCCACTCACCACCTTAGAGGCTGGTGGGGTGGTCGTGAAATCTTGCCAAACCTCCTGTGCAACACTTTCAAGTTTTTCATGTTGTAGGAATTGGCCTGGGCAAACATGTCCTGTGCCTCCTGAAAGAATAAGAATGCCTCATTAGGGAATAAATCCCCCACAACAAGACATCCCTGCTCTCCAGCGGACCATAGAAATGTGATTGTCAATATCACGGAAAGGAGCGCGGTCTCACACCTTCAGTTCCCTGTCAAAAGGGGCACAACGAAGCACCTTCTTGATGGTCTGTCCCCAGATCTGTACAGTATTGTAAACCAGATAATGAATTGCTTCCACCGATTGGCCACCTCTCATCAGTAGTTGTGCTAATGTATCTGTGCCCAGCATGCCCTCAAAAAGTCACTTTTTGCATGTGTCCAACTCAACCAGCCACCTAGCGGCATGCTGCAGGTGTGCAGCATAGTAATATAGCAGAATATTGGAGATAGCTAACCCACCGTCTTCCAGATCCCTCTGCAGCGTGGCCAGAGGTACCCTGCTGCGATACCCAGCCCAAACCAAAGAGATAGGTAAACTATCCAGGCAAGTAAATAACCGAGGGGCCAATGGAAACAACAAGTTTTGCACCAGATATAGACGGAGCAAGAGGAACACCGTCTTAGCGATATCTGCTCTACCTATCTAGAGAGTGGCAACCTGTTCCAAAGCAAAACCAAGTGCTCCAGACCTGACACGACTCTTTCCACGTTGAGTATCTCATGGGCCACTGTAGTGTGAACAACTCAAATGCCCAAATACCGAAAGCTCTCTAATTTCCAACAGAGGCCCACAACAGGCAAATCATCCAAAGGTCTACCACAAAGTGCACCCAGAGGGAACAGGAGTGACTTATGTGGATTCACTCATAAACCAGAGATGGCCTTAAACTCCCTCACCAGTCGCAACAATAGAGGAACTGATTCACCCGGTGACCGAAGGTACACCAGCGCATCATCAGCATAAAGAGAGATGATGTGAGTGGCAAGACCTGCCTGAATCCCCCAAGGGGCCAGCTCCCCACGCAACAACAAGGCCAAAGTCTCCACTGCTAAAGCAAGAGGAGTGGCAGAAAAGGACACCCCTGTCTAGTTCCCCTGACGACCACCCAAGAATCCAAGGACTCTCCACCCACCCAAACTTGTGCTATCGATTTGGTATAAAGAAAGCAAACCCAAACACAGAATTTGGGGCCAAATCTCATTCCCCGCAAAACAGCTCTGAGGTAGCTCCATTCAACAGTATCGAAGGCCTTTTCTAGATCCAATGATACCAATGCCAAATCTTGTGCCACTTCCATGGTTTCATGCAGAACATGAGCCAGACGGCGTAAGGTAAAGGTTGTGCTTCGGGCAGGTATAAAGCCACATTGGTCTTCATGGACCAATCCCCGAACAACTCAATGCAGTCTAGTAGCTAATATCTTACAAAGAATTTTGACATCACAATTGAACATCATGAGTGGCCAGTAACAAGAGGGTCACTTGAATTACCCCCAGGCTTGAGTATGAGACAGACAATACCCTGCAGCATCGACTACAGCAAAAGACCCCGCACACATGCTTCCTCGAACACTGCCAGTAATTTCTCTTGAAGGAAGGAGGAGTATGTCTGAAAGATATCAGCAGGGAATCCACCCCCCCATGGAGTCTTGGATTTAGGTAATGCCACAACCGCTGCACTTACCATCTTCACAGTGATATCGCTATCCAATTCTCTCCTGCACTCAGGGTACAACTGCGGAAGCTGCAATCACTGCAAAACCCCCTGTGTAGATTCGACAGACATCAATAGGCCAGCCCGAGACACCTTGACTAGCACACCCGCTGAGTTCCTAATATGCAAAATAGGAGCCAATTACATCTCTCGCTTCATGATCCATGGTAGCAACCTACCAGATTTATCCTGTTCCCTTTGTAGTCTCTGTCTGTAAGATCTAAGTGTTAGCTTATCCAGTGTCTCTCAACTCCTACTTACTTCCCTACGCAATCAAAAATGTTTTCTGTGTGGTTCCCTAGTAAGGGATTCATCATTGTACATCTGCCAGTTACCCCTCCCATTTCTTGAGATCATGCTTCAATTGTGTACAAACACTGCACATGGTCCCTATAGATACAGCTGTCATTGCCTCACCCTGCTCGCTGTAGTACCTCAATTTGTGTCCAGACAATTTGTTATTGTGGCGGCCAGTGTCTCACGACATGCAATATCTGTCAGGAAGTCAGAAGGCATGCGCCAGCTGTGTGCCACCCTATCAACCGACCCCCCCAGGGAATGGTCAGATAGGAACCACCCTAAGGCCCATATTTATATTTTTTTTTAGTGCCGCATTTGTGCCGTTTTTTTAAGCAAAATCGGCGCAAACTTACAAAATACAATCGTTTTGCGTCAAAAAGCGGGGCAAATGCGGCGCTAAAAAAGTATATGGGCCTAAGGGCCAGATGTAGCAAGAAAATATTTTGCGAGTTGCAAATTGCGAGTACTAGCGACTCGCAATTTGCAACTCGCAAAATGTAATGCAGAAAGGTGTCTCAGACACCTTCTGCGACTCGCTATAGGGTAGCAAAGACCCACCTCATGAATATTAATGAGGTGGGTCGCAGTTTGCGACCCCATAGCGAGTCTGGGCACTCACGGGGATGGTGGCCTGCTGGAGACAGCAGACCACCATGTCCATGACTGCTTTTTGAATAAAGCAGTTTTTTTTTTCTTTTTGCAGTCCGTTTTCCTTAAAGGAAAATGAACTGCAAAATGAAAAACTTCCGAAACCATTTGGTTTCGGTTGCTCTGAAAAACTATTTTCATTGGCATTCACAAAGGGGAAGGGGTCCCGTGGGGACCCCTTCCCTTTTGCGAATGAGTTACCATCCACTTCAAGTGGATGGTAACTGCGGGTTGGTTTGCGACCGCATTCGCGGTCCCAACACAACTCTGCATGGCGATGCGGTCGCAAATAGGAAGGGAACACCCCTTCCTATTTGCGAGTCGCAGCCTCAAATTGCGAGTCGGTACCGACTTGCAATTTGCGGTTGTGCATCGCGTTTGGCCTTTTGCACCTCGCAAACTGCGTTTTTTGCAGTTTGCGAGGCGCAAAAGGCTTGCTACATCTGGCCCTAAGTGTGTTAACTCCATCACCTGCATGCAATCCAAGCCACCCAATGGAAATCGGTATAAGTGGCTATATGTGTTATGCATCTTTGAGTGACATTTGTATTCTCTGCTCTCCGGATACCACGGACGGTCCCTCACTCCATCCAAGATGCAATTGTAGTCCCCAGCCCAGACAATGGGGGAACCCATACCAATCTCCAGCACCTCTTGAACATTGTCATATAAGGAGCAATCACCAGTTTTGGGTGCATAAGTGTTGAGAATTGTGAGGGGCGCATCATCCAATGTACCCTGCAGGAGCATATGTCACCCCCTGACATCAGCCTCGCTATAAGTATGCTTGAAAGAAACACCTGGGGTCCCCCATATCCCTACTCCCCTGGCATAAGAGGAAAAGGACGCAGAAAACAACTGACCCAAACACTTTTTAGCAAGTTTCTAAGAACTCATCATCCATTGTATGTGTTTCCTGTAAATAGACTATTTGGATCTTATGCATCCGCAGGAATGAGTGCACCCTGTACCGAGTTGTATAGTCTTTCAGTCACCTGACATTCCAAGTCACTATATTTACCTGTCGAACCATAAAATCACTGTGTGTTCTCCCCAGCTGCCAATCACCCCCCACTGCATCCCACGTGGGTGAGAGAAACAGTCTAGCAGTCTCCCCCATATCTCACATAAGAGTTTGCACTGCAAAAATAACAAACAGGCATATAAAGGCATGCACAGAATGAACAAATCCCAACTCCACTTCCCACCCCGGATAAACAGCAGAACAAGAAAAACAAAGCATACTGTAGATCCGTACATGTATATGCTGCCAGAATAAACAGCTTAAATCCGAACTACCCTGAAACTGAAGCTACCACAACAATAGAGGTAGCCTCTCCCACCCCATAAGCTAAGTGTACCATGTCTACACCACTAGCATATCATGCTCCACAAAAATCCAGAACCACTTCTCATATTGTGATATCGTAGGGGCACCGGGGCACTGCATGCCAACAAGTGCTAACCATAACTCCTCTAAGTTCATTGCACACCCTCCACCTCATACCACTTAGGCAAGATACTTCCACCACAACAGTATATTCCATAGGGTAGAGAGTTAAGAGGCAGTTCTCTAAAGGACAAGGCTGTCATCTGACGCTGACCCCGTTCCCTGGTCTAGTGCCTGGGTTAGTCCATGGGGTGCTGACAATAAGCTGGGGGGACCGCTGCCATCATACCATCCTGTTGGATTTAAATTCTTTTGGGGTTACCCTCCCAAGTCACTCTGTGAGGTGTCCATCCGGTCTTTGCTGCGTTGTCTCTAGTTGGAGCTACCAGAACCACCCATTTGCCTCGAATCAGAGAGGGTCCTGCTCAACGCACCCAGTGACGCTTTGTCTCACATATCAAGCCACCTCCAGACCTCTTCTGATAAAAAAAGTGGGACCTGGCCCCCAGAGATGACCTTCAAGAGCTCAGTATAATAACATATATCGCACAATCATGTACACCTTATTGGTGTAGTCAGGGTAAATGGAAATTTTGTGATTTTCAAAAACAGCATTGTCAGTTTTCCAGGCCACCCGCAGGATACAGTCCTGATCCCTGTAATTCAGAATGCGAACAATAATGGCCCATGGAGGTGTCCCAGGCCGAGAAGGAGCAACAATCGACCTGTGTGCATGCTATTTTATGAACATGGTGGATAACCCCGTAGGGCACAGCACATCTCTGATCCATCGCTCCACAAAGACCTCTGCGGAGGACCCCTCTGCACGCTTTGGAAACCCAAGAAGGGGGACATTAATATGTGGTGACTTACCCTCAGCATCCTCTATCCTCACCTTCAGAGCTCCCATTTGGAGGTGACCTGTGCTAATTGCTTTCACACAGTGGTGACCCCTGTCTGTATCTCCACAATGGAGCCCTCCACCACCCTGACCTTATCAGATATCTTCCTGAGGTCTATCTGGAGAAGATTCACCTCCACAGCCACTGTCTCTGTTTTTCCTTCAAGGGCTACCCTTGAGCCCTGAATCTCTGCAAGAAGTTTATCACAAGATGGCTCCTCCACGGATGCAGGTGTGGTCTGTTCATCTCTCAGCCCACTGTGTCACTGTTCTCCGGCACTGAGTAAGATGGGTGAACGTAATGTTCCATAGTGTTGCCCTGCAATGAAGCCACCTGCTCATGGTGTCCCATCACTGCACACACCAGAAGAAAGGAGGATGGAGGGTCACCTGCCCCACAGAGCCAGGTGCGCCACACATAGATTTCAAAGGTACACAATGCCTCTCCACTCTGCAGCAGGAGTAGATCGAGGGACTACCTGCCATGCAGACGTAAACAGTGGTCAATGGGGGCAGCACCTACTGCAAAATCCAATGGAAGTGCCACAGACCCAGGGCTTCACCATGCGCCACACACCTCCCAGAGTGTGACAGACACCTGCGCTATTGTGGTATTCAGCCAGCCGAGCCCTCCATCTGGTCTCCCTCTCCACCAGCCGCTCACCAAGATATCACATTTCACAGTCACAGTGTCCTCATGGAATTACCAGTCCCTTCGTACCCCTCAGTGACAGGATCCATGCAGGGAAAGGCCACAAGAGTCATCCCAATGTTCATGGCTCTTCCATCACCTCCAGCATGCCACTCACCAGCCCCTGGCAGGCTTCATCCTGGGGGCCAGCCAGGCCACTCCAGCCACAGTGTGGCACAGTGCTCCGCCTCCTGCCTCGGGGGCCAAGATCCGCCGGCTCTGCCGATGTCAGCCTCCACTGGATCACATTGCGCGGGGGCCGATACCATGGACCACCAATAAATGAGGATATGAGGGCAAGATCCTCCTACGCTGGGCCTTCAGAGTCTTCATCGGGCCCCCCTTGCAGGCCTGATCAGCAACGTGCTCCCCACTTTTTCAGGCAGGGGTCGGCCACTTCTCACCTCTCCCTCTCCAGACATAAGAAGGTGTACCCCCCCGCCACATGGGGCGGAACACTGGACACTCCCACCACCTCCTCCGAGGGATCACACCGCAGGCCTCTCCAGGCCAGCCAACTGCCGGCCTCCACACGGTCCCGGACCGACGCCCCTTACCACAGGTCTGCCCGGCTCCCTGCCTAGGTGGGGCAAAAATGCTGTAGGGGTGGTAGCTCTCCAATTCCCACCCAGGGAGGTCCTCATAAGGGGCAGACACAACAGGATTCTGCAGGATGAGGCCAGGGCGATGAGAAGCTTCCTAGAAGCGTGGCCCGCCAGCCCGCCTGGCATCTTGCTTGGATACGCCCCTAAAACAATCCATATTTAAATTAAGTATTTAAAAAGTAAAACTAATAAATCAAATAATTAAAACAATTTTCAATCACACCTATGTTTTATATACATATATAATAAAATAATAAAATAATAAAATGATGAAACAATATACAATTATACAATATAATTGTTAAATTAACATTACATTTTAAAACATTATTGAAATTCATATAATTCAATTTGATACTACATACAATAAAAGTTTCACATTGCATATTCCCACTTCAACCTAAGTAATAGCCGGGAAAGTGTTGGAGTTTGGTAAGGGTCAGATTTAATATATACACTCCAATCCAAGCAACAGTTGGGAAATATTGGACAAAATAAAAAAAAAAATTATAAATTAGTTTTAAAAACTCAATAACATTCATAAAATAGTTACATTATTTTTTTAATTATTTACATAAACAACCAAAAAAATCCTCTGAAAAAATGCTTAAACAAAGTAAGAAAAATGTACTTATGATTAATTTACGAAAGTAACTTTATGTACCAATTAAAAACTCTTAAAAACATTTACAGTAAAAACACTTAGCAAAGTACTCCCCTCCAATCTGGCCAACACATAAAACATTGTGAAAAAATGACAACGAAAATATAAAACATTACGTTAAAAGAAATACATTAATTTAATCAAATTAAGAAGTGTCATCAAGAGTGAATTTAAAAAATGCATAATTAAAATATTTTAATAAAATTTATTAAATAATATAAAAAATGTGTAATTTATAAAATTGCTAATTTAATTAGCAAGTACATTTAATACACTGAACACAACATGTATACAAACTGTAATATATATGTGAATACCCTCCCATCCTATGCCCCTACAAACCCACCAATTCACTAATAATTTTAAAGGAAACTCAAAAACAAGACTTTGAAAATATTACCAAAACTATAAAAGAACTACCCAAAAAATTACAAACAAATATAATTAACAGATTTTTCACTTAAAACACATTAAAACATAATACATACAGAAAACATTACAAAATAATATAAAATCGATATTATATACAAGTATATTTAAAAATACGATATTTTATACTCAAAAGTATAAAATCCTTACCTTCAGCATTCTGGATTGCAATATCCTTGTCACCATGATATTTTTGGCAATACTTGTGTTGACACAATATTAACATGATGTGCCATATTTATCAAACCCAATCAGGTACATCAAGATTTAATTTGATTGTTGAGACATTTGTAAGTACTTTGTATTGTGTGATATGAAATTGTCACCCAGCACCTGCACTGCATCTAATAAGATCATCCACCATCCCTCATGCCATGTGAGTAGGGTACCGATCTGACATGTATTGCTGCTGGTCCAATTGCTGCGGCCTGGTGTGGACTGCCATCAGCGCTGTTCAGGATTTATGTATTTATTTAAATAGTTATTGGTAGAGGTCACATCGACCCCATGGCATTTTGGTGCTAAGAATCCTAGAATGCAGGGAGAACAAGGAAGAAGATAGGGATGTTCTTGAAAGAGCTAGCACTGTAAGCTTCTCTGGAGCTGAGAATGTTTCACAGTAGAGCGCTGTTCAAAGGGTAGGGTTCCAGCCCTCTGAAGACACGACTACTAACACGACTACCACTGTGATCAGGCAATCGGCAGGAGAAGCAGAGCTACTTTTCTCATGGGTCTTTCTGAGTACATAGCACTGAAAGGACCACATTGAAAGCCTAAAACTAAATGTGATGGTTCATTGAAAGCCATTGAAGCAATCTGCATGGGAGGAGATGTGATTGCATTTACATAGACTGCAAACCAGTCTACCGGCCATATGCTGCAACCTCTTGAGCTTAACAGCCAGATTTGCAGAAACACTTTGATAAATGGCATTTCAGAGTCCCCACAACTCTTAGGGCCTGATTATGAGTTCGGTGGACAGGATGACCTGTCTGCTGAACGTCTGACGGGGAAGCTGCCACCATACTGGCTACCTCCCTGTCGGGCCAATTAAGACTTTCCCGCTGGGCTGACATCAGCCTGTCAGCCCAGCGGGAAAGTGGCAGCAGCATTGTCGCCAGCTCGTAATCGAGCCAGCGGCAATGGTGGCGACCGCAGGATGCACCAGCACCCTTGCAATGCTCACTGTCTGCACAGCAGAAAACCTGCACTGCCCATGCCAGTCTATTTCTAAGGTGTCCTATATCACAACCTTCCAGTCAGTGCTTAATTTGTAATAAAAAAAAGAGCCTGATTTAGATATTGGCAGATGAGTTACGCTGTCACAACAGTGACTGATATCTTGTCTGCCGGAATATAAATCTCATAGGATATAATGGGTTTTATATTTCGATCGAGGGGATACCTGTCACCGTTGTGACGGAGTAACTTGTCCACCAAGATCTGAATCAGGCCCTAAGTGCCCGGGCCCTTCTCAGGAGGCCACTGCTGCTTGCACTACCGATTGCCCCTTCCAGCACTGACAATGGCAGTATTATAACTACACACCATCACACTCTTACAAGTGTCACTATTCCAGTCGACTCAAGGCTATAAGATTGGTGTGGGCAGCAAGTATTATTGAGTCTTAATGTACATTGAAGTATTAAATACTATTGTTGTGGTGATCTAAAAATCAGAAAGACAGCACCAACATGTGGTGGACTTTCATTAGTGCCGGTGTTGAGAATTCAGTGCCTGTGCTGAGCGCCGGAAACCACCAACTCAAATTAAGCACTGCTACCAGTAAAACACAGCAAATAACTGTACTACTAGACCATAACTGCAACCAGTGGAAGTACACCAGCTGCACCTGCACACGATGCAGACTACCAGTATCATGTTCCCGTTACTCCTGCCAAAGACATAGAACAGCCCATCGGAGAATGGTTCCAGTCTGCATGGAATTCATTTGTGCAGGATAAATGGCCACATATTGCCACCTCCACTTTGTGCCACAAAACTGTGACACATGGGAAACCTTGACCATGAGATTGGCACCATTGTCAATGTTAAAAATAAAACACAAAATGTCGGAAAGACTAAAGTCCAACTAGCGTTTAATGCAAAATAGCAGAGCAAAATAATTGAAGACAATTGTCATTTCAACTAACTAGGGCTCTTGATGGTAAACAGTCAGTCAGAGCACATCGCTAAAATACACAAACATTAAACCAGTGTATAAACGTTTTACATCAATACAAGTCATTGTATCTTAATCACGTGGCACCAACTTGTTACTCTCAGTGAAAATGTATTTAATGTGCAGGTGTCAGGATCTTCTCCCTGAGGAAGTGCTGGACATCCTTGTGGAGACCATATCATTCATACATAAAATACTAAGCTCATTATTGTCGTAAAATCCTGCTTTTAATTGACTAGTTCGAAATTGAGGCTGCACTCTAGAAAATGTGCAAATGTACAACCCTAGGCCTTCTGCTCCTACTTGAGCCATGAAAATTTGCAATCAAATTTAATGTCACAGGAAGCTTCAAACAACTATAACACAAAATCCATAGCTGATTCTGAAATATTGGTACACTTCTTGATATATCCATGCTAATTAACTCTGTACTACTCATCAGCATATGAACAAGTTACAGATAGGATTTAAGTTTCCACATCAGACAAGGTAGTTGCACACACAATGATGCCCACTGCAAGCAAACACTCAGCAGCATGTTGGCACTTACAGGTATCAGCATCCTATTGACTGTCACTGAACATAGCAAATGGCACATCTCCTCTGCCAGTACCAGCAACACAGCACAGAGCAATCACCTTTGCATGCAGGAGTCCATCCTCAGCAGATCATTGCAGTCATCACCAGAGCTACACTGGAATATGACTAATGGCAAACTGGTGATAATGCTGCCCATTAACCGCCTGCATACTGTTGTTCTGGAAACCATGAATTTCTGGAACCTGAAATAAGCGCTGAGCTCTTTTCATAGATTTCTTATCAAAGTTTCTTTCATACAAAGACGTATTACAGTTTTCTGAGCAAATACGTCCTGTCGAATTGGATGGGCTCTGTGCCATACTTGTTTAACCATTATGACAATTTTATCCCATCGATCATTAGCACTAAATGGTTCACCTTGATTTATAAATCACAGTAGTTTCTTAAGACCATGCACAATCAGCAGATACAATATAAAATATCAGTCAACAACAATTAATGATTATGAGTTTCTTTGCGATTTTGGTGGTCCTGGGACCGCCAATGCCGGGGTCGGACCGCTGCACTCCAGGCGGTCTGACTGCCACATTACGACTCTGGCAGTCTGACCACCAGGGGACCACTGTCCCCACCAGGAACATGGTTCCTGATAGGAAGACGGTGGTCAGAGTCGCCGCACTGATCACAAGTCCAGTTTTCACCAGCCTTTTCATGGCGGGCATTCCGCCATTGAAAGGCTGACAGAAACACAGTTGTGGGCAGTGCAGGGGCCTCCCTACAAAGCACCCTCAGAATGCGCACTGTCTGCTTTGCAAGGGTGCTGTAATGCTATGGTATTGGCCTCAACTCCCTTAAGGGAGCCAAGACCAAAAGCGTAGCACTGTTCCCGCCGAGCTGACTGGCGGGAACGTCATAATACGATGTTACTGCTGGTTCGCCCGGTGGGAACATCGTAATACGATGGGGGTGAGGCAGCCGGGATGACGCACGCCTCATCCCCGCAAGTCTGGCGGTCGGCTCGTCCGACCGCCAAACTCGTAATGAGTCCCTCTGTTTCACATAAACCACAGAAATCCAATTTTATTAGCTCAATCCTCTCTAACTGCTAAAGTAGCATGACTTGTGTACAATATGTACAACGTTATGCTAAGCAGAACTCAAACATATATGAAAACATATTGTAATAAAATTAAAAGGTGTATCTCTTTTATTCTGTTCATTAGAGCTATTTTTGCAAACTTCTCTTTTCAAGCTCAGTTTCATTTTTATTCTGTGGTCATCCCATATGGCACGTGGAAGGTTTTCCCATCAAGTAAGAAACCTGCAGAACAGTAGTTTGCACTACATATGTATTATGTGAGTACCTCACTACGAGGCTCTTTAAGACAGAAGGCACCAAGCTTTTAAAAATGTGAAAAACAGGTTTTGTTCGTACTCCAAGCATTGTTTGTATATAATTTCTAGCTATGACACTCTATGATATAAACATGACATTTCATAAACTATGGATAAAAACTTTACATACTTAAACAAGAATCATTCATTCCACCCTGTTTAAAATGTAATTAAATGTACACTTTTTGGTTCCTGGCATTGACAAGCAATTCCACCCAATTCATTAGGGATTATTAACACCGCCTGGACTAACTTCCCACCGCTCTTCTGCCTCAGTATAGCAACCAGGAGGTACAAGGTGACTAGATGACACCAACAAAAGACCAGGAGCTGCACTCCATCCCACATCCAGTGCTCCCAGTAACATAAGACCGAATTCCATGTTGAGACCTACAAGCAAGTGGTAGCTTATGCGGCAAATGCGGCAAGTTCACAACTATACAGAAAACACCACTGCAGTAGATCTGCATAGTTTTAACTGTCCTCACAATATTAAAAAATGTATATTTTATTCGAGTGTAGGCAGGTCTTCAGATACAAGGTTTGTGTATCCTCCATCATACAAATGAACTGTAATCCAATTAGCAGGCAGCAGGAAAGGCAGGTTGCATTCCAGATGTGGTGGCACCCCCTACTCACTTCCACAGAAAGCTTCATGTCCTGACCATGGAAAAGTCCTCCAGAAGTACTTTTTTAATGCAGCACAGTAAATCTCCTCTGGGTATGGGGGATGTGAAACATAATGTGCAATGCCCTATGAAATCACAAAGACAGACATTTGCAACAGATGGAAAAAACAAGTTTAATGCAAAAATAAAAGTTAATAGGCTATGTCTTTAATAATTCAGAAAGCTGCGCCAGCTCTAACAGTATCCCCTGATTTGATGAACGGTATCTCAGGTGTGAAATGAACCAGATGGTCTGCCATTTACAAATGTTTAAGGTGAACGCCAGACAGGGTTTTTAATATCTTAAACAAACATTAAACTGGAGCACAAGCAAATTGTTTGTCCAAGGTGCTTGTGTGTGTATAAAGTGAAAGCCAGAGGGGAAAGTTTAAATGCTCATTAAATCATGGGCTTCTGGGCAGAGGCATTTTTAATGCAATATATTTGTTTTGCACATTTTTGTACATTAAATTTTGATAATTCTGTTTTAGGTTTGCCACGACTGGTAAACCCACTGGAGAAATTGATTGAATGGATGAGTAATACTGAATCCCAAGAAAGGGCACACACGTCAACATCACATTGTAAAGTTCAGGACACGTGGCTAGATAGGGTGTGTGAACCCATATCCAACATGATTGGACGAAATATCACCATGATTAAAATGTATATCACTGCTGCTGAGAAGGCCATTTGTTACTATGAGATGCTATTAAATGCGATACTAAAATCTCTTATTCTTGTTCTAATTGAACTCTAGGCAGCATGTGACACTTAACCACCTTTACACTGTTCACAGCACAGGCTCCCAGGGGAACACATACAGGGTGCTACACTTGGTCCGCTCCTACCTTCCCATCTGATGTGTCTCTATTTACAAGTGCCTTTTTCGCTCTCTACCAACTCTTTAATTTTTAGGGTTTCCCAGGGTTATTTCCTGGGACAGCGCCTCTTCTCTCACAATAATGCTTCTCTTAAGGGCCAGATGTACTAAGGGCCTTATTATGAGTGTGTTGGTCCCGTCAAACTCACGGAGAGCCGAGCGTATTACAATGTTCCCGCTGGCCTGACAGGCAGGAACATTGTAGTATGCAGTTCCCACCGGGTAGTGCTACGATATTTAAGGAAGCCAAGGTCAATACAGTAGCACACAGCAACCTTAGAATGCACACGGTCTGCAAAGCAGACATTGCCCATTCCGATGGTGCTGGGCAGAGGGCTGGGCATTCTGATGGTTCTGGGCAGGTGGGGCCCTTGCACTGCCCTTGCAGTGCAGGCCACCCCCTGTGGTCCTCGGCAATGGCTTTCTGCTAGTCTTCTCATGGCGGGAAAGCTGAGTTGTAGTCAGTCAGGCAGGGCTGAATTCAATGCGGCCCTGGCTGAGTACAACTCAGATGGCCGGCGGAGACAGTGGTCTTCTGGCAGGTCCGCTTGACAGAGTTGTAATGTGGCGGTCCGACTGCCACAGTTGCGTTATTCCGACCGTCATGGCAAAGCTGGTGGTTTTTGGACCGCCAGCCTCGTAAAGATGCCCTAAGATGGGATTTAGTAAAAGTGGTCACAAATTGTTCACCGACTTTAACTGAATCTATTCTGTTTTTGTGAACCGACTTATGTACTAATAGGTTGATTTACAAAAATCTGATTCCTAGTGGGTCACAATTTTACCCACCTCATAAATATTAATGAAGTAGGTTGCAAATTGTGACCCATTATGAATCGCAGCCATCACAGAGATGGCAGCCCACTGAGGTCGGCAAACCACGTAGTCTGTCATTGTTCATAAATAAGGCAATTTAAAAAAAATGCAACCAGCTTTCCTTAAAGAAATATGGGATGCATTTAAAAAATTTAAATGGTAATTAACATTTTGAAGAATAGGCAGTGGTCCATAGGACCATTTCCTATTCTTCAAAATATTTTTTACAACCGTCTCAAGGGGGAAGCGTTCCCTTGGGGACCCCTTCTTATTTGCAAATTGCTTACCACACATTTGTGTAGTTGGTAAAGCATTAATGTTTTACAACCTTACTTTGGTTGCAAAACATTAATACATCCTATGCCAAACTGATATTTGACAGTGACTCCCAAATACGCCTCTTCCAAATACTGATTCGGTAATGTAGTCACAATTTGTGTTTATTACACACTAAAAAAACTTTTTGCGATAGCCAATGGCCTGATTCTGTGAATCAGACCTTTTGTGAATGTAATAAAAGCTCGTACACCTGATTCTTAGTGTTTTAAAAAAGCCACTTGCCTTCTTTCTTCACCTCAGTGAAGATCATACACATTTTATCGCGGTTTCATCTTTTTATCACTTCTCTACTCTCCTATCCCTGATAGTCAGATGTCCATCCTCAACTGTTTTTCTCTCTACTCTCTCGTTATGCACTTAGCCCTGTTCATCCTACCTCCACTCCATTGTGGTTGACCTGAAACTTCGCCTACCTTCTGGTCCTGACCAAGAACAAATGGATTTTTTTCAGGGTGATTTTTGCCTTAAATATTTAATCATTCATGACTTAGTTTTCCCTTATCTGACTTTAATGATTTTGTGCCTTTTTGCCTTTTGACTTTTTCCTTTTTCTATTTTTCTAAATTGGTTAGGGAGTTCCATTGTGTAGTTTTCTTGATTTTAACATTATTGATTCTGCTTTATCTTATCACACGTTTTACTGGGAAATGGCCCGCAGACTATGCCCTGGGTACCAAGGGTCGAGCAGATGTTCATTGAGTCTTGTGTTGAGACTGGTCCAGAATGTGCTCATTATGTTGGGAACCATCCTCCCTTCCCAAATTAATAACACACTTTCTGACATTGTTGGTCAACAGTGCAATAGGACGTTGTCTAGCATGTATCGCTTAGGTTTGAAGGATAAGATTTCTCTAGATGCAGCATTTAAAAAAAAAATGTATTGGCAAGAAGTATTTTTGATTCATACATTTGTTTTTTAATCAGGTTAATGCACCTTGATGTTTGTCTTTGGGAACATGGAGGTGGGTCTGTGTGTTCTGGCTCGCCTTACTGCGGTGGAAATGAAGTCCATGTGCAACGAAAGGAAACTGCGAATAGGTAGGACTATCAGGAAGGGGTAGAATGAGAATCCCTCCAAGGCCTCTGAGGAGGCCTGCTGGGCACAAAATTTCTTAGAGGAAAATGTGGGATCCTCTCATTGCACCAGTGCAAATGGAGGATTTACCACAAGGAGCAATTCCCAGGGCTGAGGACAGTGTGTCTTTCTGCAGTGTGTCCCTATTAGAACTGAATGCTCGTAGACAGGTCTTTGAGGAGAAGAAGGTTGAGAGGTAATTAAAGCATGACCTGGATTCCCCTGCCTTGGGGGAGAAAGAGAGGCCCGGGCTGCCCAGCAGGAAAAGGCAGCAGTAGCTCTTGATGAACTGAGGCAGGCAGCTGAAAAGTAGGAGACAGCTGCAGCTCTGGCTGTTGAGAAGAAAGGAGAAGTATGAAGAAGGCAGTCCTTTGGGGTGCAACAATCTGGCTTTGGAGGACAGGATGAGCATTCTGGCCCATGAAAGAAGCTAGAAGATGATGGACCTGAGCATCAGTCTAGTCAGGATAGTGGCTGCACCAGGAGATTCCCATTGAAAGGGCCAGTCACACTGTAATATTCCTAAAGATCTTGTGCCTATCTGTGTGATTAGGATGATATAGACAATTGATTTGCTGCTTTGGTGGATGTCTTGTGAATCAAAAAGTGGAAATAGAAGCTTGTGAGTTAGCTTTTGGAGACATATGGCTATTCAGGGTGGCACACCCTAATTACCTGAAGGAGTCAGAGAAAGTTCAGGATCAACCCACGAAGGCCTCCCTAATTCCCAAGACAGGCCTTGCTCTTGGAAACCATTGCCTGAAATTTAGGGATACTCCAAAGTAGTCACAGCAGTCTTGGGAAGATTTTGTGGATGTGCCATTGAAGGCAATGGAAAGTTTGGTGAAGGCCACCAAGGTAAATGACTTTAAAGCAATGAACAAAATGCAGAGGTTGTAATTGCTACAGTTATATAAGTATGTGCTATTTTTTATAACTACGGTATAAGTAATGTCAGAGTTTTGTAAAGTGTTATGAAATTAGAAAAGGTGTCTTTGTGACTATCATAATGTTGTTTAACTGATATGTTTAAAGGAAAACATTTTCATAGAATATCATTAAATAAGTGTTGAATAAATACATAGGTCAAGAAAATGTATTTACTTGACCATAAATATAAAGTGTTTTTGCATGATCACCGCTAGTGTATTCTGTGTTTTATAAATTTTAGAAAGTGTCCATTTCTCAGCTCTTGCTGCCCTGTGTGCTTCTAGACTATCTCCAATACACGTCTGAAATGGGCTAGGTGACAGCTACACATGAGCTTTCCCTCCAGACACCTGCAACACAGGATAAACCACTGCATCTGCATACATCTGCATACTGATGGGTCTTCCTGGGGAAGAGGTTGGGAAGGGCTCACTCTAACACTTCAAACTGTAGTGACCAAAGTCCACACAAAGGGACTGATTACCTCCTCCTGATAGTTTGGAGCCAGGGTTGAGCTTAAAGGGGGACTTGTGCACTTCACAGAAACCTTTTGAAGTCATCACCCACATCAAAGGCACTTTCTAGTATAAGAACTGGGTCTCTGACCAACTCAGGTAGTACACTTCTAGACTCAAGGAAACTCTGCTGGGGTAAAGGCTGCTGTGCTGGAGGATAACCACTTTGCTGTGCCTGACAGTTTGAAAGAACTGCTGACCTGCCTTGCTGAGCTGTCCTGCTACCTGCTGATCTCTGCCCTGCCACTCAAGACTCAACCATCACATCTAGAGTGACTCCAAGAAGTTGCTGATTCACCCACGGCTCTAAGCCAGGTCTCTGGGACATCAAAGACCTCAAGCGCGGCTTCGTTACAGCTTGTTGCTCATCTAACCAAGACATCACAGCGGCTTCGGTGCAGTTTGCCGCTTATCAAACCAAAATTTCAGTGCAGCTTGGTGGCAGCTTGCTGCTCATCAAACCAAAGTTTCAGCACTGCTTCGTTGCAGCTTGCTGCTTATTTAACCAAAGTTTCAGAGTCGCCTTGCGGCAACCCACTGCTCTTCTCACGAGGACTTTGGAGCAGCCTCGCACTAACCCATTGTCCATCTCACCAGGACTTTGGCCCAGCTTCAGTGAGGGCTGCCACCTGTGTTGCCAAGTGAAAGAGACATGCTGGCCTTCCCCAACCGGTGAGTCGGCTGGGGCACAACCCGCAGCCTTGCCCTCATGCCGGCCCAACTGAGATCACTTTGCCTCAACCTGTGGCTGCGGCGCTTCCTTCCCGGGCTGATAGGCCGGAGCGGTCTTTAAGCTTTCTCTGTGCTCTCTGCATACCAAGGACCCATCATCCCGGCAGCTCCCAAAGTGTCCTGATAAGCCTATCTTGCGCTCCTCGCATAAGGACACCTGTATTCTCACACAAGACCATAAAGTCTCTTAAACAAGCCTCGTACACAGTGTGCTTAATGCGATATCTTTTAAAAGTGAATACACATTGGATTTTTGTCCTTTTGGTCGTGATCTATTCAGATAAATAGTCTCTATTTTTTTAATACACCCATGTGGAGTACTTTTTGTGGTGTGTTATTGTGATTACTGCATGTGTTTTGCACAAATACTTTACACTCTACCTTCTAAGTTAAGCCTGTCTGCTCTGTGCCAAGCTACCAGAGGGTGAGCACAGGTTAATTTATGTTGTGAAATTGAGTCACCCTGACTAGGATTGAGGTCCGTACTTGGACTAGATGCATACCTCTGCCAACTAGACACTCAATTTCTAACACCCATTGATCAATTCAGAAGGACACCTCTGGCTGATTGATCCAGTGATTCTTTTTTCAATAGACCCTTTGAGATGCTTTGCAGCATGTATGGAGATTTCTTTGATAGATGTCTTCTCCAGATGTGAAGATGGGGTGCTCCTCTCCCAGTGTTGACTTAAGCCATCCGATTTAGATTATTAGTTCACCTCCTATTACCACACCAATAGATACATAATTGATATGAGTGAACCCTTTGTGCGGCCCAGGAAATCTAAGTGGGTCATAATTTAAGAACTCATCTGAGCTTGTCAGGGCTATTTGAATTCTCACCTTCTTCTTTATTCGATCTATACATTATGCAATATAAATACTCTCTAATAAATAGTTTCCATTCTGAACATTTTGCATTTTGTGGAAATGCTATTGATAAAATATGAAACTATTATTTTCATTGTGGGTGTAGGCTGAATACACTATTACTAGAGCTCCTTCAAAATCTTAATTTATTCCAGTGAATCTAACATTATTGTCAGCAATAATGGCAAATGAAACCTTTGAAATAGTTAAATAAATATGTGATGATGTTAGAACAAGTTTCCTGTGCCTGTTCTATGAAGTGATTTCATGACCTATGGTCAATTGGGGAACACTCTGATTGCAGTTTACAAGTTGTAATTGTCTACAAAGGAAGGTGTGGACAGGCCAGTTCAGAGACTCTTTGACAGATATTCTTATTTTAAAGTGTAGATTTGGCAACTTCCTGCACCACAAACATAATTCATCTCTCTTCCTATGATGTGACTCCTATCCTTATATTGTGTTTGGCAATGTATTGGGGGAGACATGTTTTTTAATGCACATATTTGTGGTCAAAATATGACCCTTAGTCATTTACATATATTAGACTTCTAGTTGTTTGTGAGTTTACCCTTTCTATTGCCCTTCTTCTTTAACTCACCATCAACCAAGATTGACCACCACATGAATGTGGGGACCCCTACTGTTTTGCCTTCAATTGCCCTTTTGGGCAGCCTAAGCACAACATCATACCAGCTCATGCTTCTTGTTGTAGGAAACATTCCTTTTCTTTTCTAGGCAAGTAACCTTATTGTGAGCTTGGAAGTAAACATTTACCAATCACTCCCTTTCACCAACTAATATCTAGAAAATCCATGTTTTTATATCCTGCTTCCCCAGTATCTGAAGCTTCTCCATGTTGTGTTTCATTCTTAGCTTGGAAAGATCTTTGTCATTTCTGCCACTTTGTTAGAGTAGTACCTGGAATGACTGGGACCAAGTTAGACTGGTGGCCCTGGATTGGGCCAGGACAGTGTGATACCTGGAACTTCTGAGCATGTGAGTCTGCCCTCTGATCAGGCCATTGCTGTGGGAAAATCTTCTGTTGCAGCAGCAGGGCAGACCTCTTCAACAGAACATGTGAAATCGACACTTCCATGCACGGGGAATAAGCAGCATCAGTTGATGGCATTTGATTTGCCAACTGAAGGTCTGGATGTGATCCTGGCTTCCAGGAACCCTTCCAAAAAGTCAAATTATGGCACGAGCTTCTAAAGGTGAGGAAATCACAGCTAGAAGTATACACCAGAAGAGCAAGTTACTTACTTTTGATAACACTCTTTCTGGTGGATATTCTAACTATATATCCTTCCCTGCTGTGTCACCTCTCCGTTCTGTGGAGTGGCCTCTTTTTACTATCTAAAAAGGTCCCAAATCAGAGATCTGCACACTGGTACTGGCATTCAGTTTGTGGTCCATATCAGAGGGTATGAAAAGAGTAAAGCAAGCAACTGATGTTGGTGAGCAGGGTGGTGCTTCTATACAGCTCTGCTTGTCACTTCTGGGGTGAATCGAAGCCAACACAGAGCCACATTGGGGCCATCTGGCGGCATGCAGGAGCGCTTCTATGAAAACGTCTGAATCCAGGCTGCTGCCTGGGGAATATTCGAAAGGTGGGGAATCTGCATTTAGATATAGTCTCCACCAGAATGTGAGATACTGAAGGGAAATAACTTATCTTTCTTGTGTAGAGCAAATCTATAATCATTTGCTTGGATCTCACACGTGTGACTTGTGAAAGATCTTGAAAAGTGTTTCACTGCTCTTTAAATCTCGTGAACTATATACTACCTCGAGCACACTGAATGCCAAGAATCTCATCTTTAGGCTTCGGCTCTCAAGGGGTAGTGAGGGTAAGCTGCCAAAAATGACTCTTGCAGGGTGGTGTAGGACAGAAACTGAGAAACAAGTCAAATACGAATGGCACACATTAAACGGAAAGTTCAAGCAGTGACATCAGATTTGAAAAATGTAAGACTTTTACTTACTTTGAAAGGTTGTAGTAAGTTATGTTCATACATATAATAACTTGAAATTCTGGTACCTCTAAATATGCAAAAAGCAAACGTTCCCAGGATTGTAGTAGTGCGACGTAACTGAGTTGTCTGGTCTGAGCGAGTCATAAGATGTTGTTAGGCATTCATCGGAACATGTAGCTGCAACCTGAAGTTTCAGGGTTGACGCTTGACTCTTCACAAGCCTTTAGAGCTCTCTAGGTGCAGTTTGCAGAAAGGTGTATGGCGGAGGACTCTTGTGGGCACGTAAAACTAGCACACAATAATAGCTCTCTGGTGCTAGGACATTGGTTGTCTCTGTACAAGGGCCCCCCGAATGGGCTGAAGGGGCCTATGATACAGAACTGCTTGTGTATTTTTGCAGGATGATTGAAGAAATAAAACAGATACTGCGGCAACAAGGCATCCTGCTAAGCCAACCTCTCCCACCCCACTTTTTGATTTAAAAAACTTCTCTGAGCTAGCAGCCAAAAATATGATTTTACACAATATGCTTCATTATGGGTTGTTAGATTTTTCAGAGACAGCTTTGAAGCACTGAGTTGGTGAATGAGAGAGGAAATAAACAAATGGTCTGTGGAAAAAGAGGGAACACATGGAAGGAGTATGTGCCTTTGGGGCTGAGTTAGGGCATCATTATGAGTCCGGCTGTCTACTGATCGCCAGACTCGCGGTGGCGGTCGGATTGCAGTCAATGCGGCGGTCTGAGCGTCGCATTATGACGGGAGCCGGAGACAATGGTGTAGGCCGTTTCCCACTGGGCCAGTGGGTGGAAACTGGTATTCCACCTGCTGACCCAGCTGGAAACTCGTAAGGGCCCCAGCGGGGAGGCTGCCTCACTGACTGCAACCTACCCTTTGGGACTTCGGTGGACGGGCTTTTCCATCCACCAAGGTCATAATCAGGCCCTAGGTGTGTGGAGTACTGTTTGTTCTCAGTCAGGGTGAAGTAAAATAGTCAGTCACTTTAAAGGAGTACCCCTCCTGTGCATTTAGAGATGTCTGACAGCCTGGTGGACATCTCTAGTCATTGGCAGAAACTGTTATCAAAGTGGTTCCTGTTAACATCCTAAATGTTTGACGGACTGTACCATTAAATTGACTGGATGTTCATCAAACTTTTAACATGTTTTTGTTTTTTCAAAAACAAACTCCCAAAGCGGGAGTCGTTATTGAAAAATCAAAAAACTAATGACCATCACTCTATGGAAGATGTTGCCCATAATGTGGAGGACATTCAGACGCCTTTGTTGTCCTTTACCCCCAAGTTTTATCCACCGGTAACGAACAATGAAAACTGCCCATGTGTCTGCCCACTGTCAGTCAGGCAAGTGGTCGAATTGGCAGAACTCTGACGGCCCCTGCTCTGTTGGGCTGTTAGAGCTCCATCTCAACAGATGATCCGGAGTAGGAGTAGCCTCCATCACTGAGCTACTCAAGGTCTGCCGGGCTGAAAATCAGGCGGGTGATCGAATTGCCAAAACTTTGACGGTCCCTTCTCTGTTGGGCTCATGGAGCACTGTCTCAACAGTTGGTCCAGAGCAGGCTTCACCATCGAGATACTCAAGGTCCGCCCGGTGTGAATCAGGCTGGTGGACCGAGAGTTTGCTGAACAAGGTACTCTTATGCACTTGCGTACCTGTGAGTACCTCCTCCTCCAAACTCTAAATCAGGTCCTTAGCTCAGTTCCTAAGTTTGCCCAATTACTTTTCCTAACTTTGTGATAAAAGTAGGTGTCCTATCAAATCTCAGTGACTTTACAGACCAGCGATCCCTTTCTCATCTCAGGGACAGGCTCATCCCTCAAATCTCGGTTATAATTCGCTTTGCTGCATTCCGTGACTTGCATAAAACTGATCCCTGATTTCATTGAGGAAGGTCTGCACCACGGAAGACAGATGTTCAGAGTCAATTAACACTCTCCTGCAGGAGCAGCAACACCAGCAGCAAGCTGGCAATCACAAGAGAAGCCGTGATGCGCATCACCGCGGCCGTCCCTGATGGAATCCGCGTTAAAATAATTTCCTTTGTTAAAGGCACAATCAGGTTCCCGTGGTACACGAAGGCATCTGCTTATCTTCAGATTTTTGAGAACAAAAACATTCTGAAACTCTGAGATTTAGATGAAGAAAACAACACCAGAAACGGTATAAAGAGGTAAATGTATCTTGGAGACCCACTAACTTATTTTGGTTGAGGCAAGTATCTCCGAATCGAACTGGGAGGTCACCAGGGCCGGCTCTAGGACGGTGCGACCGGTACCACTGCACCGGGTGCTGACTTTGGGAGGGGGCGCAATGTTTGCAAGTATATTACAGTTTTAAAAGCCGCTGCTGTAGCGTTCCTTGCCTCCAGTAATTTTCAGGCAACAATAAAAATGTCAGGATAACTCTGGTGATTAATATTCTCCCTGGAGAGAGTTTGGAGTTTTCTCTAGTGAAAGATTTAAGGTAGAACAGGGGGTTAATGTGCCTCCGGCAAAGAACATGTACTATGCAGATCACAAACTGCAAATAACACTGATGGGTCAGTGGGTTACTGCTTTTGTCAGAGAGGTCCTTGTGTTACTCACAGTTTATAAGTTAAAATCCTAATACAGAACAGTGTGATATTAACTGTCATCAAAGAATTGCATGCAACCCTCAAGGTATAGATTAGAGCGTTATTATTTTCCCACTGTCTTTCATTATCCTAATGTTGCAAAAATGGTTCATTTGGGTATAAATCAATTCTTATTAAAGAGATCCTCCAACCATGGAGTTACACTTTAATTTCTGAGTTTGCGCTTCCCCAGACCAAGCACTCTTAAACTCTACAGCCTACCAGTATGGATGACATGTGAGTCCTACATCTTTAGAGCTCTGTCTTATGCAACGTTCTTATGCACTGATTTACACACTTACGATTGACTGTTTCTGTGTAATATGTGTGCGCTATAAAGTGCTCTGACATCCTACACTGAAATGAGTGGCACTACAAATCAAGCTAAATGCATCTGAGAGACAGTGGTTATGGAGACTTGAGGGGTGCTGTTAAAGGGTGGTAGTGACGGAATCCGTGAATCTGTGGCAGAGGTGGTCACGGGGGGCGCCAACCAACATTGTCACACTGGGCACCAACAGCGCTAAGGCCAGCCAGGGATGTCACTGAATGTACCTGATCTAAGTGATGCACGGAGGACAGTGTTTTGTGTATTTTTTGGACACTATGGATGCAGATAGAATCTCTGAACTAGGAGGAGAAACTTTGCTTCTGATCAGCGACTCTGCAGAGATTGCTCGCACCACCACAGCCGGGTAAGATTTAGCCTCAGACAGGCAGAGCTGCCATGGCATTTTGTTATTAGAAGGTTACTGCAACTGCGGGATGCGCCCAGGTTCACCACATTACACGCTGTGACTACCATCTATACAGAAGGTATGGAAACTGCCTAAACTGTTGTCAGAACCAGGAGGCCTGGGCTCTAATTGCATTTCCCAGTATTTTCCATACCAACTTTCAAAGCTCAGGACAGGAGGCATTTGAGTCAGAGAAAAAGCCAGAAACGTACTCCTGTAGGCTCCCGTCTAGGTTTTGAGTATATTCCTTACTTTTGATGCGTTTATGCATTCACATAGGATTTCAAGAGTGCACCTGGGAAGATGGCACCATCGTATGTTCCCAGAAGTAGTCCTCATATTGGTTTATAAATGCCAACGTACAGACTGCCTAAATGTGTAAATGTGACCACATGCACAAATTGTATGCAATAGTGACTATTTTTTTTCTCTGCATAGGAAATACGAAAAATGTCCTTAACCTACCACATGAACGTCCATTCACCGAACGGCCAGGGGTAGCAGAAGTGACATCACATGCCAGGTGACCTTTATTTCCACTCACACACACTTGCTTACACATACATACACGATCACACATACACACACTCTCTCTCACATGAATGAGCTCTGAACTGCACACATGCACACAGCATCCATTTAAAAGCATTTCTTACTTACCTCAGCTGCCAGGGAGGGTCACATTCCAGCTAACTGGACTCCATTTTTATTATGATAATAGTGAATTTTATTATGCACTATGAACGTAACAAAACATTGAAAAAAACAACAAAATTGGAGCCCCAACCAATGTTCATAAGGACTAGCTGCCCCTGTGTTCCTGACACTGATTTTGTCACCTCGGAGTCCAGGGGTCACAAATGCAGTGGCAGGGGTGGCAAAGGACAAACCAGGGGGTCACCGCTGCGACCCCTGGCGACCCCTACATGACGTCAATGTCTTACCATCCACCAATTTTGGTTGTGTTCCTTTCCATTTCCATCCATGATATGGTTATTCTCCTGCTCTTCACAGGTAAAAATATCCAACCATGCCCGGTGTGGCAATGGGGCATGAGACAGTTTCTGAATGTCCACAAATATGTACCTTTTAAAGTCTTCCTAAACGTCCTAGAGCATACCCGCTCTCGATGTTGCCTCCCCACCTCATAAAAAATGTATTTAGATGTATAAGTGCATAGGATTAAATTCATTAACACTTGTAAACCCACCACTCACAAAGGTACATAGACTTATGAATCGGGGGGTTCCATTAGGAAGTGAGAGGCACTTTGGGCCTAACTGAGATCTTGGCAAACGAGTTACTCAGTCACAATGGTGACGGATATCTCGTCCACCAAAATATAAATCCTACAGGATAAAATAGGATTTTCTTTTGGCAGAAGGGATATCTCCCACTGTTGTGAAGGAGTAACTCATCCGCCAAGATCTCAATCAGGCCCTTTATGTGGTAATAGTTGCTCTTCTCCAATACCATTGAAAAATACAGAAAAAGACATAACTTGGAACCGGGAAAGGTTGAAGACCAGGTCCTTCCCACCAGGGGTATTCGTATGGTACTCCAAAAAACAGAACTGATCCAGACATGTTGGTCATCTATTTACTTTTTGGTGGTTCCGAAATACACAAACGTTAATAGGACAGAGATTGGGTGGATGGCTGGCATCTCACATGTCTATTGGTAATCATATAACTTTTATGTTTTTTTCTAATTATAGATATGTACCTTACATGACCTTTTGTTTTATTTACCACACATACATCCTCACTTGTGGAGGACTGCATGAAGACCAATTGAAGATCAATTCTGACCTTAAAACGCTCTTTTTAAGGAAGGTGTTTTTGTTTGCATTTTTTGTGAATCACTTCTGGTGGTTTGACCTCTGCAGTGGCTGTGGCAACTGAACAATCTCTACGATGTGTGTTCTTTCGAAAGGTAGAATACAAAGGGCCTCATTATGACTTTGGCGGCAAATGACGCCTACCACCACGGTGACGGCCGCCAATATACCGTCGTCGGTGCTACTGGCTGTCCATGAAATTATGACCGCAGCCAGAATTCTGCCAGAAGGCTGGTGGAATTCTGGCGACGGTCATGGTGGCAGGCGGCAGTAAGGTGGCGCTGCGGCCTGCAGCAGCGCGACACCAGCAAAACACTGCCTACCGTATCATATTCCATGATACGGCTTGGTGATGTTTTGCTGGCAGACGCTGCTGCCAGCGTCCCGTCTCCTGCCAGAGGACCCCCTGCAAGCAGGTAAGTCGGGTTCTCCCACAGTAGAGGGGGTGGAGGGTGCTGTGTGTGTGTGTGGGTGTGTGTGTGTGTGTGTGTGTGTGACTGTGTGTGAATGCGTGCATGTGTGTGTAATGCATGTGTGCATGAGTGGGTGTGTGTGTCCGTGCATGTTGTGTCGTGTGATTGCGTGTGTGCCTGGATGTATGTTCGTAAGTGTTGCTGTGAGTGTGAATGAATGCATGCATGCGTGGGTGAAATGTGTGTATGCGTGTGTGTAAGGGTGTGTATGTATGTGCGTGTATATGTGTATATGTGGGGGAGCGGATGGGAGGGGGGTGGTGGAGGAATCTGGGGGCACTGAGAGTGCCTACCGCCATGGTTTCTGTGGCGGTACAGAAATCACGGAAACCATGGTGGTGGGTGGGGTTAAAATTACATGGGCGGCCTAGTTACTGCCGCCGGGCTGGAGACTGTAGTCTCCAGCCCGGCGGTCCTTACTGCCGTGGCGGTTGGTGTGTTAACTTGGCCGTTTGGCTTTGGACAAACCGCCAATGTCATAATAGTAGAGGTATGTACCACCAGGCTGTTGGCGGTAATACCTCTACAATTACACCGACCGCCGGGGTAATAATGACCCCCAAAATGCATAACTTTCAGTCCTCTAAAACAATTATGCTGCACAATATAATGTGGATGTATTACTATGAATATATACTGTGTATATGTACTGTGGCTGTATACTGTTTCTGTACACTGTGGATATATTTACTGTGAATATACACTGTGGATGTATATTGTGGATATATACTGTGGGTATATACTGGAGATATTTAAAGCGGATGTATACTGTAGATACATACTGTGGATGTATGCTGTGAATGTATACTGTGGATATATGTATATGTGGGTGAGTATGTGTGTGTGTATATTGTGAATATATACTTCAGAAGTGAACTACCATCCAACTTACTGTTTGCAATGAAAATACCTGGGACTATATTAATTAAAGACATTGATTTAGGCTGAATAGAATAGTTAAGGTGGGTTGGGGATTACATAGTTTTCCAGTGCATGAACGTGACTTTGGAGCAATAGCTGTGATAACAACAATCTGTTGTATCCATTGTAATCAGCGGCCTATTTAGTTAAAACACACACACAAGAGAAGAGAGGGCTGAGGAGGGAGACAGTTTCCCAGAAGTAAGATATTTGTTTTGCACTAATGTTTATGAGAATCCAAGAACCTCCGAGATAAGAGTTGTTAGCTTTGCTCGGTACTATAGGAAGGATGATTCAGGGCATTTGAAGCATGGGGCAACAGAAGTAGGTGACAACACTCAAACCATAGTCTTTTGTTCCCTCTCGCCGACTCTCCCTGCAGATAGCGTTGTTTCCTCTGTAGTATTCCAAGGACTTAATTTTTGGGTGAACAAGTCCGATACTCATTGGCTATGTAGCACCTCTGCAGTAGTTTGAGTATATTGTTTACAATTGTGACAGGCACAACCGAAGAGTTGGATCAACAATTGACATGGGAAAGATTTTGCTTGAATTGAAACTAGCTGAGCAGGTATGGCCATATTTATGCAATTAGATAAGACTAAGGGCCAGATGTAGCAAAGGTTTTTACCCAATCTGTGTCTATGGGAAAAAGGGTTCGTACATATGGCCCTAAGTTTCATTCTGCTGAGTCGAAGAGTAAACATTTTGGAATTTGGGAGCATGGGGAATTGTTAACACTGTTTTAAAATTTACAATTTTATGCTTCACCCACTCCAAAGAGTTAACCAGCCTGAGTCTGATGAGGAAACAATACTTCCCTGCATTCATTGAAAAAGTATTGCTGACCTCCCAGAGTGTTTGCTAGAGGTGCCTCCCACTCTGTTTTGAGTTTCTACGTTAGCGCTTTCCTATTGGTCTGACGGTGCCAGTCTCCTGCTCACCTGGAGCAGGTAAAGGTTCTGCTATTGTGCAATTTCCCTTCTGTGGATACGGTTTGCTGAAAATTCGGAGGGAGGCACTTCTTCTTGTCTCAAAGAGGAGGAATGGATCAGCTGGAAAATGACCTATTCTTGTGGACCTGAAAGCAAAGTGACAACCTTTCTACCACAGGAAAAAATGACTGGAATCCCTGGAACCAATTCTGAAGATTTGATGATTTTCTTAAAAGATAGTGCACTACCAGAACTCACACACTTGGTTGGAAAATGTTCACTTCTGGAGGAGTGAAACCTTTCAATCTCACCACAAAAGGAAACAACCTACATCTCGGCATTTCCTTGATCTGAGCTTTTTTATGGGAACTGAAGGTTACTGTGGATTTACTTACCTGATGCATCTGAACTCGGGCAGTCCTTTCCCTCTGAAGCTTCCGGGCTTGCCCAGCTTAAGATCGTCAACCTGCAGAAAAGATTCTAATCCTGCAGGTAAAAACTTTCAGCTGGAGCAACCACCACTTACCCTGCCGGGTCGCTTGTCTCTAGTCAGCGACGGGACCAAGATCACAGCCAGCTGCCAGGGAGATATTTTTACACTTGTAAACATTTTTTAGCATTTCTCATGCTTTCGTATGTGGTGTTTTTATGTTTTTTATTTTACTACTGTGTCAGACTTTCTTGCTTTTAGTTATTCTTTTCATTATATTATTTTTGTGTGTTTTAGGTGCCTTTGTTTGGAACTTTTACTTTCTATATTTTTTTGCGGGCCTTGCTGTTTTACCAAAGACACACATTCATTCATTCATTCATTCATTCATTCTCTCTCTCTCTCTCTCTCTCTCTCTCTCTCTCTCTCTCTCTATCTCTCCTCCGCCCCCGCCCCCCCCCCCCTCTTAATATGGTATTCCAGACAAATGTCAAGAGAAAACCAAGAGCTTCAGCTTTCAAAAGCTAATTTGTCTCAATATAAGTGCCAACATCTTTCATCGTTCAACCGGAAATGACCGAATCTTCTGCCACTGCTCGCATTTCCACCTCACACCATCATCCATTTGTAACCAACGCCGTCATTTATTTTTGGGTCACTCGTTGCTTTGGCCTGTGGCCTGTGTGCTCCTGTCAAGCAGTCCCCCGGCAGCACCCGCCAGTCCTCTTGTGGTTTTATGCTTCACTTGTCCTCCCTCGCAGCAGAGGTTACAGTGCGAGAGGAGCTGTGGGGGCTCTGGTGGAGTCCTGGACCAATCCCAAATTACTGCGTCCATGCGGTGATGCAGCTGTTGCTCTTTATAGAAATGAAGGGTATTTCAAAAAGAACATGTGGCATCAAGTGTTGGCTGGCATTTTATGCCTCTTCTGCTGGTACCCCTACTCTGTCTCGCAGCATGGAGGGCAGATGCTAGCTCGGGAAGAGCCCACCATACAGAGGTGGCCTGGTTTCAAATTGTCATTAGAGCGCCTAGCAGCTGTGATTGCGTTCCAAAAACATTTAAGAACTTCGGGCTTTTCCTCGAATTGAGGTGAAGTGGAATATTTGTTATACTGAAAGCTTGTTTGTATGTTTTTGATTTCCAATTTGCAATTTCACGACGTCCCGGCATCTGGTCTAAGAAAACAGTCTCGTCTTCAAGATGCTCAGTACAGCTTCCTGATTGGTGGCTGAGGTACGTTTGGTATCAAAAAGTGACATCATTAGAGGAGGCAGACATGGGCCTCTTGAAATACATGGTCAAAACCAAGTTTAAACCATCTGTGGAATCTGCTTCAGCCAGGTAAAGATTTGCTGGCCCATTTTGAACACCGATTGCGTTGCATCATGGAACATGTAGTTGTGGTTGTGGAATCCCATTGTTATCAAGAAATAGTTTTTAGGGGCTTGTTGGACTTTTGGCCTTACGCAGGGTAACCCCCAGTCTTTTTGCCTCCTTCCTCCTGGTTTTTCTGACCTCTCGCTGTTGGCTCTAGGACTCTGAGCACTTCAGGGCTCGTTTTGGAGTTTTCCAGGGCTCTAGCCAACATCAAAGATCCAATTTTACTGGAATTTCATAATTCCCATATTAGCGCCGTAGTGACCGGTGAACGTGCACAAACAGAGGCAGACACAGAAAATAAAAGAGGCCTCTGGAGCCTCAGCTCACTGGGGACACATAGTGAAAAGCAACCTGCTGCCACTTGGAGGTGCTGGTACTCCACTGTTAAAACTGTGGCACCCCTGCTGAGCGGTACTGGTACTTCTGCCTCAAATTAAAGAAGTGCAGGTACCTAGTACCTAGCAGCACCTTACCCTTTAAAGCAAAGCTACATGCTGACCTCATTGGAGAAAGATATTTAGTAACGAGTTGTCAAACATCAAGAACCAAGATTCAATGCAGTGATTCATGAAAACTTCAGCCCGACCTCCACAGGCGGTAACCCCCGTAAATAATGTCATCTTACAGATACAACTGTGTGTTGCACCTTGTTTCTTACTCATAATTCACTGGGCAGAGGACCTACACGAGGAGAATGCTAGAACTGTGTGACACTCGTTATTTAGTTTTAAACTTCCTGGATTAAACCATGGTCCTTGATTGCTGATCATAAATAAACTAAAGTGACCATTGTTTATTCATTAACATATGTACAGGGTGAAATCTGTTTGTGACTTCTCGTGACTCTTTTCCGCTCTTGCTAAATCCTACGAGCAAGTTGGACACATCCACTCCTAAGGCCAGTTCTCGAAGTGAATTAGGAGTACGGGAAGTAGTACATCAGGAGAACTCTTTTACACACTCATAAATGCTTTTGTGAATTGGTCCTAAACTTTTAACTCCCTATTAATAAGTCTAAGAGTGCACATTCCTCACTAATTGTAGTAATTCTATATGAAAATAACCTGAATGTTCCCATTTTATTCCCATTTTAGATGATTTGGGGCCAGTTCACAAAGGCATGTAACAGTGGCATAACAAAGGCCCCTGCAGCCCCTCCAGTGCGGGGGAGCCCCAAGTTCCAGGGGCCCCCTCAGCACAGTACCTGACTTGAGTGAGTGCAGAGGGGGGCCTCGTCCATGTTCTTTGCAATGGGGTCCCCTCCATTTCCGTTACGCCACTGGCATGTAAGAGTACGTAAAACAGTACAACAGAAGAACTCTTTTCTGTACTCATACATGCCTTTCTGAATTGGCCCGCTAGCTATTACAAATGTTTGATTGGCTTAGCTCACATTACAACCTGGATTCACAGATGTGGATCCTGATGAATGAAGGGTAAATCCTTGTTCTACTTTATATTATCCAATTGCCGATGGTTTCTGCTGGTTCCAATTGGTGACATGCTGGTAACTGACATCTAATTGGGTGATGTGAAAGCTCTGGTTCATTCCAGCTGCATGGTGTTCATCATTGTCCTTTGGTTTCACCTAGAATTAATATGTTTTCGAACAACAAGAACCAACAGGAGCAGCGTATACCGTCAATGATCGCACCGGTGTGTGCTCAGTCGAGAGTCAGCATCTGGCGCGCAACCTTTCATGATTCCACTGCTCAGAAATCCCCCGATTCCAACAACAAATCCACAAATTTTAAAGGAGCGCTTTTTGTCAATACATCAATCCTTCATATGACTAATGAGAATTCAAATGTTCATCAATGCACACATAAATATCTATTTCTGTAGTTTAGACCATCATCCACGAGGGGCCAAGTAGCAGTATTTAAGTTGAATTTTATTGATTTTCTTTACTATTTCATCGGCCCAGCCAGCTGGTGTCCCAATAATGGACTTTATCAGGGTTGATATGTCCATGTGCGTATCATTGCTGTAGTGTTCACAGCATTCCCAGGACCAAACCCAA
Source organism: Pleurodeles waltl (assembly GCF_031143425.1). Taxonomy (NCBI): domain Eukaryota; kingdom Metazoa; phylum Chordata; class Amphibia; order Caudata; family Salamandridae; genus Pleurodeles; species Pleurodeles waltl. The sequence goes on from NC_090449.1 coordinate 58,737,544, forward strand.
ATGATTAGGAAACAATGTTTTTCCCAAGTGGAATCTGAGAGATCAAGAATTCCTTGCATCTCAGCACCAAAAACAGGAACGAGAGGATAGATTTCTCTTTTTTGGTGCCAAGACACAAGGGATTCTTGATCTCTCAGATGCCCATTCAACTATTTATAACTGTAGATGTTTTGTTTGTGTTTCATTGGGTGTTGTCCTCATGGATCAGGGATTCACACACCTGTTATTCCCCGCAGTGGCATTACAGAAGAGAAACACAAAAGGTGCTTTTTTTTTTACTGTTGTGACATCATGGAGTCGACATCCTGGCTTCCCTCGTCCAGGTCTCAGAGGGTATTGTGCAATTGAGGTTTAAGCTAAACCGCAGCACTTGTTCCGTATCCTCTCAATGAGGGTTGGGAGGTCCTATGCAGACAGGGAGGGTGGAAGGACACTATGGGTACCAATGAGGGAGGTGAGTTGGGTGGAAGTGTATCAGGTGCCAAGGCCAGACAGTGGAACCAAAAGCATCCCTGGCAAGCAAATTCAAACCAGCTCCGCTCCCTTCATCTCCTCAAGCAATTTCTCTCTTTTCATCCATCCATCCATTTCTCTACTTTTCCCCTCTCTATCTTCCCCTTCCCTCTCTTACTCTCTCTCTCTCTTGAAGCCTTCGGGTGCCTGCTGCAATTTACCTCCAGGAGCTAGGGAAAGTACAAAGGAACTAGCAGTGACCCTGAGGTTTCAGAACTGGCTTCCAAGGGCTACAGCCCACTTGGGAAATGCCAGGTGGAATAAAAGGCAAAGCCTGTCCTGCCCTGTCAGGTATTTCTAAAGAGTTTTAAATAAAGTAGGAAAGTGAGATCAGAGGGAGGGTGGTGTCTGGCAGGACCCTAGTACATTTTGCTTAATCCAACCGAAGGTAAAGGAGCCCCTTATCTTCATTGTCTTTGATGCCACACGGGCCTCATGGTAAAAAAATAGCCTTTTCATGCCTATTCATCTATATTTGAACATGTTAGGCCTTTTTCAGGCGTATTAAACAGTAATCCTATAGGGGACTTTGACAGAAGCTGTTGGTATTTAGTAGTGTGGGAAGACTCCTTAACGCGTTCAGTGTGGAGGATGGGTCAGTGCCTTCCAGTGCTTGGGTGCCTAGGACAGCACCAAGCCGTCCTCATACACGAGGCAGAAAATCCCTCTGGTGTGCCCACTAGAGGTATTTCCTTTTTTCATTTCAGCCTTGAGAGCTGGGGAAGAGCTTCCCCAGTAGCCCGAGGCATTTTTATTTCAATGTAATGACGATCAGCATGCATGCCATGCTGACGTCATTACAGTGACAGTGAAAGTGAAATGAGCCGATCAGCTCATTTCATTTTTACTGCATCAGTGCTCTGAGCCATATCTCAGCCCCCCAAGCACTGATGCAGATGTGGGAGGTGTCACTGGAAAACGGTGAATCACCCCTTTCCAATGGTACCATTGGATCCCTGCTTGGGGATTGCAGCAGGAGGGTGATCCCCAAGCAGAGATCCACTCAGTAGAAGCCAGGGAGAGGCGAAGTGGCCCCTTAGGTAAGGACTTGTGCCCCCTCTGCTGTTTTAACACAGTTTTTGTGTCCCCAGGGGGGCAGATGGGGGCAATTATCGAACTAGACACCAGGGATTACTTTTTTAAATTGAAGAGGTGGAGGCTGATCTGCATGGGCACGGCCATGCCCTCACTCCCATAATAACAGTGAAACAGTATTTCAGTCGCCCCCCACCGGGAGCATTTGGGGGCAATTAACCCTGTTCCCCCCTTCTCAGGGGACAGAAAGTCCACTACACACCGGGGATTACTTTTTTTTAAATTAAAGGGGTGGGGGTCGGCCACCATGGGCATGTTCTGCCCCCAGTCCGCTAGACCCTTCTAGAAAATGGGGATACAGTCATCTGCTTTCCTGGGGAGTAAGATGGGGGCATTTGCCCTTATCTGCCCCCGGGAGGAGGGGACCGCACTAGACACAAGCAATTACTATTTTTTGTTAATTTTAGGGGTAGAGGCTGCCCAGCATTGGCATGGCTATGCTCCCTCCCCATAAAAACGAGGGACCAATCTTTCTGCCTCCGCGGCCGGCAGATGGGGGAAATTACCCCCGTTTGCCCCCGGGGAGCAGAAAGCCAACAAGACACCAGGAATTACTTTTTTTTTTAGAATTGTAGGCATGGAGGCTGCCCAGCACAGGCATGGCCATGCTCCCACCCCATAAAAATAGAGATACAGTCTATCTGCCCCCCGGTGGCAGATGGGTGAATTGCCCTCAATCTCCCCTTCCCGACCAACCTTGGGGGGTGGGGGGGGGTCAGAAAGCACACTGCATGGCAGCAATATATATATATTTTTTAATAACTCTGTTGGTCTTTGCCAGCCTAACATCAGGCCCCACCCTCACCCTCACAACCTCAACAGTCTTTCTGCTCCCCTGCAGAATAAAGCATTCCAATAGCAAGCAAGAGGACATTTGATTCTTTTGGGTGTTATTTTTACAAACAGGCAAGGAGAGTTTGGATAACTCCCAGTATGATTCCACTTGCAATGGTAAAGCTTGGTTAAGCTGTCACCTAGAAAAACCTATCAGACCTAGACAGTTCTGAAAACTTGATATCTGGGCGAGTCCAGGGTAGTACACTTCTCATGCATCCACAACATCTTCTTACCCATATTACCCTGCAAACCTTAAACGTTGACTAAAAACACACATTTTCCTCTCATTTCTGTGAGGAAAACCTCTGGAATCGGTGGTGAGCCACAAATGTTCTACTACACAGCATTCCCTCACGTCTCCTGAAACAAATGGTACCTCACTTGTGTGGGTGGGCCTAGAGACCTTCACACAAAAGGCCCTAAAGAGCTACATGGAGAGATCAGCAATTATGGTAGCTGCTGGATTTGGGGCAATGCTCGGCCATCACCCATGGAAACTGAGCAACTACAGACATTTTTGGAAAGTGGACGGCAAGAGATTCCAGGGTGGTGTGCCTTGTGTGAATCCAATGAGGTTTTCTTACCAACAATGTCCTGCAAACCTCAAACTTTGCCTGAAATCTCACAATTTCCATTCATTTCTGTGATGGAAATTTACAGAATCTGCAGGAATCCACAAAATTCCTGCCACCCAGAAATGCCCGACCTTTGCTGATAAAAATGCTAAGCAACTTGTGTGGTTGGGCCTAGTGCCAGCGACAGGATCAGATCAAACCGAGATCAACAGGAGTCCCAGGCAAGTGCTCCCATTGTCCTTGGTTTGATCGGTTCCTGTTGCGGGCACTAGGCCCCAGCCACACAAGTGAGGCAGTTTTTTTATTGCACAAGTGGGGCAACGCTATGTGGTAGGAATTTTGTGGATTCCTGTTGATTCTGCAAGTTTCCGTCACAGAAATGTGTGATTTCACGTAAAGTTCGAGGTTTGCAGGGCATTGTGGGTATGCAAACCTCATGGATCCATGCAAGTCACCCAATTCTGGATTCACCTGGGTGTCTAGTTTCCAAAAATGAACAGGTTTGCTAGATTTCACATGTGCCGGCAGAGCTAGGGCCCCAAATCCGCAGCTACCCACTTTTAAAATAAACGGTTTGTTCTGAGTTTTAAAATGTGATGTACCCATGTTGTATTTTGGGCCGTTTCCTGAAGCTGGAAGTAGGCCTACCCACAAGTATGAGGTACCATTTTTATCAGAAGGCTTAGGGGAATGCTGAGTGGAAGTAAGTTTGTGGCTTCCCACAGATTCCAGAATGTTCCATCACAGAAATGAGAGGAAAATGTTTTTTTAGTCAAAGTTTGAGGTTTCCTAGGGATTCTTGGTAAAACAACCTGGTGAGAGCCGGTTGAGCTAGGGTCCAAAATCCAGTAAGCCAGTGTGTAAGAAAGAAGACATTTTGAAAAATACTCAATAAATCATGTTATTAAAGGTACCCAAAAGTTCAGAGGTGTACAAATAACCCTTGTTCCTAAACTCCATGTTTTCTGCCAACTTCAGAAATACATAGTTTTCTTTGATACCCATTTTTCACTCTACATATTTTATCATGTGACTTGGTCTATGCTCAGTACACAATGAAAAATCATTCCACTGTGCAGCTCACTTGTTGGCTTGGGTTACCTTGGGTTCTTTGAAAACTTGAAAACTTACAAACCCTATATAGCACTGCAACCAGAGGGCATAGCAGACGTAATGGTATACTGCTTTTGTAAATTTGCCATTGTGACAAAAGATAACAGATTAAAACGTTGTCACAAATGGCCATTTTTCCTACTTTTCAGTATTTCCTTATTTCAACAGTTAATTTCTTTGGGAAAACCTTGAGGGCTCTACCCATATAACCTATTGCTGAATTCAAAATTGTGTGTACGTTTCAGAAATCTATGACTCTTTTGGATCACCCATGGGTTTTACACTGGTTTACACTACAAACTGGAGGTAGGTTGAGAGCACAAAAATAGCAAAAACAGATTACCTCTTTGAAAAAGGCCCAAACTGTGGTTAAAAATTCAGTTCTGCAGGTTCCTCAAAGCTGGGAAGATGATGAGTTTGGCAAAGCAAACTGCTTGTTGATGAAAGTTTTATGAAAACAACACAGACACTTTTATCCAGAACACCTATTCCCTATTATTTCTAAGAGACTCAAAATGTAGCTATATTTTGGCTATTTAATCAGTCCCTTCCAGGGGAATCAAACAAACCTGGCCACATGTAGAAGTCCGAGGATCTTGGGGAAAACGGGATGCAAATTTTGCATCAATAGCTTATGTGGAGAAAAAGTTATGGAGACCAACGTATGAACTACCCAAAATAGCCCAAAAAAATGCTTAGCACTGGGGAGGGGTGGGTGTTCGAGGCATAGTAGTAAAAGGGTTAATTATGCTTCCTGTGGGATATTGTATGTAGTGTGTCAACAGCAATGTAGATTATCCTTTCACTCCGTGATCTGAAACTCCAGTAAAATCAAATTAAACTTAGGCTGCACCAGCAGCCAAGTCTCATTCCACAATTTTTTTCTAATGGGGCAAGCATTCAATCTTCTATAAAAAAAAAAAAATACAATTCCATCCACTATTCCTTCAGCCCCCCTCACTTGACTGCATGGATTTATCATCTTGAAAACGTGTGTGGTAAAAATGCATGAAATGTGGGATTCTAAGTGGTTTTATTACTGGAAAAACTGGTTCCATGTGGTTATTCCCCATTTTATAGGGTTTTATTTGTAATTGGGTGGTACTGGATGATTTTACATGGTGTAAGCAGCCAAATCAAAGACAGTTTAACTACATATCCGCATCTGGGCAAATCAGAATGAGGGCTATCAAGTCTAGAGAAATCATGATAAATCCCTGCAAAGATGCCCCATCTTCTGTTGTGTTTCAAGGATCCACCACATTAAATTTTGAGCAAATATTTGTCATACTTTGTTGGGGTGTAGATTTAGAGTAAAGCATGTTCTCAAAGTATGAACATAGCTTGTAAAACATAGCAGCATGTTGCTTTAATTCACAAAGCTTTAAAGGATATAATTGTAGGTGCAGACATTTTTTCTAATATTTTTCCTCCTACATGTACCCTACTCCACCCAATCTGACACCAGCCTGGCTCTGAGTTGGACTAGCTTACAAGGCAGTCAAAATGCTCCAAAAGAGGTGGTCAGTGATTGGGTCGTTTTTTGGCTGTTTGTGGGCTTGTTTTATGGTCTGGTGGGTTGGTTCTTACTGTTGATTTCTGTGATATTACGACAAACGCTGTCTGCAGCAAGTGCAGCTGGAAGCAGTCTCCAATACTTAGCGACACACCAATACATCTTTGCAAGCTCAAAACTGCCCTGAGTTGAAAATGTGGCCACTTTTTTAGTTTTCTTATTTGCTAAAGGGTGTCGCTCTTATTTTGATGCCCAGGCCGATTTCCCATTCCTGTCCTACTCTTGATTGGATGGAAGATGGTACTCAGGGTAGTGAACATTGCACCACAGATCATGTCCAACATTATCTGTAGATCTCCTTCCAGGAATGTAGGAAACTGATATAAGAGTGTGGGTAGCCTGAGCAGAGCATTGTTTATGGGGTGGGGGGGGGGCAGCTTTTAGATCTTGATTGAATCACTCATGACTACTTGTTTCTGTACAAGAACATAAAATCACCCATGAAGATACAACAAGCACAGTGAGCATGATTAACAAAGATATGTGCACACCAATAACCCAACTTCTTACTTTACCTCAGCCCCTTACTGGCACAGGGCAAGCTCGCCCAAACTACCCAAAAGCTGCAAACGTTCCTGGACTTCTCCTATAGCTCCAGTGGTTGAAGTTCTTCTATATTAGATTTCCTGGGGATTCAGTGGTTGGTCCCATGACCACAGAGACCGCTGGTGGGACAAAGGTGCCTGCTACAATCATGGGTACAAGCTTCTGGGTGTTTTCTTATGCAATGACAAACGCACCCAGAGCACAAGACATTATCTGGGTGGAAACTGCATGCACAGTGACCATCACGGCTAGACGACAGCCGCTTTATGCCAAGGTGGGCACATATCTGTTTTTACTAGAGTAAAGCCCTCATAATGAGGAGCCCTCAAACTGACTCCTGATTTTTCACTCTCCAAAGTTACCAATACCGGGGAAAGGAATACTTAAGGTACCGGTAACTCCGAGGTGGGGGGGGGGGCGGGGGAGGGGGGTGTAAATCCGGGCCATTACAAGTGGGCCCATTAAGAAATGAGGAATTACCAGGGGAATTAGTAGTTCCTGGTTCGATTCACCAGGTAATATAAAATCAATGTGGTGTAAATGCGGGAGTAAATCTCCTCGCGCACATGAGAAGTTGGCGTTTCTGGGTGACCACATTTGCAATGTAGGTGGACACGTACAAACTCGCAAGTCTGTGGGTATTCACAAACTTTTTCTACCAGTTCATCTCCCCTGACAGTTCTTCATTTACTTATAAATGCGCGTATTGGGGTGGAAAAGTAGATGGCACCCACCCCTTAAGTTGGTGGGGGTGTAGTGAAAGAAAGAATAGTTCTCCAAGGAAAAAACAGAGAAAGGTTTAAAAGTACAAATGCACTTTAGGCATATATTTAACGATGCTTTAATCTCCATGTTATGTATCTGCACATGCGTAAATCGTTACTCAGAAAACTAATGAGGAAATCTGTAAAAGAACGCTGCCTGGCGAAGTCTGAAAAATAAACAACTCAGGTCACGCAACAGAAACTCGCAAATTCTGTTGACGGCTTATTGTGACAACTCAGATGCTGTGTAATCTCTTCCAAATCAGCAGGCATTTTCCAAATTCATCTGCATCGTAAACAAGTTTCCAAATTTAATTGGTCCTTTTCACACGCGCATAACCCTTGAAATACTGTGTAATATTCAAATAATGTCCCTTCCCCGGTGTGGAGACGGCGGGGAAGCACTGGATTAATTCACTCTCAGAGAGTATTTTTTCCCAAAGATCACAATGTTCATCTGCGAAAGAAGAGTTTGTGCCGAAATAATTACCTGCCGGCGCATGGGCTGTGCTTTAAAAGGTGTATCTTTCTTTCAAGTAAGACAATTACAGCACACAGCCTTGGAATCTTGGAGGTCTCGCGAGAGGCCGAGTCTCCACGAACTGCTGAAAAACCAGGTAATTTCACCCGGAGGCACAGGTGTTTAGTATACGCCTTTGAAGAACGGAGTCCTCCAAGGGTTGTCACAAAAGGGAAGCAACGAAGCCCCTCGTGTGGGCTGTTCCTGCCACATCGGCGCGGAAGGACACGGCTCACCTGTCTGGCTGCACGAGCAGATGTGCCAGTCTCTGCTAATCAGGCGGCTGCTGTGTTTCAGGGATCCAGCGGGCTCGGAGAGAACCAGCAAGGAACCAGAAACCCCCAGGAGAGAATTAATCTCTTCCATGCAGACTGATGGACGCCTTCTCCCACTCTAACCTTTTGTGAAAGGATGTTATTTACGGTTCGGCGGGATGCTGCAGAGACTTTCCACAGCTGTCATTCGTGGTTTCTAGTGACAGGCTTAATGCCCTTCCACTGAAGAAAATAGTGCCTTCTCTTCTTGACATAACGCGTCCGTCGTCGACCCCTGTCGGTCTCGGCGCATGCATTTTCCTCCCAGATAATGTCTGATATTCTAGGGGCCTCATTTACGAGGCCTCTGGGGCACAGCCGTCCTGCGCCACCAGGAAAGGGCAGAAATGCATTTCTGTGCTCTCCTCCTACGTTGGCTAGGGTGACCAGATTTTGAGGAGCAAAAACCGGGACAGGTCAGACATAAAAGAAGGACTAAATACTTTACACTCACTTTTATATCTGGCCTGTCCCGTTTTTCGTTTTTTTTGCATAGCTTTGTGAATATGTGCCTATACATGTGTTTGTATACACACACACATACACATTTACAAGACTACACAGATAAAATTAGCTATGGCTTGACCTCCCACCCTGCACTATCAGTTACTTCTGTATCGCACTCACCTGTAATAAGTCTATATAGAGCCATGGAAATGGCCTTATAAAAAAATAGTCCAACGTTTTGATGTGTTGGTTCTCGCTTGTAATTACGTTCTGTGTAAAGCTATTTGACCCACGCCCCCCCAATTTAAGTCTTGTCTGCATGCTAGAAAACTGCAATATATATGAATGAATGACTAGGGCAAATGTTGGCACTAAACTGATTGAGGTCACTCTGGTCTACACAAGTCTTACAAGAAGCTGAAGCCTACAATTTGAATGCGTAGCCACATAAAAATTCTAAGGGGAATACTGATAATCTAGTATGAGGTATCTGATCAGGCTTTCCAGTCTCCTGAGCCTCTTGTAAATGTGAGAACTGCCAATATAATCTGCACACTTCTACACATCCGTCCTGTAAACTGTATGCATGTCTAAATTTGCTACCCCACACCATGTGCTGTAATTTTGAAATCTTTTCCCAGGAGTTGATATTCAAGCACCCCATAAACTCTAAACTAAGATCACTAAACCTCTGTCTAAAACTGTGTTCTTGGTAGCCTTTTGTGAACCGAACGGAAGGTACTGTTGTAGGAGGCTGGCCTGGTTTGTAGTGGGTACCCTAGGTACTTACACCTTACACCTTATACCTTATATATTTACCCATGGTTCTAATAATGTAGTGTATGTACATATGTGTGTGTATTCATGTGTGTTTGTATGTGTGTGTGTATGTGTGTGTGTATATATATATATATATATATATATATATATATGTATATGTTGTTTCTGTGCTTGGCATGTTCGTCTGTCATTGCATGGCTCCTGGGTGGGTTGTTATACTAGATATCTACGAATCCCTGACCTCATCTTATCACACTTATCTACCCGTCATCATATGTCATGTCTCTATCAAACTATCCTCCATTCCCACTGACTCATCCCAAATCCTTTCTACTACTTTCATCTCCTAAATAACCCTGTCTAAGCTCTTCCCTCCGCTTCCACATCTAACTCACCAAACCTCACTCTACTACCATGACCTCCCACACAACCCTACAAAATTCTCCCTCATTTATCTCACCCTGCTACTATGCTCTCCCTAACCCTTCCCCACACTTCCCTCCTCCATCCCCCTTTACTCATCCCAAGCCTTTGGGTTGAGTAAATGAGGGATATACTCCCAATTAACACTTCTGGATTTCTTTCCTCCTCCACCCCTCCATTACTCCAGTCAATCTAACTAATAAACTCTCATATCCGTGGCTCAAATAACTCATAATAATACTAAAACTGTACTCATATTTCCCGATACTAATTCTTGTCGGGTTCCAGAGTAGCATCCTACTCACCGAAAAGCGATTCGACGCCTCGTCAGGGGTAGTAAGCGCTATATAAATACTATTACAATACAATACAATACAATAAAATACTTTAATTATTTCATACTTTGTAGGCCTCTTTAAGGTATGCTTACCTAGATGATCTGACATTTGTCCGAAAAACCGGGACATTTATGTAATGATCTGACCTTCTATCCCAAAAACCGAGACATTTGTTTAAAATTAAGAGAAGTGTCGGGACACAGGGACAATCCTCTGAAACCGGGACTGTCCGGGGAAATCCAGGACATCTGGTCACCCTAGCATTGGGGCACAAATTGCTGCGTAGCGTCAGTGTAGGCAGCCTTGCACAAAGGTGCAAGGGTGCCTGCGTTGTGGGGATGATTGTCTTTGTGCAGTAAGGAACACTTTCCTGCAAAAAAACATTCACAGGAGGTATTTTCCTCTATGTGTGCTGCAGAATGCAGCAGACACAGAAAGAGGAGAAAACAGGGAGAAATAAAGATATTGCCCTCTGTTGCGTCAATCTTACCCCGCCCCTGAGGTGGCATAGGAATCTGACGCATTCCCAGACTTGTAAATCTGGGAATGCGTCAGATTCCTTCAGGTTCCATGGGTGTTGCATGGGGACACCCCAAGCAACACCCATGAAACACTCCTTTCATGCAGTATTATGCGTGAAAGGGATCCATATTTACAAGGCCATGGAAAGCCACGCAAGGTGGCTTTGCGTAGCCTTGTAAATATGAGCTGGCACACTGCACCACGGAGCGTAAAATAAATGACTCTCGGATAGCGCAGTGTGCCACTAGGGCCTCATAAATGAGGCCCTAGGTGTGCTGCCATTGCAAAAGATACCATGCAGAAGCATGTTCCCGCCATTGTACCTGACACATTTTTGCCACCCAGTAGTCTTTGTGATTATGGGACCGGCCACTGAATCCCTAGGAGAACAATTTATGATTATGTGGCGGAGCGCAGTCAGCCACTTTGCTGCTCTGCGTGACAGGGAAAGGGCATGAATGCGCCATAATTAAAATTATATGGTCGATTCCGGACTTTTACCAGCCATGGTGTACAATGTGATGCTTACCACCAACACAGGCACTCTTGCACCATGGCGCAAGGATGTCTGCGTTCTAAGCAGGATTGTTTTTGTGCAGGTAGGGGTACCATCCTGCAGAAAAACAACTCCCAGAGGCATTTTACTATTTCTATAGGTGCTGCAGAATGCAGCATACATAGAAAGAGATAAAAAACTAGGAGAAATAAAAATATTTCTCCTTGTTACGCCTCACCTGGGTACGCATAGCAGTTTTGGCGCATTCCTAGGTCTACCACTTATGGTAAATCTGTGAATGTGTCAAAATCCATGAGTGTTGCATGGGAACACCCATGTACCACCCATGGAACTTCTCTCTGGGGCTATTAACGCAACGCAGCAATGTACGCTGTGTTGCATTACTCTAGATTTATCAAGCCACTCAGGGCCAAGGTTTGATAGATCACATTTAGTAGTTGCATTGTGCTTGCACCCTGTTGCGTGGTGCAAAAGTAATGCAACTACTTCATAACTATGGCCCCAGTTTAAAAGAACTTCAGATCACTGGAACTACAGGAGAAGTACAGGAGAACCTTAAGCTTTGTGGTGGGTCGGGAGAGCTACCGCCCTGGGCCAGAAGGTGGGGGTATGGCACGTGTAGATTGTGGGACAGCAAGTATTTATGTTATTCAGGCAGAATTCGGGTCCACTTTGCACCATTACGTGGGGCCCTTCATGGGTGTGAACATGTTGCTCAGTGGGTGTGATGTCGATGTTGGTGTGTTGGGGGGTGAAGTAAGGGCTGTCAGCATCCATTTGAAGGATTACCCATTCATTCAACGATGGTGGTGGGTTTTGTGGCTCAAATTTAGAACCAAGGCTTTCACCCAGTCTTTCGAGATGACTGTCTGCACAAAGGACTGCACGCCTAGGTTAAGGGGTCAAAGGGACAAAAAGACCATCCAGTTCCTCTGTGGTTGTTCCTCTGTGGTGGGTTCAATTAAATTACTTGATAGCACTAACTATTACACAGTATAGGTCTGTGAAAGGGATATGAAGAAATATATTGCCAAGAAAATGGTGGTTAATTCTGTTTGACCATTAGTGGGGTCATATAACCGTGGGTGGTGCAAGATACATTAAATCATTGACAGCCCCCTCGCGATTTGACTTTGCTGTGTCCATCCCTGTGTCCAAAATTTGACTTAACAACCTTACTATGACAACTCTTTCCCTTCCCAATGACTCTCCTGGGTTCTATGGTTATTGAAAATGTAAGGTTGGTTGAGGGCATTTTTGTGCACTGTTTTTGAACTTTGTCTTATTTTCTCAGAGTCCAATTACAGCAAGTCAAGTTATTGTATCTGTGCAGGTAGATGATAAGGATGCTAAAAGGCAGACCTGCTGAGGTGAGGTTGTCCCCGCAGTCCTCACAAGGCTCTGCCACAAAATGCATCCTCATTTCCTTTCTTTTGGATTCAGACAGACTTTACTTTCACTGTATTATTTTGAGATTTGTTATTTATCTTCAACTAGTGGCCCAGCCTATGGGTGATATGTTGTTCACAAAGTGATATAAATATTTGCCTTGATAATTTGTAAGCTGCCTAAAAGAAAGTTAGGACTGACACTTAGGTATCAATTTGAAAATATGGTAGAAGAAATATAGCTTTCTTTCTCATTGGACTACGTATCCCTTGCCATTTTAATTTATCATCTTATTAAACCTCTCAATGTGGAAATGGGTGATAAGAAATTTCTTGAAAAAGGATTAAATTTCATATGAACACAATTGCACTGCATTGTCCTTCGTGATTGTCTTAGGTGCGCTAATGCTCAAAAAGGCTTCCAAAAATAACCCTGTACTGTTTGTTTTCCCCTTGTCAACTTCTCCTCCAACCACATGCTAAATAAATCCATCACAACAATTCTAAACTTCTATTGTTTCCTTAAGGGTTTATATAGTCCGATTCATATATATTTCCATCTCCATCCATGAACCTACAGAAACTCTAAGATTTAAATACAAGACTAGTAATTTATGCAAATTATCATACTTTGAATAATACAAACCATTTTACCATATTCTCTATCCATTTATTTATACAGGGCTTCTAATTACCATACTTTATTCTTGCCTTTTCCCGGAAATATCGACCTGGAGCTTGCATGGACCACTTTAATAACATCCATAACCCTACTGCTTGGGAGAACACATCTCTCTCCTCTCATCAATCCCACATTTCTGATACACACTTTCCTTTAACTCCCAACGGTTTTGTAAATTCTCCTTACCCTTGCTCAACACCATAGCTCCGTCAAGCATATTCTTTCAATTTCCCAAAGGCATCCCTACTCATCTCTAGCGACAACTCCTTCCAGAATGGCTTTTGTAATTACTCTCTTCCTATGTATTCTCGATGTTTCCTCCTCTAACCAGGCACGTCAGGGCCATCTCTCGTATTGTCATATCATATTATCATAGCTCTCAACTTCCATGATGCGTATGCCATTGTCACTTCACAGCCATTTTGAATCTGGGTCTGAACAGCTTCCAAACCATTCATACTAGCATCTAACGTGAACACTGTCCACCTCTTCAAATCACACTTGTGAAGTTTAGAAGCTACTGTTGTGCCTTTATTGAGCACCTGAGAATTTTCTTCGTACTCTTAACTCCATCCCATTTATCAACTATCTTTCTCATTACCATATCATATATATATCTATCTATATATACATGTTCTGCCAAAAACTTTGCCGCCATTTGATGAATGTTCACGAAATTTGCAAAGCTTGTTTGTCACCCACTTCAGCTGCTGACTTGAAAGTTTTAGGGTGTTTCATTTAGGGGGGCCAAGAAAAGGGGGGTACCAAAAAGTGTTTTCACCATGCAATTTCCAGTAGGGATTTTAGACATGTCTACAGCCCGAACCGCTGGACAGAATTACATTAAATTTGACAGAAAGATAGCTCTTGCTCCAGAAAAAGCTCCTTTGTAATTTGGTGTAAATCTGTTCAGTAGTTTTGATGTTATCGGAGAAAAAAGAAATTTAGATATTTAAGGATGCGGAGGGTCTGCAGATTTGACAGATCTCATGCTGAGTTCTGATTGGCACCACAGATTGGCAGGTGGGAATGGTCCCACAGGGACCCTACTGGGGACCAAAACATTTTTTTTGCAACTTTGCCACGATTTCGCAGAGGATCCGCAAATACGTAGCAGTGGGTGACTCAGGCAGTCTATCGTCTATGGGATCACTAACATCTAAATAGGGCAGGTGGACTGCCAAGGCGGCGGACAGGTATTCCAACATAAACCTTAAGTTAAAGAGAATTTAGTGTTATGGGATGGGTAAGTGTACAGGGTATTAGGGGGTAGTTTAGTTTTCAGGAGTTGGCAAGGATATGGAATGGTATACTGCTTTAGTCAGGGTTTGGGCGATAGATATAAAACAATTTAATACCTTAGAAATTACACTTAGGAAATAGAACTAAAAAAACATACAAATTCACTAAAAACCCAAAGGTAACAGGTACATTATAGTTAGGTTCGGATTTTACACACACAAAACCATAGAAATTCAGCAGTTATAGTTATACTTATCCGAACAAACTATAACTCGTGCCCTAAGGTAACTATAACTCGTGCCCTTGCCATGCACTAATTACCCCACATATTACGTCAGTCCTGACACCTTCTATGACATCATTGATAATATCACTGCAAAATTTGAACTGAAATTATTGATGAGAAAGCTGTGCATGGCGGTGGCACGAGTTATAATTTCATTAGGGCACGCGTTATAGTTTTGTCAATCTGCGAATTGGTATGATTCACTATTGGTAGTTTGTGATTTCTTGACAGAATTGCAAAATTGTGAATCTCCATTAGAAAATTGCAAGTTGAAAAAGTCGTGTTTTGGTGCAGCTTGAGGAACTCACGTTGAAGAAGTACTCACATTCATGTTCTTCTCAGTGTTCTGTAACATAGAGGAAGTGAGGGATTGCTTGGAGAGCACAGTGAGAGGCTGTGTTGCATTTTTGAATTTAAACAGATTAAGGATGCCCAGAGACACTGTAGAGAAGGATGTGGGTGCAAGGAAGAGCAAAATTAAATTTATTGAAAAGACGCTGGAGACTTTGACCGAATAGTGTGGGGCACACAATTAACAGCTTTTTGGGAAGAGCTCTTTAAGTGTTTCTGAACCTAAGAATGAGAGAATCTGAATGGGTATTTTGGAAAAAAAAAATTCTATTGGAATTTCACAGCATACCATTCTAGAAAATTTCAAAAGCTGGTATGATTTGTGCTCCAGAACAAAAGGAGAAGGTAGTAAATCGACTGGCGAAGGCTTGTGATACAGGCAGAGGACCTTCACAACAGGCACCACCTACTCCCATGGAAACTCTAATAGAGTCAACTCAGCAACCAGAGAATGTTGTGGTTTAACCAACATGGATACTCTCAATCCAGAAGCTACCTCTCAAGGTAACCTTTTCTACTGCTTTGCTAAGAAATATTATGCATAAGGCCCAAATGTTTTAATGTTATTAAGCTATTTAGTTAAAGATAGCTTCTTTTTAAAACCTTTTTACATTTTTTATTGCATTATGGGAGTTGAAGCACAAGCAGTAAAAATGTAGTTTTTTTCTGAAAAATCCTCTTCAAAATTGCTTCAAATTCAAAACCTTTACCTTTCCAATGTCAGGAACATATATTTCACACATTTTTATATTTTTAATTAAAGAGAAATCAGCAAACTAACTACACATATACTCCCCACTCATGCACAATCCCAGAGAGAACATAGATGTGAGCTAGATTTCAGCTATGAAGTCCTTGTGACTTGAAGGAAGCCACAGACTTACCAGTCACACCAACAGAACAAGTCCCAACCAGATTCAGAGCTGCAATTTTTCCACCGCCTGGATTCCCAGATGTGTCTGATCATCCTACCACAGCCAGGGAAATGTTTGTCTTGTTAAATAGTTCACCATTTCACACTTCACACTGTGCTGTCCCTGGAGCACCAATTTTGATTACTTTGGATGTTCAGTTCATTACTTTACCTATGCATAGGAATATAAACTTTATTCAGATTGGTTGTTTTGTTTTATCATCTCTGTCTTTGTTTGTCCACGATTTAGGGGGAGGGTAAGGGGGAAAGGCTTCAAGCCTAAGTAGCCTCTCTGTGCCTGCTGTGACCCATGTTAGGCACACATGAAGATATGCATCTGGTACTGATGTGTCAGGTACTCCATGGATTCATACTGCAGAGGAAAGGAGTGTGAGTTGAGCCAGATTAAAGCACTCGTTTTATTTATGTTTATGAACAATGTTTTCAAATGATTGTGCTCACTTTACGAAACACAAATATGTTGTTAATTGTACATGTTTTCTTTATGATATGAAAAAAACATATTGTTATGAAACCTGAGTAAAATGATTTTTATGTTTTTACCGTAACAACAATGTTGGCTTAAGTTTTATTTGCATAGTTTGTTTTTTACTTACCTTACAAATAATGTGATGTAATACCTGTATGAAGTGCTCTGCCCTCAGCAGCATGCGAGGCATCCTGTTGGATTTTTGGCTGTGGGCTTTTATCCTGTGGATCAGAATCAGGGTTGATTTCCACATTGGAGAAACTCTTTCTTATAGAAATGTTATGTAGCATTACACATATAGCAATTATTTTCAAGGAGATGTTAGACTGGTACTGGAGAGCTCCACCACTCTTATGTAGACACCTTGATAGTCCATTGAGGAAGCCGAAGGTGTGCTGTATTTCTGAGTGTGTGGCCTTGTGTGATTGGTTATATTTGCGCACACTTCTGGTGGTCCGGTTGAAATAGGGTGTCAAGGTCCAAGGGGGTAATGCAGAAGCACAGTCACCTGCAAGTAACACAGACCTACATTACTATGTGTAAGTTGGTTGTGCAGGATACATGCATGGTTTCAATATTGAAAATGCCTACCAAGCAAAAACCATCTCCAAAATCACCTCGAGACATTCAATTTTATATTCCACTGTGGTGGAATATATAAGAGCCATATGTGCTACCAGGAAAACAGATAACAAGGTCTCTTTCTCTTTCTCTTTTTAATTTTTTTCGTCCTCATACACCTCTGGCCTTCAATCAACTCCATATTGCCCAAGTAGTGCCTACCCTGCATGGAGATAACTGACGCCAGGGAAAACAGAGCTCTCTCATTAAGACTTTGATCGTAGTCATTGTCAATAGTGCAAGAGTAACTTAGTTTGTAATCATAGGACAAGGATAATTAACACACCTAAATAGTAAATTATACTAACGTGCCCTTCCAGGTCTCTTGCAAAACAGGAGGCCTCACAAACCACCCGGATATTGAGGGAGTGGCTTCTTTTACAAATGAGAATATTAAACCCATTGTAGGGGGGTGAACATATTGCAATAGGAATTCCTTCCACACATCCTATAACATTGTAGAATTGTCCAATATGATAAAAAATAACTTTGTTATGTTGTAAGTCATGTTGAGATGCTGGAAATATAATCATTCATTTTTGGCAATATAACATCAAGAAATCTTCTAAAAATGTGAAAAAGCACTGTGTGACACAACCCCTGCTAATGTAATTATTCCCTGCTAACTTCCTGCGGTTACAAGGTATAGGAAGCCAAGTCCCTGTGCTGGGGATGGGATAGCTTTACTGGTGTGTCTTGTTTTTGTAGCACTGGATGTAAATCTGCAATCAGGTCCAAAATAACATGACTAAAGAGTCTAAACTTGTCATTGCTCTCCTCGTATGTCTGGTCAAAAAAGGTCACTCTAATCCTAAACCCCCCCCCACCTGTCTCTTCTTTCTCCCCCTCTGCATGCCAGCCGAAAACCCCACCCTCACTGTCCTCACTAGAACACACAGAGAGGCCTTTGTGAAAGGGCCTGATGCATTTTGTAGCACTTTATATAGGTTGAACCTGATTACCAACTGATTCGAGTTGGGGGTAACTGTTACGCCTCATTCCCCTGTAGACTTTATGGCACATGGGCATGAGGTATTTGGGCTCCTGGGCATGCATAGTAAAAGCTCCCAGATCTCCCCAATCACCACCTAAGTTTCCTTATCGTTAGGACACATAAAATGATCCCCAGCACAACCCTGGTTCAGTATGAGTGGCCACCTGCTGATCCCAAGGTTTTCCTGTTTCCCTAAAAACCTTTCCCACAGACCACTTGAGCTAGTAGCACATATCCGGCATAATTACATTGAGCCCCAGGGTCCATTCACTTTTCTTGAGCTCCTTTGGCCATTTCAACAGTGTGTGCTGAACTCTCGTGAGAATCTGAATTCCTGCGAGATCTGGCAGCCATATTTGGCATGGTATTATAAATACCACACCCACTCCCAAAGCCATGCTTGGCTTCGAGATCCCTTTCCAGAGAGGAATCCTTGCTCCCACAAACTTACCTGCCAGTGGTTTTAGTCCTCTTCGCTTCCTGATGCCCGTCCCTCTTCCATACCCATCACCCCGTGGACGAAAAGCCTGAAAAGACAAAGAAAGATAACTTTTCACACTGAGTCCAGGCCAGTGCACTGAATCTGCAGGTTCCTTTTTATTAAAGACATCAGAAGAGAATGGTGCAGGGAAAAACACTGAAAGGCCTTTGCAAGTAATAATACTTATATTGACAGTGGAACGTTTTGTGAAAAGACTTTATTTGAAAATGCAAAATAGAAGGCTTAAGGGATAAGAGTGATTATCCTTCAAGTTAATGATAGGAAACTCATTTGGCACCTTTCATGAGTGAACTAGCCTTCCTGAGCCTCGCTGTTTCTGAGGGCTGTAAACTCAGCAGTTAAAGCAGGGGATTGGAACTATCCTTGTACAAAAGACATCTGGAAAATTTGTTTAGCACAATCACAGGTCATTAACGCTACAACCAGTTTAAAGGAAAACGAGATGCATTTCAAATACAAAAAATGAAAAGTTTTCTTTTCATTTTTTCAGAACAGGCAGTGGTCCATAGGACCACTGCCTGCTCTGAAAAAAGTATTTTTGCTGCCATTCACAAAGGGGAAGGGGTCCCATGGGGACCCCTTCACGCTTGCAAATGGGTTAGCACCAGTCTGAAACTGGTGCTAACTGTGATTGTTTTGCGACCGCATTCGTGGTCACAAAACAATCATACATGGGACTGCGACTCGCAATTAGGAAGGGTACACACCTTCCTAATAGCGACTCGCAAACCCTTTTTGCGATTCGGTAAATAGATTACCAAATCGCAAAAATGGGTCTGTACATCCCAAATAGCATTTTTCAAGTTGCAAACGGCTTCGTACATCTGGCCCCTGGAGTTGTAAAAATAGTGATTTTCTTATCATTTAGATCGCATAAAAATCCAAGCTGAGTGTCTTTTGAGTGTGACAAAGATACTTTTTTGCATCCGGAAACGACCGAAGTATGGATTTGGACAATTTGTGAATGTAAAAAGCTTTCATGCATCTGGCCCTTGGCTGCAGGAGAGCCGATAAGTCACATATAGCCTCATTCTGACCCTGGCGGTCTATGACCGCCAGGGTGGAGGCCGGCTGAAGCACCGCCAACAGGCTGGCGGTGCTTCATTTTGTATTCCGACCGCGGCTGTGAAGCCGCGGTCGCCCAGCCGGGTCTGGCGGTTTTCCGCCGGATTTCCCCCGGCTGGGGGAATCCTCCATGGCGGCGCTGCTTGCAGCGCCGCCATGGGGATTCCGACCCCCTTCCCGCCAGCCTGTTTCTGGCGGTTTTCACCGCCAGAAACAGGATGGTGGGAACGGGTGTCGTGGGCCCCCTGGGGGCCCCTGCACTGCCCATGCCACTGGCATGGGCAGTGCAGGGGACCTCTAACAGGGCCCCAGCAGGATTTTCACTGTCTGCTTTGCAGACAGTGAAAATCGCGACGGGTGCAACTGCACCCGCCGCACCCCTGCAACACCGCCGGCTCCATTCGGAGCCGGCTTCTATGTTGCAGGGCCTTTCCCGCTGGGCCAGTGGGCGCCCTTTTGGCGGTCACCCACCGGCCCAGCGGGAAAGTCGAAATGGCCCCCGCGGTCTTTTGCCCGCGGATCGGTCTTTCAACGGGGGTAGTTTGGCGGGCGGCAACCGCCGCCCGCCAAACTCAGAATGACCCCCTAAATGTCTACAATGCACAAAACCTACTTCCAGAGTAGGCACAGTACTTGAAGTGTCTTGCTGCTAATGCACAGGCTATGGGGTCATCAGTTGAGGATGTTAGCCCTCACCTGGCAGAACCTCACTTTGTATATTTTAAACTATCGCAGGCAGTTTTGGAGCATTTATTCGTCTTCCTTATAAAGTGGCAGCTGACAGGTGTGTATCTCATTCTGGGGCCAACTGAGCAGACAACTTTGCCGGAGCCCCAGAATGCAATGGGGCTGTCCATTGAAGTTTTTTTCATTTACCTGCTTGTAAGAAAAGAGACTGTGCTGCATGAAGGTGAATTATGAATAGACAGGTGATGTTGACAGAGATGGTGGATGAGGCATGAGCTGTCCTGTTTGATAAAATACATTCACATAACCTTCAAATTCTAGGCTTTTCTTTCCCCAATTAGAGGGTTAGTACATTGAAGCAGGAAAACAGTTTGAGTAATGTTGGAGGGAGAAGTCGAAGATTGCATAATTGACTTCGGGGTAGGCGGCTCTGGTTCCTCTGGCAGCAGAGGTAGATTTACTAAAAGTAAAAGCATGCAGTGGGGTGAATAATATTTGAGGTATGCATGGCCTTAGCACCTATGTAGGATGCACATAGCCTGGAATTATCCCCTTTATGTCACTGGGGGCAGCTCAGGGCCTGTGTTATGGTGTGGCTCACAAACAGATTGGTAGAAGAGTTTAGGTTTGAGTGGATGTGAGATCTAGATGGCTCAATATTTCTTGGGCATATGCCAGGACATCCTCAAAGTTCCCAGCAGGATGGTGCAGGAACATCACAGAAGGAGAAGTGCACTGTCTTGTTACAAGGGGTTTGATGTATTTGTGAAACAGGGAGGGGTTGCATTATTTGTTTTGGATCTTCAGAATCCATGCACGAGCTCGGCTCTCGCATGTAGCACCTGCACTTTCGGAGCTGTGGGATAAATGCTTTCAGAATACTGTGCTGTGAACTAAGCTCCCCACGGACATAGATTAGATTTAGTCATACTACATCCAGCTTACATCCTGACTTGTCACTGTGAGAAACTGGGTTCCTGGTTGACTGGGATATGAGCCTTGGTCAAGCAGCAACCACAATTGTAGTTAGGGTAAGATACAAGCAAACCCCAAATTAACCTGTACTCGCCCCCTGGTAGGTTGGTGTCAGGAATAAGGCTATGCGTGGTCCAGGTCCCGCCCCCCGAAACTTCGCTGCTTGGCTCTGCGGCACTTTATGCGCACCACTTGTCATCCCCTCTTGTTCCAAAGGTGGCCACCAGCGTCATCTGCCCTGTGGCAAAGCTCATAGAGCTGCAGGTTCAGGACATTGGTGGACAGGATGCACTTATCAGTGCTATTCCATGAAGGGACTACAATTCCCATGTTTTTAGAGGCAGCAGCCATCTTGGGGTGTGGCAGGCCTATAAAGCCCAATCACACCCAAGCATGTTGCTCACTGTTTTGAAGACTTCGATGCAGTCAGATCTCGTGGGGGGTTCTCTGAAGAAGAACAGAGTTCCTGCATGGCAGAGTGACATCCAATCGAAGTATCCTTGTTTCCATGGTGAATTTAAAAAACGAGTAGGTCGTACTCGTAGCGGTAAGGCCTTGATGAATCCAATTTTGGAGGAAGTCATTACTTCCAGAAGTAAAGCACCCCTTAGCACAACGAGCAAAGCGTTTTCAGTTTCCAGAGTACAGCGGCCTTGGCGCGACGATCAAAGGCGTTTCAGATCACAGATGTAAAGCGCTCTTTGCACGACAATTCAGGTGCTTCAGTTCACAGATGTAAAGCGCTCTTGGCACAGCAATTCGAGCGCTTCAGTCCACAGATGTAAAGCGCTCTTGGCATGGCAAATCAAGCGCTTCAGTCCACAGGTGTAAAGTGCTCTTTGCACGGCAATTCAAGTGCTTCAGGTTACAGGTGTAAAGCTCTCTAGGCACGGCAATTCAAGCGCTTCAGTCCACAGATGTAAACCGCTCTTGGCACGGCAATTCAAGCGCTTCAGTCCACAGATGAAAAGCGCTGTTGGCACGGTAATCAAATCGCTTAAATCCACAGGAATAAAAGCCTCTTGGCACAACAATCAACGTGATTCAGGCCACATGAGTAAAGCGCCCCCTTAGCATAACGAGCGTAGCGCTTCAGGCAGGACAAGTAAAAGCGCTGCCTGGTATTATAAGTAAAGCTCTTCAAGTTCAATGAGTAAAAACATTTTGGCCTTTATAGTTGTGAATGTGAAAGTATTTTTGGAGATAAGCAAATCATAGTTTTCATTGTTTTTTTGGAAAGCATAATATGTGAAAAGCATATTTAATTCTTTGAGATTTTCTAGGTCACGATCAAAGGTTTATGTTATGAATGCATAGATGTTACAGGATTGATATTCTGAGTATGATCATAGTCCAAAGCTCTTGCCATCTCTTGGTTCTGAGGTCGTAGTTTATTCTTGTTCCATGATCAAAAGAAGGGGATTTGCCCTCATTTCAAAAGGGGTCTCCATCTAATATCGGAGACACACTTAGTCAAGAGTCTATTGATGAGTTATATTTCTATGAATGAGTAAGTGCATATTTGTTCTAACCTTTTTCTTTTCAGATCTCTCTCCCTGCTGTTCCCTACCCTAATTCCCTTCCCCCCGACTGGCTTCATCATAACTCTGTACTATAATAGCTTTCTGAGTTGGTGACTCCGGAAAGTGGGCCTTTTGTTCAGCAACGTGCAGATCCCGAGGAAATGATACTGTGACTCTTGGAACCGAACAGTCAGGCTTAACTTAGAAGCAATGTGTAAGGTATTTGTGCAACACTTCAAACAGTAAAACAGTGAAAACACCACACAAAAAGAATACCACACCAGGTTAGAAGAATAGAGATTTATTTAATAAATAAAAAAGACCAAAATGACAAAAATTCAAATCAGTAGAACTTGAGTTATGAATTTTGAAAGAATAGACTTTGGAATGGCACCTAAAAGCATAAAGCAGCAGCTCGGGATTTCTGGTCACGCCAGACCGGAACAAAGTCACAAGTTCAGGATGACTACGATGGAGTGCGGGCTGGCTACAGGGAACCACTTAGGCCCATTGAACAAAGTACCTTAAATCCTGGTTGCAGAGCGTTGCATGGATCCATACCGGTGATGCGACGGTTGTGAGATGCAGTGAGGGTGAGGTGCAAGGTCCTGTTGTGTCATTATCCAGTATTCCGTCGACGGGGTTTGTGATGCATTGGTTTTGAGAACGGTGAGTGCGATGCAGGTCTTTTTGATGGGCCCAATCCACTTAGTAGCAAAAATGCATTGGCTCTGCTTGGGGATGCGGCGATCCATAGAGGAGATTTGGTGGTTCTGTTCGGGAATGCACCGTTCAGCAGAGGCAATGCATCAGTTCCTCTGGCAAGCACCTTAGGCCCACTTGCAAGGGTCCACCAGTTGGCAGGGTAGACTCACAGATGGCAGAGTCCAGGTGCTGGTGCAAGGTTGCTGGAAGCCTGGTGTGTCCTTGAGGCTTCAGATCAGGCGGTCAGTCGACTAGCAGTTAAATTCACTCTGGGTTCTGGGTTCAGTAGATGCAGGTCCAGTCCTGCTCATTCAGGCAAGAGGGCAGCAAGCAGGTGGTTAGCACAGCAAAGCAGGAGTTCGGCAAAGTGCAGTCCAGCAGAGTGGCAGTTCTTCAGCAGCACAGCAGTCCTTCTTCCTGGACAGAGTATCCACAGAACGAGAAGCTTATTGCAGTTTGTGGTGTATGAGGTCCTTCTTTTCTACACAGTTTTGCCTTTAAAGTCGGGAGTAGCTTCTAGATGCATGCCCTTGAAGTACACAGATGCCATGCCTTCCCTGGCTCCAGACTAACTACAGGGGGTAACTTCAAGGACTTCAAATCAAATCACAATGTAGCTCCATTGTAATTCTTCCATCAAAGGGATATTTATTTTCATACAGCTTGATACAGCATCCTAGGAGTTTCTTTGCTTGCAAATTTCTCAGGCTTCATTCCCATACAGCAGAATAAGGAACTTTTCTTAGCTAAAAACGTGTTTCGTCTGTGCTGTCTGTACATCAGCAGACTTCCTCAGGGCTTTAACTTGATCATCAAACTAACCATCTCTCAAAGTCATCAGTGGCAAAGTCAACCACAACCTAAAATGCAATGGAAAATGATAATGAAGTCCCACAGTCTCAGGACGTTATTAGCACAGTCCTGTTGGAGAGTACTCAAAGTTTCCAAGGCTGAACGCCATTTACAGGAGCTCGTGGCGCTCTGCATCCTCTTGACATATATATTTCTTGAGTGTTTTACGTACAGTCCCTTGGACTATAAACTACAGACTCATCCTCCTGATAAGTGACCCATGCAATCCACAATGTCTGTCTTAGCATGGAAATATACTAGAGGTGGACTTGATATCATTTTGAATTTATATTATGCTATGATTTTTGAATCTGTAAAACAACTGGTAATGTTTGTTATTTGAATAGATTAGCAATGGATAAATAACATTTGTTTGGAAAAGTGTGCTTGTGTGCTGTGCACATGGAGCTGGTGGGTAACAGGGTAGCTGTTTCTCCGATAGGCCAATGCTCAATGCATTCCCTAATGGTTCATGTGTATATCACACTTGCCTGACCATGCATGACAAAGAGAAAGGCTGTGTGAGTACAAGTGTTTTAAAAGAAACACTGTTGTCTGGACACACTCATCAATGCTGCGCATAATGCACAATTCTCTTCGCTTTCCTATTTTCCTTTCTTGTAAATCAGAGTGGAGATGCTCTACAGAGAAATGGAAATAGTTCCCAACGTGTTTGTGCTTAGTCTGAGATTGTACCTGAGCAGCTGTATGCCCTCCATCTTGAAATGACTATATAATGTCCTGTTTCAGTTTATTCAAATTTAGAACATGTCTTGTTTCACCTTTGTGTTTTTTTCCATCTAAAACTTAATGCGTGCAAATGTGCGACCGGACCTATCACCTCTCATGACTTCTCAGGCTTTCCCTTGAGGCCTGGCTTTCTTTGCCCTTATCCAGTATAAATTCCACAGACTGACTTATCCAGGAAGTGTTGAAGGAGGGATTCTTTTTTACTCAAGCTGATTAACAAGGGTGCATGTGGTGTCTCTGTATTAAGTAGGTACTATTATCAAAACAGAAGAGACATTTTAAAGGGAAGAAAGCAGAGGTGTCCATTGTTCTCAAATTTAGGTTTGGCTTGAAAGAAATTGTGTACTGTGATATTTTATGTTAATAGAATTTCATGCACAAGCATTGGCAAAGCCAATTAGTTTCTCTTTGCTAACATTTTGTTGGCTTTGCCAGTCCTGTTTAGCACTGGAAAATTAAATAGTAGCAAACAACCATCATGAAGGTCTAGTTCTTATACTTTCAAGATGGTCTCCATTGTGACGAATGATGTGTGGACATATTAAAAGTATAGAAATAATGTATTCTTAGTTTTAAGATGGTCATCGCTTTGTGTGACACTGTAACATCATGCAGCGTAGTAGCCATTTTGAAATGATAGAAAATATGTTTTCTTGCTTTCTAGTTTGCCTTAATCTTGCATCACATCACATTGCATCATGCAATGGGAAGGCCATCTTGAAAGTATGAAAACATTGATTTCTATATTTTCTAGATGGATACCTTGGGCTTGATTCACAAAGGTGAACTTACAAAATTACGATTGTTTGCTATTCACAAAGGGTTTTATGAGTAGCATCTTTACAAGTGCAGAGTCTCGAACATAAAAAGACCTATCTTTTTATGTGCGCAGTATCTCCACTTGTAAATATACCAGCCGTAGCTCCTCAGCTAGGGCAGAGGAGTGTAGCCCCCCCCTACCAGCAGCAGCAGCTGCAAACCTTTTACCAAAAAACAATAATAAACTATGTTTATTCTCATTATTTAGTAAAAGGGGTGGGGCCACAGACTGTGACGAGCACTGAAGGTGACTCCCCATCACTGCGCATGTATGTTTGGCCAGCCGTCTCGGGCCGGCCAAACACACCTGTGCAAGAGGCTCTCTCCAGCTTGGCACTGTGTTGCCGGGCTAGAGAGAGCAGGCACAGGCTCCCAGTCTACCTGGGAGCGCCCTGGCTGGGAGCTCCTAGCCAATCCTAATGCTGCTCTGAGCAGCGTTAGGATTGGCAGTTGGCCAAGCTGGGAGCCTCTGCCTGCAGCCTGTCTGCACAGGACAGGAGGAGAGCGGTGGTGACAGCAGTGGCCGCGATGACTGAGGTAAGTTTTTTTTATGAATTCCCCCCCACCCGCGCATGTGCCACCCCGCCCCTTGTTCGCACTGTGAGCCGCGCCTGAAAGATACTACTTGTAAATCCCGTGGTGAATAGAAAATGATTGTAAACTTACAAAAACGTGTAAGTTTACCTTTGTGAATTAGGCCCCTTGTTGCATCACCATGCAACATGATGGCAATCTTGAAAGTATAACACTCGACTTTCAAGAAGGGTCTTCTCAGCTACTGACTTTGCCATAGCTGGTACATCTTAAAAACATCCAATACTGGCAAAGTCAATTGTGGGAGAGGGGCGATGGGCTAGAGATGAGAATGGGTGAGACGACTGGGTAAAAGAGCCACCGGGCGGCACAAAACAGTGCTGCCGGACAAAATAGAGGGCACACTTCGCCTGGTGTCCTGTGGAGGAATCAGGGGCATCCCTGCCATTACTATGCAAGGAGGGGGGATATTGGGTGAGGGAGTTTCCTGGTATGAGTGAAAAGCACAAGAACAAATTAAGTGCAGAGAAGAAAGGTAGGAGCAGGGCACGCATGCACTACCATTAAAGTCTAAAGAAGAAATTAAGAGTAAAATCAGTGATGTCATCAGTGGAAAGATAGACCTCATCCAATCAAAAGCGAGGGCAAAGAAGAAATGCTCCAGGGCAGACCAGGGAGGACAGTGATCCAATCAAGAGCAGAGAAGTGAGATAGATGAGAAAGCTGTCAATTCATGAGCAAAGGACTAAGACAAAGCCCACTCGGGCAGTACTCTGTGCCACCTATTGGTGCCGGCGTGCATTCCATTTCCTTGCTGGTAGCCCAGCTCAAAGTGATGCCCATTCAAAGTCTGGATTCTTTGTTGATTATTGGAGTAGAGCTTATCATTTTGGCATAGGAGCTTAAACTGCACTAAAGGTCCTGCATGATCCATTCAAAAATTCAACATTTGCAATATATTTAGCCAATCTGTGACCAATCTTTGGAGACAGATCATTTTATTGCAGCATGAAACGTAGATGGGAAAAAGCAAACAGGCACGGTCCCAGTTCCTTCAAGACTATATTACCGCAATAGAATCCAGCGGACATTTAATCCTACTGACAGCATAAAGGGATAAACGAATGGATGAATGAATCCTTTCGGTGAACTGTTATGAAATTGTCTCTGATTCCTTCTCCCAAGGTTATAGCCAGCAATACTAGATCTCTGAAATCCAGCATGATTGCACTAAGAGGAACAGCACGTTAATTCAGGATTGTAAGCGTTTTATGCTCAGCAATATAAAAATATGAAATCTTATAAATAATACACCAATATGTTTGAGGTTATTAAGCTTTACAATCCTGAAGATACTTAAATTGAAATGATCTAGTGGAGAGAAGGTAAAACTTGATGCATTTATTCTGGTTCCGCATCAAGCTTGCATTTGACCACATTTAATAAGGTGCTAGTTCATATTATTACCATATCATGTTAGTAATTTAAATGTAACTTATTCACCTGTATGTAGATAAACAGTCGCCATAAAAAGTACACCCTTTTATACTAGTTCTTGAGTGTTGGGTGACTATATGAAGTGGACTTTCTCCTGCTGGTAACATGGACCTTAAAAGTCCCTACAAGGGTTGTCCAGCAGTGCTCCATTGTGCTTGATCTATGATAGATGTTCTGAGTAACCCCTCACTATTTAAATGAATTCCAGGTAAATCCAAATTACATGCAGATTTACCTGAGGAAGCTATTCAGAAACACTGGCATGGATCCTGCCCTTCTACTCCCCCCGTTGTACCTTAAATCTGAGTAGCAGATACTCCTGATGGGGCTGAAAGTCCTAGGATTCTCTGCTCTGTTACTTCCCAGACTGAACAGGTCAGGGTGGGTGTTGCACACCTCTGCAGCTCATAATTGTTCTATTAACCACCTAGGGGTGGTGTTTTAGGACAGAAAGGCAGTACAGCCTTCTGGGCCTTTATGCTGAGACTCTTGGAGGGACTGCAATTCATAGGGTTCCTTAGTGAGCAACCTACTCCTGACCCTGTGATCAGCAAGGGTGAGCTATAGAACATTTACCAGTAGCAGGGACTCAAACCGCGCAAGCTCTGCCCATGCTTGTATATCCGAATATCGACTTTTAAATGCTGCGCTACCGCAATATCAGAGCAAACAATACAGATAACAAAAATATTGAGAAGGCAATTATATATAGGTACAGGGAAAAGGGAAGCCCAAACTGCTGTAACTCAGAAATTCTAATATAAAAGAAACAGACTCTATTTCTGAAATTAATAGACTACTTAATGAGGCTGGGCAGTTTCTTAGCCAGGAATATACTTTTTCACTACTTGCTTGGCTAAAAAAAAATACGGTGCAAAACAAAGAGACTGTGGACTCTTTACATTTTTTGGTCAATAAGATTAAAAGAAACTCAATTTTGGTCGTGTGAGAAAACCAAATCCTTCGGGGACATGGTTAACTCCAATTTGTCTTCTGTCTTTCGGTCTTGAGCCCTAGGCGGCCATGTTGGGCCTGTGGCGCACCTTTGCCCCATATAGACACCGCCTTGCCCTCTATTCTAGGGTGATAATTATTGCCCACTGAAAAATGGCCTGGAAGTGGAGTAGTCATAAAGTTCTTGATATCTCCCTTATTCCTCTTCTGATTAGGACCTACCAGGTTATTATTTAGTCCCCTGTACTCTGACTCGTTTTTATTATACTTTATAGGGAAAAACAAAATAAGAACTATTTAAAAATAAAATACAAAAATCTCAATTTTGTATCAAGATTTGGTTATGACATCATTTTAAATACCTGAGAACCGTGATGTGAGCCACATACCCAAAGTCCATACGCCTTTTCCATGGGAGGTACGTTACAGCATTAACAACAAACATAATGTAATGCAAAAATATAATTGCTGAAAACACCAACTGTAAAAAATAGACTGCTGGAAACTCCCTATTAAAATCACAATATTATAATAAACCTGAGAATTAATTGAAATAGCTAAGGTATTAGCAATAATCATAATTTATAAAAGAAAATCATACAAACGAACTTTTAACCATTTCCCTTAATACCAGAAAGTTACATAAAATTGCATCTCTTACACCTGTATTAAAAACTAAAATACATATAGGATAAAAGGCAATTTCAAAACCTCAGCTACTTAATGATGGATACAAATGGAAAAAAGCCAACTAATCAAACCTCTGCCTAGCCTCCTGAAAAGAGAGAAGAGCCTCTATAGTACGATACAAAAGAACGATTATGCCCTCACTCTGCCCGACATACTCTCTACAACTCGCTACAAAGTAAGTGCATCTGCTTTTCAATAAATATTAAACATATGTTTAAAAGATACAATGAACACAAAAATACTAAATACAATAATATGTATATATATATATATATATATATATATATATATATATATATAAAACCCAAATGTATTTTATTTACTATATTTTTTAAAATATACACACTTTTCAAATCTGAAAAAGGCAAACAAATGTAAGCATACATTTACATTCTCAAAACAATTCTTGAAGTAAAATAATGGACATTTCATCTTTTTTCTAACATATACTGTATATACTATATGTAAACTTTTTTCCTAAAATGTATATCATTCACAGATCCCACAAAGTCTAAATTTATCATGGGCACCTCTCAAGCGTGTCCATCATCACCCCTGATTTTCACACATGCGATGAAACTCTTGCCATGGTTAATGTAAAGAGTCCAGAGATGAAAAGTATTAAGAGTGTAGAAAGAAAACATATTTTAATTTTCAGAAAATTGGAAACTACTCCAGTTATTTGAACAATTCAGTCGAGTATCAGGTCTCTGTATGTATAGAACCAAGTGTTATCTGCTCCTGTTAATGAATAAAGCAAAATGGGTCCCAACCCTAGTGTGTGAATGGATCACAAAAGGGAATCAGGACACTTTTAAATATCTGGTTGCCATAATATGCAGAGACTCAAAGGACGTTATGGACGGTAAATACGCAAGTGCTGTGCTCGCTCTGCACAGACGATTGAACTTCTAACGCCCTCTTCTCATATTGGTAATGAGTTGAGTCGCTCTCACTAAAATGGTGCTTCTTTGGAGACCTTTGACTATTTCACCAACATACCCATGATACATCTTTGTAAATTCTTTATCGGACTGAATACATAGGTTGTTGACATCTAATGGGATATTCTTAAGAGAATGATGGTTCATAACATGATCATGCTGCCGGTTACGAAGTGGGGGCTCGATGTGCTCAGTCTGGAAAACTACTAGAAAGCAGAGCAATTACAGTGGATAGCCAGGTGGATGACAGTGCCCAAACCTCTTAAGTCTATATCTATTGATGAAACACTGGCATGACACCAAGAGCTTCAGCTACTGAGAGTGAGCCCTTTAAAGGCAGGACTATAGCTAGACTGGTAATGGTCTCTCTAGCCTGTGCATGTCAGGAAGGAAGGAACGCAAGTGTTATTTGTACCTGAGCTCCCACTTTGATGGGTTGGAAAGATGGGAAATGTGGGACAGGCTGTGAGAAAATGACCTAGGCAGCATCAGGATTCTACAGAATCTGGGATATTTATGGAACCAGGAAATTGAAGTAACCTGAGAAATTTATAGAGGAATACAATCTGCCGACAGGACAATGTATCACTTACAAGAGACATGCTCTTGTGATACATCAGATGTGAGGATTCAAATGTGACAAACCCCTCTGTGGATAGGGCACAACAATTGCTACTCACTATTGGAGTGGGGTGCAAATCCGTGAATCAACTCTACCGAGCCCTTTGAGTGAGAGTTAATGTACTCACAGAACACTCAAAACCAAATAAATTACAGAAGATGCGTTGGATAGGGTTAGAGTTTTTCCAAAGAAGGTATCTGGAAATGCCACATTTGAGTACATACTATTCAATTACTTGCACTGGACATATAGAAGACCTGCAAACCACATCTAATAAATCCCAAAGTAGGTACCCAGTACATGCCCGAGATCTGGAAAAGAAGATGCAACTTTCATGGCATGGAGGCACTTGGAAATAGTGGATTATTGGAAGGGTATTTCAACACTATCTGAACTGACTGGCAGGAACAACCTGTGACCCAAAGAAAGCTAAAGTAGACTTTATGGGCCAGATCTGTCATCATTTTATGCAACGCAACACAAAGCAGCAAGGCAACTTGCTGTGCTGTCTCCAAAGGAGATAGGAGGAATGTGCCAAAATGACTAACATATGGTGCACTCCTGCTCTCGGTACGCAGGTGCACTAGTGGATGCCAAGGGCCAGTGCAGGCACCCTTGCGCTATGGCGCAATGTACCTGCTTTGCAGCCAGGATTGGTCTTGTGCAGGTAGGAACACCTTCTTGCACAAAAACAATCCCCAGAGGGATGTTCCTCTTTCTACATGTGCTGCAGAATGCAGCTCATGTAGAAAGAGGAAATAATGAGTAGAAATATTTCTAGTTCTCCTTGTTATGCCTCACCTGGGTAGCCGTAGCACTTTGACTCATTCTCAGGTTTACTAGCCTTAGTAAATCTGGGAATGTGCCACCAATGGAACACATTCCCCATGCAGAGTAACACAAGGCAGTGACTTATGCTGCCTTGTTTTACTCCAGATTTACTATGCAAGGGGGCTTAGTGTGGCATAGTAAATCTGACTTAGCGGCTTGTGCTACCTTGCATTAGCTTGCATGTTGCAAGGGCAATGCAAGCCCTTGATAAATCTGGGCCTATATTAATAGATTTATCTTTATTGCTGGTGAATATCCATTTCCTGGAGATCACCTGCACCACACGTGGCTGCAGACTGGGACGTACAAATGAAGAGATGGGTGGACACTGAAATAAACACGGTTAGGAGATTAAGAAAGAGAAGAAGCCTTTTGGACACAGTGCAAGTGACCTTCCACCTCTATAAAATGCCACAGATAGGGCATAACTCACAATAAACTATTAATATGAGCCATGCTGAATGGTACATGGATTGTGGAACAAAGAAATATGGCAAGAGAATGTGCTATGAAGTGACCTCATTACGACCCTGGCGGTGCCAGCGGTCTTAATCCGCCAGGGAAGCCTTGGGATTACGAATCCCGTCTCCGCAGGCTTTTGCATGGTGGTCCCACCGGCATGCATAGGCTGGGTGCTGGGGGCCCCGTCAAGCTTTTCACTGCCCGAATTATGGGCAGTGAAACGCCCGACAGGTGCTGTCACACCCGACGCACTGCAACATTGCCGCCGGCTCGATTACGAGCTGGCGTCAATGTTGTGGCCTGTTTGCCGCTGGTCCAGATTGTCTGGATTGTGGAACATTTCTCTCTGAATTTACATAGCCTTACCAAAACAACACACTGGTTATAAAATGTTTGATAAAGATATTTTTAAAATGTGTCCCCTTAAGGGAGCCCCTTTTAGGAGGGAAAAAACACAAAGCGTAAAAACCTTGTTGATTTTGTAGCTCTTGATTGAAAAGGAATATTAATACTGAAGTGATTTGTAAGGGATAAAACTCTCCCTGACATCAAGGAACAGAAAAGAACCAAGCAAAATATCCACATCCACAACCTAGTAAACGTTCAAAATAAAGGGGCTAATGCATTACTTATCCATCACTTGGAAACACCTCCTTGTATATTATTCAAAAAGGAACTGACATCACTGCATTCGATTGGGAACCTGGGATAACATTCACCGTTATGGACAGGGTAATGTATTTGTCCAGGCTCCTTTTCTAAAATTTATGATGTTTATTTGGAAAAGGAAGACCCCCAAGTCAGAAACCCTTCGCCGAGCGCTGAATTCTCAAAACCATTCTTTTTTGTAGATAACTCTCTGAATTCCTTCTGATTGCCAGCTCTGGTCATGTCTGGTTAGCGCTGGGATGCCTTAGGGTAACTATGCGCTTTATAAACCCTTTAAACTAAACTAAACTAAACTAAATTCTGCAGTCCCAATGCCCCAGGCAGCCCATGGAACCCCGCTTTAGGTACCACAAGGATGCAAGAGTGATGTGGGCAGTGAGAGCGCCCAGCCACGTGCTGAGGGCGGCTTTCGAGAATACACCGCCCTACAGCATGTGGGGGACTCCTGCCTCTTGTCAGCACGTTTATTCTCTGGTGCACTCTCGGCGCTGCCACGATTGTAAGACAGCCCTCCATGCATAAAGAATATCCTGTCACACTTTTTTAAATCTGCAACTATATCGATACCTCTTTTGTCATTTCTTGAACCTCGTTAATTTAATCTCATCTATTTCAGATCAAACGCATTTTTTTCTTCTCTAGAGCTGGTTGGGGATAGTTGTGAAATTGGCCCAGAAAGCTAGCTCGGGAAAAAAGGATGATCCTTTGACAGTTTTTCAAGAAGTAAAAACTTTTAACAGTATCCTTTGAACTTTCTTTGCGAAGTGAATATTAACTTTGGAAAAAAAGTGCTGGGAAACGCATACAAAGAATGGTGAAATTGCACATGAATAGAACAAATGGACGCATTGCATTCTACAGAGGAGGAAAACCGCAACGCCTCAATGCTTAGCCACAATGGTAAATTCACTAATGCTGTCTAAAAGAACATTTCAAGAAACAGCTGCATGCTTCCTGTCCTTAGCTCTTCTTTTATCACCTGAGTTTGTTTCAATGAAAAGATACTCAGGGACACATCTACAAAAAAGTGGTGCAGCCACTTTAGAAACGCAAGGATGAGCTGTATTAACAGGAATACAGCGAACATCTTTGTTTCCCCCCTGCACAGCGCTAAACTTGCTTCCGAGTGCCACGCAGCCAGCCTTGTGCCTTGGTGCAAGCATGGCTGCGTTGCGGGTAGGCTTTTTTTGTGCAGGAAGGGACACCTTCCTGAACAAAAACAATCTTCGATGGTCATTTGCAGTTTCTATGTGAGCTACAGAATGCACCATACACAGGAAGAGCAAATAACGATGAGCAATGAAGGCATTTTTCCTCGTTGCGCCACTTTAACACCACCCCCGGGGTGACGTTAGATTTTGGCACTGCCTCCGATTTACACAATCTCATAAATCTGGGGTACTGTTGAAATGCAATGGGTTTTGCTGTGGAACGGCCACTGCAACACCCTTTGCACGCCCCTTCCATGCAAAGCGCTGCGTGTGAAGGGGCCGTATATACAAGGTGGTGTTAAGCTACAAAAAGTGGCTTAACGCCACCTAGTAAATACGGCACAGTGGACAGTGCCAACGGAGCGTCACAAAAAGTGACGCTATAGTGGCACTAGCGGCTTGTAAATATGCCCCTATATTTTAAAGTCTAAGAACGCGGCAATCTGTTAAATGAGAGCTCAAATCTCTATACAAGTTGTTCTAGGGATATGCAGTGAAATGGCAACCGTGGGGTTTAATGCGACTCCCACCTCCACTGCCCCCCTCCGGTGCAGCCGCCGTGATGGATTGGTTCTGCCCTCTGCATAAGTTTGCTGCTCTATAATGCAGTATTTCTTTCTATCATTTTGCTCACATTTTATTTCCTTGTGGACTGTACTGCCTGACTTCCCATCACCTTAATTGTGTTAGTATGTTTTGTTGCTTTCCTTCTTACCGCAGAGAGAAGTATTGTTTTTTAGCTTGTTTTATGTTGCTTGGTTCAAATCTAATTCTTGTTTTCAGTTGTATTATTTTAGAGGTAAGTGCCAGTGGCATGTGAACGCTCCGGGGGCTCGTATCTTTGAGTAGTTGTTAATATAATATTCCTCCCCTGTGAAGTGCACCACTTCCACCACGTTTTAGTGCTTCTCTACCGCACTTTTGTGGTTGGATTGGGATAAGGTAATCAGCCACATGTTTGGCTTGTGCCTGCCTGTCTCCCCTGGTTAATATGGACATTCTCTGGGGTACAGGTGCGCAGCAGGTGCACAACCGGCACACTATGGACAAGCCCTTGTGGATCCATCCATCCTTCCTTAAGCTTCTTGATGAAGCAACCCCAATTTGATTCCTAGTGAAAACCTATTGCCCAGATTTAATAGGGCCTAACTCCACCTTGCGCACATTAGCGTCATTTTTTATGACGCTAAAGTGGCTTAATGAGGCTAAAATCGCCGTGCCATATTTGCAAAGTTGTGCAATGCATGCATTGCACCACTTTGTAACCCCTTGCACCACATTATGCCTGCAACAGGCATAATGTATGCAAGAGGGGCGTTCCCCCGTTAGGGGGACTGCAAAAATGGCGCCGTGAAATCTTAAGCGATTCCACTGCACCATTTTTACCGGCAGGCATTAAAAGGAGACATACAATAGCTTTCAATGGGCCCTTATGTACTCTGCAGGATTAGCGCCAACATTTTGGTGCTAGTCCTGCACGGTACATCAATAGAATAAATGTTGATGCTATTGCCCCTACCCCGAGCCATGCTGCACTGTATATTAAATATGGTGGCAGTAGACAGGTGCTAAGGGATGTAAGAAAAGTGGCGATGCATTGCATGCAGGAAACATCCTGAACAACAAGCCTGAAATAACCATGTTGTTTATATCGGAAGTGGAACAACACTTGCCGGAACAACTCAGGGCTTAAAGGTCTCTGCCTTAACCATGCCTGTGCTGAACAACGCACATGCGTGGTTAAGGCAGAGAAAAAGGGAGAGTGCATCGGGAGAGGAAGTGGTCAGGTAAGTGGGGCTGGGGCAGGGTCGGGGGACTTGGGACATTTTTTTTAAAGGGCAGGAGCGGGGGTGAGGGTAGTTCTGTTTTTTAGGGCGGGTGGAGGGAGTTATGTTTTTAGGTTGGGTGAGGGGTCAGGTAGTTATGTTTTTAGGGTGAATGGGGGGTCGGGGTAGTAGCATTTTTTAGGGCAGGTGGTGGGGGGTCAGGGTACTTGTGTTTTTAGCGTGGGTCGGTGTAGTAGTGTTTTTAGGTCGGATGGTGGGGGGTCAGGGTACTTGTGTTTTTAGGGTGGGCGAGGTGGTTATGTTATTAGGGTGGGGCGGGGTAGTTGTCTTTTTTAGGGCAGGTGGAGGGGGGGTCATGGTATTTGTGTTTTTAGGGAGGGGGGTTGGGTAGTTATGTTTTTAGGGCAGGTGGGGGCTCGGGGTAGTTGTGTTTTTAGGGTGGGGGTCGGATAGTTATGTTTTTAGGGCAGGTGAGGGGGTCAGTGTAGTTATTGTTTTAGGGTGGGTGGGGTGTTTGAGGTAGTAGTGTTTTTAGGGTGGGTGGGAGTAGTTGTGTTTTTAGGGTGGGGTCAGGTAGTTATGTTTTTAGGGCGGGTGGTGCCATTTTTTTTAAAGGGGTCGGGGTAGTTATGTTTTTAGGGCAGGTGGTGGGGGTTGGGGTAGTTATGTTTTTAGAGTGGGTGGTGGGGGTCAGGTAGTTATGTTCTTAGGGTGGGTGGTGGGGTTCGGGGTAGTTATGCAGGTGGTGGGGGATGGGGTAATTATGTTTTTAGGGCGGGTGGTGGGAGGTGGGGTAGTTACGTTTTTAGGGCAGGTGGTAGGGGGTCGGGGTAGTAATGTTTTTAGGGCAGGTGGTGGGGATACTTGTGTTTTTAGGGCGGGTAGTGGGGAGTCGGGGTAGTTATGTTTTTAGGGCAGGTGGTGGGGGTTTGAGTAGTTAGGTTTTTAGTGTGGGTGGTGAGGGGTCGGGATAGTTATGCTAGTGGCGGGGGGTTGGGGTACTTATGTTTTTAGGGTGGGTGGTCCGAGTAGTTATGTTTTTGGGGCCGGGTAGGTATGCTTTTTAGGGCAGGTGGGGGTTGGAGTAGTAGTGTTTTTAGGGCAGGTGTGAGGCAAGGTAGTAGTGTTTTTAGGGCAGGTGGGGGTGGGGTAGTAGTGTTTTTAGAGCAGGTGGAGTAGTTGTGTTTTAAGGTGGGGGTCGGGTAGTTATGTTTTTAGGGCAGGTGGGGGATCAGGTAGTTATGTTTTTAGAGCGGGTAGTGACATTTTTTTAAGGGGTAGGGTGTCGGGGTAGGTATGTTTTTAGGGCGGGTGATGGGTAGTTGTGTTTTTTAGGGCGGGTGGAGGGGGGGTCACAGTATTTGTGTTTTTAGGGAGGGGGGTCGGGTAGTTATGTTTTTAGGGCAGGTGAGGGCTTGGGGTAGTTGTGTTTTTAGGGTGGGTGTCGGGTAGTTATGTTTTTAGGGCAGGTGAGGGGGTCAGTGTAGTTATTGTTTTAGGGTTGGTGGGGTGTTTGCGGTACTAGTGTTTTTAGGGAGGGTGGGGAGTCAGGGTACTTGTGTTTTTAGGGTAGGCGAGGTGGTTATGTTTTTAGGGCAGGCGGGGTAGTTGTATTTTTTAGGGCGGGTGGAGGGGGGTCATGGTATTTGTGTTTTTAGGGAGGGGGTCGGATAGCTATTTTATTAGGGCAGGCGGGGGCTCAGGTAGTTGTGTTTTTAGGGTGGGAGTCAGGTAGTTATGTTTTTAGGGCAGGTGAGGGGGTCAGTGTAGTTATTGTTTTAGGGTGGGTGGGGTGTTCGGGGTAGTAGTGTTTTTAGGGTGGGTGGGAGTAGTTGTGTTTTTAGGGTGGGGGTCAGGTAGTTATGTTTTTAGGGCGGGTGGTGCCATTTTTTTTAAAGGGGTCGGGGTAGTTATGTTTTTAGGGCAGGTGGTGGGGATTGGGGTAGTTATGTTTTTAGAGTGGGTGGTGGGGGTCAAGTAGTTATGTTCTTAGGGTGGGTGGTGGGGTTCGGAGTAGTTATGCGGGTGGTGGGGGATGGGGTAATTATGTTTTTAGGGCGGGTGGTGGGAGGTGGGGTAGTTACGTTTTTAGGGCAGGTGGTAGGGGGTCGGGGTAGTAATGTTTTTAGGGCAGGTGGTGGGGATACTTGTGTTTTTAGGGCGGGTAGTGGGGAGTCGGGGTAGTTATGTTTTTAGGGCAGGTGGTGGGGGTTTGAGTAGTTAGGTTTTTAGTGTGGGTGGTGAGGGGTCGGGATAGTTATGCTAGTGGCGGGGGGTTGGGGTAGTTATGTTTTTAGGGTGGGTGGTCCGAGTAGTTATGTTTTTGGGGCTGGGTAGTTATGCTTTTTAGGGCAGGTGGGGGTCGGAGTAGTAGTGTTTTTAGGGCAGGTGTGAGGACAAGGTAGTCGTGTTTTTAGGGCTGATGGGGGTGGGGTAGTAGTGTTTTTAGAGCAGGTGGAGTAGTTGTGTTTTAAGGTGGGGGTCGGGTAGTAATGTTTTTAGGGCAGGTGGGGGATCAGGTAGTTATGTTTTTAGAGCGGGTAGTGACATTTTTTTAAGGGGTAGGGTGTCGGGGTAGGTATGTTTTTAGGGCGGGTGATGGGTAGTTGTGTTTTTTAGGGCGGGTGGAGGGGGGTCATGGTATTTGTGTTTTTAGGGAGGGGGGTCGGGTAGTTATGTTTTTAGGGCAGGTGGGGGCTTGGGGTAGTTGTGTTTTTAGGGTGGGTGTCGGGTAGTTATGTTTTTAGGGCAGGAGAGGGGGTCAGTGTAGTTATTGTTTTAGGGTTGGTGGGGTGTTTGCGGTACTAGTGTTTTTAGGGTGGGTGGGGAGTCAGGGTACTTGTGTTTTTAGGGTGGGCGAGGTGGTTGTATTTTTTAGAGCGGGTGAAGGGGGGTCACGGTATTTGTGTTTTTAGGGAGGAGGGTCGGATAGTTATTTTTTTAGGGCAGGCGGGGGCTCGGGTAGTTGTGTTTTTAGGGTGGGAGTCGGGTAGTTATGTTTTTAGGGCAGGTGAGGGGGTCAGTGTAGTTATTGTTTTAGGGTGGGTGGGGTGTTCGGGGTAGTAGTGTTTTTTATGGGGGGTGGGAGTAGTTGTGTTTTTAGGGTGGAGTCAGGTAGTTATGTTTTTAGGGTGGGTGGTGCCGTTTTTTTAAGGGGTCAGGGTAGTTAGGTTTTTAGGGCAGGTGAGGGGGTCAGTGTAGTTATTGTTTTACGGTGGGTGGGGTGTTCGGGTGGTAGTGTTTTTTATGGTAGGTGGGAGTAGTTGTGTTTTTAGGGTGGAGTCAGGTAGTTATGTTTTTGGGGCGGGTGGTGCCGTTTTCTTTAAGGGGTTGGGGTAGTTATGTTTTAGGGCAGGTGGTGGGGGTTGGGGTAGTTATGTTTTTAGGACGGGTGGTGGGGGGTCAGGTAGTTATGTTTTTAGGGTGGGTAGTAGGGTTCGGGGTAGTTATGCAGGTGGTGGGGGATGGGGTAATTATATTTTTAGGGCGAGTGGTGGGAGATGGGGTAGTTATGTTTTTAGGGCAGGTGGTAGGGGGTCGGGTAGTAATGTTTTTAGGGCAAGTGGTGGGGGGTCGGGTAGTTTTCTTTTTTAGGGCGGGTGGTGGGGGTCAGGGTAGTTATGTTTTTACGGCAGGCGGTGGGGGTCAGGGTAGTTATGTTTTTAGGGCAGGTGGTGGGGGGTACTTATGTTTTTAGGGTGGGTAGTGGGGAGTTGGGGTAGTTATGTTTTTAGGGCAGGTGGTAGGGGGTCGGGGTAGTAATGTTTTTAGGGCAGGTGGTGGGGATACTTGTGTTTTTAGGGCGGGTAGTGGGGAGTCAGGGTAGTTATGTTTTTAGGGCAGGTGGTGGGGGTTTGAGTAGTTAGGTTTTTAGTGTGGGTGGTGAGGGGTCGGGATAGTTATGCTAGTGGCGGGGGGTTGGGGTAGTTATGTTTTTAGGGTGGGTGGTCCGAGTAGTTATGTTTTTGGGGCCGGGTAGTTATGCTTTTTAGGGCAGGTGGGGGTCGGAGTAGTAGTGTTTTTAGGGCAGGTGTGAGGGCAAGGTAGTCGTGTTTTTAGGGCTGATGGGGGTGGGGTAGTAGTGTTTTTAGAGCAGGTGGAGTAGTTGTGTTTTAAGGTGGGGGTCGGGTAGTTATGTTTTTAGGGCAGGTGGGGGATCAGGTAGTTATGTTTTTAGAGCGGGTAGTGACATTTTTTTAAGGGGTAGGGTGTCGGGTAGGTATGTTTTTAGGGCGGGTGATGGGTAGTTGTGTTTTTTAGGGCGGGTGGAGGGGGGTCATGGTATTTGTGTTTTTAGGGAGGGGGGTCGGGTAGTTATGTTTTTAGGGCAGGTGGGGGCTTGGGGTAGTTGTGTTTTTAGGGTGGGTGTCGGGTAGTTATGTTTTTAGGGCAGGTGAGGGGGTCAGTGTAGTTATTGTTTTAGGGTTGGTGGGGTGTTTGCGGTACTAGTGTTTTTAGGGTGGGTGGGGAGTCAGGGTACTTGTGTTTTTAGGGTGGGTGGGTGTATTAGTGTTTTTAGGTCGGGTGGTGGGGGGTCGGGGTACTTGTGTTTTTAGGGTGGGCGAGGTGGTTATGTTTTTAGGGCGGGGCGGGGTAGTTGTATTTTTTAGGGCGGGTGGAGGGGGGTCACGGTATTTGTGTTTTTAGGGAGGAGGGTCGGATAGTTATTTTTTTAGGGCAGGCGGGGGCTCGGGTAGTTGTGTTTTTAGGGTGGGAGTCGGGTAGTTATGTTTTTAGGGCAGGTGAGGGGGTCAGTGTAGTTATTGTTTTAGGGTGGGTGGGGTGTTCGGGGTAGTAGTGTTTTTTATGGGGGGTGGGAGTAGTTGTGTTTTTAGGGTGGAGTCAGGTAGTTATGTTTTTAGGGTGGGTGGTGCCGTTTTTTTAAGGGGTCAGGGTAGTTAGGTTTTTAGGGCAGGTGAGGGGGTCAGTGTAGTTATTGTTTTACGGTGGGTGGGGTGTTCGGGGTAGTAGTGTTTTTTATGGTGGGTGGGAGTAGTTGTGTTTTTAGGGTGGAGTCAGGTAGTTATGTTTTTGGGGCGGGTGGTGCAGTTTTTTTTAAGGGGTCGGGGTAGTTATGTTTTAGGGCAGGTGGTGGGGGTTGGGGTAGTTATGTTTTTAGGACGGGTGGTGGGGGGTCAGGTAGTTATGTTTTTAGGGTGGGTAGTAGGGTTCGAGGTAGTTATGCAGGTGGTGGGGGATGGGGTAATTATATTTTTAGGGC
The DNA here is from genome assembly GCF_031143425.1 of Pleurodeles waltl. Taxonomy (NCBI): domain Eukaryota; kingdom Metazoa; phylum Chordata; class Amphibia; order Caudata; family Salamandridae; genus Pleurodeles; species Pleurodeles waltl. Next base: position 58,778,691 of record NC_090449.1, read on the forward strand.
GAGTGGTGGGAGATGGGGTAGTTATGTTTTTAGGGCAGGTGGTCGGGTAGTAATGTTTTTAGGGCAAGTGGTGGGGATACTTGTGTTTTTAGGGCGGGTAGTGGGGAGTCAGGGTAGTTATGTTTTTAGGGCAGGTGGTGGGGGTTTGAGTAGTTAGGTTTTTAGTGTGGGTGGTGAGGGGTCGGGATAGTTATGCTAGTGGCGGGGGGTTGGGGTAGTTATGTTTTTAGGGTGGGTGGTCCGAGTAGTTATGTTTTTGGGGCCGGGTAGTTATGCTTTTTAGGGCAGGTGGGGGTCGGAGTAGTAGTGTTTTTAGGGCAGGTCTGAGGGCAAGGTAGTCGTGTTTTTAGGGCTGATGGGGGTGGGGTAGTAGTGTTTTTAGAGCAGGTGGAGTAGTTGTGTTTTAAGGTGGGGGTCGGGTAGTTATGTTTTTAGGGCAGGTGGGGGATCAGGTAGTTATGTTTTTAGAGCGGGTAGTGACATTTTTTTAAGGGGTAGGGTGTCGGGGTAGGTATGTTTTTAGGGCGGGTGATGGGTAGTTGTGTTTTTTAGGGCGGGTGGAGGGGGGTCATGGTATTTGTGTTTTTAGGGAGGGGGGTCGGGTAGTTATGTTTTTAGGGCAGGTGGGGGCTTGGGGTAGTTGTGTTTTTAGGGTGGGTGTCGGGTAGTTATGTTTTTAGGGCAGGTGAGGGGGTCAGTGTAGTTATTGTTTTAGGGTTGGTGGGGTGTTTGCGGTACTAGTGTTTTTAGGGTGGGTGGGGAGTCAGGGTACTTGTGTTTTTAGGGTGGGTGGGTGTATTAGTGTTTTTAGGTCGGGTGGTGGGGGGTCGGGGTACTTGTGTTTTTAGGGTGGGCGAGGTGGTTATGTTTTTAGGGCGGGGCGGGGTAGTTGTATTTTTTAGGGCGGGTGGAGGGGGGTCACGGTATTTGTGTTTTTAGGGAGGAGGGTCGGATAGTTATTTTTTTAGGGCAGGCGGGGGCTCGGGTAGTTGTGTTTTTAGGGTGGGAGTCGGGTAGTTATGTTTTTAGGGCAGGTGAGGGGGTCAGTGTAGTTATTGTTTTAGGGTGGGTGGGGTGTTCGGGGTAGTAGTGTTTTTTATGGGGGGTGGGAGTAGTTGTGTTTTTAGGGTGGAGTCAGGTAGTTATGTTTTTAGGGTGGGTGGTGCCGTTTTTTTAAGGGGTTAGGGTAGTTAGGTTTTTAGGGCAGGTGAGGGGGTCAGTGTAGTTATTGTTTTACGGTGGGTGGGGTGTTCGGGGTAGTAGTGTTTTTTATGGTGGGTGGGAGTAGTTGTGTTTTTAGGGTGGAGTCAGGTAGTTATGTTTTTGGGGCGGGTGGTGCAGTTTTTTTTAAGGGGTCGGGGTAGTTATGTTTTAGGGCAGGTGGTGGGGGTTGGGGTAGTTATGTTTTTAGGACGGGTGGTGGGGGGTCAGGTAGTTATGTTTTTAGGGTGGGTAGTAGGGTTCGAGGTAGTTATGCAGGTGGTGGGGGATGGGGTAATTATATTTTTAGGGCGAGTGGTGGGAGATGGGGTAGTTATGTTTTTAGGGCAGGTGGTAGGGGGTCGGGTAGTAATGTTTTTAGGGCAAGTGGTGGGGGGTCGGGTAGGTTTCTTTTTTAGGGCGGGTGGTGGGGGTCAGGGTAGTTATGTTTTTACGGCAGGCGGTGGGGGTCAGGGTAGTTATGTTTTTAGGGCAGGTGGTGGGGGATACTTATGTTTTTAGGGTGGGTAGTGGGGAGTTGGGGTAGTTATGTTTTTAGGGCAGGTTGGGGTAGTTATGCAGGTGTGAGGGCAAGGTAGTAGTGTTTTTAGGGCGGATGGGGTGGGGTAGAGGTGTTTTTAGGGCAGGTGGAGTAGTTGTGTTTTAAGGTGGGGGTTGGGTAGTTATGTTATTAGGGTGGGTGGGGGGATCAGGTAGTTATGTTTTTAGAGCGGGCAGTGCCATTTTTTTAAGGGGTGGGGTGTCGGGGTAGGTATGTTTTTAAGGCGGGTGATGGGGGGTCGGGGTAGTTGTGTTTTTTAGGGCCAGTGGGGGGGGTCAGGGTAGTTGTGTTTTTAGGGCAGGAGGGGGGTGACATGCTAGAGCCACACATTCCTTTCCACACATGCCTTTACTAGGCTTGCTTTTAAAACGAAAAATCGTTGTAAAGGCATGCATGGTAAAGGCAAGCATGGAAACAACCGTTGTTGTTCCGACTGCGTTGTTCAGGCATGCGTGGTTCTCGCATTAGTTGTTCCATCACACATTACAGCACAAGTTTTCTTAAATTCGGGCCTATATTTCTTGAGCTGTAATTAGCAGAGAGCCTTCAGGGTGAGCTTCTGTGTAGGCCCTTTCCACGTCAATCAAAAACCCTGGACAGACTTTCTAGTGCAGGGGGCATCACCTCTTTTAAGCAAAACATTTGGATATCCAGGATCATAACTTCAATATACAGTAAGCAGTATGCCATACTACATACCTTAAATTTAAAGTAAACAGTACGCCATAGTACAGGCTTAGTAATGTATTTATAATTTCCAACATATGTGTAGCAATGACATAAAGTTGTCTTAAGTGTATTTGTAGTTCAGGCCTTGCCTGTGCACCAACTGCTGGATACAAAAGGACATTTATTCACTGAATAATAAGCCATTGGGTGGTGGGATCACCCTTATACCTCTTAGTCAAATTAGTGCAATTCCTTTAGAGAACATCATCCTCCTTCAAGCAAAAAGCATGACTGTAAAATGTAGATCACTGGTCAGCAATTCATTGTGGTTTTCACTTGTGTCTCAACCGCAAGATTATGGCCTCGATTACTAGTTGATCACAAATTCCAGTCTATGAGTAACTCCTGTTACCGCAGATGTCTCAATTGCAAGTTTAGCTGTCATTCTCTTCCCCTGGCCTGCAGTTTTCCCTGGGTAGATTTCGGAAACCCATACCTATAGGGATAAATGGCCAGTAAATACTGATACGTGCAGAATGTGGATCAGGAGCACAGAGTTCAGCATCTTACGATCCGTTTGCCGAAAGAAACTGCAGGATAAGAAATGTCAACCACCCTCCATAAATACCTCACCCTGGTGTGCTGGTATTTAGTGGTTGCAGTAAAGACCTCATCCCTATTTTGGCCACTAAACCAAAACCAATGACCCCTCTTCTGTGCCTTACTTGGTAGAAAGTCTATTCTGGGTTTCCTCTTCCCATGGAGCACCACTGCAATGTCTAGGAAGGATGCCTATGCTGGGTTTGTTTGAGGATGATGACTTTGATTAGGTTTTTGCTTGCCCTTGCAGGAGTAAGGAACAAGTTCCTTTAACTTACTTTTATTAAACTTTTTCTCATGTTCTTTGTCGAGCATGGACATGTAATAATTGATCGCCTTTCATTAGCACCCTGAAATTGGAAGTTCATTGCCTGGAGAAGGTCATGCCCGCCAAATCTCTGCATTCACCATCTCTTAGCCTCAAAGTAAAGCAGGGCAGACACATTCCACTCTCATCTCCAATGGCATACCTATCTCTATAAACCAGATTTATCTCAGAAAGGTATGACGAGTTTGGCTATACTCAATCGAACACCCTAAGTGCAGGTGTGGCAATCAATCCTTGGCCCAGGTCTACCAGCTTTTAGGGTGCACGTGAGCTCCATGAAAGCTTGTATATACATCTATATACATACAATGATGCTCAGCATTAAAGCAGATGTTGAAGAGTACCAGGGCCACCAACCACATCTGCACTACTCCACGATTAGTGTGTGCTTGTGAGCACAGTTACATTTCTAGTTGAGTCAGTTTGTTGATGAATGGTGACTTCAGCTACACCCACAGCCTTTTCCTGCCCTCCAGAAGGAAAGCAGTGTAGACATCCAGGAAGGGTGCCTGCACAGGGTTTCCTCTTCTCCTTCTGGTGTACCGCGCTAATGTCTGTGAAGGCTTTCTACATGGGGTTTCCCTTCCCGTGGTGCACCACTGCAATGTCCAGGAAGGACACTAGTGCAGGATTTCCTCTTCCCATGGTGTTCTACTATACCCATCCAGAAAGGCGCCCTACACAGGAATTCTTTCTCCATGGTGTACCATTCTTACCTCTAGGAAAGCTGCCATCACTGGGTTTCCTCTTCCCATGATGCACCACAGTACAGTCCAATGAAGGCTGCCTGCACAGAGTGTCCTCTTCCCATGGTGTACCACTGCAGTGTCCAGGAAGGATGTCTATTCTGAGTTACCTCTTTCCATGGAGCGCCACTGCAATGTTTAGAGAGGATGCCTATGCTGGGTTTTCTCTTTGCATGGAGCACCACTGCAGTGTCCTGGGAGGATGCGTATTCGGAGTTTCTTTTTCCTACTGCAATGTGCAGGAAAGATACCTATGCAGAGTTTCCTCTTCCTATGGTGCACCACTGTTTTGTCCAGAAAGGATGCCTATGCAGGGTTTCCTCTTCCTCTGTCATACCACTACTATATCCCAGAAGGATGACTAAGCACAGTTTCCTCGTCTCCTGATGCACCACTGTAATATCCAGGTAGGATGTCTACAAAGAGATTCCTCTTCCCATGGTGAACCACTGCAATGTCGAGGATGGATGCCTATGCAGGGATTCTTCTTCCTTCCCATGGTGAACCACTGCAATGTCCCGGAAGGATGCCTAAGCATGTTTTCCTCTTCCCCTGGTGTACCACTGCAATGTCCAAGTGGGAGGCCTATGGAGGGATTCCTCTTCCCTTGGTGAACCACTGCAATATCCAGGAAATATGCCTATTCAGGGCTTCCTCTTCCCTGGTGTTCCACTGCAATGTCCAGGAAGGATGCCTATGCAGGGATTCCTCTTCCCTTAGTGAACCACTGCAATGTCCAGGAAGGATGCCTATGCAGGGATTCCTCTTCCCTTAGTGCACCACTGCAACGTCCAGGTAGGATGCCTATGCAGGGATTCCTCTTCCTGCGGTGCACCACTTCAAAGGCCATGAAGACTGCCTAAATGGGGTTTCCTCTTCCCATGGTGGACCACTGCCTTGTCCAGAGAGGATGCCTATGCAGGGTTTACTCTTCCTCTGTTATACCACTGCAATATCCCAGAAGTATGCCTAAACATGGTTCCTCTTCCCCTGATGTACCACTGCAATGCCCAGGTAGGATGCTTATGCAGGGATACCTGTTCCCATGGGAACCACTGCAATGCCAATGTAGGATGCCTAGACAGGGATTCCTTTTCCCTTGGTGACCACTGTAATGTCCAGGAAGGATGGCTGTGCAGGGTTTCCTCTTCCGTGGTATACCAATGCAAAGGCCACGAAGGCTGCCTACACAATGGGGGTCATTCTGACTCCCGCCGGCTGCGGTAACCGCAGGGCCGGCGGAAGCCGCCGAATGACCGCACCGCGGTCAAATGACCGCGTTGCACATTCTGGCTTTCCCGCTGGGCTGGCGGGCGACCGCCAGGAGGCCGTCCGCCGGCCCAGCGGGAAAGCGCCTTCAACGATGAAGCCGGCTCCGAATGGAGCCGGCGGAGTCGAAGGCGTGCGACGGGTGCAGTGGCACCCGTCGCGATTTTCAGTGTCTGCTTTGCAGACACTGAAAATCTTTGTGGGGCCCCCAGGGGCCCCACGACACCCATTACCGCCAGCCTCTTCCTGGCGGTTTAAACCGCCAGGAACAGGCTGGCGGTAAGGGGGTCGGAATCCCCATGGCTGGATGGCCAGGGGAAAACCGGCGGGAAACCGCCGGTTTCCCTTTTCTGACCGCGGTGTTACCGCCGCGGTCAGAATTGGCCTGGATGCACCGCCAGCCTGTTGGCGGTGCATCCTCCGACCCCGGCGGTCCTTGACCGCCAGGGTCGGAATCAGGCCCAATGTTTCCTCTTCACGTGGTGCACGATTGTCTTGTCCAGGAAGGATGGCTATGCAGGGATTCCTCTTCCCTTGGTGAATTACTGTAATGTCCAGGAAGGATGCCTATGCAGGGTTTTCTGTCTCCACGATGTACCACTGCAAAGACCAGGAAGGATGTCAATGCAGGTTTCCTCTTCTCATAGGGATCCACTGCAATGTCTAGGAAGGATGCCTATGCAGGGGTTTCTCTTCCCATGAAGCACCACTGCAGGGTCCAGGTAGGATACCTATTCAGGGTTTCCTCTTACCATGGTGTATCACTGCAATGCGCAGGGAAGATGCCCATGCATGGTTTCCTCTGCCCCTCGTGCACCACTGCAATAATATCTAGGAAGGATGCCTATTCAGGGGTTTCTCTTCCCGTGGAGCACCACTGCAGGGTCCAGGAAGGACGTCTATTCAGGGTTTCCTCTTCCCATGGTGCATCACTGCAATGTGCAAGGAGGATGCTTATGCACGGTTTCCTTTTCCCCTCGTGCACCACTGCAATATCTAGGAAGGATGCCTATGCAGGGTTTTCTCTTCCCATGGTGTACCACTGCAGGGTCCAGGAAGGATGCCTATGCAGGGGTTTCCCTTCCCATGGAGCACCACTGCAGGGTCCAGGAAGGATGCCTATGCAGGGTTTCCCTTCCCATGGAGCACCACTGCAGGGTCCAGGAAGGATGCCTATGCAGGGGTTTCCCTTCCCATGGAGCACCACTGCAATGTCTAGGAAGGATGCCTATGCAGGGGTTTCCCTTCCCATGGAGCACCACTGCAGGGTCCAGGAAGGATGCCTATGCAGGGTTTCCTCTTCCCATGGTGTACCACTGCAGGGTCCATGAAGGATGCCTATGCAGGGTTTCCTCTTCCCATGGTGCACCACTGCAGGGTCCAGGAAGGATGCCTATGCAGGGTTTTCTCTTCCCATGGAGCACCACTGCAGGGTCCAGGAAGGATGCCTATGCAGGGTTTCCTCTTCCCATGGAGCACCACTGCAATGTCTAGGAAGGATGCCTATGCAGGGGTTTCTATTCCCATGGAGCACCACTGCAATGTCTAGGAAGGATGCCTATTCAGGGTTTCCCTTCCCATGGAGCACCACTGCAATGTCTAGGAAGGATGCCTATGCAGGGGTTTCCCTTCCCATGGAGCACCACTGCAAAGGCCGGGAAGGATGCCTATGCAGGGTTTCCTCTTCCCATGGAGCACCACTGCAATGTCTAGGAAGGATGCCTATGCAGGGGTTTCCCTTCCCATGGAGCACCACTGCAATGTCTAGGAAGGATGCCTATGCAGGGGTTTCCCTTCCCATGGAGCACCACTGCAAAGGCCGGGAAGGATGCCTATGCAGGGTTTCCTCTTCCCATGGTGCACCACTGCAAAGGCCGGGAAGGTTGCCTACATTGGGTTTCCTGTTCCCCTGGGTTACCATTGTATCAGGCAGTTAAACACGTGAAGATCGTTTTTTCTATCTGACCTGCCATCAATAAGTTTTATTTATCTTTCAGTGGCTTAAAGATACATGTAGTGGGATAAACGATGCAGTGAAAGATATACTTTGGAGCAACAATTTGGCGTCTGTTTATGTTCTCAATCTGAATTTCAAATGTTTTTTTCACTTCAAATATGTTTTGCTTTTTTTATGTAGGAGTATGCAAATAATACAATTTGCAAGAACAATGATTGCACACTTTACTTCTTGCAAGCCATATACTTTTATTTACAATTCAGAAAGGATGAGGCATGCTCCTACCTCTGCTACCGCTGCATTGTAGTGAAATCATTTATTGCCTCTACATCAACAACACAGATTCTAAATGTAATGTACAGTGCTTTAAATGGGCCGGTACTCTCCGGTACGGAGTACCGGCACTTTTTTATTTTGAGAGGGAGAGTACCGGCACATCTCAAGAAAAACTGAATACTTTTAATTGGAGAGTATCGGCACTTCTCAGAAGGGAGCAGGTACTCTAGTACAGAGTACCTGCACTTCTATTTTTCCATTTAAAGTACTGGTAATGTAACATTTTATCTAAGCTCATGCCTCGTCGTAAACATTCCATAGAGTTCACAATTCACAGTTCTCTACCTTTAGCCAGAAAACTCCCAGAATTATTACAGCTGTTTACTACACTCGATAACTAAACCTGCACATTAATAAGGACAAAAGGCAAGACCTGAATCTGATCCATGGCTGCAAAAAGATGAAAAAATCATTTTTAACAAGATTCCATGAACAAGTCTATTACCGCCTCCTGTGGTAAGCATAGGCTGCTTGCTATTGCACCTTTTGAAAGTTACCTTTAGAAAATGAAGAACTCTGGTATCCTAATGGAATTAAATAATCTTAAACTTTGAAACACCAATGGTTAATATGAGTACCTTCCATCCATACTGCACAGCAACCACTTACTTCTGCAGTTTGGCCCAGTTGCTTAATGGTAGCCATTGGCCTAGGGTACTTTATATCTAATCCTGTTTTTAATCACTGTGTTTAATCCCATCCTCTCATTTGGTCATATTTTGTGATCCGGAGGCATCATTTTTTAACCTCATTCCTCTGCTGCTTTTATGGCAAGATTAGAAGTGTTTAGGATGAATGTACAACTGCTATTGTGCGTCTGGTTACAAAATGGACTTCACATTACCTGAAAAAGTTGTGTGCCATTATGTAGTCACACAAAAGGATGATGGACGGAGTGATGAACAATGCAAACACTCACCCCAGTCACAGATCTGGGTTTAATCCATCGTTCTTTTGCGCACCATGCCACCCCAGTTTGGACCCAGCCATGTGCAAATCAGTCTTGACCCTGTTCCTGATGGGAACAGTCCAGCCCGAACTGCCAAACCAGGTCCTCCCTAGACCGGAAACAAGCATCCTGGGACCGGTTTCAGGGTTTCACCCTTCATCAGCCAGGCTAGCTTGAATCCAGTGGCACAGGGAGCACGGGACCCACGTCTGTGCATACCTTTCCCACTTCGGGCAACTTTAACAACACAAAAGGATGGATTAAACCCAGATCGGTGACTGGGGGTGAGTGTTTGCATTGTTCAGCACTCTGTCCATCATCCTTTTGTGTCATTATGTAGTCACCAAAATAGAATTTGGTGGTAAATGTTTAGCCTTTGCAGTAACTAGCAGTATGCTTCAGTTTAAGAGCTACTATTTTAATGCACTGTTTGATCCTTGGCAAATCATACTCACCCCCTACTGATCTGAAAATATGTCAGTACTTTGAAACATCCCTAATGGAAGAAATAAACAAGTTAATTACCCCAGGAAGGTCCTCAGCATGATATTGATTGACACATTCAGGGCTGTTTATCTCAGGTGGCTAGATTTGCATCTCAGTAGAGGAGGGGGCTCCTGAAGCTGCAAGGTGCAGGACCCCTCCCCCTGCTGTTGCCTCTCCCCTCCCAGTAGAATCGGACTGGTCCATAGGGCAAGCAGACAGTGCCCGAGGAGCCGGTCTGATAGACCAATGTGTGAGCTGGTTTTTGGGCCTGTTTCATGGAACAGCGGGCATGTTTTTACTGTTGATTTCCATGATCTTAAAACAGACATTGCCTGCAACAATCACAAATGCATGCAGTCTCCTATGCCTTGCAAAGTACCTTTACACAGAGTTTTTGCAAGTTCTAAAGTTCTGCCCTATTTGTAAAAGTGGCTCACTTTTATAGCTATCTGATTTGCTAATGGCGGCCACTTTTATTTTGGTGCCCGGGCCTATTTTCTGTCCCAGTTCGCCGCTGACTCCCACCCATCGACGGGCACCTCTTGCACAGCTCATAAATGGCTGAAAGTTTGAGAGTTGCTTGTCTTTTAAGAGGGTTAAAAGTGGCGGGAACCAAAATGTGGGTACATGCAGCAGGACAGCAGCCACAGTTGTAGAACAAACTTGCAAAATACGGTACGGTTGGCCATTCTATACTACACACGCAACATGCATGTTTCTCATTTGAAATAATCCACAAAAACGTATAAACTGCAAGCACGAATATCCTTCCTCTGACACATCCAGATGCAGCTGCAGTGACAGTGTGTCAGGCACTAGCTTCAGCTGAATGAAGTAAACCATACAGTTGACACAAATTACATGTAGCAGCAAGACTTAAATGTAAACAGTAGCATAAACACGATAAACATAGTTTCCCAAAGCCTATTTTTAAACTTGACAGAAAATAAATATTCTAGTGAAAATGTCCAAACATATGAAAACAAACTCACTTTGCAATTACAAAAGAAAGGAGCACAGTGTAAAAATGTAATCTGAACGAACAGAGAACCCACACATTACATTGAAATTAGAGTTTGGTTCATAAGATGCTTGCCCTCCTAGTGTGCGCAAATTATAGTTAGGACAAAGTTTCCAAAGAAAGAGCGTTTATTGACTTGCCTGTATCTCTGGCACCGTTTGACGAATCTTCACAAAAATGTTTTAAAAAATTGTTCCAGTGATTCTTGTTGCACATTGAAAATTTCGGGGTGTACTGTCAAGCAGGTGCCGAGAAAAAGGGGAGGGTGTAAAAAAAGTTGCATTTCCAATGTTAATTCCCCTAGGACTTTTAGACACAACTACAGCCCGCACCGCTAAACGTAATTACACCAAATTTGTCAAAAAGCGAGCTTTTGATTTATAGATTACACTTTCTCTTATTTGGTGTAAATCCGTTCAATATTTTTTTAGATATTAAAGAAAATCCAAATTTGTATATCTGTGGCCATGATGACTTTGCGAATAATGATGAGCTTGTGCAGCTTCAAACCAGGAAGTGTTGGCAGCCATTTTGGGACTGAGTTCCAATACAAAATAAAAAAAAAAAGAAAAGGGGCCAGGGTAGGGACACCCTGAGCTCTGGTGCTTGGTTATCAGAGGTACTCCACCAGGGCTAAAAAGCATTTACAAAAAAAAAAATTCACTGAGATTCGCTGCGGATCCAGTGGAAATTATAAAAAAAAAGAAAATGAAGCGCGGCCTTCCACGCTTTATAATCCTGAAGTCCCCAGGTGGGCCAGGTACCGAGGGCATTGACTTAAAAAAGCTCATCCCGGGGACCACCACCTTCCCAGGGCAAAATGCTTTTTAAAATGGGAGAGGCCCGATGGCCTCCCCCTCAGACACAGGAACCACTAACTCCCAGGGAAATTTTGAAGATTCTATGCTGGGGGTGCATGCCCCCCCCCCCCAGCCCAGGGACAGCCACCTCTCCGGGGCATTCTGCAATTCGTGTCCGGGAAGCCACGTGGCCCACTCCCAGCCCCTGAGACAACCATTGCCCCAGGGAAACCTGTAAAAATTAGAAAGGGGGTCCGTTTCGGATCCCTTGCAATCCCTGGGGAACACCACCTTCCAGGGGCTATTCTCTGTTGAGTAGCCACTGATGGCCCAGGGGACTGTCACCCCCAGGGCCAGCTCCTGCAATGTCCCAGGGTGCCCACCCCCGGGAGCTGTTTGCTGGCTGTGGTTTGACTGCAGTTTTACACACAGCAAACACTCTGGTCCAATGAAGGGAGAGCTGTCAAACAGCATACCCTCCATCAGAGCGTAGGTTTCCTTGTTTGCGTGTCGACAGAGATGCTGCTTTAGCAACTCCCTCTCTGTGACAGCAATGTTGCTCCCACAGGAGGCGGGGAGGCAGCTGGGACCATGGGGGCCTTCAGGCTCTCCCCACAGCCCCCAACATTGTGACGGGGATCGGGTCCCCAGGCCAAGATCAGCCCTGATGAGGGGAGCCACACGGCCACCCCTCCCAAACACCCCCCAAAATGTAAATAATTAGGGCGAGTACTGGGACCGAGATCAGCATTGGGACAGGGGCCGTGCGGCACCCCTCCATTAAAAAAGGATAAAATATTTAGGCCGGACCCAGGGGGATGTTGTCCCTGGGGCCAAAACTAGCCTGAGGAGGGAAGGCCATGTGAACCCCTCCCTCAAAAAAAATAAAAATTTTAAGCCAGGCCCCAAGGGATCAAGTCCCCAGGGCGGAGATCGACTTGGGGTGGTGGGCTGCGCAGCCCCCCTAACCACAAAACAATTAGAAGTTTCAGCTGGGTCCCGGGGAATGGGATCCCCCGGGGCCAATATCAGATCAGCCTGGGGAGGGGAGGCCTTACAGGGTTTGGTTGGCATAGGGGTTGTCCGCAGGGCCTGGGCCTTGCAGAGTTTGGTTGGTAGAGGGGTTGTCTGTGCCAGGCCCTGTGGACAACTTCCACTGTGCACGACCAAAGGCCATGTGCAGCAGGGGTTTGGGTGGTTATAGGGCTAGGTTGCAGGGACTCATGCCCTAAGGTAACTATAACTCGCGCTCTTTGCATGCACTGCTAATTACCCCAGAAATTACTGCACTCTTGACAACTTTGATGACATCACTGCTTATATCAATGTAATACTTGAAATAACATTTGTGATGAAAAAACTGTGCATACTGGGGAAGCGAGTTATACTTACCTTAGGGCACGAGTTATAGTTACTTGAGATAGATAACTATAACTATAACAGGTGAATTTCTACGGTTTTGTATGTTTAAAATGTGAGTCTAACTATAACGTCACTGTAACCTTTGTTTTTTTAAGTGAATTTCTATGTTTTTTTAAATTCTATTTTCTAACTATAACGTCCCTGTAACCTTTTGGTTTTCTCAGTGAATTCCCATGTTTTTTTGACGCACGTGTTAATATTTGTGTCAGGTTGTGGCAAGCCATTCAAGGTATCTGAAGAGGATCCTCAAATCCGCTGATTGGCTAGGAAGAAAAAAGGGCAATTGTTTGCTCATAATGTCCTTTGGGGTCAGGATACCTGTACCTGACCCCTCATATGTTTTCCCACCCCCCAGGCTATGCGATAAACAAAATGGCAGCCTCAACTTTTCTGTCATGTTGCGGCCAGCCAATCAGGCTTTACTTTTCCTCCAAATCCACAGAGGATCCGAGGAGGATCAAAGGGAGATCTGCATCCCTATATATACAAATTTGGTTGCAGTATAATACCTAGAAAACTACTGAACAGATTTGCATCAAATAACAAAAAGGCCTCTTCTGGACCAAGAGCTGCCCTTCTGCCAAACTTGGTGTAATTATGCCCAGTGGTTTCAGCGCTATTGCTGTTCAAAATCCCTCTGGAAAAATGAATGGGGAAAATGTATTTTGGGACCCCCCCCTTTTTCTCAGCCCCCGCTTGATGGATCACCCCAAAACTTTCCAGACAACAGCTGAAGTGACCACTGTTGTTTTTTTGGAAAATTTTGTGAAGATTCATCAAACGGCGCCAAAGTTGTTAGCAAAACAAAAACACTTTTTCCATAAAAACTAGATCCTAACTATTACTACCTAGGTAATATATACAAACATATATATATATATATATATATACATATATATATACACACACACACACACACACACATACATATATCTATATGTTTGTATATGTTACCTAGGTAGTAATAGTTAGGATCTAGTTTCTATGGAAAAAGCGTTACACACACATATATAGCAAAGAGAAATATATTCACAAATGCATTGGAAATGTGTGAAATATTTTAAAAATAAATGTAAACGACAGCGATTGACAAGATAACAGTCCTAAGAGAAGACAGCTATGCAGCACTGATGAAAGAAACACAGCAAAAAAATAGGAAAAAGAAAGGAATACCAAGCTCTCAAAAGCATGTAATAACACTGCTAAGAGGCACTGCAAGTAGAAAATAGCATTGTAAAAGATTCATAAAACAATATCAAAGAGCCTCTCAAAATTACAACGACATTATCTATCGTATCAGAGGACTTAAAAACACACATTCCAGATTCTGGTGAGCATTGATATTTTACATTTTCTTCACTAGCAATACAGGGAAAATGAAAGTCAACTACTAGCTCTCAGCCACAGCCAAGGAACTCACATATTACAAATTAAAACCAGAATGTATTGGCATTCGTACTAAATGCTTTTGTAGTGGAACAATATGAACGTATAATTCACAGTGAATAAAAGCCATAAAAATGACTCCATATTGGTGCAAATGCTAGATGACGGGGGAGGTGTAGGGGTAGGTCATCTAGGCAGAACTAGTATTTAGGGGGTAGAGTAAAATAGTATCTCTTAACAATCACCAACAATGCCTCTTTGTTTGATGACGTCTGCTGGGGTTTTGAGCTCTATTGTGACATCACTTACCGGATGGATCTTTTTAAAGTCCACCACGTTGTCTCAGCACCAGAAAAATGGACGCCAGAGTGTGACTACTGTTGTGGGAGGAGGAGGTATTCCCACTCCACATGGTGCAATAATGCCGCATTGGTGAGTTAAGGATGCGGAGTTACCTACCTGTTTTGAGTGGGACTCTCGCTGCCCACTGAGACATTATGCAGTACGGTAGGAAAAGTAATTCACGCGCCCTATTCCCATGGAATACGCAGAAGTTTCACAGGTTTTACAGATCACGCAAGGACAAAGGGCAACACAAGCCTAATGTTGGACGCTAGAAGATGCTATGCAGATTGTGTGTTGTTAGGAATGATGTCATGCTGCTGCTCTAGGCCAGCACCGACTGTATACCGGCTCCCTAGAGCCTGCGAAAAGACAGACACACATGTAAAAATACACAAATCCATCCCTGTCTTCCTTGTAGTGCATTTAGCACCGTAAACACCATATCAATTTGGACTGACAACAAACGTATAAACTGGGGCCAAGCTAAATGGTTTTCTATTGGAACAGTGTAAAAACACAATGGGTCTTTGTCTGAGGTCATGGATTTTGTCTCTCTATCTATGTACCCCTTTGAATTTTGGTCCTTTAATTTTGGACCATCCACCCCCACCTGATGGTGTTACTGATAGCAGGGGTACTGGTAACTACCTGGGCTGAACTGCTAACTAGGCCTGCACTCGGAATCCTGAGGTTCCATTGAGAAATGAGGAATTGCTGAGGGAATAGGTGATTCCCGGTCAATTGCCTTTGGTTTTCCCCCTTTTCATTCAGAGTTCTCCAGGAGATTTCTTCTGCTTTCAGCAGCTACAGGCCTGGTTGAGTCATAGGGAATCTGAACTTAGGCCTTGCAATCAAAGTCCATGAGGCCTGGAGAATGGTGAAAGATGGCTCATGATATTGCGCAGTATCCCTGGTGAGTATTGTCTTTTACAACTTTGCATTGGCCACAATGTCACTCATTTGTTTGTCCAATACTTCCCTTGATGCTCCTGACTTTCAAGCTGTAGCATGGATGGCCAGCTAAGGGACAGGTGAAAGTTTGGACCCCAAATACAGCGAGCACACTAAGTGCGCAATAAATTCAACGTTGGCCAGATATGTACTAATAGGTCCTTATTTACAATGGAAAAAAATATAAAGCACTTCGAATTAGACAGATTTAAAACACTTAGGCACCAAGCATCTTCTGCCAATTATTTATAAACTGGTAATCTATTCTAGCCCTTTGGGGGTAGAGCCAGAACAGATTTAACACTGCAGCCTAGAGGCAGGGTGAAAAGTCTTGGATTCTGGTAAGTATTGTTTATTTTCAGTATGATCCACAATACGCAGAACAGCAATTCATAGCTCCGCCACCGTCGCCCATCCAACCGTTTTCTCCGTCCTATGTCGAGTCTCGAGACAAGGTTCTCGAATCCTCACAAGACTCGACATAAGAACAGAGAGACAACCCAACATATCCTTCCCCTTAACACATACAAAGTTACATCCAAACCTTCACAAAAACACAAAACACATTTTGTTAAACTGAAAGTACAAAGTCACGGAACTTCGTAGGAAGCCTCTTATTCCTAGTTGAGGATTTTCTTTTCATGTCCATCGACTCACATTCCTTCTTAATAGGACCTTCCAAAACCTCGTCCTTCCGTGGGTCCATTCTTGCTTCTTGATTTACTTTGGTGGACTCCTTCAAAGATTTGTTCAAAAGTTCCACATCACGAGCCAAGGACAACCTCTCCTTATTCCACCAATTACCATCTTCCAATTTAACAGCATTTTTACAAATTTTTATGACTTTCTTAGGATAAGAAAATCTTGATTCACCTTTCTGAACAATGCGGGCACTCTTGATTTTGACATAATCACCCAACTTCACACAAACAGTTTTTCTAGGATCACCTTTGTATTTATTCTGAGCAGAAATCCTTTTTCCACTCACTTTCTCAATCAATCCCTCATCAACTCCACTTTCACCCATCCACTTCCTTTTCAACTTAGTTCCTGGAACTCTTCCCCTCAATAATACAAAAGGAGACACACCAGTATCTGCATTGGGTGTGGTCCGCACAGCCCACAACAATTTTTTTAGTTCACCCTTACAATTTAACCCTCCAGTTTTGGCCAACTGCATATTCTCTTTTATCACTCTGTTAAAGCGCTCAACAAGACCATTACTCCTAGGATGATAAAGTGAAGTCTTAACATGTTTAATGCCCATGAGCACTAAAAAATCAGAAAACTGAGAAGATGTGAATTGACTACCGTTGTCGGTAAGTATCTCATCAGGAATACCCTCTCTGAGAAATACAGATTCCAAAAATTCAATGATCTTATGCGAATTAGGTACTTTCACAAACTTAAACTCGGGCCAATGACTATAAAAGTCTATTAACACTATACCATACTCTACTTGCCCATTGATCAAATTGACAGGTCCAATCAAATCCATTGCAACCTTACTCCAGGCTTTCCCAGGCACTTCAATAGCTTCAACAGGGGATGGCAGGACAACCTGAGACTTGTCACTGATAGCACAGGCCAAACAATCTCTCACAAACTGTTCTACATCTCTGTCCAGTCCAGGCCACCAGAAATCCTCTCTTATTCTCTTTTTCATAGCCCGCATACCTATGTGTCCTTCATGTCCCAAGGATAATACTTTGTATCTTAAATCCTTAGGTACAACCATTGCATCTGCACGCATTAACACGTTATTTATAATTGATAACTCCCCAAAAACATGTTTGTACACTTCACACTGTTCAGACTTGCATACAGACCATCCCTGTGCTATGCCCTTCATGACCTCCTTCAATTGATCATCATTTCCACACGCTTGCCTCCACTCATCTTCCGACACCGCACCACCCAATTGAAACTCTATAGAGCATACCAGGACATCATCTTCTTCCGGTTCCTCCTCATCTGGCCCATTCTTGCAAGGAAGACGGGAAAGGGAATCAGCAAGTGTATTCCTTGCACCGGAACATATTCCACATGAAAGTTATACATTTGTAATCTGTACTGCCACTTAGCTATTCTGGGAGTGGCTCGATGCGCACCAGAGGTAGAAAACAACTGCACTAAGGGTTTGTGATCCATCCTGACTGTAAAGTGCACACCCCACAAATACGGTTTGAAATGTACAATGCCCCACCAACATGCAAGGGCTTCCCTTTCAATAGTTGAGTAAGTTTCTTCGGCACCTCTCAGACTACGCGAAGCAAAGGCTACCACTTCATCCCTACCATTTCTCTTCTGCATTAAAACAGCACCTAATCCAAGTTGACTGGCATCCGTCATTATTACTATTTCGTCCCTTGTGTTAAAAGACTTCAACGGAACTGCCATTGCTACTTCTTTCTTAATGGCTGTAAACTCCTGTTCACACTCCAGACACCAGTCAAATTTGACATTTTTCTTTAAAAGAGACCTAATTTTATGAATTTTGCTTGCACAGTTAGGAATGAACCTTGAATAAAATTCTATCAGACCCATAAAAGATCTGACTTGGTCTTTATTACTAGGAGACTGAAAATCTTCAATAGCTTCAACCAGCTTTCTCTTTGGTTCCACTCCACATTTAGAAATGTTATACCCTAGATAATCAATACTAGACACACTAAATTTACATTTGTTTGCCCCTAGTACAATCCCTTTTTTATTCAACAAAGATAATACCTGTTCCATTCTTTCATCATGCTGTGCTTGATTCTTGCCAAAGACTAGAATGTCATCCTGGAAAGCAATTACACCTTCCATACTTCCAAATAAACTATCCACCACCCTTTGGAATACCGCAGAAGCTGAAGCTAAACCAAATGGCATGCGTCTAAATTGGAACAAACCTTCTGGAGTAACAAAAGCTGTCAAATGTCTTGACTCAGGATGCAGATTAATTTGATGATAAGCCGATGTCATGTCCAACAAACTAAACACGCTGGCCTCATCTAAAATGGATAGTATTTCAACAATGTTAGGCAATGGATGGCAATCCACCCAAATTTGTGCATTAAGATCACGCAAATCGACACACATGCGAATAGAGTTATTGGCTTTACGAGCAATTACTATGGGGGCCACCCAATCTGATGCATCCACCCTCTCAATTATGCGTTGATCACATAATCTGTCTAGCTCCTTTTTCAACTCTGCTCTCAAAGCTAAAGGTACTCTACGTACTTTATGAACCTTGGGAACTGCATTCTCCTTTAACCTTATCTTGTGTGCAAATCCCTTGAACACACCAATTCCTTCTTTAAAAACACCTGGAAATGCATCGACCCACACAGAACTAATAGATAACACTTGGTTATAATTCTTGCTCAGTAGAACTTGTTCTGGGTTATTTGGATCTAACAAAATACCTAACTTTCTTTGATCTTCCCAACCTAAAAGACATGTATCATCATTAGCCACGTACACTATCCCCTTAGTCACATTACCTTGGAAACTCAACACAACTTCACACTCCCCCAAAACTTCCACTGGTTTGCCACCATATCCCACAGGCTTGATGCTCGACTTCCTGAGCCCAACATGGCTGAAATATTCCTTCCACACCTTTTGACTCACAAGTGTATAAGGTGACCCAGAATCGGGTACAACAATTATTTCATGGCCATTAATTGACAATTTACAGGTAGGCCTTTTAGTGTTGTTAAGCATAACAACGTCACTCTCATTAGAATAACATACAACAGTAAGAATTTTGTCATCCTCATTAGAGGAAGAATTAGATCCATCCAAATCGTCATTGTGTAACTTAAAAACCTTGTCCCTAGAACTGGAACTTGACATGTTAACAGCCCTACACACTCTGGCAAAATGCCCAACTTTGGAGCATTTTGAACATTTTTTACCTACCGCAGGGCAATTACTTGCATTACCTAAATGGGGGGAACTACCACACCTAAAACATTCCCTTTTCTTGTAATTATCCTTCCTAACTGATGTTTCAGCTCTGGTAATTGCTTGAGATTTGTTAGATTTCTGTTTAATTATAGCTACTTTCTGATGAGAATCTTTCTGACTAATTATACTCATCTGTTGCATATACGTTGTTGTATTCTCGATTCTAGTGGCTATTTCTACAGCCTTTTCTAATGTTAAATTCGGTGTAGACAATAGTGTCTCTTGAACTTTCTTATTACTGGTTTTCTCGACAAGTTGATCTCTAATCATTTCATCCTCACATGCCTTGTAATCACAAGAAACCGCTAACATCCTTAAAGCTCCCACATAGTTAGCTACTGGTTCTCCAGGAACTTGCACCCTTTTATAAAATTTGTGTCTTTCCATAATAACATTTTTACACGATCTAAATCTGTTATCAAGGGACTTAATGGCAGAAGCATATTCATCCATACCGCCATCACCTTCACCCACATCTAATGCAACAGATATCTGTGGAATATGTTTTAAAATTTTGCGGCCCTCCGGACCTAAACAATGACGTAAAACAGCAAACTTTTTCCTATGAGTAAAGGAGTCACCGTCAATGGCATCTAAATATGCCTCAAAACCTTCTTTCCAGGAATCCCAATCCGCTTCTGATGAAACAGGATCCGGAGAGAATACAGGAGGAGGCAGAATGGATTGCTGCATTTTAAATGTAACCACAATAAATGTTAATGATATGCGTGTCCTCTTAATTTTTCAAGACACACTGCTCAAGGTGTTTGAAATGCTTGGAAAACGTATCTTTTTTCCACTCGTTGATGACTGATGAATACTTGACCCAACGAATGAAGGAAGCGAGTAAAAGTGCACTTGAAGTATTATTGGACTAGTCAGCTATACCTCGGCTGTGCTGCTCCAAATATTTGAAATAAATGTCAGATTCACTCGTTTCCTGGCGTCTCCGTTGCCAAGAAACGAAGTAACTCATAAGACGCGTATTCGGCGACTTCGTTGCGTAGCTGAATCGATTCACTTGTTTCCTGGCGTCTCCGTTGCCAGGAAACGAAGTAACACATAAGACGCGTATTCGGCGTCTTCGTTGCGTAGCGGTACACGAGAATAACAACAGGAGGACGCGCGCGCTGATCCGACACGCGCAGAAACCTCCTGTGTTAAACTGCCCCAAAAACAGCACAAAAATCGATAAAAGATGAAAAACAGGATGTAGGCTCCTAGACGAACGGAGCTGCAAAGACTCCCCTCAGCAGGGTCGAAACACTGAAGGCCGGTTGAAGACGCCGCGCGATGAACTCCTCACAAGGTGCACACATAGGTCCAGCTTTCCTGCAGTCCCTCGTCGCCAATGAAAAGTCTTGGATTCTGGTAAGTATTGTTTATTTTCAGTATGATCCACAATACGCAGAACAGCAATTCATAGCTCCGCCACCGTCGCCCATCCAACCGTTTTCTCCGTCCTATGTCGAGTCTCGAGACAAGGTTCTCGAATCCTCACAAGACTCGACATAAGAACAGAGAGACAACCCAACACAGGGCTATCCAACGGCCAAACTCAATGACCTCCATATGCAGGGAGTTTACTTCCTGTGCATAGGTGCCACTGGGCAAAATTCCCTTCTGAGGACCAAAATGGTTGACATGTCTGTCCTAGGCAGGGAAAGTTAGTGACAGTCACTTCATCCTAAACAGGATGTGTGTTAGTATGACCTGACAGCCCAGTGGGAGACGATCCATCAGGTCAAATGTTTTCTATGGCAGAGTCAGCAGGGGATTCACTGACAAGATCCTAGTGCTTTCCTAGAATCTAAATAGAATGGGGAACCACGAGTTTGGAAGCATACGAGCACGGCCGAATCCCAATGGCCAGTCTCTAAATGACCCTCTATGACCTGTCCATCCTGCAGTTGGTCAGAGCCTGCACCACTGAAGAAGTCTTTAAGACTGTTTATATTTACATTACTTATTCTTGAGATACATTGTGGGTATTTACTTAAAATATTCTACCTTCTATTATCATAGAGATTTTCTGTATCCATTATCTTAAGGGACATATGTGTTAACTGAAATTATGCATACACCTTGCATCTCACATGTACAGGAATCAAAGTAAAATGTTTCTCACTCTTGGTTCCCCACTCTTACCCATCTAATACCCCATTTCTTAGCCATAGAGATCTGCCGGGGAGTTTATGTCCATCAATGTGCTATTTACAGGAGTGCGATGCATCTGCCCTTAGTTGTGGTTTCTTGCAGGGTGTGGTTTCAGGCAAGATAACTCAATTGGAACAAGACAATACTATAGAGCCCCTCCAAAAGCCATATTTTTACACCGAAATATGCATTCAGTCTCTCAAATCCAATGACATGTGAGTTGCAGGTTGGCAAAGGAAAAGATGATAAATCGATTGGTATGTGGTGTACAGGTCCCTCTGGGTTCTGGTGTTGGTGATAGGATGCTGGACAAAATTCAGGAGGACCAGTTTGATCTCTGACTGGACCCACATTGTTCAAAATGCTAAGGTGTACCAGGCACCTAGATGGCACCTTGCAGGTGTTGGAAAATCCAGGGCTCTGAATATCTGTGTGTAGTCTGCATTTTCTGGTTTTGGGGGCACCCAGGAACTGGGGCCAAAAATACAACTACCAGATGCAAGGACATACTGGATGGGATCTGGATAACGCCAGAATATTTAACCATGATATTTTTTGCAGTTCTATGTTCAGTATCACTAGTGCAATATATTGGAAGGTGTACTAGAGGGTTGAGATCCAGACAGACACCCCAATGTACCCTCCGGCTCAAAATTAAGAGATATAGGGCCATATGTACAAACACATTTTCCCATTGACACAGAAAAGGAAAAACCCTTTGCTACATCTGGCCCATAGTACCCAAGAAGTCAGCAGGGTTTTAGCAACCTTGTGAAGCCGATACTCTGTTTCCACATTCATTCTCAGGAGCAGGCACAGACCAGTAGGTCGTAGAGAAGATTTACAGGAAGTGAAGCTTGGATGGGAAACGTAGACTCACTAGCAGGCACAGTTCCCGGCATGTTCTAGACCCTCTTGTGAGATGTCTTTTGATGCTTCTGGGTTGGCCTGGGTCACATGTGCTGCGGATCCTGTTTCTCCTGCATAGCCTCTCTTGCCCCGAACCAGTTCTCAGCTGGGCCTTGATTTTGGGTGCATAGCAGTGCTTAATTTGTAAGAGAATGAGCGGCGGTGCCCAAAAGCTCTGCTCAGATTCCCGCGTCTGGTGCTGTTATCTGTGCTGAATACCAAGGCTGCATAGTCTTGAATCCATCTCATGCTTCTTTAATCCACTACCTGACTCTCCCTTCCCCTGTGTCACACTCCTGCAGGTCCCTGCTTTCTCCCTTTGTGACGTTTTTCCATCTTTCTCTTCTTATGTATTTCCCCTTTGTGTGTCTTTCCATCTCTTGCTCTCAGTACATGTCTGATGAGGGGAAAAGCGCTGTTCCCCAGAAACCACTCAACTGAAGCACTGCACATGATCAGGCCTGTTCCTCTCAAAGCAGTGCAAACAACCTGCTTAGCTTCCATGCAGGCCCAGAAGCTTTAGTGATATGTTTGTAGCTAAGAGCCAGCCTGGAGTGAGGAAGCAAGAAAGGATATGTACCCACACATCAGCTCTATAAGCTGATGCTACAAACCTTCATCCTGATGTCCACAGAAGTGTGAAACTAGAGCACTGATTGAAATCCCGGGCCCTTCAAACTGAAGATGCCCAGCCGATGATGAGCATCACGCATCTCCACTTCCTTCGTTCCGGGCTTTGCACACAGTGGCAGCTGGTAATTTTAGGAAGGAGGGGGCGGGCGGCAAGCACACTCACACTCATTCATTCACACACGCACGCACATCCATTCACAGCACTCATCAACATTCAAACATACACGCACGCACCAAACATTCATTTAAAACACACACACACACCTACCTTCAGCCTCGGTCCCAGGAGGGTTGGGACTGCTGCCTTCCCTGGCTGGCTGACCTTAGGTCAGCCAATAAGGGAAGGCAGCAGTTCAAACTTTGTCACAGAGTGGGATGGGGTCAGTGAGACTTCTGACCCCACCCCACTCTGTGACGAAGTGTCACTGATTGACACTCACCCTGGGCGCTTCAGGGCTTAAACCTGAAGCGCCCAGGTCTGAGTCAATGGGTGACACTTCCCCTTGTCATCGAGGGGGAGGGCCTTGCGGCACCTTTGCTGAGCCGAGGGGGTCACGCCCATAGGAGCTGTAACCTCTTCAGCCCAGCAAAGTTCAGCTCAGGCAGCCAGGAGTGTGCGCAAATCATGCATGTCTCACTCCTGGCTGTCTGACCTGAACATGAAGAGTGTCTGCCAGCTGACATTTGCTCAGACTGACAGGCACTCTTCATGAGGGGCAAAAGGTGGGGTGCATGGCCCCTCCGCCCTAAAGGAATGGCCACGGCTATTTGCACATTAGATGAAGAGGACATCAGCCAACCACAGGCAGACAGCTCAAATGGGAGATGCTGCTGCTGGACAGAACAGGACTTACTCAGCTCAAGGCAGCCAGTTTCATCCTGGTGTTGTTGTTCTTGGGTAGTTCTATGGTCCGGGTAGGAGCTGGATTGCCCCACAAATCCTGACTCCCACAGACCCCAGGGCAAGCTACAGGTTAATTGGCATGTCTAGGTGGACGACCTTAACCTGCACGGGAAGCTCCATATTACACTACATAAAGTATACCTTCATCCACACAACCCAAAGAGTCTCACATGTGCACCTTAGAACATAGGCACATGGCACCCGCAATGAGTGGAGGGAGCAACTCTGTTTAGAATAGTCTAATCCTCCTTATACCCCTATTCAAGGTCAGCCAAACCATCTCCCCCTAGCTTGGCCAGAGGAGAGAAGCCCCTCTCGAGAATGTGCAAACCTCCCCTCCCTGCACATTACGGAGAGGACAGGCCAGGCGAGGCAAAGGGGTGGAATGGCATGACCATATACACAATGAGGGAAGTATTTAATGAAGTCCTGTCCTTGTAGCACTAGCCCCTTCACACGGACAGTGATTGTGAGATTCAGAGAGTGCAGCATTGTGGGAACTCAAGCGGTTCTCCTCGTCATGACAGATACACAACCCATCAGAAGACACGATTTCCCACATATCTTCCTTCTTATAGAGGAAACACTGCAAAGGGTCTACACAAAATATTACATGTTGACACCTCTTCTTTTGCCTATGCACACTCATTCACACATCCAAACATACACATATGCGTGCACACACATGCACAAACACATGCATACTGACATGCACTTACACAAGTGCAAACTCACACACAACACATGCACAACCCTATGTGTGCATGCAGACATGCACACCCAGGCACGCACACTCACACACACACACACACGCACACATACACACACACAGAGCCTCGTTCATTGTAGGTAGTTTAATCCTTTGAAGTAGCCTGTAGTACACAGTTATTATCTAGTATTTAATGTAAAGATTTGTTTTTAATTTAAAGGTCTTGATGATTTACTGTGTGTAACTCTGAGAAAGGAAATTAGTCTTAAAAGTGTAGCAATACACCTGAATATATACATGTAGCAGACCTTTTCCTATGAAGTAAGGATGTAATTCCCATCCATGCTAGCACCTCGCTTGTATGCAATAGGGCTAATAGTACGTGACATTGCTCTTGCAATGAATCCAGTTGTGGCCACCAAGCAGGACTCGAAAAGGAGAAGGCGTGATGCATCTGCGGTGTCCCACCAGAACCTAAGAGGAGAATTCGTCCCAACACTCATTAAGTGGCATGTCTTCCGTACGGGCTGGCTGCTGCGTTTCGTAGAAACGGGGGAGGTGGTGTGTTACGTGGTACCTTTCCTAGTCTTGAAGTCCCACAGTCCTTGTATCTCATGTCAAGAGAAGCAAGCTGGATGACCAAAGTCTTGAGCGGATCTTTAATCAACCCACGCGCTGCACCACCTAAGGGAGATATGTTTCTTACTCTTCCGCCTTTCCAGGGATTCCATGATCCTGCTCAGAGACACCAAGGTTGGAACATCTAACCACCACCTGATGCAGGAGATTTTAGCGTTGTTGGGTAGACGACAACTCTCACCAGCTTGTTCTTGGCCCGATCGAGGATGGACACCGTTTCTTCTTCTTGTGCCTCCCGCACAACCCTTATACCTTCATCCTTTTAAGCGAGTCGGTTTAGTCATTTTTAGTTGCCTTGATGAGTCACTGTTTGCGAGTAACGCGGTATAATGGCGGTCTTCACTCCATGCAATATAATGTGCGTTGGTTCTGAACACATGATTTTTCTTACACAAATGATTTCACATGTTTTTCAGTTCTTTCTTTCTACTGATGTTTTCAAATATAATGTGCTCCCCTCTTTCCTTTGAAATTCCCATCTCTAAAAGAACAAGTATGATAGGCACATAAAGAACGCGTCCTTGGACTGAAGGATTGCTTTTGAATGCACACTGTTTCGGCCTTTTATATTGATAAACTAGATTAGCACATTCCTGGCCCTTGTAAGGGTCAGTGAGTTTGAATTCCATTGTTTGCTTGTTTGTCTTGTGTTATCCTGCAACAATGTATAAACTCTAGACCACTCTCTTTGCAACTTTATTAATTCATGCACTGCCATCACCTTTGCTCACTGTATTGCAGATACCTGCTTTAGATGTACGAGTTCTGTGATACCCTCGGGCCTTTTGCAATTTTTCTCAAATCTCTTTAACTCAAGACACCACTGGAGATCGTGAGAAGGCTGTGTGGCTTGCATGTTCTGGCCACATACGTAATTTATGCAATAACTCCTCTTTTGATGTTAAAAATGGCGGAATCAGTGCTTAATTTGTGCTTGTTGTTTCCGGTGCTGAGAACCGGCACTTATTTGTGAGGGCCGGGGCTTATTCTTCATCCCCAAGCATTTGCTGCGAGCAAAAGACACATTTGGGAAAGACGGAGGAAGAGAAAAACAAAAAAGCGTCTCAATGGGGAAAAGCCGAAAGATGCAAAAGTGATCTGAAGGGGCACAGAGTGGCTTTAACTGGATTGAAGAGGCCCGAGATGGCTTCAGGATTACGCTGCCTCAGTATACCGTGTTCCCTCATTTAATTGCAGCCGCCGCATATTTAAGAGGAGAGCTTTGAGCACCGGCACCTTATTATTTACAAATTAGTCACTGGGCGGAATCAGGCTGACAACACTGTTGAGTAAAGAGACTGCAACAGCTTAAGAAACGTGGCTTCAGTGATTCGGTGGTTGGCTGAAGAACACGGATTAAAGTGTTCTAATCCCTGCTTCATAAATTTGGCCAAAATGTGTGATCCTCGGTAAACCACTCTACCTATCGCTCCTTAGCTTTCTTTTACGGCAAAATGGTCTGTGTGTACAAACAAGGGCAAACTATGAATTGGGTTGTCCCTGAGCCATGAGGAATTCTGCCAACTCTTTCTAGTAACCATGCCAGTTGAATGCCAACCTGAATTAACATTTTGAAAGTGCTTGGAGCACACTTAATAGAGTTTAACCGTTTAACACCCCCCCACCCTACCAATAGCCGAGTCTGCTCTATATTCCACAACCAACCTACAACGTGTTATATGCTACTGGTCTTAATCTGAAATCCAGTTTCCCTTACTGAGTTTTAATTTAAATAAAACGAGTGCTTGCAGTAGGATTTTTTTGCTTTTCAGAAAGCAACCAGCAAATCAGAACTTATTTATCAAAAGCAAAGTACTGATGGTTTTGACATGCAAGGAGTTCAAGTCCTGCATGCCCAGGACATTGTAAACTTTCCTGCCCAGGAACTCCATTGCTTGCTGACATTCTGTCACTAGTGGGCAGCCCCAAGGTGACTATAACTCGCGCCCCGCCATGCACAGTTTTTTGTCAAACTTTTACTGCAAACATTACATTGATATTATCAAATATGTTATCAAAGGTGCTGTAATTTGTGGGGTAATTAGCAGTGCAAGGCGAAGGCGCGAGTTATAGTTATCCTTAGGGCACGAGTTATAGTTACTTGCGGTAACTCTAACTATAACATGTGAATTTCTATGGTTTTGTACACTTAAAATGTGAGCCTAATCATAAAGTCAATGTACCTTTGTTTTTTTTAATTGAATTTCTATGTTTTTTTTTATTCTACTTCCTAACTATAACGTACCTGTAACCTTTGGGTTTTTCAGTGCAATTCTATTTTTTTTTAACGCAAAGTAATTTTCTTTACTATAAATTAATCCAACCACCACCTCACACAGCCTTCACCCATGCGTGGTGGAGGTTGGCCGAAGGGCCTGACCTGTGGCCAGTCCCTGCTGCCAACCCCTATAGCCACCCAAACCCGTGCAAGCACAGCCTTCACCCACGCGTGTTGGAGGTTGGCCGAAGGACCTGGTCTGCAGCCAGTCCCTGCTGGCAACCCCTCTAACCACCCAAACCTGCACCATGCACAGCCTTCGGGCATGCGCAGCAGGGATTGGCTGCAGGGCCTGGCCTGCGGCCCATCCTAGCAGCCAAACCTCTAAAACAACACAACCCCGTGTTTCACATGGCCTTGTCCTGCATCAACCCTCATACCCACCCAACCCAGGGGTTGGCCTCAGGGCCTGGCCAGTGACCAGACCCTGTGGTCAACACTCCTAATCACCCAACCCCACTCTGTGCACAGCATTTGGCTGTACACAGTTGTAGTTGGCCAAAGGTCCGCACGCCCCTCTCCCCTGCCGATTTCAACCCTGAAGACCACATCCTCTGGGGCCCGGCATTCTAAAATGTTTTTCTGGGGGGGGGGAGGAGTAGAGGCACCGTGGCCCCTTCCCCAGGCCTATCTGTGCACCCCAGGTGCGGCCTAATTATTATTATTTGTTTTTGGGGTGGATGAGGGCTGCGGGCCACCCTCCCCAGGTGAATCTTGGCTCCAAGGAACCCATCCCCTGGGGCCTGGCCATGTGACTTGGGTGCTCCCCCAGGGACAATGTTGTGGACCGTGGAGGGAGCATCGAAGGCCCCCAAGGTTCCAGCTGGCTCTCCGCCTCATGCAGGAGCCAGCATTGCTGTCACAGAGAGGGAGCTGCTAAGGCAGCTCCCTCTCTGTGAGAGCAATGTTTCCTCTGTCTTCCTGCCTGCTTCTCAGTGGGAAAAGAGACAGAGAAACCTCTGCTCGCAGTGAGGGAGAGCTGATTGACAGCTCTCCCTCGATGTCAGCAGAATGTTTGCTGTGGCTTGGAGGCAGCTGTAAAGGGGGTTGCCCCCTGGGCTGTGGGCGAGCCCGTCTGACCTCCCCCACTGAAAGAAAGCATTTTGCCCTGGGGAGGAGGTGGTCCCTGTGGGAAGCGGGGGCCCTGGTGGTCCTCCGCACACATAATATTTTTTGCCCCGGGGAGGTGGCAGTCCCCAGGGCAGAAGTGAGGCTGGCCGCCCCCACCTTCTTAAAATAGCAATGCCCCCAGGACCACCCTGGGGCTCCTTTGAAAGATGCGTGGGAGCCTGCAATTTGGTTTTTTTTCAAAGTTTTTGTCAGATCCTCGGATCCGCTGTGAATTGCGTTGAACTTTTAAAAAAAAATGCTTTTTAGCTCTTGGGTGGGGGAGGAGTGGAGGGGCAGCACCAGAGCTAAGAGGTTGTTGACTCTACCCTAGCCCTTTTTCATTTTTTTTACATCTTTTTTTGGGACTCCGCTGAAGCAGAGTCCCAACATGGCTGACAACACTTCCTAATTGAAGTGTTGTCAGCCAATCAGATATAAGCATGAGATCGGGAGGGTTTGTGGAGCCTTTGTGTCCCTATGTATACAAATTTGGATTTTCTTTAACTTTTCCAAAACTACTGAACAAATTTACACCAAATAACAAAAAGGGCTCTTTCTGGGCCAAGAGCTGCCTGTTTGTCAAAATTTGTGTAATTGCATCCAGTGGTTCAGACGCTATCGCTGTTCAAAATCCCTATGGAAATTAACACGAATGCTTCTTTTTACCCCCCCCCCCCTTTTTCTCTTCCCCCACTTCACAGATCGCCTCGAAAATCTCCAGACAACAACTGATGTGACTGTCAATTTTTTTTTAGAAAATTTTGTGAAGATTTGTCAACCGGTGCCAGAGATATAGGGAAGCAAAAAACTGCTTTTTCTATAGAAACTAGGTCCTAGAGTTGGGGAAATATTTGCTAATAGTGTGCAAAGTAGGGGTGTGAGCAATTATGCAAAATACCAAACTGGCATATTGCTCTATATTTTAGCATGGAATGCATCCTTGCGTCAGTTTAAAACACAAGGACACACCTACAAATATAGCACAAAAAACATGTGCCACAAACAATAGGCACTTGTGTTCTGTCGAGTCCTATTTTTCCAATGCAAACGCAGTGGGATTTTTACCCAAACGAACGCCAATTACGCCATGTGGTGGAACGGAGTAATTTCGCAGAATTTACAAATAAAGTGTAATGTGAAATACCTCCAATTGCGCAAATTATATTGGCGTTATTGAAATTTGATCTGGGCCTACTTCAAAGGGCAACAGACGAGCTGAACAGTGATTGGCCCAAGCTTTCGATATTCACACAGGACCTCCGTGTGATTGATATGTTGTGGTTTAGTTCAGGTGTAAGTCAGATACACTGCAATGTCTTACTTTGGTCATTGATAACCCTTTACACAAACTGCATAGAAAATGTAACTGCGGTTGTGCTATATCAGGGTAAAAGGCCCCAAGACTGTTTAATTTAAAAACAAATTTAAAAAGTGCTCAAGATACAATAAAAGCGTGTGCTAGAAATGCGTGCTATTTAACCTTCCTCCTGTAGAGGGCAGTGTAAGATAGTCATACCGCAATAAAGCATTGACTTCTCTGATGATGATGGTCTGCTGATGGCAGAGAGAATAAACCGCACATTCCGTAAGACTGCAGGAGGACAGCGGAGTCATTTCACAGATGCCGCAAACCGACGGTATACCGCAAATGTCCCGCAGAGGGCAGCATCGCTCCTTCCTAATAGAAGGCCTTTCATACACTGAAAACAAGTCTGAGACACAGCTAAGAAAATGTAATGGGAAATCGCAGCAATTGACACGGACTTGATAAAGTGGACTTCCAAAGCCCCCAATCACCAGCTGTTTTGTTCTTTGTGCCATACACAAGTGCCCATTAAATACAATTCTTTGAACTATCAATAAAATCTAAGGTATGCATTCTAATTCTTAGTTAATATGCAGGAGGTGGGCGCAGAAGAGGCCTGGTCCAGGGCGTTTATGTGTGCTCAGCCATGCCGCTGCGTTGTTGTTTTAATGTCTGTGTGAGCAGGGCGTGTGTCTAGTGGATATGTTTGGGCAACAAGTGTGTGTATGTTTGTGTGTGTGTGTATACACACATTCATACATTGAACTGATCTTGACTGTACTCAAACTGCAAACAAAATCGTTAGGGTAGCGGAAGTGACGTCACGCGCCTTCTGGCTGTCAGGGGTGGGCACTTGTTTCATTTCTAGCACTTCAGCGTCTTCCTGTTTGCATCTCAGGTGTTAGCTGGAGGACAATTAGCAGTAACTACATTAAGTAAACAAGCAGGGTGGACTGGGGAACCGAAGCAGCCCTGGCAAAAATGCTTGAACCAGCCCTCAACCCTTCCTCTCCTCGCGCAATCTGTCTCCATCCATCCATCCATCCATCCATCCATCCATCCATCATTCATCCATTATCTCCCCTTCTCTCTCCCTCTCTCTCTCGAAGCCTCCAATTACTGTTGTAATTAACCTCGGGCTGCTGGGGAAAGTGAATGAGGGACCAGAAGGTTCTGGGCTTTCAAAACTGGCTTCCTTGGGACCCAGCCCACTGAGGGAAATGCCCGGTGGAACAAAAAGGCCTGTCCAGTCCCGGAAAGAGAGGTCTTTAGGACCTGTTTGCTTTCTGCTCCTGCCACTCCCTTCATGGCCTCTGAGACTTTAGGTGGCAAGCAGAGTGGCAAGCTGAACAGGGCCAATCTTAAGTGACATCCATATGTGCAAGAAAATCAACACCATGTCAGTGAGATAGCTCAGTGGAGTACTGCATCCACCGCGGAGACCTGAATGAGACCCTGTCACAGGTGTTATGACTCACAGTGTTGGCTCAGCATTTCATCCTTCCTTGTTGATAAAATGAGACCCAGTGAGATGGGTAATAGTGTTAATTTGTACTAGTATGTAGTTATCAATTAAGCATTTCGACCAAAAACACAGCACATAGTATCAAGACGGAGCACTGAGTTATGGGTTACAAAGTTATTAAATATTTTGGTGATTGGGTTGAGGTGATAGAACCCCAAGGCATGGACTCGTCTCTGTAAAGTTGAAAACCAAAGGCCCTCACATGAAGGATGGTTTTTCCCTGCATCGGGGACACTTTATTCTTGGACTTTTACTGTGGTGCCTTTCACAGCAGTCACAAC
The DNA here is from genome assembly GCF_031143425.1 of Pleurodeles waltl. Taxonomy (NCBI): domain Eukaryota; kingdom Metazoa; phylum Chordata; class Amphibia; order Caudata; family Salamandridae; genus Pleurodeles; species Pleurodeles waltl. Next base: position 58,810,132 of record NC_090449.1, read on the forward strand.
TAGGAACAAGCAGTGGCAGAACGGTTGTCCTAACCAGGGCATGCCTTGCAATGCTCTAAAGGCGATGGCCAATCGTCCAGAGGGTACTTTCTGATGGTGGGGATCTCCGCAACCTCTCCAGTTCAAAACGTAGCCATCCTCCACCTTTCAATATGTCGAATCAACTGCGCAATTGGCAGAGTGGGACTTCCACTGGTTTACAGCAAATCTCCAGTCTCCACCAACCTCCACATAACCCCCAAACTGTGGCTTTCAAGAGTGACATATGTTTATTACTAGCCAGCCACCCTGTGGCGCCAGGAAGAGTGGGCAGGTACTTGGGGAGGTTGATGGGTGTAGTTTAATGATGCTGTTTTGAGGGAGGATGGAACAGTGTGGGATACCGACGGCTGCTGCAGTAGTTGCACACATTCATGACTTGGGCCACTGAAATTATGCATCAGAAGAGGACTAAAGTTTGCCGCTAGTCTGACCAAATTCTGCGTCTAAAAAGGCAAATTATGCTGCATAATGTGGCACATTTTGTAATAGTATTACTTCATTATTTTGTTATTTTTCAGTCGAGCCTATGCAGCGCGTATGCACTACCTGGAAGACCTGTTGTATTGAATAAAGGACTTTGCTCCTGCCTGCTGCTTACCATTGGTTTAGCCGAGTGTTGCTCTTCTTTGCTGCCTCCTGAGTGGGTCACGCAGATATACCTCACTTCCATTTTTCGCTGAGGAGCACCGCCCAACTAGTTTCCTTCCGCTTGCATTCTTCATCTGTTGTTGGGGAGAACTATTTTTTTTTGTAATTGTTGCAGTGCGACACGCTGCACTTTATCTTTAAGTATTGCGGCAGCGCCTTTCTTGCGTTCTGCAGGGCACGGCTCACCCACCTCCATTGTTCACATGCTAAACACCTTCGTGGGACTCTTATTAGTATGGGAGATACGTTCCGCGATGTTTGAATCGGGGATAAAAACAATCAATCAGTAAGTGATTCTTAAATGACTTGAGCATGGGCACGGACATACTGAATAAGAAGGGTAGCTTGCTTGGTTAACATTCACTTCCATTTACAAGAGCACTCAGCACTCTTTTTGATGTGCTTGCAAAAATGGCAATATCAGTCATCATGAACACCTTGGTGGGGTGGTGGACTTCACCACATTCCTCCTAGCTTCCATAAACTGTCAGTTTCTTTCCATACCCAGCTCCACGGCTCTTTTGGACCTTGTGCGGGTCTCCATAATGCTACACGTATGTTTATTGGGCATTTGTTTTCTACAGCGCTGGTTGGCGGCTTATGGTGCCTTAGACGGGCAGTTTACAGCTGTTCTCTAGTGTAGTGATTTGCATTTACAAAGTGCTGTAAATTGGACCTTTGTCTTGACCGTTCCACGTAGTGTGTTGGGTGCGGTACACCGCCTTTTGGCATCTCCTCTTATCCTCGCCCACTCGCAGGGTCACACCAGCCACTGACCCCTCCAAACAAGGTGTTTTAAATGCAGCCTAGCCCCTGTGTTGTCCTGTCTGTATGTATGCTACCCCTCCAGATAGACCTGTATGTCACTTCTCTTCTAAGCAGGCCATCGCTGACTCCTCTTCCCTATTTTTTGTGTGCCAGGCACAGTAAAAATGAGAACATGTTGCCGGCTTCCGGTGGCTGAGACTTACACTTCCTCCTTTGGGCAAGCAGCCCAAGATCTTGCTTGTCCAAGATCCGCGGCGCCTCTGTCTGCTTCCAGTCCCAGGACAGCGAGCAGTCTCGGCTGCAGCCCATAAAATGCCACAACTCCTCAGCAGGTTGTTCACAATCTTTAAAATACTGTGGCTTCCGATGTTCTTTCTGCATGCTCGAAGTGTCCATGTAGTATTTGTGCATTGTGGGGTTGGACAAGCAGCGGTAATGTTGGGAGATGTCCTTGTAATCTGGTAGGGCTGGAAGGTTGGTGGGGCTGTTGCAGGTGTCTAGAAATGACTGATCCGAGGTGCCTGACTTATAACTACCACAGCCCACTGAACTTTCTAAAACAGGTTTGCTAGTAAATCTACAAAAATATATCAGCCCGTTCACCTTTTGCCTTATGTTAGGAATGTGGTGTATTTTTCAAACTCAGACATGGCAGTACTTGGCTGGCCACAAATGAACGGCACAACTAGCTCTGCCAAAGCACCTCAGGATTGATTTGCAGTGCCCCTGCCCCGGCAGTGTACACGCCGTTCGAGTAACAGGAACCACTCCAAACCAAAACACAGAGATAAAAGACATTGTCATTTACAACGCCAATAGCTCTAACTCTTGCAAATGCGCGACCTATTGCATCGCAAATGCTTGTTAGACATGTGACACTGGGCATTGGTTGCATCTCATTAGCACTGACTTAACAACCAAGTATAACAACAAAAAACAGATGGCTGATCAGTCCATCTTTGCAAAGGGCCTTCCGTTACGCGACAAGTCCTGCTGGATTTTTCCTAACTTTGAACCGTTTGACCTAGAAACAATTTTTTGTTAAAATCTGCAGACTATGTGGCAGATGATGAATTATGTGGCAAATCTCTAATCATGTGAATATCACCGCACAATCACATAATTCCAGTGACCCTGCTCATGATCAGTGTGCTGGGCAGGGATTTGCTGGTGTGGACAGAAAGGTGAGGCTGAATGTGTCAGATGCTCAGTAGTGGGAACTCCAGGCAGCTGTGCACAAGGAGATCAAGGGCACAGAGGAGGATGTGTGTGTGAGGAGAGAATGAAATAGCAGTGGCCAAAGTGTTGAAGGAAGACAATTCAGGGAAACAGATTATTTTTGTCTAGGTGGTGTTAAGTATATGGATGGGGGCGTGGAAGGCTCTCCAGCATCAGATACCGCCCAGCGGTTCGTGATTCTAGGTTTGAGGTGAAGGAGGAGATGGCCAGTGGGTCTTTTGATGGGATAGAAGAAGATGAGTAATGAGACGATGCATCAGAGAGTGGTGTAGAGACGAAGAGCGGAAGTGGTCCCAGGGTGGAGCCTTGGGGGACAAGTGCTAGTACTGGTGGGAGGGGAGTTCAAGGTTGGAGGGGAGTACAAAGAGTTATGAGAAGTTGGAGGCAAAACACTCAAATATTTTACAGCTGTTACACATGTAAACATGAGGAGCCACCATGGTGGAAGAGCCAATAGTGTGAAGTGCAAAGAAGGCATGAAGTGTGAAATGAAAGGCAGGACAGTGGAGAGGTGGAGTGTTTGAAGAGTTGAGGATGCTAAACAGGTGCACAAAAGAAGGGCAGCTCTTTGAGGCTTGGATGATACAGCATCATAGATAGGGTTAGTTAGTATGATGTCAATACCAACAAAATTAAGACAGTAATAAAAAAATTCAGGAGTATCTGTGGAGGTATTAATAATAATACTAATACTGCTATAGCGAATAATAATAATAGTAACAGTAATAATAATGATGTTAATAATACTGATAGCAATAATAATAATAATAATAATAGTAATAGTAATAGTTACTATTATTGTTATTATAAATAATATTAAGCAGCATCATCATCATTATCATCATGCTTTTTCTTACTATTTTTATTAACTTATAATAATACTAAAATCAGTAATAACACTAGTAATAATAAGAATTGCTTTTTCATAAGCGGGTGTATTATTTTTTGTTTTATATAATGATAACAGTGTTATTATCATTATTATTATCAATATTATTATTAATATCATTATTATTATCACTGTTATTATTATTATTATTTATTATTATTATTATTATTGTTAGTTTAGTAGTAGTAGTAGTTGTAGAATCAATTGCGGAAAATCCATGTTGTTGTTTACTGATTAACTTTGCATCATTAGCCCAATCCTGGAGGTGTTCTAGAATAACTTCATTAAACATTTTACCTGATGAATTTAACAAAGTGCTTGGGTGATACTTTATTCATCAGTTCTACTGCCCTTGTAAACTGGTGTAATTTAATTCCCTTCCCTGAAGTAGGAGCATTTTAGTTAGACATTCAAAGCAGCAGCCTTTGGTTTGGTGGTGTCTGAAGATCTCCAATTGTTATTCCTTCAGGACCTTGAACATTAGGGACCAGATGTACTAAGCTGTTTTCTGTGCACAAATGGCCTGATTCACAGAACTGAGCTGTTTGACGTACAGAAAAAAGCAATTTGGGATGTACAAATGCGGGATTGTGAGTCGCTATTAGGAAGGGCCGTTTCAAGCGTGTCCCTTCCTAATAGCGAGTCGCAGTGATATGTATGGTTGTTTTGCGACTGTGAATGCGGTCACAAAACAATTGCAGTTACCACTAACTTCAAGCTGGTTTTCACCCATTCGGAAACCGGAAGGGGCCCCCTTTGCGAATGGGGTGGAAACATTTTTCAAGAGTAGGCAGTGGATCCTGTTTACTTTTAATGAGTCTCAGGAGTTTAGCTTAGCTTTCTGGCTTGGAGGCCTGTGCACCTGTCACCTAGTGGCTTTTAACCTACTTATTCTCTCGGACTTAGCCTATTTATTTTATTATTTCTTTTAAGATGGCTGCCTCTGTTTAGAGTTAGAGCAATGTTTTGATTTATGTTATCAGTACCACTCTGTGACGGTGTCACTCTCAGCGTCAAAATTAAGTGATGTACGTAGGTATTCAGATCGTGTCCCTTTCCAACTTGTGTGTGACAGGAACATAATGTACTTTTGGTGGGAATTGTTTACATAATTGCTGCCACAAGCATGCCTTCTTATCTATTGTTTGGGAACATACCCGCGTCAGGGTTCCTACAAGATCTGTATGAATACATCTCACACAGACAAGGTTATCAGAAGGATTACTACCAGATGCCATCAACGCTATAACTGAGTCTGACATAGACCTCATTCCAAGGTAACAAGGGTTGGGGACGCTTCTCATTGACGTGGTACTGGCAGATTAGGTTTATCACACTTAGCTCTCGTTAGGTTAGGGATTAGGTTCTCTATGCTAGGGATTTTACATTCCATGTTTATTGCAATATGGTGGGGATCTTTGTATTCATGACTCTCATCTTTACAAGCATGCTTTTTTTATTATGCATAATCCTAATCATTGCAGCTCAAGCACTTTATTGTAGATTGCAGCCTTTTCAATAAATATATTAAAAACTCTCCTGCATCTCCTTTATTGCCTGTGTGTGAAAGAGACTTATTGCTAACATGAGGAAAGGTTAACTTCCATTCCACCACAACTCCCCTAAGATGTTTCACTTTAGAATCCATGCGTAAGGCTGGCAGAAATCACCTGTTACTGTTTGGGTTTTTGGTGAGGTACTGCTTGTGATCCCAGAGGGTTGGGCCGACAGTTGCGACTTGTAGGAGTGATTCAGTTGCCTACAAACAAAAGTGCTGTCATCCCTAAACCAGCGGTCTTGCCTAGGAGCGAGTGTCCATCTACGACACAGTGGTCCCACGGTCCACTGCCTACTCTTAAAAAAAAATGAAAACAAAACTTTTCAGTTGTCTTTTTGTAATGCATCTCATTTTCCTGTAAGGAAAACAGGCTGCTTTATAAAAAAAGAATTGCTTTATTTAAAAGTAATCACAGACATGGTGGTCTGGTGTCCCCAGCATGCCACCATCTCTGTGATTGTAGCCATTGACAATTGGTCACAAATTGTGACCTGCCTCATGAATATTAATGAGGCAGGTCCATTTGCGACCCACTGCGAATCACTAACAGTGTCAAACATACTGCACTATATCGCAGTTTGCGAGTTCCTAATAGCCAATTGCTAAGATGTGCTACTAGGAAATTGCAAAGCTCTTTTGTTGTACATCTGGCCCTTTATCTTTTAGGTTTGCAAATGCAATTCTCTAATTTTTTACACTAAGCATATGTTCTGGATTAGTAAATGTAAGAATGAGACGTTATTACCTTCAATTATGGATCAACCTCCTGGACTCTACACAGGCTCAAAATATATGAACCTTGTGACGGCTTACCAATTGCTATGTGAAACTTTGTGAAATATATATATATTGGTTCTATAAATGTCAACTGATTTTAGTTTTTACTGGAATTGGGCACTTGTTTTTTCATTGATGTTGTTCTATGTCATTCTTGTGACAGACTGAAGATCAACTAGTGATTCCCCCCTCTCTGGAGTCTACCTCTGCCAGGATATCAGACTCACTCCCTCCCTAGCACTATTTTAAGAAAAATCCCCTTTGGGATTACTGCGATACCTTTTACATCTGCTGTGTAAGTGAAGTTTGTCCATCCAATCAGAGTATATAAACATTAAGGCCCAGGTTTTTCGAAGGACTTGCATTGTTATGTTATATTAACGGCTCTTGTAGAGCACGAACAGCTACCCAGCTTCTGGGCCTCTCGGGCTATAGAAAAGCACAAAGACCACCACTCACCTGTATGGTTAAGCTGACCCTAAACATAAGTAAATAGGTGAGTTTTTAATTGCATCCTAAAGTTCAGCAGTTTACTGTTGGAACGAAGCTTAAGCTTGTCCTTGCATGACTTAAGTCCTAAGGGAATTTACAAAGCCACACGTGGGACTATTTGTGCTGCTTTGCTTGGCTTTGTACAGAAATGTAGCACAATGCAACAGCTTGAGCTGCGTTGTGTTACACTTCGTCGCGGTACACGTTTCATGAGTGGAGCGTGCACATTCCCATGTATTCGCACATGGAATTTGATCCAATCCCACATTTACTGAAGGTAGTAAACCTGAGGTTGTGCCAGCATGGAGCGCCTACCAGAGGCAGGTGCAACGAAGATGAATACGTTTATTTCTCCTTGTTACTTTCTCTTTCTAAGCTTGATGCATTCTGCATCACACATAGAAAAATAAAGGATTATTTGTGTGCAGAAAGATATTCCTTCTTGCACCTAAACTATCCTGCCCATAAAACTGGCACCCTTGCACCATAGTGCAAGGATGCTGTGTTGGCACCAGGCAGTCTCAAGAGCACCAGCACAGTTAGAGAGATGAAGTGCACAGTATCTTCGTAGTTCTCTCCTGTTCAAACAATACAGTGCAGCAACTGTACTTGCTGCCCGAGATAAGTGGACTTCTAATAAATATGCCCCTAACTTTGAACTAGGGAAGCCAACTGAATTGCAGTATTCGTTACACTACTGTACCTGCCCCATACTTTGGCCCATATTTATAGATTTTGTTGCAAAACTGTGCCAATGCAGTTTTGCAGCAAAATATTTGGTGCCTGCTAGCGCCATTCCATAGTGCCAGCTGGGTGCCATATTTATGGAATGGCGCATGGTGGCGCAAAGGAAAGGCTTGCGTCAAAAGAAAAGGCGTTAGATGGGGGGGCAGATGGGGAGCGGGGAAAAGGCATTAGTGGGTCAGAAATGATGGTAGGCTGGTTAGCTGAAATAAAATAGGCCGCTAACCAGCCTAGCGTCATTTTCTGACACGCTACCACCCAAACATGACAGCTGTCTAAGTAAAGACAGGAGTCATGCCCACCACCCCAGTGGCCAGCCCAGGGGACCAGTGTTCCCTGGGCAAGGCCATAACACCCAGTGTCAGGCAGGGGGCCCCACGCAAGGCCCCCAATGGCACAGCAAGAAATAAAAGACTTACCAATACTTACCCACGATTGGGTCCCCCATCCTATGGCATCCCTCTGGTGAGGGTGGGGGTGTTCCTGGGGCTTGGGGTGGGCATCTCTGGGCCCATTCCATGGTGATTAGCCATGAAAGTGGGTCCACAGGTCCCCTGATGCCTGGTCAGACCCAGGTGTTAAATAATGGCACTAAGCAGGCTTAGTGCCATTATTTGGGTCCGCCTACTCCATGTGCGTTGTTTTTGCACCGGAGTATAAATAAGGCGTTAGGGGGTTAGCATCAAATTGTGGACTGAAACACCTACCTTGCAACTGATTCGTGCAAGGTAGTTTGCCGCACCCACAATATGACGCTAACTCCTATGTTTTGAGGCTAGATGGGTCTAGCATCAAAATATAAATATGGAGTTAAGTTTCCACAATTTTAGCTGCAAAATAAATGATGCTAAAATGACACCAATCAAGTATAAATATGCCCCTTTATTTCTTATCTGCTCTGAGCCCAAAGCCCTACAACGTTCCTGACTTCCTGATTGCAAAGCATTTAACTGGTGGTTAACAGGTTGAGGGGCTGCTTAGGTTTCCTTATTAAACAATGAATAACGTTTAACAAGTGTGTGTGTACACAAGTGCACTCACAACTACACCCCTCAATATGTAACAGAGAACATAAAGAAACACAATTAAGAAACACATAGACAAAATAAAGACACACACACAGGCACTGGAAGTTTGGTTGCAGGAGGGATACATCAGCACCCTTCAAATAATCATGCTCTGGTTCAGAACTTAAATGAGCAATAAAAATGCTTTGCCTCTTGTGTTCAAAGATAGAGGTCAAATGTCAGGTTATGTATTTTGACAAATTGTTGCTTATTTTTTTTACATGGAGATTGGTGGTTACTTTCGATCTCTGACTGCAGATTGAGAGGCCTTTGTAAACTGAATTATGGTATAATGTTGCTGGGATACCTGCTCCTGAAAGGATCAACGTTTTAACACACAAACAATTTAATTAACTGTAAATGAACTGTACATATATTTAAAACTATGTCAGTAGTTAGGAAAGTACAAATGCACATTTTAAAAAAATTCTGAAGTGTGTTGAGAACAAAGATTTAATGGGATCAAAACAAATCCAGACACTTCACTTGGTGATACAAAACTGAGAAATATTAGCTGAAACCCAGTTTTCACGTATCTTTTGTGCTATATAGTTTTATTAGTACAACTTCATGTTTGTGCAAACTTAGTGGCCACTTCAATGGAAAATGTGCTTCCTTTAAATGACAGTGCACTACCACACCCTGCTTTAATCACAGGTTAGTGAGGGTCTGCTCTAAAATGTGCCCTGGCTACATACTACATTCTTAGCACTCTCCTGCTGAATGGGCATGGTTCATTTGCTATACTTGTTCTTTGTACGGCACAAGGGTTTTTTACAATTCCTATGAGTTCACTGATGTAATCTAGATGCCAGCACCCCCGTTCTGAATTTTGTTCTGGTGGACGTGCTCATTAATCTGTTAAAACCAATTTTTGCTATACCCAGTTTTACGTTTGCTAAACCCTGAATGATAAAGCTCCAGTTGATTACGGTGGCGTCTTGGCACTGGTTATTCTTCAATCTGAACTTCTGCAAGGACAATCCCTCCTCCAGATCCCCAAAATCTTCCAGGCCACAACAGGCTCATTGAAAATTTGTGTCGTTTTAGAGCCTGGCGCCAATGATACATTGATTGATATGTTTTTATAGCGCATCATCCATGATACAAGCAAATCGTGCAGAAATCTCCGGGAATAGTATTTCAGCAAATACAACTATACAATTTTGGCATGGAGTACAAGTGTGCACAAAAGCAGTATAGAACAAATTTGCAAAAGTGAATTGGGTTGGGCAAGAAATACACAGATTTGGCTAAATAAAGTGTCCTGCTTCTCTCAATTCAGAAGATTTTGTATGTGATGCTTCAATAAAATATAGTAAAAAGAATCTAGGAGAAAAAGTCTGCCATGGAGTTTAGGGTTAAGATCTGGATTATCTCAACTCAAAGAGTTCCTAAGAAATTCTTCAGTTGAGGGATAGTGCTTGATGGATCGTGAACACATTTGTGATTGTGGGCTAAACATAAAAATGTACAGTGTACATATTTAATGGATTCTTTTATTTTAACAGACTTAGGCGGCAGCGGAGAAGGCCCAATTTAATTAACAATCATGTAATAATGAGGCTCTAAGCTATAACATTTTGATAAGGTATGCAATTTTCAGATGTTATTTGCCTGTAGGTAGGTTGTTAGCAGCTATAAGTAGCTTGAAAAAGAGGGGGTGAATAAAGGTGTATCCTGGATAATTTAATGTTTGTTTTAATTTTACCATGTTTGCGATTGTGAAATATGTTGTACTAATAATATTAAAATGTAGAAGATTCAATATTGTGTCACTTTGTAATCAGTTTTAATATTTAGCCATATTTGGTGTAAGATATTTTACTGTATGTCTATATGAAATTTGGTTTAATAGACTAAGGTCTAAATAAACTTTGATTCTACTTACTTATAGCGCATTACTGCATTGGTCTCTCAGCACTGGTCTTAAAAACTACCTAACTATCAATAATGATTATCATTTCTTTCTGGAAACTAATAATGAGGAAATGTCCAATGTGACCCTACAAAGGCTGGCTGTATTCTGGGAATGCCTCAATACATGCATGTTGTACCATTTCTAGGCACTGCTGCCAACCAGCATTTTTCATGCATTTGCCCACTGTTGAAATGCAGCAATAGAGATAATTGACAAGTGGGCTAAATCTTCTCCTGAAGAGGTTTGAGCAGGACCTGCAGGCCACATCTGAGTCAGACATAAATCATTACAATAACACAGGTACTACTGGCATTAGCAGCATCAATTACTGAAACCCAAAGCTACAATGTGCTCCACAAAGGGTAAAGGCAACAAAGTATAGTAAATGTTGGGATCTTGCCACAATTTCTTATTATCTTTGTCCTCAAGTATACAGAAACAAACAGAGAGTCTGACCAGATATATCATTGTGAATGGTGCTTAAGTTGTAGAAAATAACAGCTGGGGCCCAAAGTTTTGCTCAGATGCACAGAACTGTCACAATTGAATGGCAATGTGGCGAATGCCTAGCCTGCATAGTCTTTATTACTCCTCATGTTTCTTTAATTCACAACCAGAGACTCCATGCTTCCTTATCACAATTGTGCAAGTTCTTGTTCATCCCAGATTTCTCCCTTTGTCACTGTTTTCCTGTCTATCTCTTCCTTCTTTCACCATTGTGTGCCAGTATGCCCCACCTGCAACCAGCAGCTCTAAATAATTGTGAACCATTGAAAGGCTCTATGTGTGCCCTGCAGTGGCATCTAGGTGGGGTTCACACGTGGACCTGCTCCACATTCAGCACAAGATCTATTAACACTGGGATTTATCTTCTTTCTCACTTATGCCTATGGCCCCTACCAGGGTATAGGCCATCAACCAGGCCTCGCCAGCCATCTCTGTCTCGACTTTTCTTTCAATCTGACTCCAGGTGTAGTCCATCTTCTTGCAGTCAGCCTCGAGGCCTCGGCATCAGGTGTATCTTAGTCTTGCTCTTTTTCTTTTCCATTGAGAGTTCCAGGTCAGAGATTGCCAGGTGGTGTCTGACACGAGCATGCAGAGGATGTGACCTGTCCAGCTCCAGAGTCTTTTCATCATTTAGTCATGGTCAGGGATTTGGGAGGCCTGCTGCTGTAGGTCATTGTTGTTGATGGTGTTTGGAACATAGAATTGGAAGATTTTCATCAGAAAAGTGTTAATGAAGTTGTGGTCCCTGTTGTCCTCCCAAGTTCTGCTCCATCCAAAAGGACTGATTTTACATTGATGTTAAAAGGCCTGAATTTGGTTTGCGGCATTAGGTCCTTTGAGCTCCAGACCTAGCTGAATGAAGGTAATCCTTGATTTTCTGATTCTTACCTTGACGTTGACGTCTATGGTGCCCTGCTTGTCAATGACACTGCCTAGGTAGATGAAGGCCTCACCCTCTTCCAGTGTATAGCTTGCCTTGCAAGAGTGACTTTAGCTGTGCTGGCCCTGTTAGCCTTCATGATCTTGGTTTGTCCCCTGTGGATGTTTAGGCCAAGTTGTGGCGATGTGGCTGCTACATTGTCAATCTTCTCTTGCATCAGCTGGTGGGCATGAAAGAGCATGACCTGGTCGTCTGTAAAGTCCAGCTCTTCAAGCTGCATACAAGGTGTCCACAGGATCCCATTTCTTCTCCCTGCAGTGGATGTCTTCATGATCCATCTATGGGGAATAGGAGGAGAAAAGGTGAGAGCAAACAACCCTGGTGGACTCGAGTCCTCACTTGCAAGGCTTCCCTGAGTTGCCGTCCATCTGCTGTTTTGCAGGTGATTTACCTTGTAAGAATTCCTGGTGATTCTTAAAAGTTTATCTTGCACACCATAGAGGGTGAACAGTTTCCACAGGTCCTCTCTGTCCACGCTGTTGAATGCCTTCTCATAGTCAATGAAGTTGACATAGAGGGGGAGAGTTTCAGTCCATTGACTGCTCAATGATGATGCACAGTCTTACAATCTGGTCTGTACAGAAGCCAGCTTGCTGGTCTCACAACGGAATGCGGACTTGTTTCTTCATTCTGTTCAGGATGACTGTGTTAAACACTTGGCCTGGGGTAGATAAAAGAGTTATCCTTCAGTAGTTTGTGCAGTTTCTTCGGTCACCTTCCTTGGGGATCTTGATGAGATACCCCTCTTCTCAGTCTGACGGCACCTTTTCCCCTTTCCGTGTCCTTCCAAACATGGGGAAAGATAAAGACGCCTAGAACGAGGCCACATTTGCCATACTTTGTAAGCTACTCAATTCTTCAGCTCCAACGCTGCCTATGCCAAATAATGCTGCCAGCTGTTTGTGGCACACCCGTTATGAGACCGGGTCCTCAAAACCATCAGCATGAACCATGCTGTGAGGAGGCCCAGCGATATGTTTGGATTGATATCAAGTAACGCATCGCCTGAGAGCACGGTGCACACACAGTATTCCCCTGACTGCTGACAGCCTCCGGTAAGCCCTGGGTTCACATGTCACAACAGCATCTCATGATGAAAGCCTCTAAATATATATTACATTTGAAGACTGAGAGGCATTTTCTTGCCTTGCTTTTCATCTCTGAGAAGATCTGTTGAAACAACCCTCCTTATGATTTTGTGTCTCCTTTCACTTAAGAAGCTATGAAGAACTCATCTTTTATGTTAATTGTCTCTGAGTAATTACTCCCAGTTGTGATTAAAATCTTCATCAGGAAGCACTGACAAGTCATTACATTCACAGGGCTTTTTTTTCACCCAAATCACACTATTTTTACCCTTTAAAATTGCATAGATCTGGTTCTACTAATTGGATTTTGGTCTCAAACAATGTATTACATTTTACTCTATTTTTCTAAATTGGTGTGGGATTTTTCTTGTGTTGTATTGTCACTTTATTACTGTTTGTGTGCTGCATAAATACTTTAAACATGTCCTCTAAGTTAAGCGGGACAGCTTTTGTGCCAGCCACCAGAAGGTTACGCACAGGTTAATTTGGGATTTGCTTGTATTTCACCCTGACAAGACTTGGGGTGGCTGCTTGAGGAGGGCTCAGCCCCACCTCTGCCAGGAACCTCATTTTCTACATATACTCATAAAAGGAAGCCTGGTATCTACTGGACCTTGTGGCGGGATGAACGGCCTATAAGCTCTTGTTCCACTGGATTAATTGAAACACAGCAACCTCCATGGAACCGAGCGTTGTGTTGTCAGCCACAGAGGTGTTGGTGGACTCTGTGGCTACTTGGGGGAAGCAAATAGAGACCTATCAGCTCTCAACCCACAAAACCCTTAACTGAAAAAAAATACAGACTTTATTTAGTAGAGCCATGGCATTGCTGTTCAAAATCAAATATTTATTCATGTTATTTTGTACACACAAGGCCCAAATGGCTTTAGAGCTACTTAAATAGAGACAGGAAGACATGAGTACAAACCTAAAATGTGATGAAACATAAAGTAACACCATAACGATGAGAAGAAAAAAAATACACACAAGATTTAAAAATATCATGCATTAAAAAGAAGGAGAGAAAATAATATAAATATATGAAAAGGGGTTGGTTGCTCAACGTTTGTTCAAAGGGATGGCAGAAAGGAGTGGTAGTGTATACAAGCAACCAGCACAGTCTAGATTGGTTCTGCTCAGGTTGGCCTGTCCATGCGGGCCCACTCTTGAAGGCTACACAAGGGCAGGATCATCAAGGAACTTGAACATTCAATTTTTGGCTTAGTTTTGAAGCCACTCAATGACTAATCAAGTTAGTTTAAGGTTGATGCTTTTCTCCTCCTGCAGCACCAGTGACAGCATGGCGCATGAAGGGACTGGATAACAGCAGTCAGTTTTTGTCATGCGTCTTACAGCGGACCCCACAGACATGGTTTCGTCCTGTGATGTGGTGCTTTCTGCAGCTGGTTGCCTCTCTTCTGCACCTCTGCTTGGCCTGGCCCTGGTAGGGACATGCCACCTGAGCCTCGTGTTTGTGGCCCTCTTGGCCAAATGTTTAGAAAAACAAAAACTTGGGCTTTTTGGGAGTCCAATTAAATATGGAGGAGCGCGTCCCCCTCAGAACCGGGTTCCAGTCTCAGTGAGATACCCCAGGAGGCATGTGCGCCTGACGCAGACATTTGTCCAACCCAGGACTTTAGGCGGGATGAAACAAGTGGAGGGTCTCTAATAGGGGTGTGGCACAGAGGCGTCATGAGAGTGCTTCATCAGGGGTCAGGCTTATGTAAATATGGGCCATATGTACTAAAGCATTTTCCCGTAGACACAGAATGGGTAAAACCCTTTGATACATGTGGCCCTAGGGGCGTTGCCTAAATAAAGTGAGTGTAGAATCTTGTAGCTCACAAATTAATTCAAGTCTCATTCAACAAACGATAACGGAAATCAGCAAAAGCGTATTAATTTATCATAAGCAGTAAAACACTTTACACGGTGCTTGTAAATTTCTGTGTGTTAATGAAGGCATGTTTATTGTAAGGGCCTTTCATCAAACCCAGGGCACTGTTGCATGATGTAGCTATTCACTGAGTGTTTCTGGGTATGTATTAACATAAGCATGCAAGCCCAACAGGAAAAGACCTTGCTGTGTAAAGGGCACTTTCTTCATTTGAGGATAGAGGCAGATTGACATTTGCTCTTCCTACTCGGTACCACTCCTGCTGCAAAGTGTGGCAGAAGAAACCACACAAACAACAGCCTACACTGACTTCATTACAGCAGTTTCCCTTTGCTCCAAAAGCTGCTAATCTGATGGCCAAACCTACCTTCTTTTACACAAAATCATTACCTCCTCGTCCGTCTTCCTCGCCCCAGTATTTGCAAAATAACCACTGGGGTGAGGAAGACCAGGACTCGGAGTAATGAAGATTACCGGTAAGTAACTGGGGCGTTACCTCCCCGTCAGTCTTCCTCGCCCCAGTATGGTTATATTGTAAATACCGGGGCGAGGAAGACCAGGACTCGGAGTAATGAAGATTACCAGTAAGTAACTGGTGCATTATTTTCGTTCTGCCCCAATAAAGGGCCCAGAATGGGACAGACTCGCCTGCCTCCCCCAGCTTCAGACCACCAAAACAGTCTGACTGCGGACAAGTCCATGGCTCATCATTTATGGTGCGGTGTAAGGGAACAAAGAGATACAACTGAAGACGGGGTCTGCTGGTTCTCACAAGGTGCGTCACTCGGGAGAGTTCAAACCTTCGGTTTGCTGGAGCTGCTGCTGTTTTTATTCAGCTAACCAATTAAGAGGATTAATCTAGAGCCTGAAAGGGACCCGTTTCAACCTCCCTTTTGAAACAGCTGCGGGTGCTCAGACCCAGCACACTTAAAGCCCTTGTCTAACCCAAGTCTATTTCAGAAATCTGTGTGTAACCTGCTCGCCCCTGTTCAAATCCAGACAGATACTCCCTTTCCATCCTGCTCCATCAGTTTGAAATGAAAATTTGTGTTTAAGATGTGTTTACAGCGCTTTAGGTGGGATGACAAAACTGAGGGGATCTCACAAGGGGGTGCGGTCCGCATAATTAAGGACGTGGTTAAAAACACGTGAGCTAAAAATCTGTGCTTAGAATAATGTGCAGCCCGAACGGTATTTATAACAAGCAACATTACACCTAAAACAAGCCAGGACTATTGGCTTTGTCAATGGTGGTTAGTTGCATAAGATAAACAAGTACAACAATGTCTTTGTTGTATATAATATTAAAAATGCTTCAGTTTTGAAATGATGAAACTGTTAAATAACTATAACAAGTTTCTTTGAAGTTACATCAAAGGCGGCGCAGGGTGGGCCTGCTGTCGAGTTATGATTTTTTTTCACCCAAAGGGTGTAGGCAATAATGGAGACCCAAACAGAGACCGAACTCAGCTCCTGCTTTTCAGAACTGCCGTTGCTGAGCACCGGCAGAACCCGGCCCTCTTAAAGCCCTGTGTGTACATTTATGTAGTGTGAAAAGTGGCGCAGAGAAGTTGAATTCTGTGGTGTGTGCTAGATACCTGATCATTATTCTTAAGTTGCAGAAGCTTAACATTGATAAAAATAAAACCTCATGTGCTTACTAGTACATGATAAATAAGGAGGTGCTTGAAGGCTTCGCAGCGGCACGAGGCACTGTAAAAATAGGACAGGTTTTTCTTTTAATTTTCTTCCCCCAGAGATCAGATTGGCCTCATGATATTTAAACTTCATAAAACTGTTAAAAACCTGGTGATTTAGACAAGCATACAATTAATGCCTTGTTCAACAGCAACTTAACCTACCCTTCTCCAACCAGCGCCATGATTCTGTGTGGTATACGTGGGAATAACAAGTATCAATAGCATAACAACGTAACAGAAGTAATTTTTCCTACAGGTTGACAAGTCCTCCTACTCCACTCAACTCAACTACACCATCAGCATGAAGTTACATGAAGCTTGCATGCTTCGACTGTCTGACATGACATCCACCTATCTTAAGTCAAGCCTCTTCTTGCCTGTCGTTGACGGCTGACATCCTCTTTCCAGAGGAGCATAGGTTCACACAAAAAAGCTAGTTGTAATATGGGTACTCTGACACAGATGCATTTATTAGCATATTTGGAAGGTGAATATAGTGCTTCGCATTGTCTCTCAGTTAATTCCAAACTCTTAACCACTCCCACTGATTCTGGCTTAATTGGTCCCCTTTCCTTCCCCGTCCCCACTTCCTGTGTTTTCCTGTCTTGATCATGGCTCGGTCCATTGCCAATGGTGATGAATGTAAGATCACTTCTAAGCATGATTTTATTTTACCTTTCATGGGTTAATTTCCTCAATGCTGCATCTTAACAAGCAAGGTGCAATTTCCTGGATTCCTCTATCTCTGTTTTCGCTTTAGCGGGTAGTTCTTATTTGCTGCACGTCTCCAGAGACTGCAGGATGAACAGGAGGGGCAGGGTTAAAACATTAGTTCCAGACCATGGAACATGCACAGCCATGGGCCAGATTACATCTCAGATCTTTGCTGTTTCATTTGATGAGTCACTGGTTATGGGCAACAGGAATATGATTGTCTGATTCCAGTCTCAGTCAGTATCAAGAGGCAGCTGGATTGGTGTTTGGCTCTATCTCATATTTCCATTAGCAACAACATCCCAATTCTTCTCACAACTGATGCCATTTGGGTGGGTTGGGGTTCTGTAGATACTGGTCAGGAAATACATAAGATCTGGTCACAAGATGAGGCTTTCCAGCTCTCTGATTAAAGAGAGTTAGCAGCAATGCAGAGGGATTTGCTCATTTTGTGAATATGATTGAGGATAACAGACTCAGTTCAGAAGGAAAATAGGGTGGTGATGTCTTGCATAAACAGACAAGTGGGAGAGCTCAATCTCTCGCTTTGAACAGAGTTATCAGGGAGATCTGTCTGTGACCAGTAGCTCATGTGAAAGCCATGACAACAGCATGTCTCCCGGGGAGAAACAATATGCATGATTACATGATTTTTCAGTCCTCAGTAAATTTTTGTCTCATCCCAGATGTATTCCAAGAGATCAAGTTGAGTTGAGTCTAGTAGATTTATTTTTGAGAAATGATGATGCTGTTCTTCCAATTTTCTGCTCTATCTACCCCAATTTGGGAGCCTCAAAACAATATTGCAGAATTTCTGTAATGGCCGGTGGTTCTTCTGTGTGCCTTCCCCTATTACATCTCCTACACAGATTGATGACAAAGGTCTGAGATGAGGATGTGTCAGTGATTCAAGCTGCATCTCGTTGGCAACTAAGACCATGGTCCACTTCTCAACCAGAAAACAGTAGTTGCCCATGGATCCTTTCTGTTCATCCCAAACCTCTTCTTTCCCTATTTCTGTTGGAGACAGTACTGCTCTGCCTTCAGATGACACTTCTGGCGATTGAACAACTAAGCCTCCAAAGGAAGTGTTGTTCACGACAAGTGGTATTAAAAATCTAAAAGTCTAGATGTCCAACAACATTGAAAGTATGTTAAAACAACTGGCAGCATTTTCCAAGTGGTGTGTTTTTCATGTTTTTCAGCGCTCTTCTTGAGATTCTTTGAGAATTTTAGACTTTCTAAGAGATGTTTTTCTACTAGGTCTCTCTACTTCCTCTTTACGTTGCTAGCTGGCAGACGCTGGAGGACTTCATGGAAACAATATTGTTATTTGGAGCTGCTAGTGGCTTGTTTATTGAAAATGTCGTACACTCACCCACCTTTTATTTTCTAATCTGTTATCTATTGAAAATGACAGGTAGTTTTGTCTGCTTTTCGGAAGACCCTTCTTGAACAATTAGAACCCATGGGCCAGATGTATGAAAGCATTTTGCATTCGCAAACGGTGCGAATGCCCGTTTGCGAATGCAAAATGCCATTTCAGAATGTATGAAATACATTCTGAACGCAATTTTAAGGAATCGCTAAAATAGCGATTCCTTAAAATTGCGACCCTGTTTAGAGAGTCGCAAATTGCGACTCTCTAAATTAGAAATCGCAAATAAGGATTCCTTATTTGCGATTTCTTAGCACATGTATGGAGCAATTCCTAAATGCGATTTTGGCATTTAGGAATCGCTAATTACCACCAAGTTGAACTTGGTGGTAACCATGTGCAAAATTTAAAAATGCATTTAAAATGCATTTTTAAATTGTACATGTAAAGCACACATGCCCCTTTGGCATGTGTGCACTTTACATGTCCCCAAAATGTTTTTTGGGGTGCAGCAGAGGGGGCCTTAGCCCCCCCAGCACCCTGGGGTTTTGCATTTCTAAAATTGTGATTTCTGGTTCAGAAATCGCAATTTTGGAAATGCAAAAAATTCGCAGATATGGGCCAACAGGCCCAGAGCTGCGAATGGGGCCGGTATCGCAATCTACAATTCGGTAATAGCATTTGCGATTTTTAAGAAATCGCTGTTACCGATTCGCAAATGTGATACATGGCACTTTGCGAGTCGGAAATAGTGATTTCTTAAAGATCGCTATTTCCGAATCGCAAAGGGCCGTGATGATACATCTGGCCCCATTTCTCTACTATCCCTTACCTATAAAGTATTATTTTTGGTAGCCATACTTCAGCCAAAAAGAATGGAAAATTAGTGCCACTTCTAGCCAGCCCTCAATTTATAAGATTTTTATGTACCAGGTAAATATGAAACCTGATACTGCAGTCTGTCTAAAAGTAAATGCACAGTGTCATTAGCAGCGGGACATAGTTCTACCTTCCTTTCTTCTAATCCCCAAACATTAGGTGAGGTAAATTTATAATCTATAGACCTTCATAGAGAATTATCACGTTATTTACAGAGTACAGATGATTTTAGAACATATAACATTTTTTGTTCTGTTTAGTTTCTCCTTCAAAGGATTGAAACTAATAGTTAGTACCTTGAATGGATGAATTAGAGAAGCAGTTTACGAAGCATATTTGGGTTCATCGATCCATTAACTGCGCAAGTTAAGGCAAGGGCAACTAGAGGAGTAGCATCTTCCTGGGTGGAGACTAGGGGAGTTTCAACGAAAGAAGCATATATGGCAGCCACATGGTCTTCTCCTGGGACATTTACAAAGCATTGTAGGTTACAAATGGCTAATCGGTCCTACATAGCATTTGAGAGGCTGTTTTTGTCTTTGGTTCTTTAATAGTTTGTTTCTTTTTTGATTCACAAAACAGAAAAAGAAAGAAAATGAAGAGAAGATGAATAGTAAAAAATGAATTAAAGTTTCTTAAATGCTATACTGTCTTCTATTCCTCAATCATTATGGAATAGATTGAGGAAGACCAACGAGGAGGTAATGATGTGTTGCTTATCAGTAATCTTCATTACTACAACTCTGGACTTGCCTCATCACAGTCCTAATTCCCCCTTGTTATTTGCAACTATCTATATACAACTCCACCCACTGCCTGCCAGCGCCCCTCCCCCTCCCCCTCCTAGGACCTACTTAATGGAAGCAGCAGCACAACCCCATTGAGCAGGTCCCAGGCCCAGCTCACCCGTGCTGCTGCATAGCTCCTCCTCCTGTCTTCTCCTTGCTTCTCCCTCAAATTTGAGTCCCTTCTTGTTTTTGCCTCTTTCTCACTGCTTTCTCCTTGTTTTACCCCCCCCCCCCCCGGCTCCAGCGCCTTGAGATCCTCAGAGGACATTTGCAGCACATTATAAATCCTTGATTGATTGATTGATACAGGACATGCAGTATTTGCCGGACCATTAAGCCGGAAGGCAGCTTGAGCGCAGAAGTGAGGAACACAATGATTGGTGAGGAGGTGTGTAAAGGATGTTATTGTATGTTTGACTCTATAGGTGAACGTTTCACGCAAACAAGAGTGCCGTGAAAAACCTGTCAATGGAGCGATATGCACTCAATACCGACTGTGATGAAGAAAGCCTACTTGGTCCTCTTCGTTCTGGAACTCACATAATAAAGCCTATGGAAATGCATCTAATTTTGAGACCATGTAAATGGTGCAGAGTAACTGTGCACGCGCACATATGTAGATCCTGAAAGACATACAACTGTTCTCAACAATAAAGCACATGAGCATGCTCAGTAGACCACACGCTATACAAATAAATTTGAAAAGTGGTGAATAATTCTGGTGAAATTTCTGGTTTTATCAGTTCACTTCCCATCTGTAATGTCTTTGTAAAATTAGAAATACGGCCGATTTTTGCTAAAAGTTTGTACTTTTGAAGGTATACCATCATTCTAGTAACACCACAAGCATGACAGCTTTAAGACACAATGATTTACAGAAAACTGCATCTATGTTGAAGAAATCACTAGGATGGCCAAATAGGAGGTCTTCTGCTAGAGCTGTGAAGCAGAACTGTTGAATACATCCTAAATCTAACAATGTGGATAGAGCACAAAAGGGGAAGGCTGCATGCACTTCTGCCCTCAATAAAGTTGCCTCAGAGACTGACTGCCAGCAGATAAAGGACTCTGAGGGCAGCTGCAGTCACCTACATGGAAAGGAGAGACTCAGTAGCCAAAGTAAACAGAATATTGCCTACAGATATAGAGATCACCCACTGATAACTTTTACCTTTCGAAATAGGAAAATAAATCATCCATGGAAATATATTTGTCAACACAGAGCTACGGTATGTGTTAATGGCAATGGCCACCACTGTGTACATCAATCTTTCAAGGCCTAGTGCTTAATGATGGGAGAAACAATCAGGCATCTCTATACCTCCTGCTCCAGATTCAAGGAGGAAGATACAACAGCAAGAACTAAGGGTCCAATTTAGAAAGTAGTTGTTCAGACTTGAGACTGACTTACGCCTGTAACAACAAGTGTTTTTGATTACATACATTGGCCTGTATTAACACAAAGTTTACGTGTGCACTTCGTTATATTTGGAATTTCCAAATGTAACTGTAGTTGAAAGCATGAGAAGGAGCACCAGTGTTTTCAATTTCCAAAGTCAGGTGTGATGGAAGAAAGGACATACCAAGGACAATAGTTCTAAAGGAGACAAAAAAGGTTTTCTAAAGATAATTGCAAATAAATTACAAAAAACAAGCATCGATGTGTTTTTAGCAAATCTGATCCATCTATTCAGACCTATTGTTTTGTGATTACTGAAAGTTATTCCTGTTTGGGAAGGGATATCTTGTAAATTCTGCTAGTAGATTTACAAAAAGTCCAAAAACCAAAGATAACTATGCTATTTAGCAAATCTGATTCACTTAGGGCCTCATTTATAAGAATCTGACGCATCGTATCGACGCGTCAGATTTCTTGTGCTTTCCTAAGATTCCCTAACGACACCATGGATGTACTATATTTACAATACAGACCTCCATGGCACACGTTTTCAAAGATGAGTCAGAAACTCTGACTCTTCTGTTGGAGCTAAACTCATGCATTGCTGGAGTAGCAGTGTTAAAATGATGCTACCCCAGCAATGCGAGGAGGTTCCCATTGGAAAAAGCCCTGTGGCAATTTTACGCCTGCTCTGAGTGGGCGATAAAATTCTGACTCACTGAAGTCACAGAACGACGCAGTGAAATGTAATTTTCACTGCGTCAGTTCTGTGTGGCTTTTTGCCTAGGAGCGCCTACCCTGCATACATTTCACCTGGCGCAGGTATATTCTGGCATAAGGCTTTACAAACCTACGCATTGCCCCCAAGTGTTAGTTTGTAACTCTGGAGTAGTGCAGTTCACAGCTAGTGCCACTGCTGCATCAAAAAAAAAAATGATTCAGGGTTGGCACAAATGGCTTGTAAATGAGGCCCTTATACTTTACGGTAGGTGGAAGTTACAGGTTTGAGAAGGGAAATTTAGTAAATACCGCTAACAGATATAACTGAAGAGGTGACATAGACGTAGCTTAGAAATAGTCTAGTCACTCAGGATGTTAAAGTACTGTGGTACCCTTCAAAGTGTCAAATACCCTTCTCTCATTTTTGATGTTTTAGTCTTCAGCCAGCTTTAAAGAAATGTAACGGGAGTTACAATTTCACAGAGAATATGACTGAGCAGATCACCAAAGACATAGGCCCTCATTTCGACCTCGGCGGTCGTTTTTAAAGACCGCCGAGATCCCACCGGACAGAAGACCGTCAGTATTGGCGGTCTTCTGCCAACCAGATTATGGCTGGTGGCGACCCTCCGTCCATTATTTGGACGGAGAGCCTCCAGCAGCCATACTGGCAGTCGGCGGTGTAGTGGAGGCTGCTCCTCCATCAGCGCCATGTCATCAGAACACCGCCCACTGAATTACATTCCAGTATTCGGCATGGCGGTGTTCTGGTGATGGGGTGCTGGCGGTGGAGCAGCCTCCATGGATCCTGTTCCCTCCCGGAGGACCACCAAAGCAGGTAAGGTGATCGTCCGACAGGGGGCGGGAATGGGGGTGTGACTGTTAGTGTTTGTGGGTGCATGTATGTTTGTGGGGGGTGTGATGTGTGTAGTGGGGATGTAACGTGTATGTATGTGTGCATGTGTGCTTGTATGTGCGCGTGTATGTGTATGAGTGGTGTGTGCGTGCGTGAGTGGTGGTGTGGGGTGTGTGTTTAGGGTGGCCTATGGAGGTCGGGGTGGAGTGGGTGGGGAGGTGGCCCTACCACCTTTGGGGGATGGTAGGGGGGTTGTGGGTATTAGGGGAGGACTCAGGGGAGAGGAAGGGGGGAGGGGGAGACCCCAATCAGTGACAGGGAACGAATTCCCTGGCACTGATAGTGCCTACCGCCAAGGATTTCGTGACAGTTCAAATTCCACAAAATCCATGGCGGTATGCGGGGTCATAATTCCGCAGGCGGACTAGTGATGGCCTCTGGGCTGGAGACCGTTGTCTCCAGCCTGGCGGTTGTTACCGCCGTGGTGGATGGTGTGGGACATTGGCAGTTTGGCATGTGCCAAACCGCCAATGTCATAATGGGGTGGTAATTACCGCCAGCCTGTTTGGAGTCCTACCGCCAACATTGCCCCGTCCGCCAGGGTTGTAATGAGGGCCATTTTCTCATAGCATCCCTAAGCACCCTAATACTCTGCATATTAGACGGTATTGTGAGGTGTGGCATTGGACGGCACATGAAGCGCTGCAACGCCTTCCCCATGACATGTGGGTGCTGTGTAGGAACGAAGTCCCTTAACATTCAAGCAATGGACATTTTGATATGCTATTATCTCTAAAGTTGGTATAGATGTTTAGGCTCGCTGCATTAAATCAGATATTCCACGCATTCTGAGTTGCTGTATCGCCCTAGCAACCATGCTTCTCATATGAGATGTAGGAAGGATAATTTAAGGATAAAGAGGACCATTACCAGGCTCCCGGGGAAATAATGTTAACCTTGCTGGCCTCTAGAGTGGCATTATTCGAGCTGTGGTGTGTCATTCAGGCATTTAAGTACAAATACTTCTACATCTGTACACACCCTCATGTTTAGTGTGCATGCACAGCTATGCAATTGTACAGTCAGTATGCAAATTCATGTTCGGAGAGGCTGCTGTTCGTTAAGTGGGTGTATTCAGTCTTTGAGAGGGCAGAATAGTGTGAACACCACATAAAATGGTGGAAGGGAGGTACATTTTCTGTCTGATGGTGATGAGGTGACGGGCGGACAGGTAGGAGGGTGCTTAGGGAGGAAGGAAGGCTTAGCTGCTGCAGTATTACATCAGGTGAATGTTTCTCGTGTACATTTTGTCAGGCAATCCATACACATCTCAGTTTTGTGGTGTGTGAGTAGACTGCAGTGTTTGCACATTTCTCATGAGCATCTTAAGGAATGTATCCTTCCATTTTCACATCTCATTCCACTGCTGCCGATCCATTATTGCAATTGCAGGTACATCTGTACTTGACAATTCATTGCAATAACAGATTTGTCTCAGTCATGTCACACGTTATACTGACATGGCATGCGGGCACCACAAACATCCTGACTGCAATAAGGCAGCCTAATGAAAATACACCAGTTTCTGAGAAAGCCAGGTGCCTACACTCACGGAGGGTACACAGACCCACTCGAATATGTCCTCACCTCCACAGGCTTTAGTGGCCCGTCCCACTGGTGGGGCAACAACTGTCTTTCCATGCATCACAGGCAGAAGCAGCTCCACGCTCACAGAGCGGTGGCCTTTCCTACACCGGTTCCGGGGAGTGAGAGAGTAAACAGCGAGATACAGCTTTTCAGATCAGCCTGTGTTGGAGTAGTTATACATAATGTCCGTCGCAGGTCCACATAAAATTTTGTGGCAGAGTTAGGAAAAGCCACTTTTCTTTCGCCCCTTTTTGCCCCAATAACGCTACCATGTGCACGCCGTATTGAAAATACGGTGCACCATGGCTTTAGTTAGGGAACCAGCACAACATTTTTGACACTAGTTTGGCGCTTTGTAGGTTTAGCGTAAAAAATGTTGACGCTAATCATGCAAAGCAGATTGAGGCCCATTATAAATAATGGCGTGCCTCATTTTAACACTTGCTCTGTGCAGGCGTTAAGAATGCAGCAAAAAATGGCGCAACAAAATCATTTAGATTTCTTTGCGCCAAATTTTTCAGACCCCCTAATTGGTGAGCGTCCCCCCTGCATACATTATGTCTGTCAGAGGCATAATGTGGAGCAAAGGGCTACAAAGTGGCGCAATGCATGCATTGCGCCACTTTGTAAATCTGGCGCTGCGATATTGGCCTTGTTGGGCCACATTAGTGTAAAACAAAATGACACTAATGTGGCACAAGGAGGCGCTAGGCCCTCTGAAATCTGGGGCTTAGGCTGTTAGCAAAAGCTCCTATGTTGAAAAGAAGGCACGCAGCAATGGCTGAGGGCCAATGTCTGTTGGAAGGATGCTCTCCACTCAGTACTTGGCAACTCACCCAGGGCCTTGTAGCCCCTGGTGGTGACGTACTGCTTTCTGCCCACAAACTCGCCACCAAGACTGAGAGGCAGGGTCCCTAAACTCCTCTACATTTCCTGTATCCATGACACCTACCAAGTCGTTTTGTTGGTGTGACTCTCAAACTACCTCACTTTACACCCATTTATTGCATTTCCCTATGTTTGTTGTTTATGCTTTTCGGTTTCCTCATGGTTAGGGCTTCCCCTTTTGTCCCTTCTCTGTTGCTGTGCTTCTTTTTGCAAGGTGAGTCCCAGTTTCTACTCACCATTGGCCTTCTTGGCTCTAGTGCAGCTGGTCTTCATAGCGCCCTTCATTGCAGAGCTGGTATCCAGGTTGATCAGATGCTCATAGCGACCTCAGCTCAGCACTGGTAAGCCTGCTTTGACCTTTCCTAATGTTGTTTTCAATCTGCTGACTACAGAGTTCCATCTTCATTAAGATTCAGAGATGACGACAGGGGGAAACAGTACCTTGCAGTATGCCCTAATCCTACCCTACACAGTTACTGTAATTAAGTTTCCACATTCCAGAGAGGAAGTGTGAATTGCACCCTTCAAAGACCTCCTAGGGAACAGGAGGCCTTTTGGAGAAGCTGGATGCAGCAAGGTTTCTGTCAATGAAGACAACAGAGGTCATTTATAGTGACATCCACCTCTACCTATCCCAGGAATGTGAGGGGATACGAAAGAGGAAGAAGGAAGAACCTGCTGCTGTCTGCCAGAGAAAGGGCAGAGGCACTGGACCACACTTTCCCTTGAGCCAAAGCTTTGGAAGGGCTTCTAAAGAGTCAGACTAAATGGTCCCCTGTAGTCCCTGGGTGATACAAGACAAGGAGCAGCATCTGCATGGAAGAACAAAATGACTAATTGGATTTTGGTTGGCCCCAGTCTGACAGGAGTGGCCGAAACTGTTTCCTGCGGCTCTCTGTACTGTGTAAGCTTAAAAGCTACCTGAAAAGTCTGAGAATTTTAGGAGTGACCATGAGAAAGATGTCAGTCTTCAAAGATATTTGAACAGATAGTCTTTTTTGAATTCTCTGACATACTGGTACTAGGAGCCCTATTACGAGTTTGGCAGACGGGAACACCCATCCGCCAAACTCCCATTGAGTTGGTCGCCGCAGTGCTGGCAACCTCCCCGCCGGCCCCATTATGACTTTCCCGGTGGGCTGACTGGTCAGCCCAGCAGAAAAGAGGCTGCAGCATTGTCGCCGGCTCATAATTGAGCTGGTGGCATTGCTGCCACACACAGGGGGCACCAGCACCCTCAAAATGTGCACTGTCTACACACCAGACAGTGCACATTTTGAGGGTGCTGGGCAGGGGGACTCCTGTTGCCCCTGCACCTCTTCTCTGCCAGCCTTTTCATGGTGGTGGTATCGCCATGAAAAGGCTTGCAGAGAACAAGGTTGTATTCAGCAGGGTGGTGTTGTTTTCAGCACCGCCCTGGCAGATTGCAACCTGCACTCGCCGTCAGCCTGTCGGGATCGAAGAACCTGGCGGGGATTGCGGTAGGTTGGCGGGTCTACCTGCCAGCCTCATAATATGGTGCTCAGACCCAGCAACCGCAGAAAGTCCGACCGCCACTGCAGCATTGGTGGTCCTCGGAACTCCTATTTTGCTATCGCGCCCTAGGTCTCCAGGCTATCCAAGAAAGGTGTGATATCTACCGGCAAGTTTCCCTTGTTCATCAAGCTCAGAGCTTTTGGAGCAGGGCACAAAAATTCAATGGTAGTTTGCGAAGAAGATTTCTGATCTCACTGAGCCCTTCCCAGCCCTGGTTTCCTGCAATGCAGCACCATTTACTTAATGATTCAAAGCAGTGACTAAGGGCCTCATTATGAGTGTGGCGGTCCAGCCGCCCAATAACAATCCTGGTTCCAATTACAACATGGTTCACGACGTGGTGCCGGCGGTCTGCATTGTACTCAGCAAGGGCAGTGCTGAACTCAGCGCTTCCTGGCTGATTACAACTCCACTCACTGCCAGCCAGGCTGGTGTTTTCACTTACATGGAAAGGCTGGCGGTGAGGGTGTGCTGGGGGGCCTCTGCCTAGCACCATCGCAATACGCACCGTCTGCTTTGCAGACAGTGTGCATTCCGATGGTGCTGGTTGGCCCTCTCTGTGCTGTGAGATAGGGAGCTGAGTGCTATCTCGTAGCACTGTTGAACACTTTATTACAATGTTTCCGTCGGTCAGACCAGCGGGAACATTGTATTAGGGTAGTGGGAGTCACCGCCATGTCGGTGGTGTCCTTCCCGTGAGTTTGGCGGTCCCGCCTTTGGACCGCCAAACTCATAATGAGGCTGCAAGACTGATTCAAGATGAAGAGAGTGAGAGAATGGCAGACGTTAGCCCTCTGATGAGATGTGTTTGGTGGCTCCGATTTTAAAGTCTGTCCCTCTCTGAACTTTTGGCTCCAAAACTCAAGCCATCAGTCTGATGTACCTTGCTATGTGGTACATCCCTCAACCACTATCTTCTGCCTTGCTCCAATGAGGAGTTTGCAGCACCAGAAAAAAAAGAATAAGTCGAAACACAGTGTACAAATTTGAGAAGATGAACAAACAGTCCTGCCAGTGAAACCAACTAGGACACTACACATTTCTAATTAGTCCCCATTTAGAGTTTTTGTATCACAATTGAGGGTGGGAGTGGAACCTCAAATTCACCATGTATTGTTTCCTGGGGCCTTCGCTGGCCACAGTGTTTTGCATTGCATCAGTCAAGAACTTTGACTCTGTTCGAGAGACTAAGGGCCTAATTTAGACTTTGGTGAATGGGGTTCCTCAGTCACAAACATGACGGCTTTCCCATCCACTGTATTACGATTCCATTTTGTCCTATGGACATCGTAACATGGTGGATGGAATATCTGTCACATTTGTGACGGACTAAGCCGTCCACTAAACTCTAAATCGGGCTCTACGTTTGAGGAGAAAGTGGTTGATTGGGAAAACTCACTGTAGGATTCTTTACTATTTTGATTTCATTTTAATTATCAAAGTAATCTTGATTTTAATGATTGTTTTTAGAATTTGACTGTTCTACATCATCTCTTTAATGGCATTTTGGGTAATTCTTTCATATTTATAGCACAGGTGTTGCCAAGAAAAACCTATTGGTTGAACCACTGATACCAGGAATAAGTCCAGTATCTGTAACACTAACTTGCTCTTTACTTTTTTGGAACTTCATAATGTAACTTTATGGGAGGACACCCCTTGTTCTCCTCAATGTTATATAATCCAGAATCTTATACTTATATTTGAAAAATAGAGTTTGTATAGGTGTTTTAATTTACAATCTGCTCAATAGCTGGAAAGGTCACAAAATGTCATTCAGGATTCTGATGCACATTCTTTGGATCTATCACCATATCATCCTTGATTTTCTTTTAGTCCCTCTAGGCTCATTTATCAAATATTTATGAAAAGTCAGATAGGTACTTTTTGTAGGTTACCAGTTACAATTTGAGATGTTATGGTACACCAGAAATCACAGGCATACCTAAAGTAACATCTGCTCAGCATGGACTTCCATTGATATGACCACCTCTAAGCATACTCTTGTGGCAAATCTGAATGAGCTTGAATATCTAATGTGTGACAATTTAAAAGTAAAAAGGTATTTATCTGTGTACTTTTAGATTTGGAATGTTTCAGAACTATTTATAAGAGCAGTTAACTTTTGTGAGATCGTAGTATTATTATTCATATGCACGTCTCAAAGTTTGTAGGACTGAAGTTAGATAGAAGATATGAAGCCTCCAAATTAAATGTATCTTTCCCAATGTAGTTGGGTCTGAAGTTACAAAAGGAAATCTGAAAGCCCCAAATATATGCCCTTTCCCTAATAATTGTAGGACTACAGCTAGAATGCTGAAAAAATGAAGCCTCGTCTTTATATGCACTTTCTTCAATGTTTGTGAAACTGTAGTTAAATAGTGTGCTATAAAGTTAGGAGGATTGTAAACCTTGCATCCTCCCAAATACTAGTGGGACTGGGGTTAGAATAGTAAATATGACACCCCCAAATACATTCCGCGTCCACCAATGTTTGTTGGACTGAAGTTAGAATATAAAATTAGAAGCCCTCAAATTTTAGGCATTTCCCCAATGTTAGTGGGTCTGGAGATAGGACAGTTAATGTGACACTCTGAAATAGGTGCACTTTCTCCTCTGCTAGTGGGTCTGACGTTAGAATAGTAAATCTGACACCCCCAGAGGTATATGCTTTCCCTAATGTTTGGAACCCAGATTTACAATAGTAAATACTGCCTCAACCCCTCCCCCCCACACACACACATCAAAGCTCATATTTTTTTCACCATTCACAATGTTAATGGGACTGAAGTCAGAACAGTAAATATGTCCTTTCCTCAAATATATCAACTTTACCCAATGTTAGTGTGACTGAAATTAGAATAGTAAATCTCACTCTCACTTCCTCAGTTTTAGTTGGTCTGTAGTTAGAATAGTATAGGTAAAGACTCCTAATTATGTACGTTTTCTCTAATGTACGTGGGACTGGAGTTAGAATAGTAAATCTGACTTCCCTAAAAAATGTGCACTTTCCCCATTGTTAGTGGGACTGGAGTTTGAATAGTGGATCTGACATCTGGAAATATATACACTTTTTACAATATTTATAGGAGTCGGGTTAGAACAGTATATATGCCCTCACCCAATTGTATTTACTTTCCTCGATGTTTCAAGGACTGTTGTTAAAATAGCAGTTTTTCCTGCATGCCTTAGTTATATGCTTGTTCACAAATGTTACTGGGACTGCAGTTACAATAAAAAAATATGACACTACTAAAACATGCAGTTTCCAGAACATCTGTGGGAATGTAGAGAGAATAATAATTTTGAAGGCCCTAGTAATATACGCTTTCCCCACTGTTAGTGGTTTGGAGTTAGAACAGCAAATCTGATGCACCCAAGCAAATTAATTTTCCCCATTGTTAGTGGGTCTGTAGTTTGGATAGTAAATCTGACCATCCCCAAACATGTGCACTCTCCCCAATGTTTGTAGGACTGGAGTTAGATTGATTAAAAATATCGAAAATGAGTGATTACCCTTATAAATGGTGCCCTGGCATTTGGCAGTGACAAATAAAGCACAGAAATGAAGCATCTAAATGACAAACAGGTTTTTCTTAAGACGTACATGGAGGATCCAAGGATGGCTAGGAGATATGAGATTCAGTAAGGTGCATTCGGAGCTTTGGCAGTGATCACAGAGAAGGATCTTTGCAATGTCTGGAAATGCACAGAAGGTGGGCTAAACTAGATCTAAGTGGTCTGGTTGCGACATAATGGCAGAACAGAGTCATCCAATAACTAGAAAAAAGAAACACAAGGGTAGTAAGGGTACAGAATGCCGCACTTAAAGGTAGTAAAGCAATTATTTTTAACAAATATCTTAAGAAGAAAGCAAAGTCTGGTGCAAACTGGCCGAGTGCCCTACTACCCAAAAGGCACCAAACGGGTAACAAAGTACCCAAGGGAAAAACTGGAACGAATTGGCCAAAGCACACAGAATATAGTGTCCAATAGTGTTGCAAGGATAAGGATCCCTGATAGTGTAATGAAAATCAGAGTAAGTATGAGGTTGAAGAAAAGTCCTGGCTCTCATTGGTAGATGATGTCTTTATTCGTGAGTGTTGTAGAACATAGCAACATCATAGATAGACAGCCTTAGTAACATCATAGATAGACAGCCAACACGTGTTTCGTCACACAAGTGACTTCATCAAGGCTGGGCCGTAAGGCTAGAACGCTCAATGTTAATTGGCTCCTTGGCTTACCGCGCCTCTCCGGCCTGCCTCTACAAGGTTTTGTCTCATGGCTTATCAGGGCCTGCTTATACCTGAACTTACCTACGTACCCAACACCTACTAACCCTGCTGCTCCTCGGGCAGCCATACTACTTTGAATTTACTAAACTATCAAGATCAATATCACCTATTCTAGCCCACATACCTAATTAACATTGAGCGTTCTAGCCTTACGGCCCAGCCTTGATGAAGTCACTTGTGTGACGAAACACGTGTTGGCTGTCTATCTATGATGTTACTAAGGCTGTCTATCTATGATGTTGCTATGTTCTACAACACTCACGAATAAAGACATCATCTACCAATGAGAGCCAGGACTTTTCTTCAACCTCATACTTACTCTGATTTTCATTACACTATCAGGGATCCTTATCCTTGCAACACTATTGGACACTATATTCTGTGTGCTTTGGCCAATTCGTTCCATCCAATAACTAGGAGAAGGGGAAGAGAAAACTTTGAGGCATAGGAAAGAGCATTGGTGATACATCTTTTTGAGATTGTGACCTAAATAATTAGTTTGATTCAATGACAAATTCTGGAATGTCTGTTGAGTCCAAGGATGTGGTGGGAAGACAGATTCTGAATACATTAGAGCCTGTTGAGAGTGCAGGGTGGACGGCTTACATATAGAGCGTTACGGTAGTCCAACAGGGATATAGTGGTTGGGAATAGGGAGTTGTGAAAGTGTTCAGGCAGTGAGGATGTTCCTTAAAAGCTTCAAAAGTGCGATTGTTACGATATTTCTGACGTAAGAAGAAAAGGAGAATTGTGCATCGAGTGTGATACCGACATTACAAAGGGATGGGTGAGGGACCAAGCTCTAGAGGTCACTAGGCAGAAGAACCAGAAGAGGAACTGCTGAAAATGAGCACCTCAGATTTGTCAAAGTTTAGATGAGGTGTTTTTGCATTCATCCAAGTAATGCCTGAATGCATACACTAGTGATATCAGACTTCAGAGACCAAGTGATATGTAACACGTCTAGAGGACACCTTACTGAAGAAGTTGCAGGTTTAGAGTGTTGGAAAGTGATTCTGGGTTGTTTTGGTTGTGAGAACGGAAAGGGGAGAGGCAGGTGTAGTATGGATGTTCATGACAAACTAGTGTTTCAAAAAGCAATGAAAAACATGCTATTACCACCATCATCCTCATTCCCTTATTTACAACCATGAGGCATGGCACCTCCCCTGCCGACCTTTGAAGCCCCTGGCTTCGCTTACTGGGATTCTTCGCTGGCACAGTGATCTAAAGACTCACTCACGACGAGTGAGGATCACTCATTTGGCAGCCTTCGTGGTTTAGGAGTCTGCGTTTCTAAGGATTCATTGCTATTTTAATCATTTTTCACTTTTGGTGATGTCATCATCAATGCTAATTAATCCTTAGTAGAATTTGCAACCTTTGAAAGCTCTGTTAGTAAGGTTAAAACTGGCTGATATGCACAAAGATACCCATTTATTTCATTAAATTTATCTCTCATCATGTCATGTTGTTCAAAAGCCACATGGCTCATTTCTGTGAACTAGATCCAATGGAATGTAATGTGATTTCCTATGATGTCAGGATCAGGCCAAAGGTCATGGTATAAAAATGTCAGTGAGTTAGCAACATGTTTAGTATACCTTGGTAGATCCTACCACTTTTGGGGACAGAATGTTGAGAAATCCCGGCTGCACCCAGGCTCCCAGCCAATCATGATGCTGCTGTTACCAGCATGACAGCCAGCAGCCTCATGATTAGTCTGAGTGGCCTTCTTTGCCGCTCAGACTGGGAGTGGGACCCAGTGCACGTTGTCCACTCGGCTGTGTAATACAGCCAGGTAGAGAACATGCAAAGTGTGCATATCTGTTTGGCCGGCCCAACACGGCAGGCCAAATACACATGCGCACTTTGTGGTGCATATACCCCTCCTCCGGCCCTCCTCCAACCTGCTCCATCCCCACCCCGCCCAACCCCTTACTCCCAGGAAAAATAAAACGATAATAACACAGCATTATAATCATTTTATTTTTCCTTTTTTTACAATCTAGTGGGGCGATGCTCCTCTGCCTTAGCAGAGGAGCTGCCCTGATTCTGGAAGTTGGAAGCTGTAACTCTTTTGAAATTGCTGAGACCTAAGAGTATCAAGATATGATAGAAGGTCTCTGAAAGTTGTAACTTCTAATTAAAATAAATTGGGAGTTCTTCGAGAAGCTTTGACTGTGATATCATTGTCTTAGGAAACTGTGATTTAAGAAAGACTTAGGGCCTCATTACTAGTTTGGCGGTCCCAATGCGGGACCGCCATTCTCGCAGGGAGGACGCCACTGCCATAGTGGTGGCGTCTCCCCCACCCTATCACATGTTCTGACCTGGCTGACCGGTGGAAACCTTGAAATAGAGCGTCCCCCCCGGTCAGACTGGCAGGAGCAGTGTTACAAGATAGCACTCTGATCCCTTAACCCCTCGGGTGCCCTGGATGTAACGTTACATCCTCTGCAGCACTGCTCGGGTGCCGAGGGCGTAACTGTAAATGTCCAGCTACCGGCTCTCCCCAGGGCAGGGATGGAAGGGGAATCGCTTCCCCTTCAACCCCAGCCCCGAGCCCCCGAGCCCCCGTGGTGTCTGATAATTTCAGCGCGCGATCGCTCACTGACCTCATCAGAGGCCGCCTTAGCTTCCAGCGCGGATCGGAGGAGAAATGCAAAAGCATTTCTCCTCCGATCATGTGGAGGGGCAAGAGGCATGAAAGGAAAGGAAATGCCTTTCCTTTCCTTTCATGTCTCTCTCTGCATTTCTGCAATGCGATGCGATCGGGCAGCAGAAATGCCTACTAGACACCAGGGAATTTATGTTGTTGAATAATGGGAGCGGGCCCTTGGGCGGGCAAAATATTTTTATGCCCTTTTTTTTTTTTTTTTTTAATGCCCTTTTTTTTTATAGGTGGGGAGCGACCCCTTAGGCAAGGGTCACACCCTTGGGGGAACAAATTGTCTTTAGGTCATTACGCCCCCCTTGGGGCAGATCAGCCTATTTTTATTAGGCCGATCTGCCCCCAAGGGGGGCAGAAACCACTAGACGCTAGGAATTTTTATTTTTTTGAGTCAATTTCACGCAAGGGGAGCGACCCCTTAGGCAAGGGTCATTCCCCTGGGGGGCAAATTTATTTTAGGCCATTTCTTCCCCCCTTGGGAGCAGATCGGCCTATTTTTAGTAGGCCGATTTGTCCCCAAGGGGGGGCAGAAACCACTAGGCCCGGGGATTTTGTTTTTGTTGCCCCAATTTCACGCAAGGGAAGTGACCCCTTAGGCAAGGGTCACTCCCCTGTTGGGGGGGGATTTATTTTAGGCCATCTCTGCTCCCCTTGGTGGCAGATCTGCGTATTTCTATTAGTCCGATCTGCCCCCTGGGTGGTGGGGGGCAGAAACCACTTGGGCACCAGGGATTGGTGTGTGTGTATGTTTTGTTTGGGGGGGCAGCCCCTTGGGGAAGGTCACTCCCCATGGGGGCACTTTACTGTTGGCCATATCTGCCCCCCTTTTTGGAAGGCCCACCTGCCCACAAGGGGGGCAGAAAGCCCACCAGAGACCAGGGGAGATTTTTTTTTTTTTTTAAAGAGGGTGGGGGAATGGTCATACCCCCACCCCAAATAAATAGGGCCAAAGTTGTTCTGCCCACCATTGGGCAGATGGGACAATTACCCCCGATTTTCCCCTGGGGGGGGACAGAAAACATACTAGATCCCAGGGAATTAAAAAAGTAACAGTAGGGTGGAGGCTACCAACCAGTATGGGCATGGTTATGCCCCTACTGAAGGGGATAACAGTCTTTCAGCTCTCCCCCACACACTAAAACATCTTATCCCATGGCAGGAAAGAGGACATTTGATTATTTTGGGTTTTGGTTTTACATTTGGGCCATGAGAGCTTGGCTAACTCTCAAAATCGTCCCACTTGGAATGGTGAGAGCTGCCCTTTTTGGACTTTGGGACGCTGCCATGTAGAAAACTCCACAAGACCTAGACACATCTGAAAACTAAACATCTTGGTGAGTCCAGGGTGTTGTGCTTCACATGCACCCGCACCATTTCTTACCCACAATGCCCTGCAAACCTCCAACTTGCTGGAAATCACACATTTTCCCTCATTTTTGTGATGGAACCTTCTGGAATCTGCAGGAATCCACAAAATTCCTACCTCCCAGCATTGCCTTATCGATAAAAATTCTGCCACACTTGTCAGCCTAAAAATGTTTTTTTTCGAACTGCCCTTTTGGATCGATTTGGTTCCCTCTCAATTTTGACATGTTTTTGGCTCTTCCCTGTCACAGGCACTTGGCCCACCTCCACAAGTGAAGTATCATTTTTACCAGGAGACTGAGGGGAATGTTGGGTGGTAGGAAATGTGTACCCGGTTTGGTGATCCCACACAGAAATGTGGGAAAAATTTGATTTGTTTTAGCTAACTTTGAGGTTTCTGGGTAAAAAAACACTGGGGGATCCACGCAAGACACACCTCCCTGGACTCCCTTGCGTGTCTAGTTTTCAGAAATGTCTAAGTTTGGTAGGTTTCCATGTATGGCTGCTGAGCTCAAGACCAAAAACGCAGGTGCCCCCACCCCTGCAAAAACAGGTGGTTTTGAATTTGATAATTTTGAAGTGTCCAGATAGTGTTTTGGGGCATTTCCTTTCGTGGGCACTAGGCCTACCCACACAATTGAGGTACCATTTTTATCGGGAGACTTGGGGAAATGCTGGGTGGAAGGAAATGTGTGGCTCCTCTCAGATTCCAGGACTTTCTGTCACCAAAATGTGAGGAAAAGGTGGTTTTAGGCAAATTATGAGGTTTGCAAAGGATTCTGGGTAACGGAACCTGGTGAGAGCCCCACAAGTCAGCCCATCTTGGATTCCCCAAGGTGTCTAGTTTTCAAAAATGCACAGGTTTGGTAGGTTTCCCTAAGTGCCGGCTGAGCTAGAGGCCAAAATCCACAGCTTGGCACTTTGCAAAAAACAGCTCTATTTTCTTTGGGAAAATGTGATGTGTCCACGTGGTGTTTTGGGGCCTTTCCTGTCGCGAGCACTAGGCCTACCCACACAAGTGAGCTACCATTTATATTGGGAGACTTGGGGGAACGCTGGGTGGAAGGAAATTTGTGGCTCCTCTCAGATTCCAGAACTTTCTGTCACCGAAATGTGAGGAAAAAGTGTTTTTTTGGCCCAATTTTGAGGTTTGCAAAGGATTCTGGGTAGCAGAACCTGGTGAGACCCAACAAGTCACCCCATCATGGATTCCCCTAGGTGTCTAGTTTTCAGAAATGCACAGGTTTGGTAGATTTTCCTAGGTGCCGGCTGAGCTAGAGATCAAAATCCACAGCTAGGCACTTTCCAAAAAACATGTCATTTTTCAATGTACAAATGTGATGTGTTCATGTTGCGTTTCCTGTCGCGGGCATTAGGCCTATCCACACAAGTGAGGTACCACGTTTATCGGGATACTCGGAGAAAACGCTGGGTGGAAGGAAATTTGTGGCTCCTCTCAGATTCCAGAACTTTCTGGCACCAAAATTTGCAGAAAAAGTGTTTTTTGGGCCGAATTTTGAGGTTTGCAAAGGATTCTTGGTAACAGAACATGGTGAGAGCCCTACTAGTCACCCCATCTTGGATTCCCCTAGGTGTCTAGTTTTAAAAAATGCACAGGTTTGGTAGGTTTCCTTAGGTGCCGGCTGAGCTAGAGGCCAAAATCCACAGCTTGGCACCTTCCGAAAAACAGCTAAATGTTCTTTGGGAAAATGTGATGTGTCCATGTTGTATTTTGGGGCATTTCCTGTCGCGAGCACTAGGCCTACCCACACAAGTGAGCTACCATTTTTATCTGGAGACTTGAGGGAACGGTGGGTGGAAGGACATTTGTGGCTCCTCTCAGATTCCAGAACTTTCTTTCACCGAAATTTGAGGGAAAAGTGTTTTTTGGGCCCAATTTTGAGGTTTGCAAAGGATTCTGGGTAACAGAAACTGGTGAGACCCAACAAGTCACCCCATCCTTGATTACCCTAGGTGTCTAGTTTTAAAAAAATGCACAGGTTTGGTAGGTTTTCTTAGGTGCCGGCTGAGCTAGAGGCCAAAATCCACAGCTTGGCACTTTGCTAAAAACAGCTCAGTATTCTTTGGGAAAATGTGATGTGTCCATGTCGTATTTTGGGACATTTCCTGTTGCGAGCACTAGGCCTACCCACACAAGTGAGCTACCATTTTTATCGGGAGACTTGGGGGAACGCTGGGTGGAAGGAAATTTGTGGCTCCTCTCAGATTCCAGAACTTTCTGTCACCGAAATGTGAGGAAAAAGTGTTTTTTTGGCCAAATTTTGAGGTTTGCAAAGGATTCTGGGTAACAGAACCTGATGAGAGCCCCACAAGTCACCCCATCTTGGATTCCCCTAGGTGTCTAGTTTTCAAAAATGCATAGCTTTGGTAGTTTTCCCTAGGTGCCGGCTGAGCTAGAGGCCAAAATCCACAGCTAGGCACTTTGCCAAAAACAGCTCTGTTTTCTTTGGGAAAATGTGTCCATGTTGTATTTTGGGGCATTTCCTGTCGCGAGCAATAAGCCTACCCACACAAGTGAGGTACCATTTTTATCGGGAGACTTGTGGGAATGCTGGGTGGAAGGAAATTTGTGGCTCCTCTCAGATTCCAGAACTTTCTGTCACAGAGATGTGAGGAAAAAGTGTTTTTATGGCCAAATTTTTAAGTTTGCAAAGGATTCTGGGTAACATGACCTAGTGAGAGCCCCACAAGTCACCCCATCTTGGATTCCCCTAGGTGTGGAGAAAAATGGCTTTTCTTTTCACCTCAATTTCAATGTTTTTTTATTTCAGCTGTTATTGTCTGTAGGAAAACCTTGTAGGATCTACACAAATGACCCCTTGCTGAGTTCAGAATTTTGTCTACATTTCAGGAATGTTTGGCTTTCCAGGTTCCAGCATTTATTTCACACCCATTTCTGTCACTAACTGGAAGGAGGCTAAAAGCAACAAAAATAGTAAAAATGGGGTATGTCCCAGTAAAATGCCAAAATTGTGTTGAAAAATGTCGTTTTCTGATTCAAGTCTGACTGTTCCTGAAAGCTGGGAAGCTGGTGATTTTAGCTTCACAAACACTTTGTTGATGCCATTTTCAGGAGAAAACCACAAATCTTCTTCTGCAGCCCTTTTTTCCCATTTTGTTTTTTTTTAATGACATTTTCACTGTATTTTGGCTAATTTATTGGTCTCCTCCAGGGGAGCCCACAAAGTCTGGGTACCACTAGAATCCCTAGGATGTTGGAAAAAAAGGACGCAAATTTGGCGTGGGTAGCTTATGTGGACAAAAATGTATGAGGGCCTTAGCGTGAACTGCCCCAAATAGCCAAAAAAAGCCTGGCACCTGAGGGGGAAAAGGCCTGGCAGCAAAGCGGTTAAAAGAGCCAAGTGCTATCTTGCAGCACAAAGGGGGCAGACCAGCACCCTCAGAATTTCCGAGGGTGATGGGCAGGGGCCCCTCTGTGGCCCCTGGCAATTGTCCTCTGCCAGTCTTTTCATGGTGGGGAAACCGCCTTGAAGAGGCTGGCGGAAAGGGGAGTCGCGGGGCCTCTGGCATGGGCAGTGCAGGAGCCCCCTGCCACGGCCCCATGGAGCTTTTCAATGTCTGTATAGCAGACAGTGAAAAGTGCGACGGGTGCAACTGCACCCGTCAAACCGGCACAACACCGCCGGCTCCATTTGGAGCCAGCTCCTGTGTTGTGGCCGAGATCTCCGCTGGGCCGGCGGGGATCTCCAAATAGCCACCGTGGGAGTGCGGCCGCATTGGCGGCCGCGTGGCGGATTTAAACGCCACCTGCCAATGTTGAAATGAGGGCCAAAGTCTTGGTCTTGTATATGCTGACTATGTTTAATATTGTATGACCCTTTTACTCTCCATTTGTGATTTTTTATATCTATATTATGGTCTTGAGAATCATATATGTAACGTTGACTTTGAGTCTATAATAAGGCCCTTACGAATCTGTAATTTGACTCCAAATATTATTGTGTGAGATTTGAGCTGCACAAAAATTGTTTACATGATTTGATAACTGTTACTCCATACCCCTCGGGAACTGAGAAGAAAAGATACATCAGACCCTAGAAATAGAGATGAAGCCCCAGACTCTATCAGTTTCACAACAGAGATGACATTTTTTGCTCGCCCAAGTTGACCTCAGAGTTGTGTAAGATGCTGTAAACCTGGCTTTTAGAGCCTGTATGCGTTAACTTCCTAGAGATACATCAGTAACAAGGCTGTCTAACAAGATACAATGTAGTCCAACCTGCTACCAACCTCATCTCGTCTCCCCAAAAGAGCAATTTCCAACTTGACACCTGGCAAATCACAAGTTAGATGAAAGATAAAGTTTGCATTTGTATTTGCACTTAACTATTCAAATTTCACTCTGAAGAATAAAGAAACAATATCATCAGATTTGATTTATATTGACGCAGTAAAGAAGGTGCGCGTGGCTGCCCTCACTCAAGGACTGTAAATAAGAATTCCATGTTGACATAACTTTGCATTTTCATTGCAGCTGTGCGCCCAGATCCCTAGCAAGCGGCCCTGTTCGCTGCCACAATATAGAGAGGTACCCTGCAGAGCTCGTTTTAATCTTCCCAATCAATCATGGCTGCCACGCTTGTTATTAGATGTCACAGGTGCCGTGAGATTGAACCTGACAGAATACCTATGGCATATTAAATCCGGTGGGGTTCTGGCATTCATTTTTGGACAGCAACTGTTTTAATAACATTTGCATTCATTTTTATTCATTTTCCTCGCAAAGCTCAGCAATATCTGCTCTGTGTCAGGCAGGTGGTTATCTGCAAACAAACTGCAGTTGTTCATTGGGGTTAGCATACGTTTGAAAATCGATGACGGTTATTACATAACTGACAGTTAGATGGCAGCGGTTAGCACAGTTCACAATACCACGGGGCAGGAATTAGCTCCAATGAAACTGACAAAAGACTCCGATTAACGCCAATTGTACTGTGCATGGAGGGCCACTGACGTCAGTGACTGAGTAAGTGTGATGGGAAACCAAAGTGAAGGGATAATGGGGCTGCTGGTTTTAACTCCTAGATAGCTGACAAAGTCCATAATTATTTCAAGGTTGATAAATGGATTTAGCCACTCTGTTCAGAACTGTGTCAACTGG
Source organism: Pleurodeles waltl (assembly GCF_031143425.1). NCBI lineage: Eukaryota > Metazoa > Chordata > Amphibia > Caudata > Salamandridae > Pleurodeles > Pleurodeles waltl. The sequence continues at coordinate 58,850,694 of NC_090449.1, forward strand.
GAAAAAGTTGAAAGATAATTCTGCACGTATTTACCCATTTAGTGCTGCAAAACTCAGAAACTTGCATTTATTTTACTGAAGAAATTTCACCTGGTTTAACTGCCAAAAATTGTGTGCGCAAAAACTAGGCCTGGGTGGAGTTTGCGGAGTTCTGCTACCCGGAACTCCGTGAAGTGCCGCTAAGCAGAACTCTGCGAAGTGTTGACAAAACTCTACCATGCTACGCAGAGTTCTGCGAGCGGTGGAGTTTGGGTAAGTGGTGCTGTTTGAGCTGATTTTCAGTGCCAGAAGCTTCTCACCCACTGTAAAATCAGTGCGAACAACATCACGCTGAGCACCAGAGGGTGCTAACTTCTTTCTGTCGCTCGAGTAGAATTTCTACTTGAGCGGCAGCTTTCTCAATGGGAGCGGCAGCTTTCTCAACGGGAGCAGCAGCTTTCTCAATGGGACCGGCAGCTTTCTCAACGGGAGCGACAGCTTTCTCAACGTGGGTGGGCTTGACCTGCTGCAACCTCCCACGTTCGGAAATCTCGCTCACCCTTGCCAACATAGCGATGTTTCCCGCTCACCCACTTAATGTTTGCGCTCTGGTTCACTTCTTCGAGTTTATTGGAACTCCAACTCCTGTCAGAGCAAGGAGTGGGCAAAACTCAGCGAACTATGCCGGCGGAGTGGACTTATTCACCAACCCCTAGAAAAAAACTACTATCTGTGTGTAGCAGCTGCACACCGTTTACATCCCTGAATTGGGAGCCAACAGGTGTTTAAGGCTGATTCGGAATTACCATGTGTCCTGTAATTAGGGTCTACGTGTAATCCCAAAATTGGAGTGCCGAAATAATGGGCTAACCCGAAGGCAAGGACTGGAGTTTACATGTGCAGTTTTACATCTGGCTTTAATTCCGCATGCAGTAACACCCCCTGTAAAATGCATATTTATATAATGCTTTCTACCTCTGGTGCCACATTTTATTATCACACGTGCAAAAAGCTCACGTGCTAAAAGTTCCATCTATGCAGGTTATGCAAACAATGGTTTTAGGTGGCCCGCTATGACAGTGCAGGGTGATTGCAGGGCACTATTACTGAATGTGGTACTTGCACGTGCTAACAAATACTGATTCAAGTGCACTACCCAGAATCCATCTGCACACGTACTCGTGCTCTGTGGGCCTAGTCTGCTCCTCTCATCAGTCAAGGTGCAACAAGACAAGCGGAATCACATCTTCACGGAGTATGTTTATAACGTTTATTCTTTCAATGCAAATCAGGGCTCATTAGTTTAAAGCACTTTGGGGGTCATTACAACATTGGCGGTAAAAGCCTCTTACCGCCGTGCAGAAGACCGCCAATACACCGCCGCCGCGGCGGGAGCCCGCCACAGCTATTATGACACACATCACGGAATCCGCCGAAATTCAGACACCCACACAATACCGCCACACCAAAGGTCAGCGATAAACATGAGGAAACAAATCCTCCACGCCAACAGAAACACGCCCATGCCATTGCGACCCATGAATCCACGCGGCGGTCTTTCAACCGCGGTATTCCATTGGCGGTACACACCTCCGCGCTCAAAATACACACACAGCTCCAAAACACCGCCACATTGGACAATTCCAAATACACACACCTGACACACATACAAACAACACTCCCACACATCCAACACAATATAAAACACACACCCACATCACCCACAAACCCCTACGACCAGAAATTAGAGAGAAGGCCATAGAGAGACAGCACAAAATAGAGAACCCCATCACACAGAGGCACACTACACCATCACCCACACAACACCCACGCACAAAACACCACATACCACTACACTCACCACACTCATCACCACATACACCACCCCACACCTCACACACACCACCCCATGTCATGCCAAAGACACCCCCGCTTCTCTGAGGAGGAGCTCAGGGTCATGGTGGAGGAAATCCTACGGGTAGAGCCACAGCTATGTGGATCACAGGTACAGCACACATCCATAGCCAGGAAGATGGAGCTATAGCAAAGAATAGTGGACAGGGTCAACGCTGTGGGACATCAGGAAGAGGTGGAACGACCTACGGGGGAAGGTGCTTTCCACGGTCTCCAGACACCACATCGCGGTACAGCGGACTGGCGGCAGACCCCCACCTCCTCCCCTAGAACTAACAACATGGGAGGAGCAAGTCTTGTCCATCTTGCATCCTGAGGGCCTCGCAGGAGTCGTTGGAGGAACGGACACTGGTAAGTCAAATCTTAACTATCATATCCCCCACCCTACCTGCATGCTATCACACACCCCCACCCTCACACCCTCCCCTATCACCCTAACTCCTCACTAATGTACCCATAACACCAACCACCCATCCCAACCACAAGACCTGCATGACACAACTAAGCATGGATACCCAGCACTAAAGCATGCCCACTGCACAGACCCAGAACACCCCCCAACCATCAGCACACAAGCCCCCACACAGGAATGCCTGCACTGGTGTACACGCACACCCAACCATTGCACACCATGAAACACACACATGCAATAATCATGTACTTATACCCCCGCAGGAACCCGAAGGAACGTCACCACACCAGAGGGTCCAGACACACCACTCCACCCCCAGAAGAGGCCCACAGTGACAACAGCAGCCCTGCCCTACTGGATCTTGATGACCAGCCCGGACCATCGTGGGCCTCAGGACAGTCGGTTCCCCTTGCACAGCCACAGCCCAACACCGAGCTTACACCCTCTGGTAAAACCAGCACAGCACCCACCCAGCGGGCCCATACCTCCCTACCCAGGACAGGTCAATCAGCGGTGTGTCCACCACTACAGGGCCCCAGGGTAACCCACCACCCCAACAACAACAGGGACCTGGGGGCAGTGGTAGTGGGCACACGGTCCAGGGGATGGAGGCACAGGAACATAGGGGAACTGGGAGGGCTGCTGTGCGACAGAGGGAGGACAGGCCAAGGGAACCTACTCTCAACGAGGCCCTCTCCTCCATCATGGGAGCATACCACCACTCCCAGGAGACGATGGCAACGGTCCTGGACAAGTTGCAGGAGACCCTGCGTCTGCAGGAGGAGGAGTATTTGGGGTTCAGGGAGGAGCTCAGGACCATAGGCTCCGCCCTGGGCACCATTGTAGGGGTGCTGACGGACATTCCAAAGACCCTGAGGGACACAGTGGCACTCCAAGGGGCCCCTGACACTAGCCACGACGATGAAATGCCCACCACCTCCGCCGGCGCTAGTGGACAGGACGCCCCGCCACAGGACCACCACACCAGCACCCCACCCCCTGCAGACGGACAACCACCACGAAAGCGGTCCCTGAGATCCAGGAACAGGACAGAGCAAGATGGCAAGACCCCGCCAGGAAATAAGACTACCCTGATTGTCACCCCACTGTCCCACTTTGTTACCCTGTCCAGATTGGAACTGCCCCAGCTCTACTTCCAATGCCCAGATGTGCAATGTACCTGTGAGATTAATAGACTGGACTCTGCCATGGACATTCTTCCACCATAACCCATCCCCATTTCACAACCCCCCTTCATTTTTATGCACTTAAATAAACACCCTTGAAACACTAATAAAACTGGAGTCAGTCTATGATTTTTAACTTTGAATTGTCAATTACAGTGTCAAAAAGGGTTACCCATTGGAAGGCCAACATACCAATGTCACACATCACAAGCCCTTCAAGGGTGCAAGCTGTTGACATGTAGGTTACCACATTTGTGAAACTGGAATGGAAGGGGACAACTCAGTTAACAAATAGTGAGTGAAATGTAGGTACAGGATAGAGGTAGACGTGTGAAAGGTAATGTTATGTTAAACCTGAAAATGTACTCACCTGTGTCTCACTGGAAATATTGCTGTATGACTGACTCCCTGTTGTTGTTTTCTTCTTCCTCAGCTTCATCCTCCTCACTGTCCACAGGCTCCACAGGCTCCACCGCTGCTACAACACCGTCATCTGGATCATCATCCTGCAGAAAAGGCACCTGGCGTCGCAATGCCAAATTATGGAGCATGGAGCAGGCGATGATGATGTCGCACACCTTCTTCGGTGAGTAGAATATGGACCCACCTGTCATATGTAGGCACCTGAACCTGGCCTTCAGGAGGCCGAAGGTGCGTTCGATCACCCTCCTAGTCCCCCCATGGGCCTCATTGTACCGTTCCTCTGCCCTGGTCCTGGGATTCCTCACTGGGGTCAATAGCCAGGAAAGGTTGGGGTAACCAGAGTCCCCCAATAGCCATACACGGTGCCTCTGGAGTTGACCCATCATATCAGGGATGCTGCTATTCTGCAGGATGTAGGCGTCATGCACAGAGCCAGGGAACATTGCATTTACCTGCGAGATGTACTGGTCTGCCAAACAGACCATCTGGACATTCATCGAATGATAACTCTTCCTGTTCCTGTACACCTGTTCACTCCTGCAGGGGGAGACCAGAGCTACATGGGTCCCATCAATGGAACCTATGACGTTGGGGATATGTCCAAGGGCATAGAAGTCACCTTTAACTGTAGGCAAATCCTCCACCTAAGGGAAAATGATGTATCTCCTTACGTGTTCCAGCAGGACAAACAACACTCTGGACAAAACGTTGGAAAACATAGGCTGGGACATCCCTGATGCCATGGCCACAGTAGTCTGAAATGACCCACTTGCAAGGAAATGGAGCACTGACAGCACCTGAACGTCAGGGGGGATTCCAGTCGGATGGCGGATTGGTGGCATCAGGTCTGGCTCCAACTGGGTACATAGTTCCTGGATTGTGGCACGATCAAACCGGTAGGTCACGATCAAATGTCTTTCTTCCATTGTCAACAGGTCCACCAGCGGTCGGTACACCGGAGGATTCCGCCATCTTCCCATATGTCCCAACTGATGGTGCCTAAGAAGGACAACAGCGAAGAAACAGTCACCATTCCTCCAGGTATGTACCCACAGTCACACACAAGACTACAACAGACAATTAACCCTTCCGGGATATGTTTTGAGTGTAGGCCTCGGTATGTGTGACGCAGTAGTAAATGAAGCCATGTGGGCCCCTGAAATGGCGGCTGCCTGACCTCTAAACTGGGACAATGGAATTGTGGGGTAACTGCGCTGGCGTTGGACACCGTCGCGGTAGGCGGTCGTAGACCGCGGTGCAATGCTGCATTGGTTAACATTGGACCCTAGGGTCCCAGGAGCCAATGAACAGGTGCGCCGGTGGTGATGATGCGCCCCGTCGCGGACGTCACCGCCGCGGACAACAGCGACATTTTCTATCTCTTCAATCACTGGATACCTGACCTTCGACAGGAGAGGACCTACACTGCTAGTGCTGCTGTGACCTCGGTCTGGAAGAGACGATGGCTGCTGCGTCTGGGGAAAGGGCCCCTGCCTTCGCTGCACAGGAGTTGGAGAAAATTGTGGATGGGGTCCTCCCCCAGTACATGCTACTCTACGGGCCTCCAGACCAACAGGTCAGTACACTGGGAGCACGTTGAATGGGCTAGGCCTGGGTGGACAGGGCTGGGTGGGAGAGGGAAGGGGGCAGAGTTCTAAGAACTGAAATGCATGGGGATGAATGGGCCACATGGGCAGAGTTGGGAGGGGGCCACTCACATTGACGGTGCAGTAGGTAATGACTGTTTCTCTTTCCTTGTGCATGTCATGTAGGTCAGCGCCCACCAGAAGAGGGACATTTGGCGTGCCATTGCCAAGGAAGTCCAGACCCTGGGGGCCCACCAGAGACGGGGCACCCACTGCCCTAAGAGATGGGAGGACATTCGCCGCTGCAGCAAGAAGACGGCGGAGGCTCAGCTGGGGATGGCCTCCCAACGTGGGAGGGGTGCCCGTCGCACCATGACCCCCCTGATGTTACGGATCCTGGCGGTGGCCTACCCGGAGTTGGATGGGTGCTTAAGGACATCACAGCAGACAGAAGGGGGTGAGTACAACCTCATTCTGTGGACTTTGCGCGCAGTAGAGGGGTCTGGGTGGGGGAGGTGGGCTGTGGGTATCCCTAGGCCACGGCGAGTTAGGTAGGCAAGGCCCCTCCGTAATGTAGGCCATGTGGGACTCTACTCCAGCTCAGAACAGTGGCAAGTTGAGGTATAGTTGCCCCTTTGCCATCCATGTGCGCAGATTTCTACCATTGCCATGTAGGCCATATCCCAGAAATTGCATGTGCAGAGGGCAGGAGCACGGCGTAATGCATGTGGCTGCTGCGTCTGTCTTGTCCGCCATCGGTAGCGGTATGCCATGCACTAAAACTCTCTTTCTTCTGTCTCCCCCCCTTTTCCTGCTCTCCCTGTCCTTTTGTACATCAGCATCATCAGGCGGAGGTACCGTGGCACCGGAGCACGAGGGAGCTGCATCCCACATGGCCATGGAGGGCCATACCACAGACTCTGAATGCACCAGTGGGATGGAGGGCGAGGGGAGCTTCACGTCGGCCACAGAATCACCAACCAGCGACACTGACTCGTACGCTGATGTGAGCTCCCCTGTGGTGGCGGCACCATTTGTGCGCCCCACTTCTACAGGTACAGCCGCCACCTCCCCTACCAGCACCGCCCTCCCAGCAGCCAATCAGCGTTTGCCCCGTGCCCACTCACCCAGGAGGGTGGGCATCACCTTCGCCCCAGGCACCTCAGGCCCTGCCCCAGTCACCCCTGCTGCCCTCAGTGAGGAGGCCATTGACCTCCTCAGGTCACTCACTGTTGGGCAGTCTACCATTGTGAATGCCATCCAGAGTGTAGAACGAGAGTTGCAACACGTTAATGCATTCCTGGAGGGCATTCATTCTGGTCAGGCTGCCCTTCAGTGAACCCTGCAATCTCTGGCCTCAGCACTGATGGCAGCCATTGTCCCTGTGTCCAGCCTCCCCCCTCCAACTTCCTCCACCCAGACCCAATCCCCTGTACCCCAGCCCATCCCAAGCACACCTACAGACCAGCATGCACACAAGTCAACACCCAAAAGTAGCTCAAGCAAACATAGGCACCACAGGCACTCACACAAGCATCACACCCATACAGACACAGCAACATCCACTGTCTCCACTGTGTCCCCCTCCTTCTCTTCTCCCTCCTCCCTCCCAGTCTCGTCTACACACACACCTGCATGCACCACATCTACAGGCACTAGGACTCGCACCAGGACACCCAGCACCACAAGCCGCTCACCTGCACTCACCACCTCCACTGCCATTTACACGTCCTGTGTGTCCTCTCCCAGTGTGTCTGTGACGCCCCCTCCCAAAGTACACAAACGCCGGCAATCACTCACACAACATCCATCCACCTCACAACAGCCTCCAGTACCTGCACCTGCACCCAAAACAACTAAAGTGACACCTCCTACAACCACCTCCTCTTCCTCCACTCCCAGACCCCCTCCAGCTACCCATCCCAGTGTCCGTCAGAAACTGTCCCTATGTCAAATTGACCTTTTTGCCCCCACCCCCCCTCCAATTCATCAGTCCCGTCGTAGCGCCTCAGCCAAAAAGGCTCCAATACCAGTGGTGCGTGTTCCAGGTTTTTGGAGTGCACCGTCCACCAGGGCAGGCAGTAGGACCCGGAGCCAAGGCACTGTCAGCCCACCCCCTGTAAAGGCTCTGAAATTGGAGAGTGGACGATGGGACCGTGTCAAGACTCCTGGTGGGACAACAACTGAAATGGGATCGAAGGCGATTGGTGAGTCAGCTGTAACTCCAAAGAAGGTGGGTAAGGTCCCGAGGAAGTCTCCCAAGCCTGTTGTGAGTGTCACGGCGGAGAAGTGCGCCATCATTTCCGGCGGTCCTGACACAACCGCCAGCACTGTCGTTACTGGTCCAGAGACCACCGCCAGAGTCACAGCCCAGGAGGGCCCAAGTATCGTTACTGGTCAGGAGACCACCGCCATAGTCACAGCCCAGGAGGGCCCAAGTATCGTTACTGGTCAGGAGACCACCGCCATAGTCACAGCCTAGGAGGGCCCAAGTATCGTCACTGGTCCAGAGACCACCGCCATAGTCACAGCCCAGGAGGGCCCAAGTATTGTCACTGGTCCAGAGACCACCGCCATAGTCACAGCCCAGGAGGGCCCAAGTATTGTCACTGGTCCAGAGACCACCACCATAATCACAGCCCAGGAGGGCCCAAGTATCGTCACTGGTCAGGAGACCACCGCCAGAGTCACAGCCCAGGAGGGACCAGGATCCCACAGCCCCGCTGGGCGATGATGGAACGTCAAGCCACACACCAATGTCCAGTGTGGAGATCATCATGCCACACACCAATGTCCAGTGTGGAGTTCGTCATGCCACACACCAATGTCCAGTGTGGAGTTCGTCATGCCACACACCAATGCCCAGTGTGGAGTTTGTCATGCCACACACCAATGTCCAGTATGGAGTTCGTCATGCCACACACCAATGTCCAGTGTGGAGATCGTCATGCCACACACCAATGTCCAGTGTGGAGTTCGTCCATGCCACACACCAATGTCCAGTGTGGAGATCGTCATGCCACACACCAATGTCAGTATCCGAACCGCCATGTCAGAGCACCGCTGAACAGTCCATAGACCGCCATGGCAATGCACCGCTGAACAGGGCAAAGACTGCCATGGTGAAGACCGCTGAACAGGGCAAAGACCGCCATGGTGAAGACCGCTGAACAGGGCAAAGACTGCCATGGTGAAGACCGCTGAACAGGGCAAAGACCGCCATGGTGAAGACCGCTGAACAGGGCAAAGACCGCCATGTCAGAGCACCGCTGAACAGTCCATAGACCGCCATGGCAAAGCACCGCTGAACAGTCCATAGACTGCCATGGTGAAGACTGCTGAACAGGGCAAAGATCGCCTTGGTGAAGACCGCTGAACAGGGCAAAGACTGCCATGGTGAAGACCGCTGAACAAGGCAAACACCGTGTGGGTATGAATAGGCCGCCACATCAGGCATCCTTATCCCATGTGCAGCTGGGACAGTGACAGGACAGGAACTTTCACGGGGAGACTCATCCTGTCTGGGCACCAGTCCCACCCAGTACCAGTAGAGAACTGCATCTACTTGCGAAAATGTGGCTTTGCCCTCCCCAGGATTGAACAGTGGGCAAACCACCCACTGTAGAGACTTGTGAGACTGTGGCTTTGCCCTCCCCAGGATGACACAGTGGGCAAACCACCCACTGTAAAGACTTGAGAGACTGTGGCTTTGCACTCCCCAGGATGGCACAGTGGGCAAACCACCCACTGTAAAGACTTGTGAGACTGTGGCTTTGCACTCCCCAGGATGGCACAGTGGGCAAACCACCCACTGTAAATACTTGTGATACTGTGGCTTTGCACTCCCCAGGATGGCACAGTGGGCAAACCACCCACTGTAAAGACTTGTGAGACTGTGGCTTTGCACTCCCCAGGATACATCAATGGGCATGTAGCCCCGTCGTGGATCTGGCTTCGCATTCATCTGGCTGAGGTGCCCCCCCTTCCCTTCCTCCTGAGGTGCCTGTAGTGTTTCTATCTGATGCCCCGGCAGTGGTCTCTCCGATTTTGGTCAGGTATCTATTGTGGGCCTCGCCCATGCATTTTTGGACTGTTGGTGCACGGATATTGTTGTGTACATATCTGCACTACTTCTTGTATTGTATATATAATGATGACAGATTTCGAGATATATATCAGTATATTTTTGTGTGACATGTATATTGGCACATTACAATGTTTGACCGCAATTCGCTTTGTGTATTCATCTTACGGGGGATTGCGGGTTGTTAATGTGATATTTTTGACTGCATTGGTGTGTATGTTGTGATATGCGAGGGTGAGGGTGGGGGTGTTTGGTGGGTGTCCCCCTAACTTTTGCCTCCCCCCTCCCCTGTGTCGTAGATGCAGTACTCATCGGTATCTTCTGCGCCTACGTCGCTGTTGTTCGTAGAGGAGCAGAAAGACAAGGGCAGGTAGGATTTGGAGTTCCGGCTCCATGGAGTCGTCGTTCCTCGTGGAGTGTGTTCAGGTAAGCGTTTTCCCATAGCAAAAGCTGTTTCCGCCGTGTTTTTATCCACGGAGAATCTGCCCCGGAAAAGGTGGCGGATTGGTGTGTTGTGATACTGTGGGCGGTACATTGTCTTCCGCCTGTCTGTTGGCGGTGACCGCTGTGCTGTTTGTCTGTACCGCCGTGGCGGGCAAAGCGTTAAAGTGGCTGTCTTTGTTGGCGGTTTCCGCCAGGGTCATGATTCCCTTTTTTTGTCCGCCGGCCTGTTTGCGGTATTACCGCACCTTTAACACCGTCCGCCAGGGTTGTAATGACCCTCTTTGTCCTTACACACTGCGCCAGGAGCTACTTGCTCCACGTGCGTGTTAACACAATTCAAATGCAATCACATTATGAGGAAAGGCCTGATAAAAATAATCTGCATATGCCAGAAATAACTGGGTCATAGAATGTAAAATTATCATAAGCACCATGCAACCAGCATATCATTTAAATACATTTCATCATTTTATGAATACACGCTTATTTGAAAAATAAAATAATAGACTTGTCATAGTTACTAAATTAAAATCATTGTGTTGCAATTGATAAATCATGTATTGATGGGAAATGCCTCAGCGCATGATAAAATGTTTACATAGTAGCACTCCAGTGAGGCTCTCAGCTTTCCAGTATTGGAATAAGGAAGTCATCAGCGAGTTTCCTCTGAAGGCACTCCCAACCTCACGAGAGAGCCCTCAGTATAAAATGTTGTGTACAATTTTATTGCTCACTCCCACAGGCGACCGGTACATAAAATACTTTAAAAAAATAAATGTTAACTAGATTGAGAGAAGGAACATATATGAAATTGTGACAGGTTGCATTTTGCTCCTTGAAAGAAAATGGTAGTTATTACAGTTGAAACAGTATAATTAACAACATGGCTTTTGTTTGTTGTTGAAATAAAATAAAACACAATTCCAGGCATGGTAATTAACATCCATCTTAATCAGAAGTCATCAGTGACTCCGTCTGCTTCTACAAACAAGGAAGCCAGAAGGCGCGTGCGAGGAGGCGCCGCATGGTGGTCGTTAACTTCCTTCCAAAAATAGCCCATGCATTCTGAAGAACGCTGTGATGCATGGGTTGGTTTAACTGATATAGCCCCCCCCCATCAACCATATAACATGCTTTTTGCATGACCATCTCTGAGTGATACATGACACCACGACGAGAAGTATTTGGGTCTCCTACCCCTGGAGAGCCATACAACCTTTGGGGACTTAAAGTTCCACCATCCTAAGCACCAGGAGGCTCGTTTGCAGTATGTGAGCTCTGGGGCGGGGCCAGCGTATCGCACTGATGAGCACCTCTGCAATCCTGCTGCGCGAGAGACCACAAGGAGAAGTCTTGGGGTCTCCTAACCCTGGAGATCCCTACAAACTTTAGGGACTCAAAGTTCCACCATCCTAAGCGAAAGGGGGCGCGTTTGCAGTCTGTGAGCCCTGGGGGTGGGGCCAGAGCATCGCACTGATAAGTGCCTCTGCAATCCCGTGATGCGGGATGCTCACGGGTTGCGCCCAGGTGTGTGTCCACGTGAAACCAGGACGGGCCTGCCTTAGCCCGTCATAGTTTGGAAGAGGCCGGGCCACCCTCCTTGGCCTCATTTCACAAGAGGTATCCATCTTCCTTGGAACCACTTTGTATTTGGAAGGGCAAGTAGCTACCTTTCTGACAGCTGTAGGAAATTCACATCGGGGGGCCTCCTCAAATACCCCTACCCCCAAGCTGACCTCCATTGACCTTATGTTGGAAAGGGCAATTGGGGTTGTAGGCAGTGAAATTGCCCTCTCTGAAAGGCGGTTATCCTTAAATTCAAGTTCGCCCCTCCTGGTTTCTGGCATTGTCGCAGAAGCTCTCCCAGTTTGTGATAATGCCACCTCACCGACCTGGGACCTCTCGTACTAGTCTATTCAGATTTCCGTATCAGCTACGCACAGCAGGTGAAGCAGGTGGCAGTCATGTTCCAACAGTTTCTCTAGTGACTAATGTTAAATCCAAGAGGGCCACTAGTGCAAAACTGTCTGGTAAGAGAGCAAAGGGGGCTGACTCTGTTCGCGTGCTATTCATTCCAACCTTTCAGTGGACAATCTTGCATAGTGTAGTGAGGTACTTCCTTCCCCATCACTTTGCATGTCTGACGATCATCTTATGGCATCCCTAATGGAACTTATGTTGAACTGTATTGAGAACTGTTTAGAAAAATTCAAGGCCACTTTAAATGCCGAACGTGCTCCTATAATGGCCCACCTTGATATAATGAAGACCAAACTAGAGACTTTAAAGATGTTAATACCTTCAAATTTGGAAAGTAGGTTGCTATCCACCACAGACACCCCACTCCCAAGTATGCTGCACCTACATCCACCCTTATATCACAACCATTGCACTTGCCCAAACCCTCAACAGGTCAGCCTCTGGCAAGGAAATTGGCAGGGCAAGATAAGAACAATAGTAGGGTGTAGCCAGCAGAAGGTGGAGGAAGATCCAACCGAGCCAACTATTGTGGCAGCTCCCTTTCCAACTACCCCAACTTCCCCCAGAGTGCACACCTTACATGATAATTTTGAAGGATGTTCCCGAGTTTCTTCCCAACTCAAATGAAAGCCACGAGGCCCTGAAAAACAAAACAGTCCATTGGCTAAAAACTCATGCGAAATGGCCCGAAGACTTTGCCCAAGAAGGTCTAGTGGTGAGAAGAGTTACCTGGCTAGGCATCCACCCCATGGACTGTGGCGGGGACTGTGTGCTTGTGAATTTCAAAACCCCTTTACCTGCTGAATTGCTTCTGGGGTGTCTAAGCCAGCTGCACTTTCCTATGGGTTGAATAAAAGCGCTTCTGCTGGGGTATTCTTGTAGGCCTTCCTTCCCTGTCAATTTTATTAGGAGTGTGCCTTTTCCTCATTGTAACATTGGTGCACCTGGCACTACAACTTTTAATATTCCCTCAAAAAAACTCTTTCGATGCCTTGTCCAATTTGGATAGCCAAGATTGACTGTGCCCCAACCTGAAAACCAGTGTCATGGGACCCCATTCCTAAAGGAATGGAATTACAGAACCCCCTTAACGGTATTAAACCTGACACCTCTAGCACAGTGACGAGGCGGGGAAGTTTTGTTGACTCGGAAACTCAGTCCTTTTCCCAGCTTGTGAAAATTGTCACCCCCGGAATCCCTTCAGTCTTGGGGGGCCAAAAAGACTGGCCAGCTGGCTTTTTGGTAGCATCTTCGAGCTTGCCCTCTCCTTTGGAGCCGTCTAATTTACTGCAGGGTCAACTTGCCTCAGTGGACCAGCCTCTGAATTTTTCCATGCTGGAAATTCAGCCTACAACTTGGGATATACTTTCATGGAATGTTGCTGGTTTAAACTCTAAATTGATAGCTTCGGACTTGGGGTCCTTTATTGACTTATTTGATATTTGTACGTTGCAGGAGACTTGGTGTATTGAGTCAGTCCACATGTCGGGTGTACAGCATTCTGCTGCCCGCAGACCAGCTGGTGGACTGATTATTTGGGTCTAATATTCATTAGCGCTTATCATCACAAGGCTTAATATAAATTCAGGATGTCTTAGGTTTGTTTCTTGTAGACAGTAATACTCAGTCCTATGTGTCTAATGTTTATAATGGGCTGAGCAGTGTGGCTAGACCATCTAGCACTTCAATGGTACTTGAAATGGCCATTGGCTCTCTTCCACCCCGTGACAGATTGATTGTCGCCGGCGACTTTAATGTCACCTTTGATCCTTTGGGCCCTGGGTTTTCTAATCTAACAAAAGAAGAAGATGCGGCATGGGGTGTTCCTCAGCTAGATTTGGACCCAGTCAAACTCTCCACAGCAGCTACTTCTCAGCTTTTGAGTTAATCTCTCTACTTTGGCCTTAGGGCCTGTAACAGCAGATCCATTTTTGGATTGCAAAGGCAGCCATACCTTTAAGTGGTCAACATATAGGAGCCATATGAATTCCATATTTCTATTATTGCAGATGTGGCCCCTTTTAGGAGACATGGATGTTATAGAATGCTTTGACAGCGTTCACAATGCCCTTAATCTGACCTTTAGTGGGACTGGGTCCTGTGCTCATCAGGGTGGTATTTCAAACGTTGGGGCAATTTTGATCCTCTCTAACAATAGGCCGGCCCTTAAGTGGGAGATTGCATCCGAAGACCCAGTGTGCTGTCAAAAATCTTTGCCCAGGTGACTACTACCTTGGAGGCCTTAGCCCCTAGTGACTCACAAACTCGTGATCCCATGTCTGTTGTACAATCCCATGAAGAGCTGTTTAACTGCCTTGGTGGGTTGTTAGGCAATCCCAGGAGTAATGTTCCCAGGCCGCGTACCTATTGTGCATGGTTTAACACCTGCCGTAGGAAGTCAGGGTAAACTCTTTTAGGGAGTTTACAGAGTTTAAACGTTGGAGGCAGAAGAAACATCTCTGGAGCTAAGAAAGATTACAAGAAGACTCTTGCACAGGCTAAGACGAGTTGGGAACACAAGTTATGGGAGAAGTTGGTCAAAGCGGCCAGGATAGGAGATAGCAAATCATTTTGGGGTTCAGAAGCCCATCGCAAGTGTAAAACTGCCATTTGTGCTGATTGGGTAAATCATTTCCCGAAGATCTATGCTGCCAAGCCTATGTATACTAGCAGTATGGTTGATGTTGAGTTGTCTTTCCTCGCTGATGTTGTTATCCCAGTGTCCTTTGAGTTCAAGGATATCTTGGAGGCCATCAAGTCAATTCCCTCGCACAAGGTACCAGGCCCTGACTCCATCTCTGGGGAATTATTTTAAGCAGAACCTCTGGTCTGGGCTTCATACTTCCAGCTGCTTTTAGGTTCTTTACTATAAGGTGGCCACATTCCTGTGTCATGGCAGGCCGCTGAGATCATCCCGATTCACAAAAAAGGTAGTAAATACGATCCTGGGACCTATAGGACGATCAGCCTTCTTGACACCTCCCAGAAGCTTTTTACACACCTTATCTTAGGGAAATTGCAAAAGTAGGCCATGGGCAATTCAATCCTCTCTTAAATGCAGGTGGGGTTTAGAAATAAGGTTAGCACGATGAATCAAACGGTCTGCTTTTGCAACCTGTATTAGAAGACAGTAACGCTCGACAAAGGCACTTGTCTGTGGTCCTCGTCGACCAAAGAACAGCCTTTGATTCCATCTCCAGAGTTAAACTATGAGGTGTTTTAAAGCAGATGGGTGTATTCTCTAATTGTCTGTCGGTTTTAACCAGGCTGCATGCTCAGCATATGACCTGTGTGAGATATGGCAGCAAGGGTGAGGTCACAGACCCTTTTAACATTGAGACCGGCATTCACCAGGGTTGCGTGCTGGTCCCAACACTCTTTACATTATATTTTAATGATTTAGTCCAAATTCTGGATTTCCAGGACAATGATGCACTTGAATTGGGCTCCCATAAAAATGCAAGGCTGCTCTTTGCAGATGACACGCCCTTAATTTCTAAAACACGTAGTGGTCAGCAGGCAATACTAGATCATTTTTTGAGCTTTTGCAGTTCAACAAAATAAAATGTATGGTGCTCAATCCCTATAGGGCACAGGGGAAAAATATTGGTGGAGGGCGTTCTCCGTGAGTGTGTGCAGGAATTTGTGTATCTGAGAGTCTGTTTATCACAGAAGTTGAGATGGACTAAGCACATTAGCAGGAGCATTGTGAAACTTCAGCAAGTGTCTGGTGCTGTGTACAAAATGTGTAAGAAAGCATATGCTTGTTCCCTTGCCCCAGAGGATGAGATTTACAATCTTAAAGCAAAAAGCTCAGCTATGTATGGTGCCGAACTATGGGGTTATCCTAGGGGGGACAGCCTCTGTAGAGTAGAAAATAATTTTGTTAGGAGCATCCTCAATCTCCCACAAAGTGCTCCTTGTCTCCCTCAGCTCTTGGGTATTGGTATTTACCCCACTGACCTAAGCATAATGTCCAGGCCCATTTTGTATTAGCACAGGTTGTGGTCCATAGACGAGCTGGAGCCTTTCAGACCTTTGCTAAAGTCTCTTTTAAACACAGCAGGCTGTAAAATGATTCCCTGGTTTGCCTACATTAAATCTATGCTTAATGAAATATGACTACTCTCTATTGGAAACCCCATACTCAGCAAAACTAATATCCCAATCCTTGATAAAAACTCACTTGAAGGAATACCTGTGGCTGAGGGAATTGAAATGTGTTAAGGCGGGGAGCCTGACTGACTCCTTTTTAGATTTGAAAATCACCCCTGGGTCCGAAGTGTCCTTTGATATTCTCCCAGGAGTCATGCCATTCCAGCTTTATTTGAAATGGAGATATAGGATTTTGCCTTTAAATAGTTTTTATGCAAGGTTGAGGGGAAATTATTCTAATTCAACTAAATGCCCCCTTTGTAATTCAATGGAAGAAACACTGCACCACTTTGCCTTTTTTGCCCCCCTACACCAAGCCACGTAAACACTGGCTTATGCCGGTGTGTAATCTTCTGGACATCTGTCAATATAGGTCTGCTCCACGTGTTCTTTGCTCTGATACCAGAGAAGTGACTGTCATCACTCTAGCTAAATTTCTGCAGGCTGTTTGGGTCATTCGCAGCAGAGGTAATAAAATGTGAAGTGTGGCCAAGGCTGGAGTAACATCTCGTTAACAATTTGAGCTTCTGAGTTTACACTTCTTATATGTGAAATCTTTTTTATCAGTTAAAAGTTGTCGGATGGGGGCATTTTCACTTGTACTTTATGTGTCTTTGATGATATTTGTTGTTTCTAACTATTTTATACGGGTTATATCTGATTTTAATCTGTGATTTTTTTTGTTGCACTGTGTTTTATTGATAAATATTCAAATACACCTAAATTTGATTGATTGGTACATTATTAGTCCGTTTTATTTTATGTATTTATTTTTTATTTTATGACTGTGCTAATACAAGTTTTTCTAGTCTGTGAAAGTGTTGCAATTCAAAGCGAAGAATGATTATCTCATTGATTCACTGTTTGTTTTAAGTTTCTTTATTTTACAGGGACTTCTTATAGATCTAGAACTGGATGCAATTTCCAGCAAAAATGAGTATTCCACTGTGGTATATTAAGTAATCGTTTTTTTTTATGATATGTTTTTTTTTAATAGGGTGTGAACTTGTTTCAGTTCCCAATAAAGAATGATCACCTCAATGATTGTTTATTTATTTTAAGTGCGTTTTTTTCATTTTATATGGTGTATTTACAGATGCTGAATAGGATACAATTTTCAATAAAAAATTAGCATCTCTCACTGAGACACGTAATTGATTTTTTAATTATATGTTTTTTTTAATAGGGTGTGAACTTGTTTCAGTTCCCAATGAAGAATGATCACCTCAATGATTGTTTATTTATTTTAAGTAAGTTTTTTTTTCATTTTACATGGTGTATTTACAGATGCTGAATAGGATACGATTTTCAGTAAAAAATGAGCATCTCTCACTGATACACGTTATTTTTTTAAAATTTCACGTCGGTTGTTTATAGAGTGTGAATGTGACACATTCTCTGAATGATTGACACCCATCTTTTAGTGATGCATTAATTTATTTTGTATGTTTTCTAAACTTCTCATTGGGTATTTATAGAGAACCGTGAACACTACGAGTGGAGTAGTGGAGCACGGTGCATAGCAGAAGAATATGTATTGTGAAAATTGTGTTTACATGGCTAGAAGAGAGCAGGCTTATTGACGTAAGGTGTGGGGAAAGGAAGTGGCTAGTGGAGAAGATACAGATCTTGATACAATGACTGACATGTATCCATGTTCTGGCAGCAAAATATCATTGTCCACTGACACAGTCATCACCACTGCTTGAATGTTATATTTTGTTGCATTGTTTGTAAGCCACTCATTCACCAAACAAGCAGTCTTTTGGTGGTAAGACCACGTTGAGGTTCTTCTCTAATCAGGCGGTGTTTTTGAAGAGCCAGAATTTGAACCGTTTGATGAAGAAGAGATTTTTATTAGTCAATAAACGGCTAATGGTGGGGTCCTCCATAAGCACGCACCCAGAATTGAGAAGGCACGGCTGCCAGAGCACAGGCGTCTTGGAACCAAAAGTTCTAAGGGCCAGATGTAGCAAAGTGTTTGCGCCTCGCAAACGGCGAAAATCGCCGTTTGCGAGGCGCAAAAGCCACTTTGCCATTCAGAAATGCATTTTGCGAGTTGGCTCCGACTCGCAAAATGCATTTCCGACTCACAAATAGGAAGGGGTGTTCCCTTCCTATTTGCGACTCGCAGTGGGATGCAATTCCATTTGCGACCGCGTACGCGGTCGCAAATGGAGTCGCAGTTACCATCCACTTCAAGTGGATGGTAACCCACTCGCAAATTGGAAGGGGTCCCCATGGGACCCCTTCCAGTTTGTGACTGGACCCCAAATTATTTTTTCTGGGCAGGGAGTGGTCCAAGGGACCACTCCCTGCCCTGAAAAAAAACCGAAACTAAAGGTTTCGTTTTTTTTTAAGTGCAGCTCGTTTTCCTGTTAGGAAAACGGGCTACACTTCAAAAAAAAAAAAACTGCTTTATTGAAAAGCAGGTCGCGAACATGGAGGTCTGCTGACGACAGCAGGCCTCCATGTTAGCGAGTGCCTATACTCGCAATGGGGCCGCAATTTGCGACCCACCTCATGAATATTCATGAGGTGGGTCATTGCGACCCCATTGCGAGTCGCAGTCGGTGTCTGAGACACCGTACTGCATAGCAATTTGCGACTTGCAAATTGCGAGTCGCAGGGACTCGCAATTTGCAAGTCGCAAATTGCCGACTTGCTACATCTGGCCCTAAGTCGTTTGGTAGGATGTAAAGCAGATAGTTATCTACCAGACTGACAGACATGGGGGAGTATAGGGACTAGTACCATAGAGATTGAGAGGGGATTTACCCTAGGTAATTTAGGAAGCCAGTGAAGTTTAGATATGGGGGCTGCTGTATTTTTGCCATCTTTGCATCCTGTTCAGTAGTTATTTGTAAAGATTTCCTCTCCCTTAAGTACCTGGGTGGCTGGTGATCTTGGAAAGTGGTGGGCAGTAAATACCAGCCTGAGGCTGGACAGCGTGAATGATGGAAGCGAACAAGCTCACTTTCCTGTACCGTTACTTGGGGATGGCAGGACTCTCCACATAGAAAAAGTTGCCAAAGTGTACATTTTAAAAAGTAATCACCATACTAATTGGCTAAAAGCCAGGAGATCTTGAGGGCCACAAATATTTTTTACAATAATTATTAAGTATACCAGGCAAGCCACACCCTCAGCAGTGGATTAAATGGGTGGCTGTGCTGTCTCTTAATTGAAACACACAGTTTGATTTGCTGAATCACGCGGTCCTGTGTGAAAAGCAATATACTCTCGCTAAATTGAAATCAAATGGAAATTGACAAGTAAAGAAGATTAAGACAAATCATTCAGATTTGAACAGGCTTAAACAGACCTTTGTTATGGTTCTTGCTAAATGTAACTTGTCTTCTGGCTAATTACTGAAAACCCTTGACCACATTTGATCTCTCCCACCTATGTTAATGGGTAAAAATCAATGGTGTTTACTCTATGTGGATGAAGTAGATTTAGTGTGTTACATCTTTCTGGGATTAAAGGGTAAATTAAGTGCTCTTGAAAGGTGTGGTTAGAGTAATAAATTAGTAAATGTGATGAGTAAAATCAGTGAAAAAAATAACTCAATCCTCTTGGTGGTTATCCAGAAAGAAATTACAGCTTGTGAAAACCTACATGTATCTGGGGATGGTCTTCTCTTATTTACTGTCCTGGAGTAAGAACTGGGGTAGTACTAAATCTAGGCGTATGCAGTATTTGCAGAACACTGTGATTTAATGCCCATTGCGGACTGTGTTTGGGTCAAAGACCAATTAAGTCTTTCCAAGAGGACATTGTCCTTCTGGCACCATATGCAGCTCTCACATTAGAGAAACTGAGGCCCATATTTACGAAAAAGTGGCGCATCAGAGCTGATGTGTCACTTTTTCTGCACCCCCATACCGGCACCTAACGACACCATGGTTGTGCCGTATTTATAATATGGTGCACCATGGCGGTCGTTAGCACAATATTGTCAAACGTTTTTGACGCTATTGTGTAGCTTTGCTGCACTAGTGTCAAACATTTTGATGCTACTGTAGGAAAGTGCAAGGAGGCCCATAGGTTTCTATGGGAGCGTCATTTTAACGCCTGCTCTGAGCAGGTGTTAAAAGTGATGCCAAAAGTGGTGCAGTGAAATCTGTTAAATTTCACTGTGCCATTTTGGGGGGCCTCCTAACGCTGGAATGACCCCCCTTGCATACATAATGAGGCGCAAGGGTGTACAAAGTGGCGCACTGCATATGCGGAATAAGCCACTTTAAAGACACCCCTCTACCTACGATTCTTGATGTGTATGGGCTTCATTTACTTTGAGGGATTTATGGAAATGTATTTGTGGCACCTAATGATCCCTCATAGCTACGACCTTCAATCATGATCCAGTGCTTTAAATGTAATTGTTGCTGTCTCCCCAGAGAAGAGGATCGCGTATTATTCTACAAGATAACGCCCTCCCACACCATGCATCTGTCTTCTGTAAGGACTAATCATAGATGGAGGTGACACTAGTGCAGTTGGTGTTGTCACTCAGAGGTTTTATTCGGTCTAAGTTTGGTTTAACTGTACATTAGTTTATCATAGATGCTTGTGTTCATTGCCACAGCATAAAAATACACCAGAACCTTCTGTGTAACACCCTTTAATTCCTTTACAAGTATCGATTTCATATATTAAAAACGAACCATACGTCGTATGACCATAAATGCCCTCATCACGCATGAAGACTCATCCATTCTCACCCACATTGTGCACAACGTGCATCACCCCTACTCTGCAGGAGCGCTGTTAATAATTAATGTACAGTTACCATACATTTCGCGTACTGAGGAAATTAGCCAGAGGGAGAGTGACAACAGGTGCAGGAAAACGGAGAGGAGCTGTGAGGGTTGTGCATTTTATTGACAGGAGTGACAAAGCCCAGACATACCACTTCTCTTGTGTTTAGACAATAATTGTAAACAGAGCACACAAAGGTCCAGCATTTCAGGTATTTTCCTCGAACCCGTTGAGTTAATCACGGCTCGGCGCTTGCCCGTCCAGGACACTCTTGGCTCCGGCGGAGAATCTTCCATCTGGTACCCTCAGGCTGCGTCAGAGCTGCGGTTGCTACGCGTGACCCTAGCAGGTGGTAAACCGAATCAAACAGAATTTGTGAGTTAGGCATCGCATGGATGCAGTCTCACTTGGCGACATAAAAACTATCAGAGCCTCGCTTCAAAAAACACAAAGGAGTACGCACGACCAAGCAATCGTCCGCCTGATGCTGAGAAGCACTGGCGGGGCCTTCGCGCACCGGCGTTCTCCGCGGCCAGGGGACGCGGAAGATGGTTTCATCAAAACGCATTGGTTTTGTCTGCTCGTTGTCATGGTAACCAGCGCTAGCAAACCACAACCATGGTCATTAGAACAACTCAACCAGGTCAACAAGGAATGTCCCTTGAGGCTAAAACAACTGCACTACCCTGGATCTTGAATAAAACATCTGTGCGAAGGAGCATCACTTTGCAGGAACCTGTCATGTGTTATTGTTTTATGTTAACTTATTTATTTTCTTAGTCTGTGCCTCTCTTTATCATTATTTATTATTTGGGGAGAATTGGTTCTGAATAGAGGTGTGATACGGCTTTACTCTGCATGCAAGTGCACCGCGATACAGGGTGCTGGCGACTTTCTAGAGTGTGGGAAAGAGGAAAACCCCAAGGCCAAGAAGAAATTTAGTAGGCCAGGTAGAAGGGGGTGGGTCTTTGAATGTATTTCAATACGCAATGTCAGGGTTAGGCCAACAGTCATTGGTTGTAGCCTGAAGGTCTGTGTAGACTAAGAAGGAAATTTGTTGTAGATGTTTGCAGTATCCTAGACCAGTGGTTCCCAACCTTTTGATTTCTGTGGACCCCCACTTTAACATTAATGGAACCCAGGGACCCCCACTGAATCATCATTGGAATCCGGGGACCCCCGCCTGAGTCATTACTGGAAGCTGGGGACCTAATTTGTCAATATTTGTTAATATTTTTTCATTTTCTTGGCTCTCGCGGACCGGCTAATCTGCCGGTTTGGACATGATCTGATGTATTGGTTTTAATCCTGGCTCCGCCACTTAACTGAAAATCTTGTGATACTGTGCAAATTATTTAATCTTACCATACGTAAAATTGTACACTTGTTTGCAATGTAATGAAGTTGTGAAGATCATTGGAGTAAATCTCTATTTTACAATTTTCTATCTTCTTGCCTGCCCCTTGCTCCTAGTGAACGAAGAGCCTCGTTGCTCCCCAGCTAGGTTTCTGCTGTTGAAACGTCAACGCTTATGTAATCTGCATCCCACACTTACGAGCGGCCTGCGCTGCAGGAGCATCACTGTTTGTGAGGCACAGGTGGGGCAGGCTGCACACCCATATCTACACGGCCACATAAAGCCACTCTGCAAGGCTTTACATGACCTTGTACATATGAAGTGAGGCAACACAGAGCAAATCACTGCGTTGTGTTATTTTCCATCAGGGAGGGGTTTCCATGGGTGTTGCGTCAGTGTTCCCACGCAACATCCATAGATTTTGATGCATTCCCAGAATTACAAGGTTTTGTAAACCTGGGAATATGTCAAAAGCCCATGCCACACCAGGAGTGGCGTAAGAGTGACGCAAGGGGGAGAAATGTCTTTATTTCTCCCTGGTTTTTCCTCCTTCTATGTGTGCTGCATTATGCATCACACATAGAAGGAGGAAATCGCCTCCATTGATTGTTCTTGTGCAGGAAGCTGTCCCTTCCTACCCAAAAACAAACACCCCCACAACGCAGGCGCCCTTGCGCCATGGTGCAAGGGTGCCTGCATTGGCACATGTCAGCAATTTGTGCGCCAACGCAGGGGGAGAGGACAGAAATGCTCTGTATCTTGCAGATACGGTGCATTTCTGCCCTTTCCGAATGGCGCAGGGTGGCGCAGCCAGGTACTTTCTGCGCCGCCCTGAACAATGGGCCTTGTAAATATGGCCCTGTGTCTACAGTTGTCTTGGGCTGCTCTGCAAAGTAGTGGATTAGTGACTCAGTTGCAACTGGCAGGAGAAGTGTTTCTACCAATAAACTTTAATTGCAGCAGAACTGCGGTGTAGAGAATCTACATATGGGGATCAGTGAAGATGCAGAGCATTATTCATTATGTACTGTGGTCGCATGCAGCAAAGTTTACAGCAATACAGCTGTTTGTTTACACTTGGGGGAGTAGAGGAGGACATGCACCGTGCACCACACATCAAGGCCACTTTGGAATTCAGTATAAAAGGGAGTAACTCAGCTTCTCCTCGCGTATCAATGTAGAAACGTCACCCTTGTATCTACCAAGCTTGTCGAGGCTCGCAGTGACACCTTCAAGAAGGCCCTTGACCCGGAAGTTCCTGTTTGCATATTCAAGTATTGTTCTCTGCTAGCTCCATGAAGCCTGGCTTCTGCAAGAATGGTTTCCATCTGCAAGCATTGGCCAGTGTGCAACAACTTGAAACTCCGCCATTTTGTTTCAGAAATCCATCGTCAGCAACCGCAGAGAAATGGCTACCAAATGCTCCACGGCCTGACACTGTGAACTTGCCTTCCTCTCAAGACCGTTTTAGCAGACTTTGGTGGATAAGGGCCACATGTATGAAGACTAGGAATAGCGATTTCCTAATTTCGATTTTTTGTGAATCACAATTAGGAATTTGCTACTCCTAATTGGTAGTTGGTCCCAAATAGACCTACTTCATGAATATTAATGAGGTAGGTCGTACTTTGTGGCCCACTTCAATTCGCTGCCATCACAGGGGTGGTGGCCTGTTGGCGTCAGCAGACAACCATGTCTGTGATTGCCTTTAAATAAAGCAACTATATATATTTTTTTTTTACAAAAATGCAGCCCATGTTCATTAAAGGAAAAAGGGATTTGTTTAAAAATAAAAAGTTTAATTTTTATTTTAGGAGTAGGCTGTGGTCCGTGAAACCACTGCCTGCTCTTAAAAAATATTTATTCAACCATTCTAAAAGGGGAAGAAGAGGAGAGCCATTTCCATTTTGGGTTACCACCAACTTTAAGTTAGGGGTAAAGAGTGAGTGTTTTGCAAAGGATTTTTAGCCGCAGAACATTCCTACGTACCAATGTGAATCGGTATTGGGAAGGAACGCCCAAACACACCCCTTCCAAATACTAATACCGACTTTGTGTCTGTGTGTAAAAACTTCATCCTTCTCTAATACAAAAATGAACTCAGAGACAACTTTGCTTCTTTCTGATTGGATCTTTTTCCATCTACTCTTGATTTTATTGTCAATCTATTACACTTACCTTGATGTTTAAGCTCCCTCTATAAAAGTGTCACATCTGTCCTCTGCGAAGTGAGCATTTGTTTTGTCCCTATTGAAAACAGACTCTGGACCCTTCTCTTCCGTTCAAATCCAGCCACACTTCTCTTTTGACATACCTAGATTTCGCAGTAGTGTTCACATTGATTCCCATATCTTCTGGTCATAATTTACTACACCCTGTCAGTCATTTTTTGTCCTGTTTATTCTACCGAGGCCACAACAGAAGATGGGTCCAGTGAGTATTAAAGACCCACAGGTACTCACTCCCTAAAATTGTGATACATGCACACACCGAGTGAGGATTTTCATCTTAACATGAGGGTCCCTTGAGTATGAGAAACAAAACTCTATTTACTTAGGTTGATATTTTCTGCAACTTGTGTCAATAGATCTCGAGTACCTATTGTGTGCAAATACTCTACAAAGACAGCCTTACTTGGTGGATTCTATTTTATTCTTCATTCTCATCATTGAAAGTTACCTTATATCTTGTTTCTTTTGGAATGCTCTACTATGTAAATAATTAATTTGCATTATTTTTAACATAAAAATATTTTTAATGTTTATTTATGAGTTAAATACATTTGATTAATTTTCGCTATACTTTAGCGTGAGGAGACTCTGCAGTCAGAACAAAGATTGCACATGATGAAGTATAGGGAATAATATAAACGTTTATTTAAAATATTTTGAAACCATATTATATATGTACTTTAAATGTAGAGCAAAGTAACAAAATGCTACAACACTATTAAATTAATTTTAAATAGAACTTTAATTAATGGAAATATAGTAAATTAAACAAAAAGTAGCTTTCTTAAGTTTAAATTAAAAAATATTCCCCCGAAGAAAAAATATTTTAATGTGCATTAATAATTATTTAAATTGATGTGTTGGATTAATCAAAATTAATTCAATTATGTTTATATAAAATTGCTTACCTTATTTTTAGATTCAAAATAGGTTTTTCAAATATGATATAATTAAATAATAACTATGTACTATAATAGGTTTTTCAAATAAGATATAATTAAATAATAAATACGTACTATTTTTCTAAATTATTTTTAACATAAATTTATATTTATTCATATTTTATCTATTTTACATAATCTTATTCTTCATTATTTCCTATGAGGTTTTATTTTAAGTCCCTCCTTCCATTATTTTCAATGGGACGGTGTTACAGTATCATTGGTTGGCCAAGTGAAATGATGGACTTAATAATGTTTTTGTTTAGTAGTAAGTTAAACCCAGGGTTTGCTAATACAGAAAAGTAGAAAGTTTACTCAAAAGTCTAAACTTACTCAAAAGTATAAGTTACCTTTGTGACTCATTCACAGGATTTCATAGTATGGGTGAGTTGGGGGACAGGAACATGGTAAGACCCCTTTAAATGGATATATTATCTCAGCTATTCAAATCTGCCTTGGTTGTTATAGCAATATGGGCGCTCTGTCTTCCACTTTTTTCAGGGGAGCCAGGGCAGGTCACACAATAGTTGACACGCCACAGTGTGGTCCATGTGAAACAAGATCTTGCTCTCCCTTATCAGCCAATCTGGGATGTAGCATGGGTGTCTTGCCCAATAGTATTCCATAAAGTTAGGACACACCAGGCCACATCTGTTATTCAGCAGCATAAGAACCTTGTTTGAGATGCAAGGTGTTTTACCGCCCATACAAATGAGCATAACCTGCTCTGGAGGAGGCTGATATCTGCTGGTGAAATATGAGGAGGAAGCCATTGAAAAAGATAAAGGGGGTCATTACAACCCTGGCGGACGGTGTTAAAGGTGCGGCAATAGCGCAAACAGGCCGGCGGACAAAAAAAGGGAATTATGACCCTGGCGGAAACCGCCAACAAAGACAGCCACTTTAACACACCGCCCGCCACTGCAGTACAGACAAGCAGCGCGGCGGTCACCGCCAACAGACAGGCGGGAGACAATGTACCGCCCATAGTATCACAACCTACCAATCCGCCACCTTTTCCGGGGCGGATTCACCGTGGATAAAAACACGGCGGAAACAGTTACTGCAATGGGAAAACGCTCACCTGAACACATCCCACGAGGAAGGAGGACTCCATGGAGCCGGAATTACAAATTCTACCGGCCCTTGTATTCCTACTCATCTACGAAGACCAACTCCGGCGCGGGCGAAGACAACGGTGAGTACTGCACCTACGACATACGGGAGGGGGGAGGCAAAAGTTAGGGGGACACACACGAAACACCCCCACCCTCGCATATTACAACACACACACCAATGCATTTACAAAAGTCACAGTAACAACCCACAATCCCCCCGGAAAAATGCAAAGACAAAACGAAATCAGTTCAAACATTGTAATGTATCAATATACATGTTTCAAAAATATACAGATATATTATAAAATCATTCAAAAATATATACATTACGAGAAGTAGTGCATATATGCACATATCAATGTCCGTGCATCAATAGTCCAAAAATGCATGGGCGAGGCCCACAAAAGATACCTGTCCACAATCGGAGAGAACACTGCCAGGGCATCAGATAGAAATACTACAGGCACCTCAGTGGGAAGGGAAGGGGGGGCACCTCAGCCGGATGAGTGCTAAGCCAGATCCACGACGGGGCTCCATGCCCATTGATGTATCCTGGGAGTGCAAAGCCACAGTCTCTCAAGTCTCTACAGTGGGTGGTTTGCCCACTGTACCATCCTGGGGAGTGCAAAGCCACAGTCTCTCAAGTCTCTACAGTGGGTGGCTTGCCCACTGTACCATCCTGGGGAGTGCAAAGCCACAGTCTCTCAAGTCTCTACAGTGGGTGGGTTGCCCACTGTACCATCCTGGGGAGTGCAAAGCCCATCTCTCAAGTCTCTACAGTGGGTGGCTTGCCCACTGTACCATCCTGGGGAGTGCAAAGCCACAGTTTCGCAAGTAGATAACAGCCTCCACTGGCTCTGGAGGGGGACTGGTGCCCAGACTGGATTAGTCTCCCAGTGAAAGTTCCTGTCCCGTCACTGTCCCAGCTGCACATGGGATGACGATGCTTGATGTGGCGGTCTTTTCATTCTTCCCCGGTGCATGCCCTCTTCAGCGGTGCTTTGCTATGGCGGTCTCTGGACTGTTCAGCGGTGCTTTGCCATGGCGGTTCTGGACTGTTCAGCGGTGCTTTGCCATGGCGGTTCAGGACTGTTCAGCGGTGCTTTGCCATGGCGGTTCAGGACTGTTCAGCGGTGCTTTGCCATGGCGGTCTCTGGACTGTTCAGCGGTGCTTTGCCATGGCGGTCTATGGACTTTTCAGCGGTGCTTTGCCATGGCGGTTCTGGACTGTTCAGCGGTGCTTTGCCATGGCGGTTCTGGACTGTTCAGCAGTGCTTTGCCATGGCGGTTCAGGACTGTTCAGCGGTGCTTAGCCATGGCGGTTCAGGACTGGTCAGCGGTGCTTTGCCATGGCGGTTCTGGAACGGGCATTGGTGTGTGGCATGATGTTCCCTGGACTGGGCATTGTTGTGTGGCATGACGTTCCCTGGACTGGGCATTGGTGTGTGGCATGACATTCCCTGGACTGGGCATTGGTGTGTGGCATGACGTTCCCTCATTACCCAGCGGGGCTGTGGCAGCCGGGGCCCTCCTGACCAGTGACGATACTTGGGCCCTCCTGGGCACTGACTCCGGCGGTGGTCTCCTGACCAGTGACGATACTTGGGCCCTCCTGGGAATGACTCCAGCGGTGGTCTCCTGACCAGTGACGATACTTGGGCCCTCCTGGGCAATGACTCCGGCGGTGGTCTCCTGACGAGTGACGATACTTGGGCCCTCCTGGGCAATGACTCCGGTGGTGGTCTCAAGACCAGTGACAATACTTGGGCCCTCCTGGGCAATGACTCTGGCGGTGGTCTCCTGACCAGTGACGATACTTGGGCCCTCCTGGGCACTGACTCCGGTGGTGGCGGTGGTCTTCTGACCAGTGACGATACTTGGGCCCTCCTGGGCACTGATTCCGGCGGTGGTCTCCTGACCAGTGACGATACTTGGGCCCTCCTGGGCATTGACTCCGGCGGTGGTCTCCCGACCAGTTACGATACTTGGGCCCTCCTGGGCAATGACTCTGGCGGTGGTCTCCTGACCAGTGATGATACTTGGGCCCTCCTGGGCACTGACTCCGGCGGTGGTCTCCTGATCAGTGACGAAACTTGGACCCTCCTGGGCAATGACTCCGGCGGTGGTCTCCTGACCAGTGACGATACTTGGGCCCTCCTGGGCACTGACTCCGGCGGTAGTCTCCTGACCAGTGACGATACTTGGGCCCTCCTGGGCAACGACTCTGATGGTGGTCTCCTGACCAGTGACGATACTTGGGCCCTCCTGGGCACTGACTCCGGCGGTGGTCTCCTGACCAGTGACGATACTTGGGCCCTCCTGGGCAATGAATCTGGCGGTGGTCTCCTGACCAGTGACGATACTTGGGCCCTCCTGGGCACTGACTCCGGCGGTGGCGGTGGTCTCCTGACCAGTGACGATACTTGGGCCCTCCTGGGCAATTACTCTGGCGGTGGTCTCCTGACCAGTGACAATACTTGGGCCCTCCTGGGCAATGACTCCAGCGGTGGCGGTGGTCTCCTGACCAGTGACGATACTTGGGCCCTCCTGCGCAATGACTCTGGCGGTGGTGGTGGTCTCCTGACCAGTGACGATACTTGGGCCCTCCTGGGCACTGACTCCGGCGGTGGTCTCCTGACCAGTGACGATACTTGGGCCCTCCTGGGCAATGACTCCGGCGGTGGTGGTGGTCTCCTGACCAGTGACGATACTTGGGCCCTCCTGGGCAACGACTCTGATGGTGGTCTCCTGACCAGTGACGATACTTGGGCCCTCCTGGGTACTGACTCCGGCGGTGGTCTCCTGACCAGTGACAATACTTGGGCCCTCCTGGGCAATGACTCTGGCGGTGGTCTCCTGACCAGTGACGATACTTGGGCCCTCCTGGGCACTGACTCCGGCGGTGGCGGTGGTCTCCTGACCAGTGACGATACTTGGGCCCTCCTGGGCAATTACTCCGGCGGTGGTCTCCTGACCATTGACGATACTTGGGCCCTCCTAGGCAATGACTCCGGCGGTGGTCTCCTGACCAGTGACGATACTTGGGCCCTCCTGGGCAATGACTCTGGCGGTGGTCTCCTGACCAGTGACGATACTTGGGTCCTCTTGGGCAATGACTCTGGCGGTGGTCTCCTGACCAGTGACGATACTTGGGCCCTCCTGGGCAATGACTCCGGCGGTGGTCTTCTGACCAGTGACGATACTTGGGCCCTCCTGGGCAATGACTCCGGCGGTGGTCTCCTGACCAGTGACGATACTTGGGCCCTCCTGGGCAATGACTCCGGCGGTGGTTTCCTGACCAGTGACGATACTTGGGCCCTCCTGGGCAATGACTCTGGCGGTGGTCTCTGGACCAGTGACGACGGTGCTGGCGGAGGCGTCCCGACCGCCGGGAAGGATGCCGCCCTTCTCCGCCGTGATGCTCACAACAGGCTGTGCTGACTTCCTCTGGCCCTTCCCCACCTTTGGAGGAGTCACAGCTGACTCTGCAATCCCCCTGGGACCCCTGTGAGTTGTTTTGCCTCCAAGAAGCTTCACAGGGTCCCGTGGGCCACTTTCCAATTTCAGAGCCTTTACAGAGGGTGGGCTGCCAGTGCCTTGGCTCCGGGTCACACTGCCTGCCCTGGTGGCCGGTGCACTCCATACACCTTGAACAGGCACCACTGGTATTGGAGGCTTTTTGGCTGAGGCGCTACGACGGGACTGATGAATTGGAGGGGGGTCAAAAAGGTCAACTTTACAGAGGGACAGTTTCTGACGAACACTGGGATGGGTAGTTTGAGGGGGCCTGGGAGTGGAGGAAGAGGAGGTGGTTGTAGGAGGTGTCACTTTAGGTGTTTTGGGTGCAGGTGCAGGTACTGGAGGCTGTCGTGAGGTGGATGGATGTTGGGTGTGTGGGTGCCCACGTTTGTGTACTTTGGGAGGGGGCGTCACAGACACACTGGGAGAGGACACAGGGGACGTGTAAATGGGAGTGGAGGTGGTGAGTGCAGGTGAGCGGGGTGTGGTGCTGGGTGTTCTTGTGCGAGTCCTGGTGCCTGTAGATGGAGTGCATGCAGGTGAGAGTGTAGACAACACTGGGAGGGAGGAGGGAAACGACGAGGAGGGGGACACAGTGGAGGCAGTGGATGTTGCTGTGTCTGCATGTGTGTGATGCTTGTGTGTGTGCCTGGGGGTTGTGTGGTGCCTATGTTTGCCTGAGCTTCCCTTGTGTGTTGACTTGTGTGCATGCTGGTCTGTAGGTGTGCTTGGGATGGGCCGGGGTACAGGGGATTGGGTCTGGGTGGAGGAGGTTGGAGGGGGGAGGCTAGACACAGGGACAATGGCTGCCATCAGTGCTGAGGCCAGAGATTGCAGGGTTCGCTGAAGGACAGCCTGACCAGAATGAATGCCCTCCAGGAATGCATTACCGTGTTGAAACTCCCTTTCTACACCTTGGATGGCATTCACAATGTTAGACTGCCCAACAGTGAGTGACCTGAGGAGGTCAATGGCCTCCTCACTGAGGGCAGCAGGGGTGACTGGGCAGGGCCTGAGGTGCCTGGGGCGAAGGTGATGCCCACCCTCCTGGGTGAGCGGGCACGGGGCGAACACTGAGGGGCTGCTGGGAGGGCAGTGCTGGTAGGGGAGGTGGCGGCTGTACCTGTAGAAGTGGGTCGCGCAGATGGTGCTGCCACCACAAGGGAGCTCCCATCGGCGGACGAGTCCGTGTCGCTGCTTGGTGATCCGGTGGCCGACATGAAGCTCCCCTCGCCCTCCGTCCCACTGGTGCATTCTGAGTCCGTGGTGTGGCCCTCCATGGCCATGTGGGATGCAGCTCCCTCGTGCTCCGGTGCCACTGTACCTCCGCCTGATGATGCTGATGCACAAAAGAACAGGGAGACCACAAAAAGGGGGGGGGAAGACAGAGGATAGACAGGTTGAGTGCATGGCATACCACTACCGTTGGCGGACAATACAGACACAGCAGCCCCCTGCACTACGCCGTGCTCCTGGCCTCTGCAGATGCAATTTCTGGGATCTGGCCTACATGGCTATGGTGGACATCTGCACACATGGATGCCACAGGGGCATCTATACCTGTACTTGACACTCTACTGCAGTGGGGTGGAGTGCCACATGGCCTGCATTACGGAGGGGCCTAGTCTACGTTTTTCTGCCTGGCCTAGGTACACCTACAGGACTCCTCCCCCACCCAGACCCCTCCACTGCGTGCAAAGTCCACAGATTGAGAGTGTACTCACCCCCTTGTGTCTGCTGTGATGCCCTCAAGCGCCCATCCAACTCCGGGTAGGCCACCGCCAGGATCCTGAACATCAGGGGGGTCATGGGGCGACGGGCACCCCTCCCACGTTGGGAGGCCATCCCCAGCTGAGCCTCCGCCGTCTTCTTGCTCCAGCGGCGAATGTCCTCCCATCTTTTACGGCAGTGGGTGCCCCGTCACTGGTGGACCCCCAGGGTCCGGACGTCCTTGGCGATGGCACGCCAAATGTCCTTCTTCTGGTGGGCGCTGACCTACATGACATGCACAAGGGAAGAAGAGAAGTCATTACCAACTGCACGGTCGATGTGAGTGGCCCCCTCCCTACTCTAGCCATGCGGCCCATTTATTCACATGCATTCATGTTCCCTGAACTCTGCCCCCTTCCCTCTTACAACCAGCCCTCTCCACCCAGGCCTAGCCCACACAACGTGCTCCCTGTGTACTAACCTGTTGGTCTGGAGGACCGTAGAGTAGCGTGTACTGGGGGAGGACCCCGTCTACCAGTTTCTCCAACTCCTGAGCAGTGAAGGCAGGGGCCCTTTCCCTAGACGCAGCAGCCATTGTCTCTTCCAGACCGAGGTCACAGCAGCACTTGCAGTGTAGGTCCTCTCCTGTCGAAGATCAGGTATCAAGTGATTGAATAGATAGAAAATGGCGGTCACGTCCGCGGCGGTGACGTCCGCAGTGGTGCATATCATCACCGCCGGCGCACCTGTTCATTGGCTCCTGGGACCCATAGGGTCCTATGTTAACCAATGCAGCATTGCGCCACGGTCTACGACCGCCTACCGCGACGGTGTGCAACGCCAACGCAGTTACCCCACAATCCTATTGTCCCAGTTTAGAGGTCAGGCAGCCGCCATTTCAGGGGCCCACATGGCTTCATTTACTTCTGCGTCACACATAGCTAGGCCTACACTCAACACACATACAGGAAGGGTTTTGTGTTTGGTGTCGTCTTCTGTGTAACTGTGGGTACATACCTGGAAAAAAATTGACTTGATCGTCGCTGTTGTCCTTCCTAGGCGCCGTCAGCTGGGACATTTGCGAAGATGGTGGAATCCTCCGGTGTACCGACCGCTGGTGGACCTGTTGACAATGGAGGAGCGACATTTAATCGTCACTACAGGTTTGACCGTGCCACAATCCAGGAACTATGTACCCAGTTGGAGCCAGACCTGATGTCACCAATCCGCCATCCCACTGGAATCCCCCCTGACGTGCAGGTGCTGTGAGTGCTCCATTTCCTTGCAAGTGGGTCATTCCAGACAACAGTGGCCATGGCATCAGGGATGTCCCAGCCTATGTTTTCCAACGTCTTGTCCAGAGTGTTGTCTGCCCTGAGTAGGAAGATTTGGCTACAGTGAAAGGTGACTTCTATGCCCTTGGACATATCCCCAACGTCATAGGTGCCATTGATGGGACCCATGTAGCTCTGGTCCCCCCCCACAGGAGTAAACAGGTGTACAGGAACAGGAAGAGTTATCATTCCATGAATGTACAGATGGTCTGTTTGGCAGACCAGTACATCTCCCAGGTTAATGCTATGTTCCCTGGCTCAGTGCATGACGCCTACATCCTGCGGAATAGCAGCATCCCTGATATGATGGGTCAACTCCAGAGGCACCGTGTGTGGCTATTAGGGGACTCTGGTTACCCCAACCTGTCCTGGCTATTGACCCCAGTGAGGAATCCAAGGACCAGGGCAGAGGAACGCTACAATGAGGCCCATGGGCGGAATAGGAGGGTGATCGAACGCACCTTCGGCCTCCTTAAGGCCAGGTTCAGGTGCCTCCATATGACAGGTGGTTCCCTATTCTACTCACCAAGGAAGGTGTGCCAGATCATCATCGCCTGCTCGATGCTTCACAATCTTGCTTTGCGACGCCAGGTGCCTTTTCTGCAGGAGGATGGTCCAGATGACGGTGTTGTGGCAGCTGTGGAGCCTGTGGACAGTGATGAGGAGGAAGCTGAGGAAGAAGACAACGACAACAGGGAGTCAGTCATACAGCAATATTTCCAGTGACACACAGGTGAGAACATTTTCATTTTTACCATTACATTCACTGTCACACTTCCTCCTCTATCCTGTGTGTAATTTCATGGGATTATTTGGTAACTAAGTTGTTTCTTTCCATTATGGTTTTACAGGTGTGGTTACCAACGTGTGTCATCTGCACGCATCCTTCAAGGACTTGTGATGTGTGACATTGGTATGTTGCCTTTACAACTAACAACGCATTTTGACACTGTCATAGATATTACATTTTACCAAATCATAGACTGACTCCAGATTGTTTTGTGTTTCAAGGGTGTTTATTGAAGTGCTCAAAAATAGAGGGGGGTTGTAAAATGGTGATGGGTGATGGCGGAGGAATGTCCATGGCAGAGTCCAGTCTATTAGTCTCACAGGTGCACTGCCCATATGGGCATAGGAAGTGGAGCTGGGGCAGTTTAAGTATGGACAGGGTAACAAAGTGGGACAGTGGGGGGACAATCAGGGTGGTCTCATTTCCTGGCGGGGGTCTTGCCATCTTGCTCTGTCCTGTTCCTGGATCTCAGGGACCGCTTGCGTGGTGGTTGTCTGTCTACAGGGGGTGGGGTGCTGGTGTGGTGGTCCTGTGGCGGGGCGTCCTGTCCACTAGCGCCGGTGGAGGTGGTGGGCAGTTCATCGTCCATGCTAGTGTCAGGGGCCCCTTGGAGTGCCACGGTGTCCCTCATGGTCTGCTGTATGTCCTTCAGCACCCCTACGATGGTGCCCAGGGCGGAGCTGATGGTCCTGAGCTCCTCCCTGAACCCCAAATACTGGTCCTCCTGCAGGCGCTGGGTCTCCTGAAACTTGACCAGGACCGTCGCCATCGTCTCCTGGGAGTGGTGGTATGCTCCCATGATGGAGGATAGGGCCTCGTGGAGAGTAGGTTCCCTTGGCCTGTCCACCCCCTGTCGCACAGCAGCCCTCCCAGTTCCCCTGTGTTCCTGTGCCTCCGTCCCCTGGACCGTGTGCCCACTACCACTGCCCCCAGGTCCCTGTTGTTGTTGGGGTGGTGGGTTATCCTGGGTTCCCTGTAGTGGTGGACACACAGCTGATTGACCTGTCCTGGGTACGGAGGTTTGGGCCCGCTGGGTGGGTGCTGTGCTGGTGTTACCAGAGGGTGGAAGGTCAGTGTTGGGCTGTGCCTGTGCAAGGGGAACCGACTGTCCCGAGGCCCACGATGGTCCGGGCTGGTCACCAGGCTCCAGTAGGGCAGAGCTGCTATCGTCACTGTGGGCCTCTTCTGTGGGTGGAGTGGAGTTGTCTGGACCCTCCGGGGTGGTGACGGTCCTTCATGATCCTGCAGGGGCATAAGAGCATGATTATTGCATGTGTGTGTGTGATGGTGTGCAATGGGTGGGTGTGCGTGTACCCCAGTGCAAGCATTCCTGTGTGGGGGCTTGTGTGATGATGGTTAGGGGGTTGTTATGGGTATGTGCAGTGGCCATGCTATCATGATGGGTGTCCATGCTTAGTTGTGTCATGCAGGGCTTGGTGTTGGGATGGGTAGTTTGTGTTATTAGTACATTAGTGAGGAGTTGGGGTGATAGGTGAGGGGGTGAGGGTGGGGGTGTGTGATAGTATGCAGGTAGGGTGGGGGATATGATAGTTAAGATTTGACTTACCAGTGTCCATTCCTCCACCGACTCCTCCGAGGCCCTCTGGATGCATGATGGTCAAGAGTTGCTCCTCCCATGTTGTTAGCTGTGGGGGAGGAGGTGGGGGTCCGCCGCCAGTCCGCTGAACCGCGATGTTGTGCCTGGAGACCGTTGAACGCACCTTCCCCTGTAGATCGTTCCACCTCTTCCTGATGTCCTCCCGATTTCTTGGATGCTGTCCCACAGCGTTGACCCTGTCCACTATTCTGCGCCATAGCTCCATCTTCCTGGCTATGGATATGTGCTGCACCTGTGAGCCAAATAGCTGTGGCTCTACCCAGACAATTTCCTCCACCATGACCCGGAGCTCCTCCTCGGAAAAGCGGGGGTGTCTTTGGCGTGCCATGGGGTGGTGTGTGTGATTTGTGGGGCGGTGTGAGTGTTGATGTGTGTGGTGATGTGTAGTGGTGTGTGGTGTTTTGTGCGTGGATGTTGTGTGGGTGATGGTGTTGTGTGCCTCTGTATGGTGGGGTTGTCTTTGCTGTGCTGTCTCTCTGGCCTTCGTCAATAATTTTTGGTCGTAGGGGTTTGTGGGTGATGTGGGTGTGTGCTTTAAATTGTGTTGGGTGTGTGGGAGTGTTGTTTGAATGTGTATCAGGTGTGTGTATTTGGAATTGTCCAATGTGGCGGTGTTTTGGAGATGTGTGTGTATTTTGAGCGCGGCTGTGTGTACCGCCAATGGAATACCGCTGTTGAAAGACCGCTGCGTGCATTCGTGGGTCGTAATAGCATGGGCGTGTTTCTGTTGGCGTGGAGGTGGAGGATTTGTTTTTGCCAGTTTATCACTGACCTTTGGTGTGGCGGACTTGTGTGGGTGTCTGAATTTCGGCGGATTCCGAGATGTGGGTCATAATAGCTGTGGCGGGATTCTGCGGCAGCGGCGGTGTATTGGCGGTCTTCTGCATGGCGGTAAGCGCCTTTTACCGCCAATATTGTAATGACCCCCAAAGTATTCTAGGGAGTGCACTCATTTTAATTATATTGATGCAACCCAGCCAAGATGTAAGTAGCAGGCGCCATCTCCTAATATCACTAAGGATGCTTTTTGGATATTGAGAGCAGTTGGCCTTGGCCCATCTCTCGAGATGTCTAGTTATAGTAATGCCGCAGAACCTCATAGAGGTAGAAGCCCAATAGAAGGGAGCCACTGCTTGCAGATGTGGAAAGGTGTGAGAAGGAATGTCAGATTAGAACATGGGATTTCTCTTTATGAATCCTGAAGCGTGATACCAGTTTGAAATAATCCAACACCCACACTAAAGCAGGGAGAGATTCAAAGGTACTGTTCAGGGTAATAGCAGATCATAAGTATAGAGTTTTGCCTTGTGTCATCACCACCCCACAAATGGCACTCCAGGGAACCCCTGTGATTGCCTCATTATTAAGGCTAGTGGTTTTACTACCAAAGCATATAGGATCGGGGAAAAAGAGGAACCCCTGCCTAGTGTCCCTTGCAAGGTTGTTATGTTTGGTGCATTGGCCATTCATCTGAATGACTGTCTTTGGGGGGCGCATAAGCTGCCATGATTTTGTCAATCGTAACAAGGTCCAAGTTGTATTTTGACCAGCACCACTCTAAGAGAGGCCAAGCTCACCCTGCTGAATGTTTCCTCCACAACAAGGGCCAACCCTAGGTTAGTATGCGGCAGCTATGCGTTTTTCGGACAGGTGAGCTAGTGTCCAAATATTGTCCAGTCCTCGACGGTTTTGAATTAATTCAGCCTGATCTGGATTGAGCAGGCCAGTGCGGACCGTTTCTAACCATATTGATGTAAAGTTTTGCATCCATATTTAGAAGCGCTGCTGGGTGGTAAGAGGCACAGTTAGCTGCATCTTGCCCAGTTTAGGGAGGAGTGTAATCTCTCCCTAGCACACGTTGGGGGTAAGATTTGCACTTTGTGTAAAGGAGCTGAACAAAGTGAACGGGTGCTCCTGCAAGAGGTGGAAGGGTGGCTTGTAACGGTACAGTGAAAGACCATCTAGCCCGAGGTCTTAACCAGGGGCATGGATGACAGTGCTTTGTTCGTTTCAGCAGGATTCAAAGGGGACTCAAGTAACTCTCTATGATGAGGTGGGTTAGGGGTCCAGTCACGGTGCAGTAGGTATGACTGGAAATCCATTGGGCGCTCATCCCCTTTGGTGCATAGAGCTTGGTAAAATCTGGGAAAGGTGTCATGCTTTTCTTTCAGTTTTGTAGCTCATGAGCCAGAATGAGTTTTAACCCGAGAAATATATGAGCTGGCTATGTACAGCCTAAAGTTACATGCTAAGACAGTGCCGACTTGGTTCCATTAAGAGAGTTCCGCTTGGTATGTTCTATGGGATTTTAATTGCCCTTTCAAAATGGCTAACTTCCATTGACTGCATTTAGAGGTAGACCGTTTATCCAGGTACTCAAGCACCTTTACCTTGAAGGTTAGATTCTGCTCTAGTAGGAACTCCTCCTCAGCCCTGTCAAACTCAATACTAATGTGAGTGCCCTTGATAGAGACTTTAAAAGCAACCCAGAGTATATAGGGAGATATGTCTGGATGGGTGTTGAGTGAGAAATAGTCCTTAATTGCACCTTGGATGGTATTCACCGGATCTCTTAGGACCTATGGGTTCAACCGCCACCGAGTGGGGCACCAGGCGAGTCCCATGTGAGCAATGGTCTAAGACTGAAATATCTGAGAGAGGGAGGAGTCCAATGTTTGAAGTAGGGAGTGTGTGATGAATGCATAATCAATGTAACAGTAACTGGCATGAACATGAGAGTAGAATGAGTAGTACCTGAGGTCGGATGCAGGTGATGCCAAGTGTTTACTAGTCCCAGCTCATCACTCTATATCTAGGCTGACATTGCTCCCATCCCTTGATATGAGTTCATGTTCCTATGCCTGTCCAGGTCCCAAGCAAAATTGGAACTTTAGCCACTATAATGTCACCTTGAACCTCATGGAGTTGTTCTCTTAGTAGGGTGCAGATATAGGAATCTTGTGAAGTGTATACGTTTAGCATGGTCAATGTAGACACTCCCCCTCTGTACCTTCAATTTTAGATAGCGACCTTCAGCATCCCTGGTGACAGCCTGTGACCTCAAACAAATGTGAGCCTTGCATAAAATTGTAACATCAGTGGTTTTGCTTGGAATGGAAGCCCACTGTTGGTGGGAGTACTTAGAGTGTTGCATGAACTGGTGATCTTTTTTAGGTAAACAACTCCAAGGCTTGTCAGTGGGCCCCACACAGAGTCGGCCTGTACGCAGATCGGCTATGAGTCGGCTTGAGAAGGGTTGTCAGCAAGGAAGGGACCAGTTGTGATGAATCCTTCTTCATATTCTTTACATAGAAGATGACGCTGGCTTTGACAGCCTCGGAGGTTCTATCTTTTCCCCAATGTAACCTGGGGTGATGGTGTATGGTTTGCACCCTAAGCGAAGCTCACTGCAGTCTGCCATATGTCCCTGGGTAGTGCCTCCAGCCTCTGAGACCTGGGGTAGACCAAGAAGTGCCCTGGCTCTTTAAAGCAAGCACACAGTGTGGTTTACCATTCCAGTGAAACATAAGACTAAATGGGTGTCCACTTTGACATTTGACTTTGCATCCTCTGAAGAAGTCTGTGACTGGCCTGAAGTCTTTCTCTTTCCTAACTGTGAAATGGAACAGGAATTCGAATAGCTGATTAGTGGAGCCCTGAACCATGAGTTGAGACTTCCACTGGCATAATGGCTTCCATGTCCTCAAAAAAGAGAATGTGAAAGAGAATGTCTGGGGTGTTCCTTCCTCGTTTTGATGCTGGAGATTACACTGTGAGTGCAGTCAATTCCTGGAAAAGGTGCATAGGCATCACCCCTGATAGCCTGGAGGAACTACTTATCAACACTCATGATGTTGTCCCCCCTCTGACCCTGTAGGAATACTTCAGATGTGTATGTTGTTGCATCTCCTTCAATTTCTTAAGTCCTCCTGCTATTTTGCTAATCAACATGTTGTTTCTCTAGTGCAGGGGTATCCAAAGTTTTCTGAAACAAGAGCGACTTATGTTCAATGAAAATCCTTCCAAGCTACTAATATTATTTGTCTTGTATTAGTGCCCACATAAGACAAGATTACATTAGCGGCCACCTTCATGCAATACTACCAGCAGTGATCACTTCAGTGGCTCATACAGAGCTGCCAGTGGTAATGCCAAAAGGTTTTTTCAATTTGGAATGGCTCTACATGTGTGCCACATGACAGCCAGAGCTGCAAGGCACCTGGCACCAAGATAATAGTAGTAATATTGCATGATTTACCACTCAAATATCAGCTTAAAAGATATTTTGGAAATAATTCTTTCTCCAAACATTCGCTTATTAGTTCTGAAAATACACACATTTTCATCTCACAAACACACTTTTCAATTGTGGGATGCATATATTAATTCAACCACACACATTTTTCTATTCTACTTTAGCAGACTGGGCTGAACACTGGAGAGCTGCCAGTAGCTCATGAGCTACTCGTTGGAGAAGGCTGCTCTAGTGCCCGCACTCTACTCCATAGCATCTCCTGGTCCTTCATTCTCATGTCAGCTGAACAAGATCTTCTATCCTGTTTTTCAGGTCAGATACATCTTCATGAACTGCCTGCAGACATGTTTTGAATTCTATCTTGATGGATATGAATTCATACCAGATTTCAGACAGAAAACAGAGAGAAAGCAGTTCATATAGTCTGTGGTTATGGGGATTGACATGTCCTCTTCACTCCCCTGTGAGGGATCGTCCTGCCACTTTGCCCCATTTCTAAACTAGAGTGGCCCACACATCAGCTAATGATTCTTCTTTTTGGGAGTTTCCATGAACCATATTGTCGCAGATGTGGGGGGCCAGTGTTACGTTTCAAACTTAATGAATATTGATGGGGGTAGAGCTAGGATTATAGGAGGCAGTTGAGGCTGTATGAAGAGGTTAGGCTCCGAGGTGGGGTATTTTTCAGGATAATCAGGCTGAGGTGCAGAGGAGCCCCAGGAGTCTGCCTCCTTCTTCATGCTGAGCTTGGCCACGCCCCCTCCTGCACATTTTTAAGCAAATGACACCCAAGTTTATTTCTTCTTTCAAATACTTACTGATTCTATCGCCACTCCTATTTTTGAATATCTCCCTGCTATTAAATCTTGGATGGCTTTTACGTTTCTCAGTAAAAGCCATTCTAAAACAGAAGTAAAATTCTTTCAATAAGTAATATTCTTTCCTTACCTCTATTTCTATTTCTTTCCTGCTTTCTTCTGAACTTCTTCCAATAACTTGAGCATCACTTTTGTATCTCCTCTGAAATTTCTAAAAAAACCTTTATTTGTTGTTTAGCATATGCATATTTCTTCTTTACAATGTCATGTTGATTTAGTCTTTTCTTCCTTTTGTTTGGTGCAAAGTTTCTTATCAAATCATTCTTTATATCCTATCTAAATTATTAATGTTCTCTATATG
This sequence comes from Pleurodeles waltl, assembly GCF_031143425.1. NCBI lineage: Eukaryota > Metazoa > Chordata > Amphibia > Caudata > Salamandridae > Pleurodeles > Pleurodeles waltl. The sequence goes on from NC_090449.1 coordinate 58,891,674, forward strand.
TACGTCTAAAGCAGAGGCCTTCAAACTTTTTTTGCTCTGAGCCCCCGTACATAATGTGTTTTGAAGTTAGGCCCCGTCCAAAACTTTATTGCATGGACAGGTGAGCAGGAGAGACAGGGATGAGCGCAGCAGTCGGGGCTTAAGAGATCTTTCCTGGGGTACTTTTGGGACTTATAAAACAGCAAATACATCAAAGAAGACCAGTAATTGACTCAAAAATACTGATCCCCATTATTATGGTGGTGTGGGCCCGTTACACTTCTCAGCCCCAATGCAACTGCACCTGTTGCACTAATGATAACGGAGGCGCCGTGTATCATTCTAGCAACTCAGCCTCTTTCACCCATTCCCCACCTTGCCTGCCCATCGCTCCAATCTTGCAACAGGAAGAAGAAAAACCTCCCATATGTTACCCTCCCTTTCGCTGATAGAGTGACCACATCCCTAATGCTAGACAAGTAAATAAGCTCCCGTGCCACTTATAAAAAGTGAGACAGTCTTGCATGGGAAGGAGTGTGCTCCTAAAACCACTGGGCCCCTATGCAACTGCACCAGCATCACTAACTATAGGTACTGACTTCCAAAGCGGGCTGTTTCCTCTGCAATTTGCTCAAAATAGGATTTCCACCTAACTCCATCCACTTCTTCACATTCTATATGAGGCTAAATTAGGGTCTCTCCCCTGTTTCAAGTTTTTGCTCCCTTCAGCCATTGCTCTAAGCATGAAAGCAATACGGGCATTGCAAGACTGCAAGTGTGCACTGAACCCCAATGTAAGTAAAGAAGGATAGTGAAACGACCATGGTTGGGGTTTAGTTCATTCCCCATACCACCTGGCACCAATGCTGCCAATGTTAAAAAAGCAGCTATGGTCGCCTGGGCTCCAATGCTAGTAAAGACATGACCCCCATCTCAGCTTATCTGTAGAAATACAGCATTAATTGGGGGTACAGCAGTCACTTACACCCTTAACTTTAGTACCTGTTAATCTAATTATAGTGGTGGCCCTTTAAAAGCACCTCTATATATCACTCCTTTTCTAGGGATCTTTGAGGAAGTTTGATCTGTTTATATGTAAACAAAAAAAAATGAGCCTCCATAAAAAATGAGCCCCTACATGCTACTCCCTTTTCTGGCCTAGTTCTTTGACACTACCCATGGATCTTGCTCATTTTGCCTTTTTTCATGGCCATTACTCTAAGGCCCTAAGGGTTCAGAGGATTAGCCTCCTCCCTGCCACCCGCTGGACTTGCTTTTTACAAAATCTGTTGGTTAATGCTGACCTTGAGGTGCATTTTCCTGCGAGCCAAGGGGTGGGGAGTTTGGGATCCACAGAGCTAAAGTAAAACAGGACTTCTTACCAGCCTTTCCATGATGGAGCCACTTATAGCTTCATGGAGACAAAGATGTATTCTTTTTAAGAGGTAATATGATGGTGTTTTTTCAGCTAAGTTATGGAATAATTGAGACTTTTACTAAAATGTCTGCACTAGAAAGAGTATGATTAATTATTGCTACAAATATATTTTGAAAGCACTTGATTTTATCTCAAACACTACATCATTTGTCTGCAGCCTAGCTTATACTATGTGAAATACTATTTTGAAATAATGACTTACATATTCGCAGTGCTTTCTGTCACAGCCTGGGACGCCATAGCAATATAAATACACTCAAAACTTTTCAGCTCTGTGCCTATTAGGAATCAGATCTGTGGTTTTCTGTTCTCACATGCACAGACATCAGCAGTGATCGCTTTAACTAACTGAGATTTCACATTTCCCAGTTGTAGACAGCGCAGATCCGGTCTGAAGGTATTGGAGTGCTTTACATGAACCCATTTGCATTACACAACATCATAGTTATTTTTTAGGCACAGGGGTATTAAGTGATTTGTCCAGAATCACAGAATGTTCAACTTGTATTTATTTTTCATTTCACTGTTTGTGGGTTATGTTATATGCAGTTACCTGAAGAGAAAACAATAATCCATACTTACAGAATATTTTGTTATTTTTAGCCACATTTTTGATCCTGCCACACATTCGCTGGCAGCCTGGAAACATGCCAAATAAAGGAGGTTGCACTTACAGGTGATCTTCATTTACATGCCCTTGCTGTGGCTTTTGTGTCCCTCTGAGAATGTAGTCATGGACCCTCACAGGGGTGTGGCCCACAGTTTGAAGGCCTCTAGTCTAGAGCAATATGATCTTCTCCTACTACAATATATTCTTTATTCTTCTGTTCACAAGTTACATAGAATTATATAATTTTGTTCAGTCCCCCTAATTTTCCTTTTGGTTTTGCTGGCATTAGGACTCTGTGAGCTGTGACAGTGTCATTATGTGTCATTGCACTACATGTGCTGTCCTCGTAAAACTGTGCAATTGGTTAACTCAATTGGCTTACTTAATTTTCCAGTAAGGCCAGGGTAAGTTGGTGCTGCACAAGCACCAGTGGCATGAAAGTTAAATGCTATATGTCGGCTACCTTGTGTATTAACACTAAAATATATGACTAACTTGTACGACTCCAGAGAACACAATTGTGCCCAAATTAGGCTCCAGTTATAAACCATTGGTAAAGTTGTTTTTCTATATAGTTCAAAGGGTACTTTTAAACTGTTACCTGTAGCGTGCCTAAATCCTCTGGAAGCCCTTTTGCTTGAGCTTCCGGTTGTCACCCTTGTGATGAATATCTCCTTTATTAGGTGTGAATTGACTCCCAGAGCTGAGGCAAAGGCCTTGGATGTGGAAAGAAGTTGACCTTCCACTGACAGGATGGCCTGAGGGCTGTGATCCATTGCATATCTTCAAAGGACGCCTACTCTGCCACTGGCCTGCTTGCCTTTTGTGTAATCTGCTAGCCGGGCACCAATCCCAGTGGAAGAGGAGCTGCCCACAGAATTGGTTTTGAGGTATCCTGGGGGGGAGGTTGCCAGCTTCCCAGGCCACACCTCCACAGTACGCACAGGAGTGCTGCACAACAGAGGAAAGATTCTGTCATCCTGCTTTTAGGTACAGAGGGGCACTGTTGGATTGTTTACAGTAGCGTACCCTGAAACTGCTGCAAATGTGGGCAGGCTACCCCAGGGAACCTTTTACCTATTGGTTAGCGAGGGGACAGGAGTAGCCCCCACCCACAGGCTAGTGCCAGGCACAAATGTGGGACCCCTGGGCACCTTCTTCAGGTTTCCTATTGTAAGTCCCTCCCTCCATTATTTTCTATGGGAAGATGTTCCTGTATCAATGGTTGGCTAAGTGTAGTGCTAGGCATACTACTGTTGCTTTTTGGCAGTAGTAATTTACACTCATAACTTTAGCTCAACTCAATTTTTCAGGGGATCGAGTTGTGTCAGTCTACACTTCCGAGTAACTTTACACTCAGATTTTGTGAACAGTGCAAAGTAGTAAAGTTAATCTAGAGTGTAGGAGTAAATTGCATGTGTGAATTATTGACCAGTGTAAGTTACCTTTGTGAATAGCCACCAAAGGAGTAACTGAATCAGTTCTTTATCAGTACATATGACAAATATGTCAAAACCTCATTGAAAATTTCCTCATATGCAAATCAACATTTCTATTTTGAATGTCCTTTGGTCACAGAGATTGACCGAAGTCCACAAACTGCTCTTACCTGCATGAGAAAACATTGTTTCATACACCATACCTGCATTTTTAGGCTTATTAATTAAGATTATGGAACTTCCCCTACCCTGTCAGATTTATAATGGCAAACCTTCCCAGCATAGGCACCCCCTGCACCAATCAATATTATTACACCATGATTTGCTAACTGGCATCTCTTCATTCCCGCTTTTGTGCAATGTCTCCCTTTTCAAGAACAAGATCACTGTAAAGAAATTGTTTGGTGTTTTGTGGGTAAATGAGCTCTCCAGGTGCCAAGCAGGACAGGAGGGGCCTGGAGATTCAAAGGCAATCCCAGTACATCACACAGTTTGTCCTTGACATTATTCCACACAATCTAATCTTCAAGCAAACCAGAGTGGGAGTTATTGTTAAGGTTTATATTTTCATGTTGCAAATAACTTTGAGTGTTAATTACTTTTTATGATAACTTTTATACATAAATGAGGAAATAGGTTATTTGCAGGTAAGCAAGTTTAATAAATGATTGAGGTGTGTATTAATTAACATGTTTTGGTTATGTCACATTTTAGTGAGACTGCTATATGAGTTAAAATGTATTCTGTTTCTGTCTCTGCGTCTTTGCTCCTGCATCCACCCCTCGTCTCAGGTGCCACTGTGCTTCTTCTCTCCCCAAAGGCTCCACGAACACAAAGACATCTGATGTAATGTGTTTTTGACAAACAAAAGTACAATGGCCAATTAAAAGTGAGGCTTCCAGTGTACTAGGTAAGTGCCAACATTCAAGGTTTTGCAAGATGAGTTTCTGTGGTAGAGTTAATTTCACACGTTCATGAATAGCCTTTGTTAGATATTTCATGTTATGTTTACAACTTCTCTGGAATATTGTATCACTGATGTACAGGATCCTTACTTAGAAAAAGGGATAGTGCTAACATATAATGCCATTTACATGGATCATGCCATACTAAATCTGTGCCTTTAGCTAATTTTCTATGTGAGAATTGTGTATATGAACCTATTTGTTTTGAGGTCAGACAGACTACTTTCCTATTCTACTAGAGATTCTCTCCAATTTTTAGGAGATGGTGAGCTTTCGTTGATGCTAACAGAGATGCTGTGTGGCTCTTTTTGATTTTGCTGCTTATTTGAGACTTAGAATGATTTCTTACTTATGACTGTGCTGTAATATTCACAAGTTTAAGTCTTTATGCAATTTATTCTGTACTGTATGGCTTTGACATTTTTGTAATAAAACTCTCTAACTTTTCCCGTATCTGGCTCTCAGATATTGGGGTGGGGCTTAATGACTTACTATGTTACTCTGCTAAACTGATGATGGGTGGGGTGTTCTCTTACACAAGCTCTCCCTAAAGTGGAACCTCTTGAGGTAAATTGTGATGTTTTTATATTTTTGGAGTGTCATGATTATTGGGATACAGTCGTAAATACTGGGGAATGCGGTTCCGCTTCCAAGCCATGTCATATGAGAAAAAATACTTGTCGCATTGCAACATCTTAAACAGAGATCTCATAATACCCTATGGCTAAGTAAAGCCTCGCATGGGTATAGTAGATTCTGTGACGAATTTGAAATTGTAGTAGTGAAAACCCCGTACGCATGGATGCCCTGTGAGGGTGTATTAAGGTTATATCTCAGGCTGCATCCTTCAAGACCCTTATATTCTTTTTCATTCTAATGCTGTAGTTTATCAAGTGTGGAAGATCTATTATTGATCAGTATTCTATACATGGTTTATGTGGTCTTTTTGACATCTGTGTCACTAGTGTTCAAATTTGCATTGCTAAGCCATCTGGCTTTACGACAGGCCATGCCTCATCTGGAGCTATTTAAAGGCATGCAATTTGTCCAATTTATTTTCTAGTTTCAACTGTTTAAAAGAGTTCATTCATTCTTAATCCCAAATATCACACAAAGTAGAGATGCCACCCTACTTATCCAGTTTTAGTAAACCGTTAGAGTCCTACAACTCTCTCCTTTGGAGAGTGAATCCATAGAAATGTTGCAGCTGTCAGTGTTCCCTTCCAGTCAATCTCCGTTGTAACTTGAAATCAATCTCTCACTGCCATCTCTAGTCTGCTCCTCAGAGTTCATGCAAACATTTGCCTATTACCGGTGTGTCTTCCATGATAAAGGCAGGATCAGTCTTCGAAACACAAGACGAATCATTCATCGCTGCTCTGTTTCTATGAAGTACTTCCTGGTGTTAAGTAATGCTACCTCCCTCTCAAGGGTGCTGGCTAAGTGTTTCAAGGAAGATTATACATCCTGAAGTCTGCAAGGGGAACAAAGGAGATCTTCCAACTTCTTAAATGCAAATTCTGGTACTCGGTAGAGCCTATCCTGTAAGATGTAAATAGATGCAGGAAGTGCAATCATTTGAAATAAAATTGCCATGGGGAGGGAGCCCTCAGTTATCTGACAACCAAATCCCTAAATATTTAAAGTGATTTTTTCTGCTTTAATCTTCCTATCAAGGTTGCTATTAAGGAGGACCACAAGAGAGTTAGTAGGTCTAACTGAATCTATGTTACAAGTATTCATATAATTATAATTAATGGTCACAATTAAGGTCTCTAAATTGATAGTTACACAAAAATAGGAGACAATCTAGGAAGAGAGATTTTCAAGACTCCCCACTAATAAAAGAGACCAGGATGAGATATGCAAATTCATTAACACATTTGTTTAACTTGCATTACAGTGAGATGGGTGGTTGGCTGCTGGAATTTTTTAATATAGCCGTAAGCACATGTTGGCTGTGATGTTCACAGATCTGCCATTGAATTTGCTAAGTGGAAGAGCCTCATTGCTGATGATGTGGAAGACTTTTATACGCGTGACAGCTGGCTTAGCAACCTAGCTCATGTCCATGCAAAGTACAAAGTGCAATAAATAAGGGCGTGAGGTTAGAACATTCTGCTTATAGCATAGAAATAGACATCCTCAGACCTTTAACTGACTGAAGTGGAGTAATAAAGTTTGTGTTGGCTTGTATAGGTATCTGCTGTTACTATCCCTATTCCATGAGAATTTAGAGCCCTTCTTTTGGTTGGTTCATGTCATTGTGCCCTTTGGCTCTTATAAACTCATCTGGATGGACCACCGTTGTTGGTTGCACATCTGGTTATATGCATTAATGTTGCGTCTTCCATGAAGGATTAGCAAGGACAAAAGGTCATGCCTTGGCCAGTTGGTCAATGGTTATTTTATGTGCATGTTTTTCTGCAAGCACGTGTCACAAAAGGGGGAAAAAATGCTGCCACCTAAAAGTAGCTCTGGTATGCTTACAATTAAAACAGAATTTTAGGAAGCATACACTGATGTAGCAGTTTTCCTACTGGTGTTTCTATATAACATGCCTTTCAGTTATGCAAGGCATTTTATTATTATTATTTGTTAAAGAGATGGGAATAATTAAAGACCTAATCAAGCACTCACGCCATAAGGTGGCTACAACGTTACAATGTCACTTACACACTTTATAACAATAACTTTGAAAGGAGATGGCATATTGAATCAGCTATTTCACTGAAAAAAATGAACTATTTTTATGTGGATGTGAACAATATGCATATGAATTATGCAGTCTCTTAAAATGTGGGGAGCCAATGGCTTGGGTAAAGTGGGCTGATCTAGTGTTTCCCCATGCTATATACTGTGGTGGGTTGCAGCAAAATGTAAGAACAGTGAACAAACCAACAGAGAAAGTCCACTAACCAAAAGACCCTCCATGTACACACACACACACACACACAGATGTCATGCATGTGTATTGATATACAGAATGGACATAGCTATCAATGGTACAGAAGGTGCAGTGGCAGTGGGGTCCTGAGCCTGGGGGCGCACTGAAGCTTGATTAATGATTTATTTTACTACCACAAACACGGTGAGAGTGAACTATTGGCCTTGCCACACGACCAGGGTATGGGTGCATGTTCCAGGCAGGTGAGATGTTTGCTCCAAGGCACCATTGCACCTTCTCCTCTGCTAGGCTTGTGGTAATCCCAGAGTTTTGCAGGGGGAGTATAGAGTTTGGAACATCTCTCTGTGACTGAGAGATGCACCTGGCTCTACCACCCACACATTGGGGACCACTATATATTTATTGGATGTTTATTAACGAAAGTGCCAGGGATAGTGGAAGGGGCTTGGCCATCCTGATGGACAGCAGCTGCAGCAGGGGGAGGAGTGCTGGGCACTGCTACAAGAGTGCATGTCGGTTTGGCAAAACATGAGCACTTAGAGCTCTCCTCCTGAGCTGTGGTGCACAGTCGGGTGGAGACCAAGCACAGGCTTCCAGGCACTAACTGAGCGTGAAAACAGCCTGCTCAGACCAATCACAGCACTGCTCCCATGCTGGTAAATAGCATTGCCAGCATGAGAGCAGCACCTGCATTGGCGTAGAGGGCTATGAGCCTTGCATGGACTACCTGGAGTCAAGAGAAGAGGTGCGAAGAGCACCGAGGAGGTGACCGGCAGGTAAGCACTTTGTTATTATTATTTTTTTATTTTTCTCCCCCGCGCTGCCCCCCGCATCCCCCTGCGCTGCCTCACCAATTTTGTTTCACAGCGGCCGCCACTAGGGGTGGGAAAGGCAGCACTTGGAAAGTTTATGAAAGTCATCTTTACTTTCCATTCCAACTGATGTCTTCACCAGCCCTGGGACCAAGGTAGCAAGAGCCAGGCCAGGGGTAACAAACTACAAGCCAATGGAAGCAGCTGCTACCCCAGGCTACCCTTGATTAACACCTGTCTCTCCTTCTGGCTTCACTTGAGTGCTCAGGATTAAGCAGCTCCAATACCACCTCCCCCCCTCCACCCCACCCCCTTGATGGCTAGAACAGTCATCAGTACCTCAAGGAGATGGCAGCCATGACTTGACTGGAAGAAGCTGAGGACAATGAAAATCTGAGTAAGAGTCCATCTGATCCTGCCCAGAGCCGGGTTATAGGTGAGCAAGGAGCTTTACGCCCTTGCACTTTTTTTTATTTTTGAAAGGGGTATGCAGGCACATCTCAGTGTGAATACAATACTTTCAAAGAAGAGGACTGCCACTTCTCTGCAGGAGTGGAATTTGTATAACTAGATAGAGTGAACACGTGTTTCAGCACCGATGTACCCCTTTGAATGGGAAAGTATTGGCACTTATTATCAAGGATGCACTGCTTTCTGTAAGGAGTACTGGCACTTTGTTTTTAGCAAGGATACAATACTTTTAACAAGTGAGTGTTGGCACTCTTTTGGAAGGATGCCTTGCTCTGAGGGAATATTGGCAGGCATTTTGGAGGGGAATATTTTAGATGTGGCTATTGCAATGGGGAGGGCTATCGTGAAGTCCCCTAAAGTGGCCCGTCTTGGACTACTAAATTCAGAGAGAGATTTATTGCCATGCTGGTAGCTTGCTCATTGATTGCCACCAATTGGAAATCTTCAGGCACCCCCAGTGTGGATGACTGTTTACAAAAATGCAGAAGGTTAGTGGGCGAGAAACCTGGCTTTATACTAGGCTCAAACGAGTGCCGTGGTGTTTTAGAAAATTGAAAAACTGGGCTTATCAGTAAGGGTGGATTTTATAAATTCAGCACTGTCACTTTAATAGGGGATCATCTAAAGTGATTCGGTACGGATTTGTACTAAATATGCACTGACACTTTAGGAGTATAAAAGAATTCTAATGTGGTGGTAACAATTTTGTGAGAATTTTGTGAAGCGTGGTTACTAAGTAATAAGACAGGAAGGCTATCCTGTCTTTCTCTTTGATACAAAGTTGCCCTGGAAGAGGACGAATGTGTTATAGGAACACGTTGCCTTGTGTGTAACCTGGTATGAAGCCAAGTGAAACTGACGACGAAAATATGTCAGAAAACTAAGGGCCAGATTTACAAGGAACTGGTGTGGCGCATAAATTGGCTTCGCTGCGTCAGTTCTGAATTGCAGGGATGCGCCGTATTTCCAAAAATATGGCACACCCCTGCGTTTTTCCCTGCTCTGACACCAAATATAGCGGCGCGCGCCAACACAAGCATCCTTGCACTAAAGTGCAAGGGTGTCTGCATTGAAGAGAATGATAGTTTATGTGCAGGAAGATGTCCCTTCCTGGATATAAACAATCTACAATGGCGATTTGGCACTTCTATGTGTGCTGCAGATTGCAGCACACATACAAGTACCAAATAGCTCAATTGAATGAATGTTTTTTGTGCAGGAAAGGACACCCTCTTGCACATAAACAGTCATTTATTGCGTTTTGCTTTTTCTATGTGTGCTGCAGAATGCATCACACGAAGTGAAAATGCAAAAACGAGGACAAATTAAAGTATTTCTCCTTTTTGCGCCATGCTAATGCCACCCCTAGGGTGGCGTTAGTTGTTGCTGCTGCCTTCGATTTATGATTCCTTGTAAAAATGGGGCAGCGTCACAAGCCATGGGTGTTGTGGTGGAACACCCACAGCAATACTCATTGCACGCCCCTCTGTTGCAGAAAACTGCGTCGTGGGCCCCATATTTACAAGGCGGCGCTAAGCCACAAATAGTGGCTTAGGGCCGCCTTGTAAAAATGGCGCACTGCACAGCGCCACCAGAGCGTCACAAAAAAGTGGCACGCCGGTGGCGCTAGGCGCTTGTAAATATACCCCTAAAATCTTGCCCACGTGAGGAAGGGGCCAATCGTATTGTATTTAAATACCTATAAGAACTGTCCCTTTAAATAGTGCCCCACCTGATTTTATTTGATGGCATATGCACTCTAGAATGGTTTGCACTCCATGAGAACAGACACATTAGGTTGATACTAAACTGTGTTCTAGGCCTGTAATCCTTGGAACAAAAAGGGAGATGGTCTGCAGATTCTTAATCTATTTTGTAGGGGTTAATTATTTACTGAACTGTCAGGATAAAGAGAAGCAGGCAGGCAGCACAAGGGTAGGATGTAAAAGTTGTGTTCCCATTTTTTATAGTCAGGGGTTGATCTGGGTGGAGGATGGGAGATGTTTGCTGTTTGCACATGTAAATATTGATTCTTTTGTGATGAGTTTGAGAGATGATTGTCAGAGCCGTCGGTAAATTGACTTAATGTTGTACAGTGTAGCATGAACTAACCTTTTCATAATCAAAATCAATACAAATATACATCAGAAAGCAGCAGCTAGGCCACGTTTTCATTGAGGGGGTACTATTTCTGAACAGCGATGCAATACTTTCAATTATAGTGCAACACTTCTCAGCTGGGTGCAAAATTCATAATGGGTAAGTGCACCTATGAGTTTCAATGCAGATTTACTTGCAAAGTTTTCAGAGTGAGTGTACCTGCACTTCTCATCAGGTGTACATTACTTTTTTAGGGGAAATGACTTGCACTTGACAAGAAGGAGGAGGTACTCTGGGCTAGTGGGAATGTGCAACTCCATAATTCTATTCCAAGCACAGCCCAAGAACATTAAGGCCTAGACTTACTAACCTTTCAAGAAACTTAATGCAGCAAGGAAACTTGTTGCGTTGCGTGAAAGGGACAGAGCAGAAATGTGCCATATCGACCAACGTATAGCACACTTTTGTTTTCTCATCGCACTGGCACACTTCCATTGGCAGCCTAGTGCCAACACAGGTACCCTTGTGCCATGGTACAAGGGTGCCTCGTTTATGGGCAGGATTGATTTTGTGCAGGAAGGGATGCCGTGATGCGAATGGATGAATGAGGCATAGTCCTCTTTCTATGCATGCTATAGAATGTAGCATGTATAGAAAGAGGGACTAATAAGGTGAGGTATTTCGACTTGTTGCACTTCTCTTGGGTAGGCGCCCCATTTTAGCACAAACGGAGGTTTATTGTCCATTAAATCTAGATGTGCACCAAAATACATGGGTGGATGCATGGGAATGCCTGTGCTTTACCCATGCAATGCCTATTTGAAGCAGGGTAACGCAAGGCTCTGTGTTGCTTTACTCTGCTGCTGAAAAGTGACACAAGCCACGCAAATATATATTTGCGTGGCTTTGTAAATGTCACTTCAGCCCTGACGTTGCCTTATGTTGGCTGCGTGATGCACAGACAATGTTAGTGAATAGTTTATCTGTGCCTAAATGTGCAGCAACCCAATTGTAAATAGAAACCCAGATACCTGGCTTTTTAAAGAATCCATACAGGGTCGGGCAAGAAGTGAGTAGGAGCTGTATATTGTGCCTACATCCTGCCCCAAACAATAGTGTGCACCCAAAACTGAAAAGGGGAGATGGTTAAGGCCCCCTGTACTGCTCCTTGCTTCCTTTCCCAAACACTGCAGTGGAACCAACACTGAAGAGAGACTATTACTGGCTGGGACTGGTGGCTCATCAGACTAATAAATCCACTGCAGGCGCCTGTGTTTGACATCATAGGCACAGGTTCCATTCTCGGAGGGTTCACTCAGCCTTTCATCCTTCTGAGATCAATAAAATAAGTGCCATTGAATTGGGTAACAATAAATATATGTTATTCCGTGCCAAAATACCTTACTGGATCAATTTGTGTATGCCCATCTTATGTTATGATATACTGGCCTGAATTCCTACACAAACTGCACACTTTGCTTGAACACTGAGGGGAGAAGCTGGTTACAATCTGGTCTGGTGCTTCTGTGTTCCTTCACATAAACTATGGTGCACTCTAAACTGGGTAGACAATAAGGCCATAACCTGACCTCTTTGAAGCATTCTGAATCTCATCAGTGCGCCCTACACTTGTCAGAGTTGGACTCTCACTCCTTAGCGAGACTGCTGGTTTTGGGGCAGCAACACTTTTGTAGGTGACTGAGTCACTTCTACAACAAGTCGCAACTGTCGGCCCAACCCTCCCGGCTCACAAGCAGTACTTCACCAGACTCAGACAGTAAAGCTGATTTCTGGCAGGTGTTGGAACGGAAGTTACCCTTGTCCCTCGTTAGCAATAAGTCTCACACACATAGGCAATGAAGGAGATGCAGGAGAGTTTTCAATATATTTATTGGAAAGACTGCAATATACGGTAAAATGCATGAATTGCAATGATTAGGATAATAATGAGCAATAATAAAAGCAAAATAGCGAAGATGAGAATTATGAATATGAAAACCCCCATCATATTGCAATAAACATGAGTTCTGAAATTCCCAACAAAGAGAGCCTAATCTCAACCCTAACAAGAACTAGGTGTGATAAACCCAAATCTGCCCGTACAATGTCCATGAGAAGCGCCCCCTAGCCCTCATTACCTTGGAATGAGGTCTCTAGGTCAGACTCCATGGAAACACAAAGACTGAGTTCTGCAGCAAGGTACCGTGCAGCATAGATGGCATCTGGTAGGAACCCCTCTAATAACCTTGTCCGTGTGAGGTGTATTTATACTGATCATGCATGATCCCTGACGCAAGTATGCACCTAAACAACTGATTAAGTATGCAAACTTGTGTCACCAATTACATAAACAATGTCTAACAAGTGCTCATTATGTTCCTGTCAAAAGTAAGAAAGAAAAGGACATTATGACAATGCCTAGGCACATCACTGATAATGACGCCTTCTCAGAACAGCACTGATCACAAAAAGCAAAACATTTCTTATAAAATGTAAACAATTGCAAAGTGCTTAAAGAAATAATGAAATAAATAAAACAGAGCATGCTAGGTGAGTGTAAGGTTACTAGGTAAAAAGGGCAACTGGCCTGCAAGCCGATGGCTAAGCTGTCTCCTGTGCCCTTGTGTGGAACTAGAATGGATTCACCACACACTGAGGAGGCAAGCCAGTTATGGCGAACTGGACTAGACTTGAACTTTTTCATAAACACTACAGTGCACTCTGCTGAGAAAGGGAGCTGCCTCTATCCACTGTTCTGCTCCTGGATTCCTTCACAGGCAAATAATTCACAAAAACCTATAGTTCACCCTACATGAGGAGGAAATAAGGTTATGTTCTGATGAACCACACCTTAATTAATTCACAAACACCTCAGTGCACTCTATGCTGAGGAAGGAAGTGAGTTAGGGACGACACCAGTCCTTTTGGATGTCTTCATGAAGTCCATAGTGTACCCTGCCCCAAGGAGAGAAGATGTTTATGACAGGCTCTGCTGCTGCTGGATTCCTCCCTAAACACTACATTTCACCCAACAATGCTAAAGGGGGGGTGGTTGTGGCATACTGTACTGCTGAGGAGAGAAGTCGGCTACTTCTAATTTCAGTGGCATAACAAAGGCGCTTGCAGCCCCACAGTGCGGGGTGTCCCTGAGCTCCGGGGGGGGGGGGGGGGGCCTTCGAGCTCCAGGGGATCCCCTCAGCTCAGTACCTTGGCCTGAGAGCTCCTGAGTGACTTTAGAGGGGGGCCCCTCCTTGTACTTTGCTGGGGTGGCCCCTCAAGTTTCATTACGCCACTGCCCAATTCTAGAACTCTGGGATTTCTTCACAAAGGTGTTCAAACTTTGTCCTTAGGAGGAAATGTGGTTACAGTTTGCTTTATTACTCCTGGATTCTTCACAAACAGTACAATGCACCCAATAATTCTGAAGAAAGATAGTCGGGCATCCTATACTACGCCTTCATTCCTTTCCCAGATAGATTGAAGAGGGAGTTGGTTAAGTCTAATTCCAGTACTCTTTGATTCATGAAGGCCACCGTAGATCCCCCTCTCTGAAATGGAAGAAGGTTAGGACTTGCTCTACTGCTCTGGGACACCTTCACAAACAATTAGAGCCTGATGTACAAAGCCATTTAGCAAACACAATTGCCGACGAGGCAGCGGTATCGAACATGAGATTTATTCAATATTTCAGAAGCACGCCGGATCCTGGCACTTGTGTAGCTTTGAAGAGTCGGGTGTTGTGGGTGGTGCATTGAACTGGCTGAACAGTCTACACTTTAATTGAGGCAGGTACTACTGTGACATTCACTGTTTGCCCCAAACCCAGACTGTGCCCTTCAGAATGAGGAGCATGACACCTTCATCCTCTGTTGTGCAGGGTGACGTTCGGGAGTCTTTCAATCTGAAGCCACCATGCCAATGTGCCAATGTGCCAGTTAGGGAGTTCTCTCGTACTGTATCCTCCAGAGTTATGTACCTGCTTCCCTGGACTTTGATTACCAAATCAAATATGGCACCCGCACCATAATCTTCTGCCACTAGGGTGTCTGTCCCCATCCTTGATATATCCTCCAATGTAATGCCCGGGAACTCTCACCCCGTGTCATTGGGTTCTCGATCCTGCCATACCAGCCCACAAGAGACACTTCTCAAGGATGCTGTATCTAACACCTTCCTTCCCTTGTGCCACTGACAGTTATGTCTAACCCCCCCCCCCATAAACATATTTCATTAAAAAAAGCACTCCTCCAATCATGTCTTTCATGATGATGTGCCTTATACCCCGGGCATTAATCTCAGCCACTGATAATTACATTGGGCTGCATTCCTTTTTTGCACAATGTGCCATTACAGACTGGCACCAATCATCTTGGTCCAGCTCGAAATGCTAATCAATGTCATCTTTCACCAGCAACACAAGTAACCAAAAAGTGATTGTGGCTTGTGGGGCATCATCATAGCGATGTAACTTTAGTCAAATGGCCGTGCAAGAATATACTATACGTGTATTGTCCGGAATCCAGCCGTACATCTCCATGGTTTCGTCCGGCACACGTACTCCAATCAGCGCAGAGCATGTGCTAGTGAGGACGGCGAATCAGCAATGTGAAGGGGTAGAGAAAGGACTAGGAACGTCCAAGTCAACCTGACGGTAAATGACACACTCCCTGATCTCCCGCCTTCCCAACTGGTTAGGGGAGATGTCCCAGCAGAATCATGCTGAAACTGGGTGACTGCTTATTCATAACCAACAGCCAAACATGCACAGAGGAAACCCAAGTGTTAGAAATGGGGTCTTTGGTTGACAGTCTGGTTACCCCCTGTTCAAGCAAGGACCCTCACTCTAGTTAGGATAAAAGAGAATCACCCTCAGCTAACCCCTGCTTACCCCCTTGGTAGCTTGGCAGAGCAGTAGGCTTAACCTCAGAGTGCTAGGTGTAAAGTATTTGTACCAACACACACAGTAACTTAATGAAAACACTACAAAATGACACAACACCAGTTTAGAAAAATAGGAAATATTTATCTAGACAAAACAAGACCAAAACGACAAAAATCCAACATACACAAGTCAAGTTATGATTTTTTAAAGGTTTAAAATAAAAAGAGTCTTTAGGTAGTTGTAACACCACACTAGCGCTGCTAGCGTGAAAATGTACCTGGTTTGCGTCAAAAATAACCCCGCACGGGCGGTGTGCGTCGAAAGTAACCCTGCACGGCTGTGTGCGTCGAAAACAACTCGGCACGGCGGTGCGCGTTGAAAAAGCCAGCCACACGACGATCCGAAAGTCCCGCGGCGCAGGGTGCGATCTCTCAGCCTCCGTCAGCGATGCTGCGCGTCGTTTCTCCTGCTCCGGGCGTCGGTTTTTCGGTCGCGTTTCCTGCGGCGTCGTTTCTCAGCGGCGGAACCGGCGTCGCGTCGTTTTCTCAGCCGCGATCGGATTCGCGTCGATCTTTTCTCCGCACGGCGCTCGGCGCGTGTATTTTTGTCCTTAGGCTGCCAGCCTCTCCTTTCAGGGTCCCAGGAACTGGAAGGGCACCACAGAGCAGAGTAGGGGTCTCTCCAGAGACTCCAGGTGCTGGCAGGAAGAAGTCTTTGCTATCCCTGAGACTTCAACAACAGGAGGCAAGCTCTACATCAAGCCCTTGGAGATTTCTTCTTCAAGATGGAAGGCACACAAAGTCCAGTCTTTGCCCTCTTACTCTGGCAGAAGCAGCACTGCAGGAAAGCTCCACAAAGCACAGTCACAGGCAGGGCAGCACGTTTTCCTCAGCTATCAGCTCTTCTCCAGGCAGAGGTTCCTCTTGGTTCCAGAAGTGTTTCTGAAGTTTGTAAGTTTGGGTGCCCTTCTTATACCCATTTTAGTCTTTGAAGTCACCTTTCTTCAGAGGGGACTCACACCTTCTTGTGAAATCCTGCCTTGCCCAGGCAAGGCCTCAGACACACACCAGGGGGCTGGAGACAGCATTGTCAGAGGCAGGCACAGTCCTTTCAGATGAGAGTGACCACTCCACCCCTCCCTCCTAGCAGAGATGGCTAATCAGGAAATGCAGATCACACCCCACCTCCCTTTGTGTCACTGTCTGGTGTGAGGTGAAAAACAACCCAACTGTCAAACTGACCCAGACAGGGAATCCACAAACCAGGCAGAGTCACAGAATGGTTTAAGCAAGAAAATGCTCACTTTCTAAAAGTGGCATTTCCAAACGCACAATCTTAAAATCAACTTTACTAAAAGATGTATTTTTAAATTGTGAGTTCAGGGATCCCAAACTCCACATGTCCATCTACTCTCTAGGGGAATCTACACTTTAATCATATTTAAAGGTAGCCCCCATATTATCCTATGAGAGAGAGACAGACCTTGCAACAGTGAAAACGAAATTGGCAGTATTTCACTGTCAGGACATATAAACCGCATTACTATATGTCCTACCTTATCCATACACTGCACCCTGCCCTTGGGGCTACCTAGGGCCTACCTTAGGGGTGCCTTACATGTAAGGAAAGGGAAGGTTTAGGCCTGGCAAGTGGGTACACTTGCCAAGTCGAATTTACAGTGTAAAAATACACATACAGACACTGCAGGGGCAGGTCTGAGACATGATTACAGAGCTACTTATGTGGGTGGCACAACCAGTGCTGCAGGCCCACTAGTAGCATTTGATTTACAGGCCCTGGCACCTCTAGTGCACATTACTAGGGACTTACTAGTAATTCAAATATGCCAATCCTGGATGAACCACTTCCATACAATTTAAACAGGAGCACTTGCACTTTAGCACTGGTTAGCAGTGGTAAAGTGCCCAGAGTAACAAAAACAGCAAAATCAGAGTCCAGCACACATCAACAACCTGGGGAACAGAGGCAAAAAGTTAAGGGAGACCACGCCAAGGATGAAAAGTCTAACACGTGTCCCCCCCAGCTAAAAGTGGGGAGCAACTACCCCACCTCATGGGAGTTCTCATCACTAAGGCGGAAGAACCTGGACAGACCATCAGCATTGGCGTGCTCTGTACCGGGTCGATGTTCCACCGTAAAGTCCATCCCCTGTAGGGAAATGGACCACCTCAACAGTTTTGGGTTCTCACCCCTCATCTGCATTAACCATCTGAGGGGTCTGTGGTCGGTCTGAACTCGGAAGTGAGTCCCAAACAAGTAGGGTCTTAGCTTCTTCAGTGCCCAGACCACAGCAAACGCTTCACGTTCTATGGCACTCCACCTACGTTCCCTGGGTAGTAACCTCCTGCTAATGAAGGCTACGGGTTGATCTAGGCCCTCTTCATTCAGCTGTGAGAGTACTGCTCCAATACCATGCTCTGAGGCGTCTGTCTGTACAACAAACTCCGTGGAGTAGTCAGGTGCCTTCAGCACAGGTGCTGTGCACATGGCAGCCTTCAGGGCATCAAAAGCGTTCTGGCAAGCCTCTGTCCAGATCACTTTCTTGGGTTGCTTCTTAGAAGTCAACTCAGTTAAGGGGGTAACAATGGTACCATATCCCTTAACGAACCTCCGATAGTATCCTGTGAGACCTAAAAAGGCTCTCACTTCAGTCTGGGTCTTGGGAGGCTCCCAAGCCAGAATCGTGTCAATCTTAGGCTGTAGGGGTGCCACCTGGCCACTCCCCACCTGGTGTCCTAAGTACACAACAGAACCCTGCCCTATTTGGCACTTGCTCGCCTTAATAGTGAGGCCTGCCTTCTGCAGGGCCTCTAACACTCTCCAGAGGTGTTGCAGGTGTTCCTCCCATGTGGAACTAAACACAGCAATGTCATCCAGGTAGGCGGCACTGAACTCATCCAGTCCTGCCAACACCTGGTTGACCAACCTCTGAAAGGTGGCAGGGGCATTCTTCATCCCAAAGGGCATCACATTGAAGTGGAAGTGCCCATCGGGGGTAGAGAATGCTGACCTCTCCTTTGCCCCTTCAGTTAAGGCAATCTGCCAGTACCCAGATGTTAAATCAAACGTACTGAGGTACTTGGCAGCTCCTAACCGATCAATGAGCTCATCAGCTCGGGGGATGGGGTGTGCGTCAGTCTTGCTGACCGCATTGAGACCCCGGTAGTCCACACAGAACCTAAGTTCTGGAGTGGCACCAGGAGCAGCAGCCTTTGGGACCAAGACCACTGGGCTGGCCCAAGGACTGCTGGAGTGCTCAATAACCCTGAGGGCTAACATTTTGGAGACTTCCTCCTTAATGCAAGCCCTCACCCTGTCAGTCACCCTGTAAACCTTATGTTTAACAGGTGTACTGTCCCCAGTGTCCACATCATGTGTGCACAGGTGTGTGACTCCTGGGATCAGGGAAAACAGCGAGGCGAACTGTCCCAGCACGTGGCGACAGTCCCTCTGCTGTTCCTCAGTCAGGGAGGGGGAGAGGATCACTCCCTCCACAGACCCATCTTTCTCTCCTGCAGACAGGAGGTCAGGAAGAGGCTCACTCTCTTCCTCCACCCCGTCATCTGTCGCTAGGAGCATGGATAGCTCAGTTCGCTCAAAGTGTGGTTTGAGGCGGTTGACATGTAGGACCCTCAAGGGGTTCCTGGGGGATTGCAAGTCTACCAGATAGGTGACCTCGCTCTTTCTTTCCACCACCTCAAAAGGCCCAGTCCACTTATCTTGGAGAGCCCTAGGCTCCACTGGTGCCATGACCCACACTTTTTGTCCAGGCTGAAACTCAACCAGAGTGGCATTCTGGTCGTACCACCGTTTCATATCCTCCTGGCTTGCTTCCAGGTTCTCCTGAGCGAGACTCCTGAAGCGGGCAGTCTGGTTTCTTAGCGCCAGCATGTAGCTAAATACATCCTGGGGTGGTTTACTAGGAGCTTTCTCCAAAGCCTCCTTCACCAGACTGAGCGGTCCCCTCACAGGGTGGCCATAGATGAGCTCAAAGGGGCTAAAGCCAAGTCCCTTTTGAGGCACCTCCCTGTAAGCGAACAGAAGGCATGGCAAGAGGACGTCCCACTTACGCCTCAAGGGCTCTGACAGGCCCTGAATCATGCCTTTCAAGGTGCGGTTGAATCTCTCAACCAGACCATTACTTTGGGGGTGGTAAGGGGTGGTGAACTTGTAGGTTACCCCACACACCTTCCACAGAGACTTCATATAAGTGGATATGAAGTTTGTACCTCTATCAGATACTACCTCCTTGGGGAACCCCATGCGGGTAAAAACCCCCATCAAGGCACGTCCCACCACGGGGGCGGTGACCGTCCTTAGAGGAATAGCTTCTGGGTACCGTGTGGCATGGTCCACCAAGACCAGGATGAACCTGTTGCCCATGGCTGTCTTGGGATCCAGAGGCCCCACAATGTCAATTCCTACCCTTTCAAAGGGAGTACTGACTACCGGTAAAGGTTGGAGGGGAGCTTTGCATTTCCCCCCACTCTTGCCACTTGCCTGACAAGTCTGACAAGATCTACAATAAGCAGCTGACTGCTTGTTCATCAAGGGCCAGTAAAAGTGGGAGACAAGCCTCTTATAGGTCTTGTCCTGCCCTAGATGTCCTGCCAAAGGCACATCATGAGCCAAACCCAGTAGGAAGGTCCTGAAGCCCTGGGGTACCACCAGCATACGAGCTGACCCCGGCTCAGGAACCTTAGGCTCACTATACAGGAGGCCATCCTCCCAATAAATCAGGTGAGTACCTGGCGCCCCGCCAGCCGCCTGGGCTGCAGCCTGCTGCCGCAGTCCCTCAAGAGTAGGGCACTCCTTCTGCGCTGTGCAGAATACTTCCCTGGTGGGTCCCCCTTCCTGCTGCCACTGCGACAGCTCAGGGACCTCCCCCAGTTCAGCCACCTGTTCCCCTGTAAGCTCCGGTGCATCACCCTCAGGCTCTGCCTCCTCCCGGACCGTGGGAACTTTTGGGGCGGGTCTCCCGCGCCCCCTGCCTTTCCTCTTCTTGGCGGTCCCCTGGGCCACTGTTTCAGGCTCCAGGGGCTCTTGACTACCCTGATTGGCTGCCATAGACCGGGTGGATACGCATACCCACCCAGGCAGACCCAACATCTCCAAGTGAGACCTGTGTTCCACCTCCTTCCAAGGGGAATCTTCCAGGTCGTTGCCTAGCAAACAATCAACAGGCATGGTTGGACTCACAGCTACTTTCCAGGAACCTGAGACCCCCCCCCATTCAAAGGGAACCTGCGCCACTCTGCAGAGGCGCTCAGAGTTGTCTACTGCAACTACTTGGTGAAGTACCCGGGGATCAATCTGCTCTTCAGACACCAGGTGACTCCTCACTGTAGTCACACTGGCTCCTGTGTCTCTCAGAGCCTCCACCCTCTGTCCATTGATGGTCACCCATTGCCTGTACTTCTTAGTGTTATCAGGCACTAGGTTTCTCTGGACCATCTCACTGTCCCCTAGTGAGACAAGGGTCATTTCTGCTGGTTCCCACCCACCTGAAACCAACTCCTCCCCAAGCGCTACACTGGCCAAACCCTGGGACGGTGCACCAGTGGGTGCCGGTGTACTTTTGGGGCATTTGGGGTCCCCCCCTCACATGACCCACCTGGTCACATGAATAGCACTTACGTAGGGGACCACCTGCCATTGGCTTCCCTTTGGAGAACCATGGCTTCTTTTCACTGGGGGGTTGGGAATCCTTACCCTGGGAATCAGTTTGGGGCCCTTTAGAGAACTCATCCTGTTTGCCCTTACCCCCCCCTTTCTTCTGAGAGGGACCCTGCCCACCCTTGGCGTGGTCTCCCCCATACCTCTTTTGGACCCTGGTGCTCTCCCAGCGGTCCGCTTCCTGTGCAAGCTTCCTGGGGTCAGTCAGCTTGCTGTCAATGAGGTGCTGGCGCAGCTCTGGAAAACATAAACTGTACAAGTGCTCCCAAGCAATTAAATTGTAAAGCCCCTCATACGTGTTTACCTTACTGCCCTTCACCCAACCATCCAGTGACCTGCAACAAGAATCAACACATTCCAACCATGTTTGGGATTCCTTTCTCTTGTAGGATCTAAACTTCTCCTTGTACTGCTCAGGGGTGAGACCATACCTGGTAAGTAAGGCCTCCTTCATGGCAGGGTAGGTGAGACTCTGAGCATCCCCTAAGGCCGTCAGTGTGTCCCTCCCCTCTGCCTCAAAATGCTTCCACAGGGCTGCCCCCCAATGAGCTTCAGGGACCAGGTTCATGTGGAGAGCTGACTCATAACCCTTGAACCACAAGTAGATATCATCCTCCCTCTTATAATCCCTCACAAGGTCTTTTGGGATGTGTACCCTTCTCTCAGGCTGCACTGTAGAATTGCTGCCACCATCCCTACTGGACTGACTCCTCTGATCAATCTCTTTTAAACTGAGCTCATGAGCCATGTTTATCTTCCTTTCCTCAAGGGCCAGCTTTCTCTGTTCCACCTCTAGACTGAGCTTTTTCAGCTCCAACTGGTACTCCCTCTCTGCCTGTCTGTCCTGTAACTCTCCAGGTGTCAGACTCTTGGAGGACACACTGCTACCTGCCCTGGAGATTCTCCCCTGAGACATAGCAGGCCCACCCACTACATCAGTGTGAGTGACTTGCAACTCCTCTTCCCCCTCTGGCTCCTCATCTGTGTGCCCCTCAGCTGCTTTGGCTGTCACCCAGGCCCTCAGCGCCTTTTGCAGCTCATCCTTCTTGGATGAGCTCTTAATGGGACAGCCAACATTACTACAAAACTGCTTCAACTGAGCCACTTTGTAGCTCTCCAATTTCTCCAAGTCAAAAGCAGCTTCAGCTAGGGCATCTCCAGACTGAGACATGATGAGAGGTTAAAAAAAATATGCACAGTTCCAAAAACAGAAAAGCAAGTTCTCAAATGAAGTTCCAGAAAAGTCAATCACGGGATCAGCGAAAAAAAAGAAACTGAATGCAGAGAAAAACAGTCCAAGTAGAAAAAAACAAAAATCACAAGACTAGTAGTATGTGGTCACGTAGTGGTCTGAGATCAAAACAGTAGTGTACACTTAATTACTGTATGTCAAGTACAAATACAAGTCCAAATCCCGACCGCTGGTCACCAATGTTAGAAATGGGGTCTTTGGTTGACAGTCTGGTTACCCCCTGTTCAAGCAAGGACCCTCACTCTAGTTAGGATAAAAGAGAATCACCCTCAGCTAACCCCTGCTTACCCCCTTGGTAGCTTGGCAGAGCAGTAGGCTTAACCTCAGAGTGCTAGGTGTAAAGTATTTGTACCAACACACACAATAACTTAATGAAAACACTACAAAATGACACAACACCAGTTTAGAAAAATAGGAAATATTTATCTAGACAAAACAAGACCAAAACGACAAAAATCCAACATACACAAGTCAAGTTATGATTTTTTAAAGGTTTAAAATAAAAAGAGTCTTTAGGTAGTTGTAACACCACACTAGCGCTGCTAGCGTGAAAATGTACCTGGTTTGCGTCAAAAATAACCCCGCACGGGCGGTGTGCGTCGAAAGTAACCCTGCACGGCTGTGTGCGTCGAAAACAACTCGGCACGGCGGTGCGCGTTGAAAAAGCCAGCCACACGACGATCCGAAAGTCCCGCGGCGCAGGGTGCGATCTCTCAGCCTCCGTCAGCGATGCTGCGCGTCGTTTCTCCTGCTCCGGGCGTCGGTTTTTCGGTCGCGTTTCCTGCGGCGTCGTTTCTCAGCGGCGGAACCGGCGTCGCGTCGTTTTCTCAGCCGCGATCGGATTCGCGTCGATCTTTTCTCCGCACGGCGCTCGGCGCGTGTATTTTTGTCCTTAGGCTGCCAGCCTCTCCTTTCAGGGTCCCAGGAACTGGAAGGGCACCACAGAGCAGAGTAGGGGTCTCTCCAGAGACTCCAGGTGCTGGCAGGAAGAAGTCTTTGCTATCCCTGAGACTTCAACAACAGGAGGCAAGCTCTACATCAAGCCCTTGGAGATTTCTTCTTCAAGATGGAAGGCACACAAAGTCCAGTCTTTGCCCTCTTACTCTGGCAGAAGCAGCACTGCAGGAAAGCTCCACAAAGCACAGTCACAGGCAGGGCAGCACGTTTTCCTCAGCTATCAGCTCTTCTCCAGGCAGAGGTTCCTCTTGGTTCCAGAAGTGTTTCTGAAGTTTGTAAGTTTGGGTGCCCTTCTTATACCCATTTTAGTCTTTGAAGTCACCTTTCTTCAGAGGGGACTCACACCTTCTTGTGAAATCCTGCCTTGCCCAGGCAAGGCCTCAGACACACACCAGGGGGCTGGAGACAGCATTGTCAGAGGCAGGCACAGTCCTTTCAGATGAGAGTGACCACTCCACCCCTCCCTCCTAGCAGAGATGGCTAATCAGGAAATGCAGATCACACCCCACCTCCCTTTGTGTCACTGTCTGGTGTGAGGTGAAAAACAACCCAACTGTCAAACTGACCCAGACAGGGAATCCACAAACCAGGCAGAGTCACAGAATGGTTTAAGCAAGAAAATGCTCACTTTCTAAAAGTGGCATTTCCAAACGCACAATCTTAAAATCAACTTTACTAAAAGATGTATTTTTAAATTGTGAGTTCAGGGATCCCAAACTCCACATGTCCATCTACTCTCTAGGGGAATCTACACTTTAATCATATTTAAAGGTAGCCCCCATATTATCCTATGAGAGAGAGACAGACCTTGCAACAGTGAAAACGAAATTGGCAGTATTTCACTGTCAGGACATATAAACCGCATTACTATATGTCCTACCTTATCCATACACTGCACCCTGCCCTTGGGGCTACCTAGGGCCTACCTTAGGGGTGCCTTACATGTAAGGAAAGGGAAGGTTTAGGCCTGGCAAGTGGGTACACTTGCCAAGTCGAATTTACAGTGTAAAAATACACATACAGACACTGCAGGGGCAGGTCTGAGACATGATTACAGAGCTACTTATGTGGGTGGCACAACCAGTGCTGCAGGCCCACTAGTAGCATTTGATTTACAGGCCCTGGCACCTCTAGTGCACATTACTAGGGACTTACTAGTAATTCAAATATGCCAATCCTGGATGAACCACTTCCATACAATTTAAACAGGAGCACTTGCACTTTAGCACTGGTTAGCAGTGGTAAAGTGCCCAGAGTAACAAAAACAGCAAAATCAGAGTCCAGCACACATCAACAACCTGGGGAACAGAGGCAAAAAGTTAAGGGAGACCACGCCAAGGATGAAAAGTCTAACACGTGTCCCCCCCAGCTAAAAGTGGGGAGCAACTACCCCACCTCATGGGAGTTCTCATCACTAAGGCGGAAGAACCTGGACAGACCATCAGCATTGGCGTGCTCTGTACCGGGTCGATGTTCCACCGTAAAGTCCATCCCCTGTAGGGAAATGGACCACCTCAACAGTTTTGGGTTCTCACCCCTCATCTGCATTAACCATCTGAGGGGTCTGTGGTCGGTCTGAACTCGGAAGTGAGTCCCAAACAAGTAGGGTCTTAGCTTCTTCAGTGCCCAGACCACAGCAAACGCTTCACGTTCTATGGCACTCCACCTACGTTCCCTGGGTAGTAACCTCCTGCTAATGAAGGCTACGGGTTGATCTAGGCCCTCTTCATTCAGCTGTGAGAGTACTGCTCCAATACCATGCTCTGAGGCGTCTGTCTGTACAACAAACTCCGTGGAGTAGTCAGGTGCCTTCAGCACAGGTGCTGTGCACATGGCAGCCTTCAGGGCATCAAAAGCGTTCTGGCAAGCCTCTGTCCAGATCACTTTCTTGGGTTGCTTCTTAGAAGTCAACTCAGTTAAGGGGGTAACAATGGTACCATATCCCTTAACGAACCTCCGATAGTATCCTGTGAGACCTAAAAAGGCTCTCACTTCAGTCTGGGTCTTGGGAGGCTCCCAAGCCAGAATCGTGTCAATCTTAGGCTGTAGGGGTGCCACCTGGCCACTCCCCACCTGGTGTCCTAAGTACACAACAGAACCCTGCCCTATTTGGCACTTGCTCGCCTTAATAGTGAGGCCTGCCTTCTGCAGGGCCTCTAACACTCTCCAGAGGTGTTGCAGGTGTTCCTCCCATGTGGAACTAAACACAGCAATGTCATCCAGGTAGGCGGCACTGAACTCATCCAGTCCTGCCAACACCTGGTTGACCAACCTCTGAAAGGTGGCAGGGGCATTCTTCATCCCAAAGGGCATCACATTGAAGTGGAAGTGCCCATCGGGGGTAGAGAATGCTGACCTCTCCTTTGCCCCTTCAGTTAAGGCAATCTGCCAGTACCCAGATGTTAAATCAAACGTACTGAGGTACTTGGCAGCTCCTAACCGATCAATGAGCTCATCAGCTCGGGGGATGGGGTGTGCGTCAGTCTTGCTGACCGCATTGAGACCCCGGTAGTCCACACAGAACCTAAGTTCTGGAGTGGCACCAGGAGCAGCAGCCTTTGGGACCAAGACCACTGGGCTGGCCCAAGGACTGCTGGAGTGCTCAATAACCCTGAGGGCTAACATTTTGGAGACTTCCTCCTTAATGCAAGCCCTCACCCTGTCAGTCACCCTGTAAACCTTATGTTTAACAGGTGTACTGTCCCCAGTGTCCACATCATGTGTGCACAGGTGTGTGACTCCTGGGATCAGGGAAAACAGCGAGGCGAACTGTCCCAGCACGTGGCGACAGTCCCTCTGCTGTTCCTCAGTCAGGGAGGGGGAGAGGATCACTCCCTCCACAGACCCATCTTTCTCTCCTGCAGACAGGAGGTCAGGAAGAGGCTCACTCTCTTCCTCCACCCCGTCATCTGTCGCTAGGAGCATGGATAGCTCAGTTCGCTCAAAGTGTGGTTTGAGGCGGTTGACATGTAGGACCCTCAAGGGGTTCCTGGGGGATTGCAAGTCTACCAGATAGGTGACCTCGCTCTTTCTTTCCACCACCTCAAAAGGCCCAGTCCACTTATCTTGGAGAGCCCTAGGCTCCACTGGTGCCATGACCCACACTTTTTGTCCAGGCTGAAACTCAACCAGAGTGGCATTCTGGTCGTACCACCGTTTCATATCCTCCTGGCTTGCTTCCAGGTTCTCCTGAGCGAGACTCCTGAAGCGGGCAGTCTGGTTTCTTAGCGCCAGCATGTAGCTAAATACATCCTGGGGTGGTTTACTAGGAGCTTTCTCCAAAGCCTCCTTCACCAGACTGAGCGGTCCCCTCACAGGGTGGCCATAGATGAGCTCAAAGGGGCTAAAGCCAAGTCCCTTTTGAGGCACCTCCCTGTAAGCGAACAGAAGGCATGGCAAGAGGACGTCCCACTTACGCCTCAAGGGCTCTGACAGGCCCTGAATCATGCCTTTCAAGGTGCGGTTGAATCTCTCAACCAGACCATTACTTTGGGGGTGGTAAGGGGTGGTGAACTTGTAGGTTACCCCACACACCTTCCACAGAGACTTCATATAAGTGGATATGAAGTTTGTACCTCTATCAGATACTACCTCCTTGGGGAACCCCATGCGGGTAAAAACCCCCATCAAGGCACGTCCCACCACGGGGGCGGTGACCGTCCTTAGAGGAATAGCTTCTGGGTACCGTGTGGCATGGTCCACCAAGACCAGGATGAACCTGTTGCCCATGGCTGTCTTGGGATCCAGAGGCCCCACAATGTCAATTCCTACCCTTTCAAAGGGAGTACTGACTACCGGTAAAGGTTGGAGGGGAGCTTTGCATTTCCCCCCACTCTTGCCACTTGCCTGACAAGTCTGACAAGATCTACAATAAGCAGCTGACTGCTTGTTCATCAAGGGCCAGTAAAAGTGGGAGACAAGCCTCTTATAGGTCTTGTCCTGCCCTAGATGTCCTGCCAAAGGCACATCATGAGCCAAACC
This sequence comes from Pleurodeles waltl, assembly GCF_031143425.1. Lineage (NCBI taxonomy): Eukaryota > Metazoa > Chordata > Amphibia > Caudata > Salamandridae > Pleurodeles > Pleurodeles waltl. Next base: position 58,919,165 of record NC_090449.1, read on the forward strand.
CAGTAGGAAGGTCCTGAAGCCCTGGGGTACCACCAGCATACGAGCTGACCCCGGCTCAGGAACCTTAGGCTCACTATACAGGAGGCCATCCTCCCAATAAATCAGGTGAGTACCTGGCGCCCCGCCAGCCGCCTGGGCTGCAGCCTGCTGCCGCAGTCCCTCAAGAGTAGGGCACTCCTTCTGCGCTGTGCAGAATACTTCCCTGGTGGGTCCCCCTTCCTGCTGCCACTGCGACAGCTCAGGGACCTCCCCCAGTTCAGCCACCTGTTCCCCTGTAGGCTCCGGTGCATCACCCTCAGGCTCTGCCTCCTCCCGGACCGTGGGAACTTTTGGGGCGGGTCTCCCGCGCCCCCTGCCTTTCCTCTTCTTGGCGGTCCCCTGGGCCACTGTTTCAGGCTCCAGGGGCTCTTGACTACCCTGATTGGCTGCCATAGACCGGGTGGATACGCATACCCACCCAGGCAGACCCAACATCTCCAAGTGAGACCTGTGTTCCACCTCCTTCCAAGGGGAATCTTCCAGGTCGTTGCCTAGCAAACAATCAACAGGCATGGTTGGACTCACAGCTACTTTCCAGGAACCTGAGACCCCCCCCCATTCAAAGGGAACCTGCGCCACTCTGCAGAGGCGCTCAGAGTTGTCTACTGCAACTACTTGGTGAAGTACCCGGGGATCAATCTGCTCTTCAGACACCAGGTGACTCCTCACTGTAGTCACACTGGCTCCTGTGTCTCTCAGAGCCTCCACCCTCTGTCCATTGATGGTCACCCATTGCCTGTACTTCTTAGTGTTATCAGGCACTAGGTTTCTCTGGACCATCTCACTGTCCCCTAGTGAGACAAGGGTCATTTCTGCTGGTTCCCACCCACCTGAAACCAACTCCTCCCCAAGCGCTACACTGGCCAAACCCTGGGACGGTGCACCAGTGGGTGCCGGTGTACTTTTGGGGCATTTGGGGTCCCCCCTCACATGACCCACCTGGTCACATGAATAGCACTTACGTAGGGGACCACCTGCCATTGGCTTCCCTTTGGAGAACCATGGCTTCTTTTCACTGGGGGGTTGGGAATCCTTACCCTGGGAATCAGTTTGGGGCCCTTTAGAGAACTCATCCTGTTTGCCCTTACCCCCCCCTTTCTTCTGAGAGGGACCCTGCCCACCCTTGGCGTGGTCTCCCCCATACCTCTTTTGGACCCTGGTGCTCTCCCAGCGGTCCGCTTCCTGTGCAAGCTTCCTGGGGTCAGTCAGCTTGCTGTCAATGAGGTGCTGGCGCAGCTCTGGAAAACATAAACTGTACAAGTGCTCCCAAGCAATTAAATTGTAAAGCCCCTCATACGTGTTTACCTTACTGCCCTTCACCCAACCATCCAGTGACCTGCAACAAGAATCAACACATTCCAACCATGTTTGGGATTCCTTTCTCTTGTAGGATCTAAACTTCTCCTTGTACTGCTCAGGGGTGAGACCATACCTGGTAAGTAAGGCCTCCTTCATGGCAGGGTAGGTGAGACTCTGAGCATCCCCTAAGGCCGTCAGTGTGTCCCTCCCCTCTGCCTCAAAATGCTTCCACAGGGCTGCCCCCCAATGAGCTTCAGGGACCAGGTTCATGTGGAGAGCTGACTCATAACCCTTGAACCACAAGTAGATATCATCCTCCCTCTTATAATCCCTCACAAGGTCTTTTGGGATGTGTACCCTTCTCTCAGGCTGCACTGTAGAATTGCTGCCACCATCCCTACTGGACTGACTCCTCTGATCAATCTCTTTTAAACTGAGCTCATGAGCCATGTTTATCTTCCTTTCCTCAAGGGCCAGCTTTCTCTGTTCCACCTCTAGACTGAGCTTTTTCAGCTCCAACTGGTACTCCCTCTCTGCCTGTCTGTCCTGTAACTCTCCAGGTGTCAGACTCTTGGAGGACACACTGCTACCTGCCCTGGAGATTCTCCCCTGAGACATAGCAGGCCCACCCACTACATCAGTGTGAGTGACTTGCAACTCCTCTTCCCCCTCTGGCTCCTCATCTGTGTGCCCCTCAGCTGCTTTGGCTGTCACCCAGGCCCTCAGCGCCTTTTGCAGCTCATCCTTCTTGGATGAGCTCTTAATGGGACAGCCAACATTACTACAAAACTGCTTCAACTGAGCCACTTTGTAGCTCTCCAATTTCTCCAAGTCAAAAGCAGCTTCAGCTAGGGCATCTCCAGACTGAGACATGATGAGAGGTTAAAAAAAATATGCACAGTTCCAAAAACAGAAAAGCAAGTTCTCAAATGAAGTTCCAGAAAAGTCAATCACGGGATCAGCGAAAAAAAAGAAACTGAATGCAGAGAAAAACAGTCCAAGTAGAAAAAAACAAAAATCACAAGACTAGTAGTATGTGGTCACGTAGTGGTCTGAGATCAAAACAGTAGTGTACACTTAATTACTGTATGTCAAGTACAAATACAAGTCCAAATCCCGACCGCTGGTCACCAATGTTAGAAATGGGGTCTTTGGTTGACAGTCTGGTTACCCCCTGTTCAAGCAAGGACCCTCACTCTAGTTAGGATAAAAGAGAATCACCCTCAGCTAACCCCTGCTTACCCCCTTGGTAGCTTGGCAGAGCAGTAGGCTTAACCTCAGAGTGCTAGGTGTAAAGTATTTGTACCAACACACACAATAACTTAATGAAAACACTACAAAATGACACAACACCAGTTTAGAAAAATAGGAAATATTTATCTAGACAAAACAAGACCAAAACGACAAAAATCCAACATACACAAGTCAAGTTATGATTTTTTAAAGGTTTAAAATAAAAAGAGTCTTTAGGTAGTTGTAACACCACACTAGCGCTGCTAGCGTGAAAATGTACCTGGTTTGCGTCAAAAATAACCCCGCACGGGCGGTGTGCGTCGAAAGTAACCCTGCACGGCTGTGTGCGTCGAAAACAACTCGGCACGGCGGTGCGCGTTGAAAAAGCCAGCCACACGACGATCCGAAAGTCCCGCGGCGCAGGGTGCGATCTCTCAGCCTCCGTCAGCGATGCTGCGCGTCGTTTCTCCTGCTCCGGGCGTCGGTTTTTCGCTCGCGTTTCCTGCGGCGTCGTTTCTCAGCGGCGGAACCGGCGTCGCGTCGTTTTCTCAGCCGCGATCGGATTCGCGTCGATCTTTTCTCCGCACGGCGCTCGGCGCGTGTATTTTTGTCCTTAGGCTGCCAGCCTCTCCTTTCAGGGTCCCAGGAACTGGAAGGGCACCACAGAGCAGAGTAGGGGTCTCTCCAGAGACTCCAGGTGCTGGCAGGAAGAAGTCTTTGCTATCCCTGAGACTTCAACAACAGGAGGCAAGCTCTACATCAAGCCCTTGGAGATTTCTTCTTCAAGATGGAAGGCACACAAAGTCCAGTCTTTGCCCTCTTACTCTGGCAGAAGCAGCACTGCAGGAAAGCTCCACAAAGCACAGTCACAGGCAGGGCAGCACGTTTTCCTCAGCTATCAGCTCTTCTCCAGGCAGAGGTTCCTCTTGGTTCCAGAAGTGTTTCTGAAGTTTGTAAGTTTGGGTGCCCTTCTTATACCCATTTTAGTCTTTGAAGTCACCTTTCTTCAGAGGGGACTCACACCTTCTTGTGAAATCCTGCCTTGCCCAGGCAAGGCCTCAGACACACACCAGGGGGCTGGAGACAGCATTGTCAGAGGCAGGCACAGTCCTTTCAGATGAGAGTGACCACTCCACCCCTCCCTCCTAGCAGAGATGGCTAATCAGGAAATGCAGATCACACCCCACCTCCCTTTGTGTCACTGTCTGGTGTGAGGTGAAAAACAACCCAACTGTCAAACTGACCCAGACAGGGAATCCACAAACCAGGCAGAGTCACAGAATGGTTTAAGCAAGAAAATGCTCACTTTCTAAAAGTGGCATTTCCAAACGCACAATCTTAAAATCAACTTTACTAAAAGATGTATTTTTAAATTGTGAGTTCAGGGATCCCAAACTCCACATGTCCATCTACTCTCTAGGGGAATCTACACTTTAATCATATTTAAAGGTAGCCCCCATATTATCCTATGAGAGAGAGACAGACCTTGCAACAGTGAAAACGAAATTGGCAGTATTTCACTGTCAGGACATATAAACCGCATTACTATATGTCCTACCTTATCCATACACTGCACCCTGCCCTTGGGGCTACCTAGGGCCTACCTTAGGGGTGCCTTACATGTAAGGAAAGGGAAGGTTTAGGCCTGGCAAGTGGGTACACTTGCCAAGTCGAATTTACAGTGTAAAAATACACATACAGACACTGCAGGGGCAGGTCTGAGACATGATTACAGAGCTACTTATGTGGGTGGCACAACCAGTGCTGCAGGCCCACTAGTAGCATTTGATTTACAGGCCCTGGCACCTCTAGTGCACATTACTAGGGACTTACTAGTAATTCAAATATGCCAATCCTGGATGAACCACTTCCATACAATTTAAACAGGAGCACTTGCACTTTAGCACTGGTTAGCAGTGGTAAAGTGCCCAGAGTAACAAAAACAGCAAAATCAGAGTCCAGCACACATCAACAACCTGGGGAACAGAGGCAAAAAGTTAAGGGAGACCACGCCAAGGATGAAAAGTCTAACACGTGTCCCCCCCAGCTAAAAGTGGGGAGCAACTACCCCACCTCATGGGAGTTCTCATCACTAAGGCGGAAGAACCTGGACAGACCATCAGCATTGGCGTGCTCTGTACCGGGTCGATGTTCCACCGTAAAGTCCATCCCCTGTAGGGAAATGGACCACCTCAACAGTTTTGGGTTCTCACCCCTCATCTGCATTAACCATCTGAGGGGTCTGTGGTCGGTCTGAACTCGGAAGTGAGTCCCAAACAAGTAGGGTCTTAGCTTCTTCAGTGCCCAGACCACAGCAAACGCTTCACGTTCTATGGCACTCCACCTACGTTCCCTGGGTAGTAACCTCCTGCTAATGAAGGCTACGGGTTGATCTAGGCCCTCTTCATTCAGCTGTGAGAGTACTGCTCCAATACCATGCTCTGAGGCGTCTGTCTGTACAACAAACTCCGTGGAGTAGTCAGGTGCCTTCAGCACAGGTGCTGTGCACATGGCAGCCTTCAGGGCATCAAAAGCGTTCTGGCAAGCCTCTGTCCAGATCACTTTCTTGGGTTGCTTCTTAGAAGTCAACTCAGTTAAGGGGGTAACAATGGTACCATATCCCTTAACGAACCTCCGATAGTATCCTGTGAGACCTAAAAAGGCTCTCACTTCAGTCTGGGTCTTGGGAGGCTCCCAAGCCAGAATCGTGTCAATCTTAGGCTGTAGGGGTGCCACCTGGCCACTCCCCACCTGGTGTCCTAAGTACACAACAGAACCCTGCCCTATTTGGCACTTGCTCGCCTTAATAGTGAGGCCTGCCTTCTGCAGGGCCTCTAACACTCTCCAGAGGTGTTGCAGGTGTTCCTCCCATGTGGAACTAAACACAGCAATGTCATCCAGGTAGGCGGCACTGAACTCATCCAGTCCTGCCAACACCTGGTTGACCAACCTCTGAAAGGTGGCAGGGGCATTCTTCATCCCAAAGGGCATCACATTGAAGTGGAAGTGCCCATCGGGGGTAGAGAATGCTGACCTCTCCTTTGCCCCTTCAGTTAAGGCAATCTGCCAGTACCCAGATGTTAAATCAAACGTACTGAGGTACTTGGCAGCTCCTAACCGATCAATGAGCTCATCAGCTCGGGGGATGGGGTGTGCGTCAGTCTTGCTGACCGCATTGAGACCCCGGTAGTCCACACAGAACCTAAGTTCTGGAGTGGCACCAGGAGCAGCAGCCTTTGGGACCAAGACCACTGGGCTGGCCCAAGGACTGCTGGAGTGCTCAATAACCCTGAGGGCTAACATTTTGGAGACTTCCTCCTTAATGCAAGCCCTCACCCTGTCAGTCACCCTGTAAACCTTATGTTTAACAGGTGTACTGTCCCCAGTGTCCACATCATGTGTGCACAGGTGTGTGACTCCTGGGATCAGGGAAAACAGCGAGGCGAACTGTCCCAGCACGTGGCGACAGTCCCTCTGCTGTTCCTCAGTCAGGGAGGGGGAGAGGATCACTCCCTCCACAGACCCATCTTTCTCTCCTGCAGACAGGAGGTCAGGAAGAGGCTCACTCTCTTCCTCCACCCCGTCATCTGTCGCTAGGAGCATGGATAGCTCAGTTCGCTCAAAGTGTGGTTTGAGGCGGTTGACATGTAGGACCCTCAAGGGGTTCCTGGGGGATTGCAAGTCTACCAGATAGGTGACCTCGCTCTTTCTTTCCACCACCTCAAAAGGCCCAGTCCACTTATCTTGGAGAGCCCTAGGCTCCACTGGTGCCATGACCCACACTTTTTGTCCAGGCTGAAACTCAACCAGAGTGGCATTCTGGTCGTACCACCGTTTCATATCCTCCTGGCTTGCTTCCAGGTTCTCCTGAGCGAGACTCCTGAAGCGGGCAGTCTGGTTTCTTAGCGCCAGCATGTAGCTAAATACATCCTGGGGTGGTTTACTAGGAGCTTTCTCCAAAGCCTCCTTCACCAGACTGAGCGGTCCCCTCACAGGGTGGCCATAGATGAGCTCAAAGGGGCTAAAGCCAAGTCCCTTTTGAGGCACCTCCCTGTAAGCGAACAGAAGGCATGGCAAGAGGACGTCCCACTTACGCCTCAAGGGCTCTGACAGGCCCTGAATCATGCCTTTCAAGGTGCGGTTGAATCTCTCAACCAGACCATTACTTTGGGGGTGGTAAGGGGTGGTGAACTTGTAGGTTACCCCACACACCTTCCACAGAGACTTCATATAAGTGGATATGAAGTTTGTACCTCTATCAGATACTACCTCCTTGGGGAACCCCATGCGGGTAAAAACCCCCATCAAGGCACGTCCCACCACGGGGGCGGTGACCGTCCTTAGAGGAATAGCTTCTGGGTACCGTGTGGCATGGTCCACCAAGACCAGGATGAACCTGTTGCCCATGGCTGTCTTGGGATCCAGAGGCCCCACAATGTCAATTCCTACCCTTTCAAAGGGAGTACTGACTACCGGTAAAGGTTGGAGGGGAGCTTTGCATTTCCCCCCACTCTTGCCACTTGCCTGACAAGTCTGACAAGATCTACAATAAGCAGCTGACTGCTTGTTCATCAAGGGCCAGTAAAAGTGGGAGACAAGCCTCTTATAGGTCTTGTCCTGCCCTAGATGTCCTGCCAAAGGCACATCATGAGCCAAACCCAGTAGGAAGGTCCTGAAGCCCTGGGGTACCACCAGCATACGAGCTGACCCCGGCTCAGGAACCTTAGGCTCACTATACAGGAGGCCATCCTCCCAATAAATCAGGTGAGTACCTGGCGCCCCGCCAGCCGCCTGGGCTGCAGCCTGCTGCCGCAGTCCCTCAAGAGTAGGGCACTCCTTCTGCGCTGTGCAGAATACTTCCCTGGTGGGTCCCCCTTCCTGCTGCCACTGCGACAGCTCAGGGACCTCCCCCAGTTCAGCCACCTGTTCCCCTGTAGGCTCCGGTGCATCACCCTCAGGCTCTGCCTCCTCCCGGACCGTGGGAACTTTTGGGGCGGGTCTCCCGCGCCCCCTGCCTTTCCTCTTCTTGGCGGTCCCCTGGGCCACTGTTTCAGGCTCCAGGGGCTCTTGACTACCCTGATTGGCTGCCATAGACCGGGTGGATACGCATACCCACCCAGGCAGACCCAACATCTCCAAGTGAGACCTGTGTTCCACCTCCTTCCAAGGGGAATCTTCCAGGTCGTTGCCTAGCAAACAATCAACAGGCATGGTTGGACTCACAGCTACTTTCCAGGAACCTGAGACCCCCCCCCATTCAAAGGGAACCTGCGCCACTCTGCAGAGGCGCTCAGAGTTGTCTACTGCAACTACTTGGTGAAGTACCCGGGGATCAATCTGCTCTTCAGACACCAGGTGACTCCTCACTGTAGTCACACTGGCTCCTGTGTCTCTCAGAGCCTCCACCCTCTGTCCATTGATGGTCACCCATTGCCTGTACTTCTTAGTGTTATCAGGCACTAGGTTTCTCTGGACCATCTCACTGTCCCCTAGTGAGACAAGGGTCATTTCTGCTGGTTCCCACCCACCTGAAACCAACTCCTCCCCAAGCGCTACACTGGCCAAACCCTGGGACGGTGCACCAGTGGGTGCCGGTGTACTTTTGGGGCATTTGGGGTCCCCCCTCACATGACCCACCTGGTCACATGAATAGCACTTACGTAGGGGACCACCTGCCATTGGCTTCCCTTTGGAGAACCATGGCTTCTTTTCACTGGGGGGTTGGGAATCCTTACCCTGGGAATCAGTTTGGGGCCCTTTAGAGAACTCATCCTGTTTGCCCTTACCCCCCCCTTTCTTCTGAGAGGGACCCTGCCCACCCTTGGCGTGGTCTCCCCCATACCTCTTTTGGACCCTGGTGCTCTCCCAGCGGTCCGCTTCCTGTGCAAGCTTCCTGGGGTCAGTCAGCTTGCTGTCAATGAGGTGCTGGCGCAGCTCTGGAAAACATAAACTGTACAAGTGCTCCCAAGCAATTAAATTGTAAAGCCCCTCATACGTGTTTACCTTACTGCCCTTCACCCAACCATCCAGTGACCTGCAACAAGAATCAACACATTCCAACCATGTTTGGGATTCCTTTCTCTTGTAGGATCTAAACTTCTCCTTGTACTGCTCAGGGGTGAGACCATACCTGGTAAGTAAGGCCTCCTTCATGGCAGGGTAGGTGAGACTCTGAGCATCCCCTAAGGCCGTCAGTGTGTCCCTCCCCTCTGCCTCAAAATGCTTCCACAGGGCTGCCCCCCAATGAGCTTCAGGGACCAGGTTCATGTGGAGAGCTGACTCATAACCCTTGAACCACAAGTAGATATCATCCTCCCTCTTATAATCCCTCACAAGGTCTTTTGGGATGTGTACCCTTCTCTCAGGCTGCACTGTAGAATTGCTGCCACCATCCCTACTGGACTGACTCCTCTGATCAATCTCTTTTAAACTGAGCTCATGAGCCATGTTTATCTTCCTTTCCTCAAGGGCCAGCTTTCTCTGTTCCACCTCTAGACTGAGCTTTTTCAGCTCCAACTGGTACTCCCTCTCTGCCTGTCTGTCCTGTAACTCTCCAGGTGTCAGACTCTTGGAGGACACACTGCTACCTGCCCTGGAGATTCTCCCCTGAGACATAGCAGGCCCACCCACTACATCAGTGTGAGTGACTTGCAACTCCTCTTCCCCCTCTGGCTCCTCATCTGTGTGCCCCTCAGCTGCTTTGGCTGTCACCCAGGCCCTCAGCGCCTTTTGCAGCTCATCCTTCTTGGATGAGCTCTTAATGGGACAGCCAACATTACTACAAAACTGCTTCAACTGAGCCACTTTGTAGCTCTCCAATTTCTCCAAGTCAAAAGCAGCTTCAGCTAGGGCATCTCCAGACTGAGACATGATGAGAGGTTAAAAAAAATATGCACAGTTCCAAAAACAGAAAAGCAAGTTCTCAAATGAAGTTCCAGAAAAGTCAATCACGGGATCAGCGAAAAAAAAGAAACTGAATGCAGAGAAAAACAGTCCAAGTAGAAAAAAACAAAAATCACAAGACTAGTAGTATGTGGTCACGTAGTGGTCTGAGATCAAAACAGTAGTGTACACTTAATTACTGTATGTCAAGTACAAATACAAGTCCAAATCCCGACCGCTGGTCACCAATGTTAGAAATGGGGTCTTTGGTTGACAGTCTGGTTACCCCCTGTTCAAGCAAGGACCCTCACTCTAGTTAGGATAAAAGAGAATCACCCTCAGCTAACCCCTGCTTACCCCCTTGGTAGCTTGGCAGAGCAGTAGGCTTAACCTCAGAGTGCTAGGTGTAAAGTATTTGTACCAACACACACAATAACTTAATGAAAACACTACAAAATGACACAACACCAGTTTAGAAAAATAGGAAATATTTATCTAGACAAAACAAGACCAAAACGACAAAAATCCAACATACACAAGTCAAGTTATGATTTTTTAAAGGTTTAAAATAAAAAGAGTCTTTAGGTAGTTGTAACACCACACTAGCGCTGCTAGCGTGAAAATGTACCTGGTTTGCGTCAAAAATAACCCCGCACGGGCGGTGTGCGTCGAAAGTAACCCTGCACGGCTGTGTGCGTCGAAAACAACTCGGCACGGCGGTGCGCGTTGAAAAAGCCAGCCACACGACGATCCGAAAGTCCCGCGGCGCAGGGTGCGATCTCTCAGCCTCCGTCAGCGATGCTGCGCGTCGTTTCTCCTGCTCCGGGCGTCGGTTTTTCGCTCGCGTTTCCTGCGGCGTCGTTTCTCAGCGGCGGAACCGGCGTCGCGTCGTTTTCTCAGCCGCGATCGGATTCGCGTCGATCTTTTCTCCGCACGGCGCTCGGCGCGTGTATTTTTGTCCTTAGGCTGCCAGCCTCTCCTTTCAGGGTCCCAGGAACTGGAAGGGCACCACAGAGCAGAGTAGGGGTCTCTCCAGAGACTCCAGGTGCTGGCAGGAAGAAGTCTTTGCTATCCCTGAGACTTCAACAACAGGAGGCAAGCTCTACATCAAGCCCTTGGAGATTTCTTCTTCAAGATGGAAGGCACACAAAGTCCAGTCTTTGCCCTCTTACTCTGGCAGAAGCAGCACTGCAGGAAAGCTCCACAAAGCACAGTCACAGGCAGGGCAGCACGTTTTCCTCAGCTATCAGCTCTTCTCCAGGCAGAGGTTCCTCTTGGTTCCAGAAGTGTTTCTGAAGTTTGTAAGTTTGGGTGCCCTTCTTATACCCATTTTAGTCTTTGAAGTCACCTTTCTTCAGAGGGGACTCACACCTTCTTGTGAAATCCTGCCTTGCCCAGGCAAGGCCTCAGACACACACCAGGGGGCTGGAGACAGCATTGTCAGAGGCAGGCACAGTCCTTTCAGATGAGAGTGACCACTCCACCCCTCCCTCCTAGCAGAGATGGCTAATCAGGAAATGCAGATCACACCCCACCTCCCTTTGTGTCACTGTCTGGTGTGAGGTGAAAAACAACCCAACTGTCAAACTGACCCAGACAGGGAATCCACAAACCAGGCAGAGTCACAGAATGGTTTAAGCAAGAAAATGCTCACTTTCTAAAAGTGGCATTTCCAAACGCACAATCTTAAAATCAACTTTACTAAAAGATGTATTTTTAAATTGTGAGTTCAGGGATCCCAAACTCCACATGTCCATCTACTCTCTAGGGGAATCTACACTTTAATCATATTTAAAGGTAGCCCCCATATTATCCTATGAGAGAGAGACAGACCTTGCAACAGTGAAAACGAAATTGGCAGTATTTCACTGTCAGGACATATAAACCGCATTACTATATGTCCTACCTTATCCATACACTGCACCCTGCCCTTGGGGCTACCTAGGGCCTACCTTAGGGGTGCCTTACATGTAAGGAAAGGGAAGGTTTAGGCCTGGCAAGTGGGTACACTTGCCAAGTCGAATTTACAGTGTAAAAATACACATACAGACACTGCAGGGGCAGGTCTGAGACATGATTACAGAGCTACTTATGTGGGTGGCACAACCAGTGCTGCAGGCCCACTAGTAGCATTTGATTTACAGGCCCTGGCACCTCTAGTGCACATTACTAGGGACTTACTAGTAATTCAAATATGCCAATCCTGGATGAACCACTTCCATACAATTTAAACAGGAGCACTTGCACTTTAGCACTGGTTAGCAGTGGTAAAGTGCCCAGAGTAACAAAAACAGCAAAATCAGAGTCCAGCACACATCAACAACCTGGGGAACAGAGGCAAAAAGTTAAGGGAGACCACGCCAAGGATGAAAAGTCTAACACGTGTCCCCCCCAGCTAAAAGTGGGGAGCAACTACCCCACCTCATGGGAGTTCTCATCACTAAGGCGGAAGAACCTGGACAGACCATCAGCATTGGCGTGCTCTGTACCGGGTCGATGTTCCACCGTAAAGTCCATCCCCTGTAGGGAAATGGACCACCTCAACAGTTTTGGGTTCTCACCCCTCATCTGCATTAACCATCTGAGGGGTCTGTGGTCGGTCTGAACTCGGAAGTGAGTCCCAAACAAGTAGGGTCTTAGCTTCTTCAGTGCCCAGACCACAGCAAACGCTTCACGTTCTATGGCACTCCACCTACGTTCCCTGGGTAGTAACCTCCTGCTAATGAAGGCTACGGGTTGATCTAGGCCCTCTTCATTCAGCTGTGAGAGTACTGCTCCAATACCATGCTCTGAGGCGTCTGTCTGTACAACAAACTCCGTGGAGTAGTCAGGTGCCTTCAGCACAGGTGCTGTGCACATGGCAGCCTTCAGGGCATCAAAAGCGTTCTGGCAAGCCTCTGTCCAGATCACTTTCTTGGGTTGCTTCTTAGAAGTCAACTCAGTTAAGGGGGTAACAATGGTACCATATCCCTTAACGAACCTCCGATAGTATCCTGTGAGACCTAAAAAGGCTCTCACTTCAGTCTGGGTCTTGGGAGGCTCCCAAGCCAGAATCGTGTCAATCTTAGGCTGTAGGGGTGCCACCTGGCCACTCCCCACCTGGTGTCCTAAGTACACAACAGAACCCTGCCCTATTTGGCACTTGCTCGCCTTAATAGTGAGGCCTGCCTTCTGCAGGGCCTCTAACACTCTCCAGAGGTGTTGCAGGTGTTCCTCCCATGTGGAACTAAACACAGCAATGTCATCCAGGTAGGCGGCACTGAACTCATCCAGTCCTGCCAACACCTGGTTGACCAACCTCTGAAAGGTGGCAGGGGCATTCTTCATCCCAAAGGGCATCACATTGAAGTGGAAGTGCCCATCGGGGGTAGAGAATGCTGACCTCTCCTTTGCCCCTTCAGTTAAGGCAATCTGCCAGTACCCAGATGTTAAATCAAACGTACTGAGGTACTTGGCAGCTCCTAACCGATCAATGAGCTCATCAGCTCGGGGGATGGGGTGTGCGTCAGTCTTGCTGACCGCATTGAGACCCCGGTAGTCCACACAGAACCTAAGTTCTGGAGTGGCACCAGGAGCAGCAGCCTTTGGGACCAAGACCACTGGGCTGGCCCAAGGACTGCTGGAGTGCTCAATAACCCTGAGGGCTAACATTTTGGAGACTTCCTCCTTAATGCAAGCCCTCACCCTGTCAGTCACCCTGTAAACCTTATGTTTAACAGGTGTACTGTCCCCAGTGTCCACATCATGTGTGCACAGGTGTGTGACTCCTGGGATCAGGGAAAACAGCGAGGCGAACTGTCCCAGCACGTGGCGACAGTCCCTCTGCTGTTCCTCAGTCAGGGAGGGGGAGAGGATCACTCCCTCCACAGACCCATCTTTCTCTCCTGCAGACAGGAGGTCAGGAAGAGGCTCACTCTCTTCCTCCACCCCGTCATCTGTCGCTAGGAGCATGGATAGCTCAGTTCGCTCAAAGTGTGGTTTGAGGCGGTTGACATGTAGGACCCTCAAGGGGTTCCTGGGGGATTGCAAGTCTACCAGATAGGTGACCTCGCTCTTTCTTTCCACCACCTCAAAAGGCCCAGTCCACTTATCTTGGAGAGCCCTAGGCTCCACTGGTGCCATGACCCACACTTTTTGTCCAGGCTGAAACTCAACCAGAGTGGCATTCTGGTCGTACCACCGTTTCATATCCTCCTGGCTTGCTTCCAGGTTCTCCTGAGCGAGACTCCTGAAGCGGGCAGTCTGGTTTCTTAGCGCCAGCATGTAGCTAAATACATCCTGGGGTGGTTTACTAGGAGCTTTCTCCAAAGCCTCCTTCACCAGACTGAGCGGTCCCCTCACAGGGTGGCCATAGATGAGCTCAAAGGGGCTAAAGCCAAGTCCCTTTTGAGGCACCTCCCTGTAAGCGAACAGAAGGCATGGCAAGAGGACGTCCCACTTACGCCTCAAGGGCTCTGACAGGCCCTGAATCATGCCTTTCAAGGTGCGGTTGAATCTCTCAACCAGACCATTACTTTGGGGGTGGTAAGGGGTGGTGAACTTGTAGGTTACCCCACACACCTTCCACAGAGACTTCATATAAGTGGATATGAAGTTTGTACCTCTATCAGATACTACCTCCTTGGGGAACCCCATGCGGGTAAAAACCCCCATCAAGGCACGTCCCACCACGGGGGCGGTGACCGTCCTTAGAGGAATAGCTTCTGGGTACCGTGTGGCATGGTCCACCAAGACCAGGATGAACCTGTTGCCCATGGCTGTCTTGGGATCCAGAGGCCCCACAATGTCAATTCCTACCCTTTCAAAGGGAGTACTGACTACCGGTAAAGGTTGGAGGGGAGCTTTGCATTTCCCCCCACTCTTGCCACTTGCCTGACAAGTCTGACAAGATCTACAATAAGCAGCTGACTGCTTGTTCATCAAGGGCCAGTAAAAGTGGGAGACAAGCCTCTTATAGGTCTTGTCCTGCCCTAGATGTCCTGCCAAAGGCACATCATGAGCCAAACCCAGTAGGAAGGTCCTGAAGCCCTGGGGTACCACCAGCATACGAGCTGACCCCGGCTCAGGAACCTTAGGCTCACTATACAGGAGGCCATCCTCCCAATAAATCAGGTGAGTACCTGGCGCCCCGCCAGCCGCCTGGGCTGCAGCCTGCTGCCGCAGTCCCTCAAGAGTAGGGCACTCCTTCTGCGCTGTGCAGAATACTTCCCTGGTGGGTCCCCCTTCCTGCTGCCACTGCGACAGCTCAGGGACCTCCCCCAGTTCAGCCACCTGTTCCCCTGTAGGCTCCGGTGCATCACCCTCAGGCTCTGCCTCCTCCCGGACCGTGGGAACTTTTGGGGCGGGTCTCCCGCGCCCCCTGCCTTTCCTCTTCTTGGCGGTCCCCTGGGCCACTGTTTCAGGCTCCAGGGGCTCTTGACTACCCTGATTGGCTGCCATAGACCGGGTGGATACGCATACCCACCCAGGCAGACCCAACATCTCCAAGTGAGACCTGTGTTCCACCTCCTTCCAAGGGGAATCTTCCAGGTCGTTGCCTAGCAAACAATCAACAGGCATGGTTGGACTCACAGCTACTTTCCAGGAACCTGAGACCCCCCCCCATTCAAAGGGAACCTGCGCCACTCTGCAGAGGCGCTCAGAGTTGTCTACTGCAACTACTTGGTGAAGTACCCGGGGATCAATCTGCTCTTCAGACACCAGGTGACTCCTCACTGTAGTCACACTGGCTCCTGTGTCTCTCAGAGCCTCCACCCTCTGTCCATTGATGGTCACCCATTGCCTGTACTTCTTAGTGTTATCAGGCACTAGGTTTCTCTGGACCATCTCACTGTCCCCTAGTGAGACAAGGGTCATTTCTGCTGGTTCCCACCCACCTGAAACCAACTCCTCCCCAAGCGCTACACTGGCCAAACCCTGGGACGGTGCACCAGTGGGTGCCGGTGTACTTTTGGGGCATTTGGGGTCCCCCCTCACATGACCCACCTGGTCACATGAATAGCACTTACGTAGGGGACCACCTGCCATTGGCTTCCCTTTGGAGAACCATGGCTTCTTTTCACTGGGGGGTTGGGAATCCTTACCCTGGGAATCAGTTTGGGGCCCTTTAGAGAACTCATCCTGTTTGCCCTTACCCCCCCCTTTCTTCTGAGAGGGACCCTGCCCACCCTTGGCGTGGTCTCCCCCATACCTCTTTTGGACCCTGGTGCTCTCCCAGCGGTCCGCTTCCTGTGCAAGCTTCCTGGGGTCAGTCAGCTTGCTGTCAATGAGGTGCTGGCGCAGCTCTGGAAAACATAAACTGTACAAGTGCTCCCAAGCAATTAAATTGTAAAGCCCCTCATACGTGTTTACCTTACTGCCCTTCACCCAACCATCCAGTGACCTGCAACAAGAATCAACACATTCCAACCATGTTTGGGATTCCTTTCTCTTGTAGGATCTAAACTTCTCCTTGTACTGCTCAGGGGTGAGACCATACCTGGTAAGTAAGGCCTCCTTCATGGCAGGGTAGGTGAGACTCTGAGCATCCCCTAAGGCCGTCAGTGTGTCCCTCCCCTCTGCCTCAAAATGCTTCCACAGGGCTGCCCCCCAATGAGCTTCAGGGACCAGGTTCATGTGGAGAGCTGACTCATAACCCTTGAACCACAAGTAGATATCATCCTCCCTCTTATAATCCCTCACAAGGTCTTTTGGGATGTGTACCCTTCTCTCAGGCTGCACTGTAGAATTGCTGCCACCATCCCTACTGGACTGACTCCTCTGATCAATCTCTTTTAAACTGAGCTCATGAGCCATGTTTATCTTCCTTTCCTCAAGGGCCAGCTTTCTCTGTTCCACCTCTAGACTGAGCTTTTTCAGCTCCAACTGGTACTCCCTCTCTGCCTGTCTGTCCTGTAACTCTCCAGGTGTCAGACTCTTGGAGGACACACTGCTACCTGCCCTGGAGATTCTCCCCTGAGACATAGCAGGCCCACCCACTACATCAGTGTGAGTGACTTGCAACTCCTCTTCCCCCTCTGGCTCCTCATCTGTGTGCCCCTCAGCTGCTTTGGCTGTCACCCAGGCCCTCAGCGCCTTTTGCAGCTCATCCTTCTTGGATGAGCTCTTAATGGGACAGCCAACATTACTACAAAACTGCTTCAACTGAGCCACTTTGTAGCTCTCCAATTTCTCCAAGTCAAAAGCAGCTTCAGCTAGGGCATCTCCAGACTGAGACATGATGAGAGGTTAAAAAAAATATGCACAGTTCCAAAAACAGAAAAGCAAGTTCTCAAATGAAGTTCCAGAAAAGTCAATCACGGGATCAGCGAAAAAAAAGAAACTGAATGCAGAGAAAAACAGTCCAAGTAGAAAAAAACAAAAATCACAAGACTAGTAGTATGTGGTCACGTAGTGGTCTGAGATCAAAACAGTAGTGTACACTTAATTACTGTATGTCAAGTACAAATACAAGTCCAAATCCCGACCGCTGGTCACCAATGTTAGAAATGGGGTCTTTGGTTGACAGTCTGGTTACCCCCTGTTCAAGCAAGGACCCTCACTCTAGTTAGGATAAAAGAGAATCACCCTCAGCTAACCCCTGCTTACCCCCTTGGTAGCTTGGCAGAGCAGTAGGCTTAACCTCAGAGTGCTAGGTGTAAAGTATTTGTACCAACACACACAATAACTTAATGAAAACACTACAAAATGACACAACACCAGTTTAGAAAAATAGGAAATATTTATCTAGACAAAACAAGACCAAAACGACAAAAATCCAACATACACAAGTCAAGTTATGATTTTTTAAAGGTTTAAAATAAAAAGAGTCTTTAGGTAGTTGTAACACCACACTAGCGCTGCTAGCGTGAAAATGTACCTGGTTTGCGTCAAAAATAACCCCGCACGGGCGGTGTGCGTCGAAAGTAACCCTGCACGGCTGTGTGCGTCGAAAACAACTCGGCACGGCGGTGCGCGTTGAAAAAGCCAGCCACACGACGATCCGAAAGTCCCGCGGCGCAGGGTGCGATCTCTCAGCCTCCGTCAGCGATGCTGCGCGTCGTTTCTCCTGCTCCGGGCGTCGGTTTTTCGCTCGCGTTTCCTGCGGCGTCGTTTCTCAGCGGCGGAACCGGCGTCGCGTCGTTTTCTCAGCCGCGATCGGATTCGCGTCGATCTTTTCTCCGCACGGCGCTCGGCGCGTGTATTTTTGTCCTTAGGCTGCCAGCCTCTCCTTTCAGGGTCCCAGGAACTGGAAGGGCACCACAGAGCAGAGTAGGGGTCTCTCCAGAGACTCCAGGTGCTGGCAGGAAGAAGTCTTTGCTATCCCTGAGACTTCAACAACAGGAGGCAAGCTCTACATCAAGCCCTTGGAGATTTCTTCTTCAAGATGGAAGGCACACAAAGTCCAGTCTTTGCCCTCTTACTCTGGCAGAAGCAGCACTGCAGGAAAGCTCCACAAAGCACAGTCACAGGCAGGGCAGCACGTTTTCCTCAGCTATCAGCTCTTCTCCAGGCAGAGGTTCCTCTTGGTTCCAGAAGTGTTTCTGAAGTTTGTAAGTTTGGGTGCCCTTCTTATACCCATTTTAGTCTTTGAAGTCACCTTTCTTCAGAGGGGACTCACACCTTCTTGTGAAATCCTGCCTTGCCCAGGCAAGGCCTCAGACACACACCAGGGGGCTGGAGACAGCATTGTCAGAGGCAGGCACAGTCCTTTCAGATGAGAGTGACCACTCCACCCCTCCCTCCTAGCAGAGATGGCTAATCAGGAAATGCAGATCACACCCCACCTCCCTTTGTGTCACTGTCTGGTGTGAGGTGAAAAACAACCCAACTGTCAAACTGACCCAGACAGGGAATCCACAAACCAGGCAGAGTCACAGAATGGTTTAAGCAAGAAAATGCTCACTTTCTAAAAGTGGCATTTCCAAACGCACAATCTTAAAATCAACTTTACTAAAAGATGTATTTTTAAATTGTGAGTTCAGGGATCCCAAACTCCACATGTCCATCTACTCTCTAGGGGAATCTACACTTTAATCATATTTAAAGGTAGCCCCCATATTATCCTATGAGAGAGAGACAGACCTTGCAACAGTGAAAACGAAATTGGCAGTATTTCACTGTCAGGACATATAAACCGCATTACTATATGTCCTACCTTATCCATACACTGCACCCTGCCCTTGGGGCTACCTAGGGCCTACCTTAGGGGTGCCTTACATGTAAGGAAAGGGAAGGTTTAGGCCTGGCAAGTGGGTACACTTGCCAAGTCGAATTTACAGTGTAAAAATACACATACAGACACTGCAGGGGCAGGTCTGAGACATGATTACAGAGCTACTTATGTGGGTGGCACAACCAGTGCTGCAGGCCCACTAGTAGCATTTGATTTACAGGCCCTGGCACCTCTAGTGCACATTACTAGGGACTTACTAGTAATTCAAATATGCCAATCCTGGATGAACCACTTCCATACAATTTAAACAGGAGCACTTGCACTTTAGCACTGGTTAGCAGTGGTAAAGTGCCCAGAGTAACAAAAACAGCAAAATCAGAGTCCAGCACACATCAACAACCTGGGGAACAGAGGCAAAAAGTTAAGGGAGACCACGCCAAGGATGAAAAGTCTAACACGTGTCCCCCCCAGCTAAAAGTGGGGAGCAACTACCCCACCTCATGGGAGTTCTCATCACTAAGGCGGAAGAACCTGGACAGACCATCAGCATTGGCGTGCTCTGTACCGGGTCGATGTTCCACCGTAAAGTCCATCCCCTGTAGGGAAATGGACCACCTCAACAGTTTTGGGTTCTCACCCCTCATCTGCATTAACCATCTGAGGGGTCTGTGGTCGGTCTGAACTCGGAAGTGAGTCCCAAACAAGTAGGGTCTTAGCTTCTTCAGTGCCCAGACCACAGCAAACGCTTCACGTTCTATGGCACTCCACCTACGTTCCCTGGGTAGTAACCTCCTGCTAATGAAGGCTACGGGTTGATCTAGGCCCTCTTCATTCAGCTGTGAGAGTACTGCTCCAATACCATGCTCTGAGGCGTCTGTCTGTACAACAAACTCCGTGGAGTAGTCAGGTGCCTTCAGCACAGGTGCTGTGCACATGGCAGCCTTCAGGGCATCAAAAGCGTTCTGGCAAGCCTCTGTCCAGATCACTTTCTTGGGTTGCTTCTTAGAAGTCAACTCAGTTAAGGGGGTAACAATGGTACCATATCCCTTAACGAACCTCCGATAGTATCCTGTGAGACCTAAAAAGGCTCTCACTTCAGTCTGGGTCTTGGGAGGCTCCCAAGCCAGAATCGTGTCAATCTTAGGCTGTAGGGGTGCCACCTGGCCACTCCCCACCTGGTGTCCTAAGTACACAACAGAACCCTGCCCTATTTGGCACTTGCTCGCCTTAATAGTGAGGCCTGCCTTCTGCAGGGCCTCTAACACTCTCCAGAGGTGTTGCAGGTGTTCCTCCCATGTGGAACTAAACACAGCAATGTCATCCAGGTAGGCGGCACTGAACTCATCCAGTCCTGCCAACACCTGGTTGACCAACCTCTGAAAGGTGGCAGGGGCATTCTTCATCCCAAAGGGCATCACATTGAAGTGGAAGTGCCCATCGGGGGTAGAGAATGCTGACCTCTCCTTTGCCCCTTCAGTTAAGGCAATCTGCCAGTACCCAGATGTTAAATCAAACGTACTGAGGTACTTGGCAGCTCCTAACCGATCAATGAGCTCATCAGCTCGGGGGATGGGGTGTGCGTCAGTCTTGCTGACCGCATTGAGACCCCGGTAGTCCACACAGAACCTAAGTTCTGGAGTGGCACCAGGAGCAGCAGCCTTTGGGACCAAGACCACTGGGCTGGCCCAAGGACTGCTGGAGTGCTCAATAACCCTGAGGGCTAACATTTTGGAGACTTCCTCCTTAATGCAAGCCCTCACCCTGTCAGTCACCCTGTAAACCTTATGTTTAACAGGTGTACTGTCCCCAGTGTCCACATCATGTGTGCACAGGTGTGTGACTCCTGGGATCAGGGAAAACAGCGAGGCGAACTGTCCCAGCACGTGGCGACAGTCCCTCTGCTGTTCCTCAGTCAGGGAGGGGGAGAGGATCACTCCCTCCACAGACCCATCTTTCTCTCCTGCAGACAGGAGGTCAGGAAGAGGCTCACTCTCTTCCTCCACCCCGTCATCTGTCGCTAGGAGCATGGATAGCTCAGTTCGCTCAAAGTGTGGTTTGAGGCGGTTGACATGTAGGACCCTCAAGGGGTTCCTGGGGGATTGCAAGTCTACCAGATAGGTGACCTCGCTCTTTCTTTCCACCACCTCAAAAGGCCCAGTCCACTTATCTTGGAGAGCCCTAGGCTCCACTGGTGCCATGACCCACACTTTTTGTCCAGGCTGAAACTCAACCAGAGTGGCATTCTGGTCGTACCACCGTTTCATATCCTCCTGGCTTGCTTCCAGGTTCTCCTGAGCGAGACTCCTGAAGCGGGCAGTCTGGTTTCTTAGCGCCAGCATGTAGCTAAATACATCCTGGGGTGGTTTACTAGGAGCTTTCTCCAAAGCCTCCTTCACCAGACTGAGCGGTCCCCTCACAGGGTGGCCATAGATGAGCTCAAAGGGGCTAAAGCCAAGTCCCTTTTGAGGCACCTCCCTGTAAGCGAACAGAAGGCATGGCAAGAGGACGTCCCACTTACGCCTCAAGGGCTCTGACAGGCCCTGAATCATGCCTTTCAAGGTGCGGTTGAATCTCTCAACCAGACCATTACTTTGGGGGTGGTAAGGGGTGGTGAACTTGTAGGTTACCCCACACACCTTCCACAGAGACTTCATATAAGTGGATATGAAGTTTGTACCTCTATCAGATACTACCTCCTTGGGGAACCCCATGCGGGTAAAAACCCCCATCAAGGCACGTCCCACCACGGGGGCGGTGACCGTCCTTAGAGGAATAGCTTCTGGGTACCGTGTGGCATGGTCCACCAAGACCAGGATGAACCTGTTGCCCATGGCTGTCTTGGGATCCAGAGGCCCCACAATGTCAATTCCTACCCTTTCAAAGGGAGTACTGACTACCGGTAAAGGTTGGAGGGGAGCTTTGCATTTCCCCCCACTCTTGCCACTTGCCTGACAAGTCTGACAAGATCTACAATAAGCAGCTGACTGCTTGTTCATCAAGGGCCAGTAAAAGTGGGAGACAAGCCTCTTATAGGTCTTGTCCTGCCCTAGATGTCCTGCCAAAGGCACATCATGAGCCAAACCCAGTAGGAAGGTCCTGAAGCCCTGGGGTACCACCAGCATACGAGCTGACCCCGGCTCAGGAACCTTAGGCTCACTATACAGGAGGCCATCCTCCCAATAAATCAGGTGAGTACCTGGCGCCCCGCCAGCCGCCTGGGCTGCAGCCTGCTGCCGCAGTCCCTCAAGAGTAGGGCACTCCTTCTGCGCTGTGCAGAATACTTCCCTGGTGGGTCCCCCTTCCTGCTGCCACTGCGACAGCTCAGGGACCTCCCCCAGTTCAGCCACCTGTTCCCCTGTAGGCTCCGGTGCATCACCCTCAGGCTCTGCCTCCTCCCGGACCGTGGGAACTTTTGGGGCGGGTCTCCCG
Organism: Pleurodeles waltl; assembly: GCF_031143425.1. Lineage (NCBI taxonomy): Eukaryota > Metazoa > Chordata > Amphibia > Caudata > Salamandridae > Pleurodeles > Pleurodeles waltl. The sequence goes on from NC_090449.1 coordinate 58,941,201, forward strand.
CGCCCCCTGCCTTTCCTCTTCTTGGCGGTCCCCTGGGCCACTGTTTCAGGCTCCAGGGGCTCTTGACTACCCTGATTGGCTGCCATAGACCGGGTGGATACGCATACCCACCCAGGCAGACCCAACATCTCCAAGTGAGACCTGTGTTCCACCTCCTTCCAAGGGGAATCTTCCAGGTCGTTGCCTAGCAAACAATCAACAGGCATGGTTGGACTCACAGCTACTTTCCAGGAACCTGAGACCCCCCCCCATTCAAAGGGAACCTGCGCCACTCTGCAGAGGCGCTCAGAGTTGTCTACTGCAACTACTTGGTGAAGTACCCGGGGATCAATCTGCTCTTCAGACACCAGGTGACTCCTCACTGTAGTCACACTGGCTCCTGTGTCTCTCAGAGCCTCCACCCTCTGTCCATTGATGGTCACCCATTGCCTGTACTTCTTAGTGTTATCAGGCACTAGGTTTCTCTGGACCATCTCACTGTCCCCTAGTGAGACAAGGGTCATTTCTGCTGGTTCCCACCCACCTGAAACCAACTCCTCCCCAAGCGCTACACTGGCCAAACCCTGGGACGGTGCACCAGTGGGTGCCGGTGTACTTTTGGGGCATTTGGGGTCCCCCCTCACATGACCCACCTGGTCACATGAATAGCACTTACGTAGGGGACCACCTGCCATTGGCTTCCCTTTGGAGAACCATGGCTTCTTTTCACTGGGGGGTTGGGAATCCTTACCCTGGGAATCAGTTTGGGGCCCTTTAGAGAACTCATCCTGTTTGCCCTTACCCCCCCCTTTCTTCTGAGAGGGACCCTGCCCACCCTTGGCGTGGTCTCCCCCATACCTCTTTTGGACCCTGGTGCTCTCCCAGCGGTCCGCTTCCTGTGCAAGCTTCCTGGGGTCAGTCAGCTTGCTGTCAATGAGGTGCTGGCGCAGCTCTGGAAAACATAAACTGTACAAGTGCTCCCAAGCAATTAAATTGTAAAGCCCCTCATACGTGTTTACCTTACTGCCCTTCACCCAACCATCCAGTGACCTGCAACAAGAATCAACACATTCCAACCATGTTTGGGATTCCTTTCTCTTGTAGGATCTAAACTTCTCCTTGTACTGCTCAGGGGTGAGACCATACCTGGTAAGTAAGGCCTCCTTCATGGCAGGGTAGGTGAGACTCTGAGCATCCCCTAAGGCCGTCAGTGTGTCCCTCCCCTCTGCCTCAAAATGCTTCCACAGGGCTGCCCCCCAATGAGCTTCAGGGACCAGGTTCATGTGGAGAGCTGACTCATAACCCTTGAACCACAAGTAGATATCATCCTCCCTCTTATAATCCCTCACAAGGTCTTTTGGGATGTGTACCCTTCTCTCAGGCTGCACTGTAGAATTGCTGCCACCATCCCTACTGGACTGACTCCTCTGATCAATCTCTTTTAAACTGAGCTCATGAGCCATGTTTATCTTCCTTTCCTCAAGGGCCAGCTTTCTCTGTTCCACCTCTAGACTGAGCTTTTTCAGCTCCAACTGGTACTCCCTCTCTGCCTGTCTGTCCTGTAACTCTCCAGGTGTCAGACTCTTGGAGGACACACTGCTACCTGCCCTGGAGATTCTCCCCTGAGACATAGCAGGCCCACCCACTACATCAGTGTGAGTGACTTGCAACTCCTCTTCCCCCTCTGGCTCCTCATCTGTGTGCCCCTCAGCTGCTTTGGCTGTCACCCAGGCCCTCAGCGCCTTTTGCAGCTCATCCTTCTTGGATGAGCTCTTAATGGGACAGCCAACATTACTACAAAACTGCTTCAACTGAGCCACTTTGTAGCTCTCCAATTTCTCCAAGTCAAAAGCAGCTTCAGCTAGGGCATCTCCAGACTGAGACATGATGAGAGGTTAAAAAAAATATGCACAGTTCCAAAAACAGAAAAGCAAGTTCTCAAATGAAGTTCCAGAAAAGTCAATCACGGGATCAGCGAAAAAAAAGAAACTGAATGCAGAGAAAAACAGTCCAAGTAGAAAAAAACAAAAATCACAAGACTAGTAGTATGTGGTCACGTAGTGGTCTGAGATCAAAACAGTAGTGTACACTTAATTACTGTATGTCAAGTACAAATACAAGTCCAAATCCCGACCGCTGGTCACCAATGTTAGAAATGGGGTCTTTGGTTGACAGTCTGGTTACCCCCTGTTCAAGCAAGGACCCTCACTCTAGTTAGGATAAAAGAGAATCACCCTCAGCTAACCCCTGCTTACCCCCTTGGTAGCTTGGCAGAGCAGTAGGCTTAACCTCAGAGTGCTAGGTGTAAAGTATTTGTACCAACACACACAATAACTTAATGAAAACACTACAAAATGACACAACACCAGTTTAGAAAAATAGGAAATATTTATCTAGACAAAACAAGACCAAAACGACAAAAATCCAACATACACAAGTCAAGTTATGATTTTTTAAAGGTTTAAAATAAAAAGAGTCTTTAGGTAGTTGTAACACCACACTAGCGCTGCTAGCGTGAAAATGTACCTGGTTTGCGTCAAAAATAACCCCGCACGGGCGGTGTGCGTCGAAAGTAACCCTGCACGGCTGTGTGCGTCGAAAACAACTCGGCACGGCGGTGCGCGTTGAAAAAGCCAGCCACACGACGATCCGAAAGTCCCGCGGCGCAGGGTGCGATCTCTCAGCCTCCGTCAGCGATGCTGCGCGTCGTTTCTCCTGCTCCGGGCGTCGGTTTTTCGGTCGCGTTTCCTGCGGCGTCGTTTCTCAGCGGCGGAACCGGCGTCGCGTCGTTTTCTCAGCCGCGATCGGATTCGCGTCGATCTTTTCTCCGCACGGCGCTCGGCGCGTGTATTTTTGTCCTTAGGCTGCCAGCCTCTCCTTTCAGGGTCCCAGGAACTGGAAGGGCACCACAGAGCAGAGTAGGGGTCTCTCCAGAGACTCCAGGTGCTGGCAGGAAGAAGTCTTTGCTATCCCTGAGACTTCAACAACAGGAGGCAAGCTCTACATCAAGCCCTTGGAGATTTCTTCTTCAAGATGGAAGGCACACAAAGTCCAGTCTTTGCCCTCTTACTCTGGCAGAAGCAGCACTGCAGGAAAGCTCCACAAAGCACAGTCACAGGCAGGGCAGCACGTTTTCCTCAGCTATCAGCTCTTCTCCAGGCAGAGGTTCCTCTTGGTTCCAGAAGTGTTTCTGAAGTTTGTAAGTTTGGGTGCCCTTCTTATACCCATTTTAGTCTTTGAAGTCACCTTTCTTCAGAGGGGACTCACACCTTCTTGTGAAATCCTGCCTTGCCCAGGCAAGGCCTCAGACACACACCAGGGGGCTGGAGACAGCATTGTCAGAGGCAGGCACAGTCCTTTCAGATGAGAGTGACCACTCCACCCCTCCCTCCTAGCAGAGATGGCTAATCAGGAAATGCAGATCACACCCCACCTCCCTTTGTGTCACTGTCTGGTGTGAGGTGAAAAACAACCCAACTGTCAAACTGACCCAGACAGGGAATCCACAAACCAGGCAGAGTCACAGAATGGTTTAAGCAAGAAAATGCTCACTTTCTAAAAGTGGCATTTCCAAACGCACAATCTTAAAATCAACTTTACTAAAAGATGTATTTTTAAATTGTGAGTTCAGGGATCCCAAACTCCACATGTCCATCTACTCTCTAGGGGAATCTACACTTTAATCATATTTAAAGGTAGCCCCCATATTATCCTATGAGAGAGAGACAGACCTTGCAACAGTGAAAACGAAATTGGCAGTATTTCACTGTCAGGACATATAAACCGCATTACTATATGTCCTACCTTATCCATACACTGCACCCTGCCCTTGGGGCTACCTAGGGCCTACCTTAGGGGTGCCTTACATGTAAGGAAAGGGAAGGTTTAGGCCTGGCAAGTGGGTACACTTGCCAAGTCGAATTTACAGTGTAAAAATACACATACAGACACTGCAGGGGCAGGTCTGAGACATGATTACAGAGCTACTTATGTGGGTGGCACAACCAGTGCTGCAGGCCCACTAGTAGCATTTGATTTACAGGCCCTGGCACCTCTAGTGCACATTACTAGGGACTTACTAGTAATTCAAATATGCCAATCCTGGATGAACCACTTCCATACAATTTAAACAGGAGCACTTGCACTTTAGCACTGGTTAGCAGTGGTAAAGTGCCCAGAGTAACAAAAACAGCAAAATCAGAGTCCAGCACACATCAACAACCTGGGGAACAGAGGCAAAAAGTTAAGGGAGACCACGCCAAGGATGAAAAGTCTAACACGTGTCCCCCCCAGCTAAAAGTGGGGAGCAACTACCCCACCTCATGGGAGTTCTCATCACTAAGGCGGAAGAACCTGGACAGACCATCAGCATTGGCGTGCTCTGTACCGGGTCGATGTTCCACCGTAAAGTCCATCCCCTGTAGGGAAATGGACCACCTCAACAGTTTTGGGTTCTCACCCCTCATCTGCATTAACCATCTGAGGGGTCTGTGGTCGGTCTGAACTCGGAAGTGAGTCCCAAACAAGTAGGGTCTTAGCTTCTTCAGTGCCCAGACCACAGCAAACGCTTCACGTTCTATGGCACTCCACCTACGTTCCCTGGGTAGTAACCTCCTGCTAATGAAGGCTACGGGTTGATCTAGGCCCTCTTCATTCAGCTGTGAGAGTACTGCTCCAATACCATGCTCTGAGGCGTCTGTCTGTACAACAAACTCCGTGGAGTAGTCAGGTGCCTTCAGCACAGGTGCTGTGCACATGGCAGCCTTCAGGGCATCAAAAGCGTTCTGGCAAGCCTCTGTCCAGATCACTTTCTTGGGTTGCTTCTTAGAAGTCAACTCAGTTAAGGGGGTAACAATGGTACCATATCCCTTAACGAACCTCCGATAGTATCCTGTGAGACCTAAAAAGGCTCTCACTTCAGTCTGGGTCTTGGGAGGCTCCCAAGCCAGAATCGTGTCAATCTTAGGCTGTAGGGGTGCCACCTGGCCACTCCCCACCTGGTGTCCTAAGTACACAACAGAACCCTGCCCTATTTGGCACTTGCTCGCCTTAATAGTGAGGCCTGCCTTCTGCAGGGCCTCTAACACTCTCCAGAGGTGTTGCAGGTGTTCCTCCCATGTGGAACTAAACACAGCAATGTCATCCAGGTAGGCGGCACTGAACTCATCCAGTCCTGCCAACACCTGGTTGACCAACCTCTGAAAGGTGGCAGGGGCATTCTTCATCCCAAAGGGCATCACATTGAAGTGGAAGTGCCCATCGGGGGTAGAGAATGCTGACCTCTCCTTTGCCCCTTCAGTTAAGGCAATCTGCCAGTACCCAGATGTTAAATCAAACGTACTGAGGTACTTGGCAGCTCCTAACCGATCAATGAGCTCATCAGCTCGGGGGATGGGGTGTGCGTCAGTCTTGCTGACCGCATTGAGACCCCGGTAGTCCACACAGAACCTAAGTTCTGGAGTGGCACCAGGAGCAGCAGCCTTTGGGACCAAGACCACTGGGCTGGCCCAAGGACTGCTGGAGTGCTCAATAACCCTGAGGGCTAACATTTTGGAGACTTCCTCCTTAATGCAAGCCCTCACCCTGTCAGTCACCCTGTAAACCTTATGTTTAACAGGTGTACTGTCCCCAGTGTCCACATCATGTGTGCACAGGTGTGTGACTCCTGGGATCAGGGAAAACAGCGAGGCGAACTGTCCCAGCACGTGGCGACAGTCCCTCTGCTGTTCCTCAGTCAGGGAGGGGGAGAGGATCACTCCCTCCACAGACCCATCTTTCTCTCCTGCAGACAGGAGGTCAGGAAGAGGCTCACTCTCTTCCTCCACCCCGTCATCTGTCGCTAGGAGCATGGATAGCTCAGTTCGCTCAAAGTGTGGTTTGAGGCGGTTGACATGTAGGACCCTCAAGGGGTTCCTGGGGGATTGCAAGTCTACCAGATAGGTGACCTCGCTCTTTCTTTCCACCACCTCAAAAGGCCCAGTCCACTTATCTTGGAGAGCCCTAGGCTCCACTGGTGCCATGACCCACACTTTTTGTCCAGGCTGAAACTCAACCAGAGTGGCATTCTGGTCGTACCACCGTTTCATATCCTCCTGGCTTGCTTCCAGGTTCTCCTGAGCGAGACTCCTGAAGCGGGCAGTCTGGTTTCTTAGCGCCAGCATGTAGCTAAATACATCCTGGGGTGGTTTACTAGGAGCTTTCTCCAAAGCCTCCTTCACCAGACTGAGCGGTCCCCTCACAGGGTGGCCATAGATGAGCTCAAAGGGGCTAAAGCCAAGTCCCTTTTGAGGCACCTCCCTGTAAGCGAACAGAAGGCATGGCAAGAGGACGTCCCACTTACGCCTCAAGGGCTCTGACAGGCCCTGAATCATGCCTTTCAAGGTGCGGTTGAATCTCTCAACCAGACCATTACTTTGGGGGTGGTAAGGGGTGGTGAACTTGTAGGTTACCCCACACACCTTCCACAGAGACTTCATATAAGTGGATATGAAGTTTGTACCTCTATCAGATACTACCTCCTTGGGGAACCCCATGCGGGTAAAAACCCCCATCAAGGCACGTCCCACCACGGGGGCGGTGACCGTCCTTAGAGGAATAGCTTCTGGGTACCGTGTGGCATGGTCCACCAAGACCAGGATGAACCTGTTGCCCATGGCTGTCTTGGGATCCAGAGGCCCCACAATGTCAATTCCTACCCTTTCAAAGGGAGTACTGACTACCGGTAAAGGTTGGAGGGGAGCTTTGCATTTCCCCCCACTCTTGCCACTTGCCTGACAAGTCTGACAAGATCTACAATAAGCAGCTGACTGCTTGTTCATCAAGGGCCAGTAAAAGTGGGAGACAAGCCTCTTATAGGTCTTGTCCTGCCCTAGATGTCCTGCCAAAGGCACATCATGAGCCAAACCCAGTAGGAAGGTCCTGAAGCCCTGGGGTACCACCAGCATACGAGCTGACCCCGGCTCAGGAACCTTAGGCTCACTATACAGGAGGCCATCCTCCCAATAAATCAGGTGAGTACCTGGCGCCCCGCCAGCCGCCTGGGCTGCAGCCTGCTGCCGCAGTCCCTCAAGAGTAGGGCACTCCTTCTGCGCTGTGCAGAATACTTCCCTGGTGGGTCCCCCTTCCTGCTGCCACTGCGACAGCTCAGGGACCTCCCCCAGTTCAGCCACCTGTTCCCCTGTAGGCTCCGGTGCATCACCCTCAGGCTCTGCCTCCTCCCGGACCGTGGGAACTTTTGGGGCGGGTCTCCCGCGCCCCCTGCCTTTCCTCTTCTTGGCGGTCCCCTGGGCCACTGTTTCAGGCTCCAGGGGCTCTTGACTACCCTGATTGGCTGCCATAGACCGGGTGGATACGCATACCCACCCAGGCAGACCCAACATCTCCAAGTGAGACCTGTGTTCCACCTCCTTCCAAGGGGAATCTTCCAGGTCGTTGCCTAGCAAACAATCAACAGGCATGGTTGGACTCACAGCTACTTTCCAGGAACCTGAGACCCCCCCCCATTCAAAGGGAACCTGCGCCACTCTGCAGAGGCGCTCAGAGTTGTCTACTGCAACTACTTGGTGAAGTACCCGGGGATCAATCTGCTCTTCAGACACCAGGTGACTCCTCACTGTAGTCACACTGGCTCCTGTGTCTCTCAGAGCCTCCACCCTCTGTCCATTGATGGTCACCCATTGCCTGTACTTCTTAGTGTTATCAGGCACTAGGTTTCTCTGGACCATCTCACTGTCCCCTAGTGAGACAAGGGTCATTTCTGCTGGTTCCCACCCACCTGAAACCAACTCCTCCCCAAGCGCTACACTGGCCAAACCCTGGGACGGTGCACCAGTGGGTGCCGGTGTACTTTTGGGGCATTTGGGGTCCCCCCTCACATGACCCACCTGGTCACATGAATAGCACTTACGTAGGGGACCACCTGCCATTGGCTTCCCTTTGGAGAACCATGGCTTCTTTTCACTGGGGGGTTGGGAATCCTTACCCTGGGAATCAGTTTGGGGCCCTTTAGAGAACTCATCCTGTTTGCCCTTACCCCCCCCTTTCTTCTGAGAGGGACCCTGCCCACCCTTGGCGTGGTCTCCCCCATACCTCTTTTGGACCCTGGTGCTCTCCCAGCGGTCCGCTTCCTGTGCAAGCTTCCTGGGGTCAGTCAGCTTGCTGTCAATGAGGTGCTGGCGCAGCTCTGGAAAACATAAACTGTACAAGTGCTCCCAAGCAATTAAATTGTAAAGCCCCTCATACGTGTTTACCTTACTGCCCTTCACCCAACCATCCAGTGACCTGCAACAAGAATCAACACATTCCAACCATGTTTGGGATTCCTTTCTCTTGTAGGATCTAAACTTCTCCTTGTACTGCTCAGGGGTGAGACCATACCTGGTAAGTAAGGCCTCCTTCATGGCAGGGTAGGTGAGACTCTGAGCATCCCCTAAGGCCGTCAGTGTGTCCCTCCCCTCTGCCTCAAAATGCTTCCACAGGGCTGCCCCCCAATGAGCTTCAGGGACCAGGTTCATGTGGAGAGCTGACTCATAACCCTTGAACCACAAGTAGATATCATCCTCCCTCTTATAATCCCTCACAAGGTCTTTTGGGATGTGTACCCTTCTCTCAGGCTGCACTGTAGAATTGCTGCCACCATCCCTACTGGACTGACTCCTCTGATCAATCTCTTTTAAACTGAGCTCATGAGCCATGTTTATCTTCCTTTCCTCAAGGGCCAGCTTTCTCTGTTCCACCTCTAGACTGAGCTTTTTCAGCTCCAACTGGTACTCCCTCTCTGCCTGTCTGTCCTGTAACTCTCCAGGTGTCAGACTCTTGGAGGACACACTGCTACCTGCCCTGGAGATTCTCCCCTGAGACATAGCAGGCCCACCCACTACATCAGTGTGAGTGACTTGCAACTCCTCTTCCCCCTCTGGCTCCTCATCTGTGTGCCCCTCAGCTGCTTTGGCTGTCACCCAGGCCCTCAGCGCCTTTTGCAGCTCATCCTTCTTGGATGAGCTCTTAATGGGACAGCCAACATTACTACAAAACTGCTTCAACTGAGCCACTTTGTAGCTCTCCAATTTCTCCAAGTCAAAAGCAGCTTCAGCTAGGGCATCTCCAGACTGAGACATGATGAGAGGTTAAAAAAAATATGCACAGTTCCAAAAACAGAAAAGCAAGTTCTCAAATGAAGTTCCAGAAAAGTCAATCACGGGATCAGCGAAAAAAAAGAAACTGAATGCAGAGAAAAACAGTCCAAGTAGAAAAAAACAAAAATCACAAGACTAGTAGTATGTGGTCACGTAGTGGTCTGAGATCAAAACAGTAGTGTACACTTAATTACTGTATGTCAAGTACAAATACAAGTCCAAATCCCGACCGCTGGTCACCAATGTTAGAAATGGGGTCTTTGGTTGACAGTCTGGTTACCCCCTGTTCAAGCAAGGACCCTCACTCTAGTTAGGATAAAAGAGAATCACCCTCAGCTAACCCCTGCTTACCCCCTTGGTAGCTTGGCAGAGCAGTAGGCTTAACCTCAGAGTGCTAGGTGTAAAGTATTTGTACCAACACACACAATAACTTAATGAAAACACTACAAAATGACACAACACCAGTTTAGAAAAATAGGAAATATTTATCTAGACAAAACAAGACCAAAACGACAAAAATCCAACATACACAAGTCAAGTTATGATTTTTTAAAGGTTTAAAATAAAAAGAGTCTTTAGGTAGTTGTAACACCACACTAGCGCTGCTAGCGTGAAAATGTACCTGGTTTGCGTCAAAAATAACCCCGCACGGGCGGTGTGCGTCGAAAGTAACCCTGCACGGCTGTGTGCGTCGAAAACAACTCGGCACGGCGGTGCGCGTTGAAAAAGCCAGCCACACGACGATCCGAAAGTCCCGCGGCGCAGGGTGCGATCTCTCAGCCTCCGTCAGCGATGCTGCGCGTCGTTTCTCCTGCTCCGGGCGTCGGTTTTTCGCTCGCGTTTCCTGCGGCGTCGTTTCTCAGCGGCGGAACCGGCGTCGCGTCGTTTTCTCAGCCGCGATCGGATTCGCGTCGATCTTTTCTCCGCACGGCGCTCGGCGCGTGTATTTTTGTCCTTAGGCTGCCAGCCTCTCCTTTCAGGGTCCCAGGAACTGGAAGGGCACCACAGAGCAGAGTAGGGGTCTCTCCAGAGACTCCAGGTGCTGGCAGGAAGAAGTCTTTGCTATCCCTGAGACTTCAACAACAGGAGGCAAGCTCTACATCAAGCCCTTGGAGATTTCTTCTTCAAGATGGAAGGCACACAAAGTCCAGTCTTTGCCCTCTTACTCTGGCAGAAGCAGCACTGCAGGAAAGCTCCACAAAGCACAGTCACAGGCAGGGCAGCACGTTTTCCTCAGCTATCAGCTCTTCTCCAGGCAGAGGTTCCTCTTGGTTCCAGAAGTGTTTCTGAAGTTTGTAAGTTTGGGTGCCCTTCTTATACCCATTTTAGTCTTTGAAGTCACCTTTCTTCAGAGGGGACTCACACCTTCTTGTGAAATCCTGCCTTGCCCAGGCAAGGCCTCAGACACACACCAGGGGGCTGGAGACAGCATTGTCAGAGGCAGGCACAGTCCTTTCAGATGAGAGTGACCACTCCACCCCTCCCTCCTAGCAGAGATGGCTAATCAGGAAATGCAGATCACACCCCACCTCCCTTTGTGTCACTGTCTGGTGTGAGGTGAAAAACAACCCAACTGTCAAACTGACCCAGACAGGGAATCCACAAACCAGGCAGAGTCACAGAATGGTTTAAGCAAGAAAATGCTCACTTTCTAAAAGTGGCATTTCCAAACGCACAATCTTAAAATCAACTTTACTAAAAGATGTATTTTTAAATTGTGAGTTCAGGGATCCCAAACTCCACATGTCCATCTACTCTCTAGGGGAATCTACACTTTAATCATATTTAAAGGTAGCCCCCATATTATCCTATGAGAGAGAGACAGACCTTGCAACAGTGAAAACGAAATTGGCAGTATTTCACTGTCAGGACATATAAACCGCATTACTATATGTCCTACCTTATCCATACACTGCACCCTGCCCTTGGGGCTACCTAGGGCCTACCTTAGGGGTGCCTTACATGTAAGGAAAGGGAAGGTTTAGGCCTGGCAAGTGGGTACACTTGCCAAGTCGAATTTACAGTGTAAAAATACACATACAGACACTGCAGGGGCAGGTCTGAGACATGATTACAGAGCTACTTATGTGGGTGGCACAACCAGTGCTGCAGGCCCACTAGTAGCATTTGATTTACAGGCCCTGGCACCTCTAGTGCACATTACTAGGGACTTACTAGTAATTCAAATATGCCAATCCTGGATGAACCACTTCCATACAATTTAAACAGGAGCACTTGCACTTTAGCACTGGTTAGCAGTGGTAAAGTGCCCAGAGTAACAAAAACAGCAAAATCAGAGTCCAGCACACATCAACAACCTGGGGAACAGAGGCAAAAAGTTAAGGGAGACCACGCCAAGGATGAAAAGTCTAACACGTGTCCCCCCCAGCTAAAAGTGGGGAGCAACTACCCCACCTCATGGGAGTTCTCATCACTAAGGCGGAAGAACCTGGACAGACCATCAGCATTGGCGTGCTCTGTACCGGGTCGATGTTCCACCGTAAAGTCCATCCCCTGTAGGGAAATGGACCACCTCAACAGTTTTGGGTTCTCACCCCTCATCTGCATTAACCATCTGAGGGGTCTGTGGTCGGTCTGAACTCGGAAGTGAGTCCCAAACAAGTAGGGTCTTAGCTTCTTCAGTGCCCAGACCACAGCAAACGCTTCACGTTCTATGGCACTCCACCTACGTTCCCTGGGTAGTAACCTCCTGCTAATGAAGGCTACGGGTTGATCTAGGCCCTCTTCATTCAGCTGTGAGAGTACTGCTCCAATACCATGCTCTGAGGCGTCTGTCTGTACAACAAACTCCGTGGAGTAGTCAGGTGCCTTCAGCACAGGTGCTGTGCACATGGCAGCCTTCAGGGCATCAAAAGCGTTCTGGCAAGCCTCTGTCCAGATCACTTTCTTGGGTTGCTTCTTAGAAGTCAACTCAGTTAAGGGGGTAACAATGGTACCATATCCCTTAACGAACCTCCGATAGTATCCTGTGAGACCTAAAAAGGCTCTCACTTCAGTCTGGGTCTTGGGAGGCTCCCAAGCCAGAATCGTGTCAATCTTAGGCTGTAGGGGTGCCACCTGGCCACTCCCCACCTGGTGTCCTAAGTACACAACAGAACCCTGCCCTATTTGGCACTTGCTCGCCTTAATAGTGAGGCCTGCCTTCTGCAGGGCCTCTAACACTCTCCAGAGGTGTTGCAGGTGTTCCTCCCATGTGGAACTAAACACAGCAATGTCATCCAGGTAGGCGGCACTGAACTCATCCAGTCCTGCCAACACCTGGTTGACCAACCTCTGAAAGGTGGCAGGGGCATTCTTCATCCCAAAGGGCATCACATTGAAGTGGAAGTGCCCATCGGGGGTAGAGAATGCTGACCTCTCCTTTGCCCCTTCAGTTAAGGCAATCTGCCAGTACCCAGATGTTAAATCAAACGTACTGAGGTACTTGGCAGCTCCTAACCGATCAATGAGCTCATCAGCTCGGGGGATGGGGTGTGCGTCAGTCTTGCTGACCGCATTGAGACCCCGGTAGTCCACACAGAACCTAAGTTCTGGAGTGGCACCAGGAGCAGCAGCCTTTGGGACCAAGACCACTGGGCTGGCCCAAGGACTGCTGGAGTGCTCAATAACCCTGAGGGCTAACATTTTGGAGACTTCCTCCTTAATGCAAGCCCTCACCCTGTCAGTCACCCTGTAAACCTTATGTTTAACAGGTGTACTGTCCCCAGTGTCCACATCATGTGTGCACAGGTGTGTGACTCCTGGGATCAGGGAAAACAGCGAGGCGAACTGTCCCAGCACGTGGCGACAGTCCCTCTGCTGTTCCTCAGTCAGGGAGGGGGATAGGATCACTCCCTCCACAGACCCATCTTTCTCTCCTGCAGACAGGAGGTCAGGAAGAGGCTCACTCTCTTCCTCCACCCCGTCATCTGTCGCTAGGAGCATGGATAGCTCAGTTCGCTCAAAGTGTGGTTTGAGGCGGTTGACATGTAGGACCCTCAAGGGGTTCCTGGGGGATTGCAAGTCTACCAGATAGGTGACCTCGCTCTTTCTTTCCACCACCTCAAAAGGCCCAGTCCACTTATCTTGGAGAGCCCTAGGCTCCACTGGTGCCATGACCCACACTTTTTGTCCAGGCTGAAACTCAACCAGAGTGGCATTCTGGTCGTACCACCGTTTCATATCCTCCTGGCTTGCTTCCAGGTTCTCCTGAGCGAGACTCCTGAAGCGGGCAGTCTGGTTTCTTAGCGCCAGCATGTAGCTAAATACATCCTGGGGTGGTTTACTAGGAGCTTTCTCCAAAGCCTCCTTCACCAGACTGAGCGGTCCCCTCACAGGGTGGCCATAGATGAGCTCAAAGGGGCTAAAGCCAAGTCCCTTTTGAGGCACCTCCCTGTAAGCGAACAGAAGGCATGGCAAGAGGACGTCCCACTTACGCCTCAAGGGCTCTGACAGGCCCTGAATCATGCCTTTCAAGGTGCGGTTGAATCTCTCAACCAGACCATTACTTTGGGGGTGGTAAGGGGTGGTGAACTTGTAGGTTACCCCACACACCTTCCACAGAGACTTCATATAAGTGGATATGAAGTTTGTACCTCTATCAGATACTACCTCCTTGGGGAACCCCATGCGGGTAAAAACCCCCATCAAGGCACGTCCCACCACGGGGGCGGTGACCGTCCTTAGAGGAATAGCTTCTGGGTACCGTGTGGCATGGTCCACCAAGACCAGGATGAACCTGTTGCCCATGGCTGTCTTGGGATCCAGAGGCCCCACAATGTCAATTCCTACCCTTTCAAAGGGAGTACTGACTACCGGTAAAGGTTGGAGGGGAGCTTTGCATTTCCCCCCACTCTTGCCACTTGCCTGACAAGTCTGACAAGATCTACAATAAGCAGCTGACTGCTTGTTCATCAAGGGCCAGTAAAAGTGGGAGACAAGCCTCTTATAGGTCTTGTCCTGCCCTAGATGTCCTGCCAAAGGCACATCATGAGCCAAACCCAGTAGGAAGGTCCTGAAGCCCTGGGGTACCACCAGCATACGAGCTGACCCCGGCTCAGGAACCTTAGGCTCACTATACAGGAGGCCATCCTCCCAATAAATCAGGTGAGTACCTGGCGCCCCGCCAGCCGCCTGGGCTGCAGCCTGCTGCCGCAGTCCCTCAAGAGTAGGGCACTCCTTCTGCGCTGTGCAGAATACTTCCCTGGTGGGTCCCCCTTCCTGCTGCCACTGCGACAGCTCAGGGACCTCCCCCAGTTCAGCCACCTGTTCCCCTGTAGGCTCCGGTGCATCACCCTCAGGCTCTGCCTCCTCCCGGACCGTGGGAACTTTTGGGGCGGGTCTCCCGCGCCCCCTGCCTTTCCTCTTCTTGGCGGTCCCCTGGGCCACTGTTTCAGGCTCCAGGGGCTCTTGACTACCCTGATTGGCTGCCATAGACCGGGTGGATACGCATACCCACCCAGGCAGACCCAACATCTCCAAGTGAGACCTGTGTTCCACCTCCTTCCAAGGGGAATCTTCCAGGTCGTTGCCTAGCAAACAATCAACAGGCATGGTTGGACTCACAGCTACTTTCCAGGAACCTGAGACCCCCCCCCATTCAAAGGGAACCTGCGCCACTCTGCAGAGGCGCTCAGAGTTGTCTACTGCAACTACTTGGTGAAGTACCCGGGGATCAATCTGCTCTTCAGACACCAGGTGACTCCTCACTGTAGTCACACTGGCTCCTGTGTCTCTCAGAGCCTCCACCCTCTGTCCATTGATGGTCACCCATTGCCTGTACTTCTTAGTGTTATCAGGCACTAGGTTTCTCTGGACCATCTCACTGTCCCCTAGTGAGACAAGGGTCATTTCTGCTGGTTCCCACCCACCTGAAACCAACTCCTCCCCAAGCGCTACACTGGCCAAACCCTGGGACGGTGCACCAGTGGGTGCCGGTGTACTTTTGGGGCATTTGGGGTCCCCCCTCACATGACCCACCTGGTCACATGAATAGCACTTACGTAGGGGACCACCTGCCATTGGCTTCCCTTTGGAGAACCATGGCTTCTTTTCACTGGGGGGTTGGGAATCCTTACCCTGGGAATCAGTTTGGGGCCCTTTAGAGAACTCATCCTGTTTGCCCTTACCCCCCCCTTTCTTCTGAGAGGGACCCTGCCCACCCTTGGCGTGGTCTCCCCCATACCTCTTTTGGACCCTGGTGCTCTCCCAGCGGTCCGCTTCCTGTGCAAGCTTCCTGGGGTCAGTCAGCTTGCTGTCAATGAGGTGCTGGCGCAGCTCTGGAAAACATAAACTGTACAAGTGCTCCCAAGCAATTAAATTGTAAAGCCCCTCATACGTGTTTACCTTACTGCCCTTCACCCAACCATCCAGTGACCTGCAACAAGAATCAACACATTCCAACCATGTTTGGGATTCCTTTCTCTTGTAGGATCTAAACTTCTCCTTGTACTGCTCAGGGGTGAGACCATACCTGGTAAGTAAGGCCTCCTTCATGGCAGGGTAGGTGAGACTCTGAGCATCCCCTAAGGCCGTCAGTGTGTCCCTCCCCTCTGCCTCAAAATGCTTCCACAGGGCTGCCCCCCAATGAGCTTCAGGGACCAGGTTCATGTGGAGAGCTGACTCATAACCCTTGAACCACAAGTAGATATCATCCTCCCTCTTATAATCCCTCACAAGGTCTTTTGGGATGTGTACCCTTCTCTCAGGCTGCACTGTAGAATTGCTGCCACCATCCCTACTGGACTGACTCCTCTGATCAATCTCTTTTAAACTGAGCTCATGAGTCATGTTTATCTTCCTTTCCTCAAGGGCCAGCTTTCTCTGTTCCACCTCTAGACTGAGCTTTTTCAGCTCCAACTGGTACTCCCTCTCTGCCTGTCTGTCCTGTAACTCTCCAGGTGTCAGACTCTTGGAGGACACACTGCTACCTGCCCTGGAGATTCTCCCCTGAGACATAGCAGGCCCACCCACTACATCAGTGTGAGTGACTTGCAACTCCTCTTCCCCCTCTGGCTCCTCATCTGTGTGCCCCTCAGCTGCTTTGGCTGTCACCCAGGCCCTCAGCGCCTTTTGCAGCTCATCCTTCTTGGATGAGCTCTTAATGGGACAGCCAACATTACTACAAAACTGCTTCAACTGAGCCACTTTGTAGCTCTCCAATTTCTCCAAGTCAAAAGCAGCTTCAGCTAGGGCATCTCCAGACTGAGACATGATGAGAGGTTAAAAAAAATATGCACAGTTCCAAAAACAGAAAAGCAAGTTCTCAAATGAAGTTCCAGAAAAGTCAATCACGGGATCAGCGAAAAAAAAGAAACTGAATGCAGAGAAAAACAGTCCAAGTAGAAAAAAACAAAAATCACAAGACTAGTAGTATGTGGTCACGTAGTGGTCTGAGATCAAAACAGTAGTGTACACTTAATTACTGTATGTCAAGTACAAATACAAGTCCAAATCCCGACCGCTGGTCACCAATGTTAGAAATGGGGTCTTTGGTTGACAGTCTGGTTACCCCCTGTTCAAGCAAGGACCCTCACTCTAGTTAGGATAAAAGAGAATCACCCTCAGCTAACCCCTGCTTACCCCCTTGGTAGCTTGGCAGAGCAGTAGGCTTAACCTCAGAGTGCTAGGTGTAAAGTATTTGTACCAACACACACAGTAACTTAATGAAAACACTACAAAATGACACAACACCAGTTTAGAAAAATAGGAAATATTTATCTAGACAAAACAAGACCAAAACGACAAAAATCCAACATACACAAGTCAAGTTATGATTTTTTAAAGGTTTAAAATAAAAAGAGTCTTTAGGTAGTTGTAACACCACACTAGCGCTGCTAGCGTGAAAATGTACCTGGTTTGCGTCAAAAAT
The DNA here is from genome assembly GCF_031143425.1 of Pleurodeles waltl. Taxonomy (NCBI): domain Eukaryota; kingdom Metazoa; phylum Chordata; class Amphibia; order Caudata; family Salamandridae; genus Pleurodeles; species Pleurodeles waltl. Next base: position 58,958,184 of record NC_090449.1, read on the forward strand.
AACCCCGCACGGGCGGTGTGCGTCGAAAGTAACCCTGCACGGCTGTGTGCGTCGAAAACAACTCGGCACGGCGGTGCGCGTTGAAAAAGCCAGCCACACGACGATCCGAAAGTCCCGCGGCGCAGGGTGCGATCTCTCAGCCTCCGTCAGCGATGCTGCGCGTCGTTTCTCCTGCTCCGGGCGTCGGTTTTTCGGTCGCGTTTCCTGCGGCGTCGTTTCTCAGCGGCGGAACCGGCGTCGCGTCGTTTTCTCAGCCGCGATCGGATTCGCGTCGATCTTTTCTCCGCACGGCGCTCGGTGCGTGTATTTTTGTCCTTAGGCTGCCAGCCTCTCCTTTCAGGGTCCCAGGAACTGGAAGGGCACCACAGAGCAGAGTAGGGGTCTCTCCAGAGACTCCAGGTGCTGGCAGGAAGAAGTCTTTGCTATCCCTGAGACTTCAACAACAGGAGGCAAGCTCTACATCAAGCCCTTGGAGATTTCTTCTTCAAGATGGAAGGCACACAAAGTCCAGTCTTTGCCCTCTTACTCTGGCAGAAGCAGCACTGCAGGAAAGCTCCACAAAGCACAGTCACAGGCAGGGCAGCACGTTTTCCTCAGCTATCAGCTCTTCTCCAGGCAGAGGTTCCTCTTGGTTCCAGAAGTGTTTCTGAAGTTTGTAAGTTTGGGTGCCCTTCTTATACCCATTTTAGTCTTTGAAGTCACCTTTCTTCAAAGGGGACTCACACCTTCTTGTGAAATCCTGCCTTGCCCAGGCAAGGCCTCAGACACACACCAGGGGGCTGGAGACAGCATTGTCAGAGGCAGGCACAGTCCTTTCAGATGAGAGTGACCACTCCACCCCTCCCTCCTAGCAGAGATGGCTAATCAGGAAATGCAGATCACACCCCAGCTCCCTTTGTGTCACTGTCTGGTGTGAGGTGAAAAACAACCCAACTGTCAAACTGACCCAGACAGGGAATCCACAAACCAGGCAGAGTCACAGAATGGTTTAAGCAAGAAAATGCTCACTTTCTAAAAGTGGCATTTCCAAACGCACAATCTTAAAATCAACTTTACTAAAAGATGTATTTTTAAATTGTGAGTTCAGGGATCCCAAACTCCACATGTCCATCTACTCTCTAGGGGAATCTACACTTTAATCATATTTAAAGGTAGCCCCCATATTATCCTATGAGAGAGAGACAGACCTTGCAACAGTGAAAACGAAATTGGCAGTATTTCACTGTCAGGACATATAAACCGCATTACTATATGTCCTACCTTATCCATACACTGCACCCTGCCCTTGGGGCTACCTAGGGCCTACCTTAGGGGTGCCTTACATGTAAGGAAAGGGAAGGTTTAGGCCTGGCAAGTGGGTACACTTGCCAAGTCGAATTTACAGTGTAAAAATACACATACAGACACTGCAGGGGCAGGTCTGAGACATGATTACAGAGCTACTTATGTGGGTGGCACAACCAGTGCTGCAGGCCCACTAGTAGCATTTGATTTACAGGCCCTGGCACCTCTAGTGCACATTACTAGGGACTTACTAGTAATTCAAATATGATAATCCTGGATGAACCACTTCCATACAATTTAAACAGGAGCACTTGCACTTTAGCACTGGTTAGCAGTGGTAAAGTGCCCAGAGTAACAAAAACAGCAAAATCAGAGTCCAGCACACATCAACAACCTGGGGAACAGAGGCAAAAAGTTAAGGGAGACCACGCCAAGGATGAAAAGTCTAACACCAAGGGTAAGCGTATTTTACTGCAAATCAACCAAAACGATATTTGCAATAAATTAATCCACTGCAGTAGTTTTTCTTAGCTCTCAGGTTTGCTTTTTATCCTACAGGAGACTCCCTAACATCGCTCCTCCCACATCTACTGCAGTCTTCAGCCATAGGTCATAACTTCGGAATATCGTGCATACAGTACAGCCATTTTGACATTTTTAATTTCATCATTTTTTAAACATGATTACCATTGAAGATGATTTTATATCACTATAGCGGATGAAGATTTACTGTTTTATGGCGGAGAACATCCTCCCAGAATACTGTGTTATAACGCCTTCCCCCCTCCAATGATTTGTCAGTGTTTCTACATGACCCTACTGCTGCTACATGGTGAAGGCCAAATACACCTTGGCCGAGAGCCAGGATGACCACATTTGTGTTAAGCCACAAATTAAAGATAGCGGGCATGGCTGGTTGATTTACTTGAAACAACTCAATTGGAGTACGCACCACAAACCTGAAATACCTGTCTCTGTAAAACAAATTATGCATGGCGTCTGCATCAAACATGCACCGGCGGCAGGGCAGCCATCCTTCAATCACAAGAACTGAACTAGTATGGGATGCCCACATCACATTGCATTCACCGTCGTGTGTCTGAGAAGCGGCGGTAGCACGGGGACTCTCTGCACGGGCTGCCAGGACCCTGACAGCAGAGATAGCGCTGTCAGGGCGCGGTGTCTGCCGGGAGATCTTTTTTCTGCCTGTGCCCGTTGATATTCGCTGCATTAAAGTCAGAATTGACTTGCAAAAGCTTCGAAAGTTACTTTGTAAGCATGCAATTCAAAAGGTAAATTCCCAATCCCAGAGTTTATTCACCTATCTCTTCCTGGTGGGAAAGGTGGTGAAGGTTATGGTCCAGTCCTAAATCTAAAACGTGTAAACAACTTTGTCTTATACAGGCAATTCAAGATGGATGGGATACATTATCTAAGGGATTCTCTCCAAACAGGTGATTGGTTAGTAAAGACAGACCAATGCATCCGTCACACACAGTCAAGGTAGTAGTCAGAAATTTAAAATAGCCCCCACTTTCAACTGAAGCGCTGATGCCACCGTGCAAGTAAAGCAACTGAGTCGAACCCTCCCTAGAACATTATTCTTATCTGTTCCATTTATGCATCTATCCATTCATTTCATTCTTTCAACCTGCCATCCACCTAGTGATAGCCTCTACTTCACCTTTACATTCTGTCTTCCATTCTTTCATCCATCAATTAATCATTCCCAATTCCATCCATTCATCCATCCAATGTGCCATCCATTGAACCACCCATCCATCCACTCTGCCATCCATTGATGCACCAATCCATCCACTCTGCCATTCATTGATCCACCCATCCATCCACTCTGCCTTCTATCCATTCATCCACTCTGCCATCTATCCACTAACTCTGCTATCCATCCTGCTATCCACTCATTCCTCCATCCATTCATGCTGTCTGCCATTCATCCGTCAATCCATTGACTATGCTATCCAACCAGCCATTCATTCACTTTTCCATCTACCCATTCACTCAGCCATCCATGTATTCACTCTGCCATCCGTCCATCTATCCATCCTCTGCCATCCATCTATTAAGTCTACCATCTGTCACTCTACCATTCATTCACCCTGCCATCCAGCAATCATCCATCCATTCAGCCATCTAGTCACTCTTTTCATCCACCCATCACTTTACCATCCTTTCACCTGTTCAACCCTTTACTCCGCCATCTTTTTGCCTATCCATCCACCCATCCATTCACTCATTCATCCATCATGTTGCTCTACCATTCTTTCAGCTGTCCATCCACTCATCCATTCAATCATCCACCCACCTATCCCTTTTCCCTGCCATCCTTTCACCTGTCCTTCCACCTGTCCATTCACTCACTCATCCATCCACCCATCCCTTTACCATCCTTTTACCTGTCCCTCCACCTATCATTCACTCATCCTTCCACCCACTCATTGATCCACACACTCATTCATCCACCTTCTCATTCATTTGTACGTCCTTCTCTTCACCTTTTCCTGCAATATTCCTTCTTTCTTTTCCTGTTCTATTTACCCAGTGTCACTTGCCCTCACTACTGGTGCTCTTCTATTGCTGTTTCCAGTGTTTGTCGTGAGGTTTTTTTCAACCAGCTGCAGACAGAAGAGGCCCATCAAGAACCCCACCCCTGGTGTAGCTGCTAAAGCAAGGGGGGGGGGATCCACAGCCCCCCCTGCACATACTATATGCAGTTTCTTATGAAGGGCAGCAAGTTCCAATTCAAATCACTTCCTTTCTGTTTATGCTCAGCCCCCTGGGGTTCTGCTAAGATCTTAAACCAGTGATTGAACTACTAAGGTTACAAGGAGTAAGAATGATTGTCTGTTTAGATGACACATTACTGGTGGCCTGTTCCAAACACTCACTAGTCACTCACAAGAAAATCAAGTTGATAAAGAGATTTGAACATTTCTGAAACTGGACAACTTTTTTCTTAAAAGGCCAGCAAAGATAGCAGGATTGTTATTCGGAACAAGCAACATTCCCTGCTCCTCTTATTATCAAGCACTCTGACTAAAAAGGCTAAGGAGAAGCAGGATCAGGGACTCATTAGGATGAACGCCTGGAATGGAAAAGCCATCTTTGGCAGGATCCCAATATCACGTTAGAGTGGGATGCCGGCAGAAGAGGTTGAGGTGCATAATGCAAACATGTAGCAACAGATCAAGCATGCTCTCTAGGGGAATGTTAGTATCACCTAAATTGCTTAGAGCTGCTTGCAGGTTAGTTTGTGGTAAAAAGTTTGGCTCCAGCCACTTGCTGTGTTCTACTCAGAATGGACAATATTTCCTCTGTCCGGTGCGTAAACAACGTAAAGTGAGTAAAATCAAAAGGTTTGGTAGACTTACCTAAGGACTTCCACACTATTGCCTAGACAGGGATATTTTACTTCAATTAGAGACTCTTTTGGGTTTTCTAAATGAGTAGTGGACTGGGGTTACATATTTTGCCACAACAACGACGACTGGTCTCTCCATCCCAAAGTTTTCTGCAAAATTCTCCAGCAATGGAATTGTCTTCTAATAGATTGTTTTGTCTCATATCTCAATCGCAAACTTCCATGCTTCTTTAGCTGAAGACCGTACCCAAAAGGGGTAACTGTCCATGCATTTCTGCAACAGTGGCACTCGTTTGCAACATATGATTTTCCCTAATTTACCGGGATTCTCTGAAATTTGATGCATGCCAGAAATGACTTAGGCTCATTGGTGTTGATTAACCCATGTTTGGCATTCCCCAAGTATGGTTCCATCAGCTTCTGGAACTCTCTGTAGACTCCCTTGTTTTCCTCACCAGCTCATAAATCACTGGAGTTAACCCCATGATTTAGGGCCAGATGTATCAAAGATCCGTTTTGCATTTCTTAAATAGAGAATTTCAAAAAATGCAAAATGGGATGTGTGACATTTGTGATTCGGTAATAGCGACTTCTTAAAATTTGCAATTGCTATTACCGAATCGCAATTAGAGAAAACGACTCCATTCAACCCTATGGGCCTGTAGGCCCATCAGTGCGAATGGTTTTACATTTCCCAATTTGCGAATTGCAGTTAGGAATTTGCAAATTAGGTAATGCAAACCCCAAGGTGCAGGGGAGCCTAAGGCCCCCTCTGATGCACCCCCCAAAAAAAATTGCAGACATGTGAAGCACACATGTGCGCTACATGTCATTTTTTTTTATGCATTTATAATGCATTTTTTAAAATTGCACATGCTTACCACCAAATTGGATTTGGTGGTAATTGCATTTCCAAATGCCTAATTCGTATTTAGGAAATGCTTGATACATGTGCTTTGGAAATCGCAAATAGGAATTCCCTATTTGCGATTTCCTATTTAGAGAATCGCAATTTGCGATTCTCTAAATGGGGTCGCAATTTTAAGGAATCGCTATTTTAGCGATTCCTTAAAATTGCACAACGAATGCCTTTCATACATTGTGAAAGGCATTTTTGGATTCGCAAACGGACAAATTTTGCACTTTGCACCGTTTGCGATTGCAAAATTGCTTGATACATTTGGCCCTTAGTTCTCTAGCGCCATCTTCATCTCAAGGTATGGAGGATTTCAGGTCACCTTGGAATGTCCTGGGACTTTAGTCTAAGACATTGTTAGTTGTGGATGATTCCTTAGTTTCTTCCACTCAATCCAGTTAGAAATATCATTGGGCAACCTGGGTTGGCTGGTTTTTAGAAAGGAATAATTATGCCATATCCGCACCTCCAGAAGAAATGGTAAATTATTCTGTTATTTTTTTTAGAGTCAGGTAAAGTTTACAGCATAGTTTACTCCTATTGGTCAGCTATTTTCTGCAAGCCACATCCTGGTAAAACAGAACCAGTAGGCAAAAAATGTTGGTTTGCATATCCTTGAAATCAATCTGTCTTAAATCTACACTAAAAGCTAAGTATTGCATTTTTGGGAGGCAAAGAAGGCATCAGCACTCGATTCAATTGTATCCTGGCCACTAAAATTACTTTCATAAAAACAATTGCCAGTTTAATTGACCATGCTTTTGCGTCTATTACCATTCAGCGGCTGTTCGTACGTGGGAGGGGAGGAGCGTCGCCCTCCAAACTGCTCTGCAGAAAACGTCAAAAATAAAATGGTAATAAAAATATTTTATTACCATTTTATTTTTTATGCTTTCTGCCAGCAAACTGAGTTTGAGCACAGGGACAATGATTGGCAGCAGTAAGGAGCGGCCACTTAAATTTGAAGTGCGCATGTTAGTTTGGCCTGGTACCTTGCTGCAGCCAAACAAACATGTGCAATTCAAACCTCTCTAACTCGGCTGTCTTGGACAGCTGGGTTGACGAGCAGGTACGGGTCTACATTGCCTTTTGGAGCATGAAGCCGCCTGCTCCAGCCAATCAAGATGCTTTCCTCATGCTGCTCAACAGCATGAAAACAGCGTCTTGATTGGAAGAGGGAGTTGGCTGTGGGCTTCGCGCTCAGAGGACGTGCTCCAGAACAAAGGGGATGTGCTGCAGAACATCAAGTAAGGTAAGTTATTTTATTTGATGTTTATATGAGTGTGTATGTTATTGTGTATATTATGTGAAGTATGTGTTTTGCGCCCCTCCAATGTGATTTGCCACCACCCTCCACTGTTACCATCCAGTAGAGTTTCCAATGTAAAGGCTTTAGTTGTTGATTACACACCTTTTACATCTCAAAGTGTCACATTCTATGTTACGACACACCAAAACGAATTCCTCTTCAATCTCTTATCCTGCTTTTCAAGACTGTAAAAAGTTTTGCGTTCTTATTTCAGGTGCTCATTGTTATGAAGCCCAAACTGCTAGCTTTCATCCTCCTCTAACTTCTCACTTACTTTTTTCATACCAAAAAACTTTCAAACTAGTTTCACCTCCTACCCTTGCTTGATGACTCACGTGGATTACGGTAGTAACCTGCAGATTGGTCAAAGGAAGGTGCCTTTTTAAACTTGTTATAACAAGCCAATCAGTCATGTGTCTGGCAACATAATTGCAAAGCTTTAAACTTGTCACAATCAAGCCTGCGGTGTTGAAATAGAATGGCAATCACTCGATTAAAGACACAGAGACAAAGATTTTCTCTCCCACCTCTCCCAGGTGTTACAATTTACGTTTTTTCTTCCAGTTTATCTTTAAGATTACATTGGACTGGAGAAAATGTATTGTTTCATCTACTCTGTTACTCTCAATGCAACACTAGACTTATTGCTATTTCAGGATGTTCATTGTTTCTTTTATAGAGTATGAACTTTGCTTACATCTCTACAAGTTCATTAAATTATTTTTGCCACAGAGAAGAGGAGGGTTGCTGCTCTGAAGAGATGATGTATGCTGTGCCACACTTGCTGATTGGTGGCCCTATTATGAGGTCACTGGCTGGGTGCACAGCTGAGCTCTCTGCTGCAGCTTCACCTCAGTTTTGTTCGTCTATGGCATGTTATACATAAGAAACATCTACTTTCTGCTAGAGTTTAATTAGCAACCGAGGTATCTCCAAACCTTCGCATCTGTGCCTTTAAGTGGAAACCAACCTCGTGGGGTAGATTTCCACTCGGCACCAAAATCATGCCTGCTCGGCCCCTCGTTACATTTTTAAGACGATGCCGCTTAACTGCTGCCCCCCAGGTACGTGTACATAGTAAAACACATATTATTTTAGGCTCATTAATAATGGACGACTTGCCAGCTGGGCTGTTTACAGCATTTGGGGAACTGGAAATTTAGACGGTGCCACAGTGCTAAGAAAAGACGCTGATAAATATTTAATCCACATTTCCTCTACCGGAAACCGAGGGAAAAAATAAAAATCGTCCCTGTGTGTTTTATTTAGCCTCCAAGTTGTGCTGGCGGGAGTTATGTCTGCGCGAGATCATATTTTCAGGTTGGCCACGTGCCACGCAATGCTCCCAGGGAAAAGACGCGCAGAAGGCCCGTAATTAGACTCCTCTGTCCAATGAGGAAGAGACACCTATTACTCCAATTTCTGGCCTGCCACACACAAGACATCAGAAGACCGGGAGAAAATTAAAAATCCCGATGTTTTTGGCGGGCTATGGAAATAACGCGCGTGCTGAAAAGGCCAGTCGGCACGTTTGCGTGGAGAGCGCGCATCTCGCCACAGGACATCCTCACAGTACAAATATAATAATAATGTCGGCGACACTCACTGGAAGGACAATACGCCCGGGGTGCCTGAGTAGCGCACTTAAAAGAAAACGGCAGTGTTTACATGATATAGTCACAATATGATCGTATTACGACTGCATTGCCTCATCTACAGTCTCCACAAGGCAAAATGCGGAGCTCTAATGAGGTCTCGCGAGGCCCCTGGGGCTTCGAAAAGCGCAATAAACAAATACTTCGAAACATGTAATGCGGTGTATTGCACATTTTATTTTATTTGAGGTATTTTCGAAGCGTGCAACTAGCCCGAGGGGGCAGCAGCGTGCTGTACGTGGCGCCCTGCAGGGGTTGGACTTAAGCATCGGAGAGCCCTGGGGCGCCAGGCTCAGGGGGGCGCAGCATGGAACTACAGACTCAAACTTCCTTCCGCCGTGGTCTTCCAGAGCAAAATACTTTTGTTGTCCTTTATTTTCCAATAATGATTGCTCTTCTTCCTTGTGCTTGCTTTATCCCTGCGCCCGCCAACCCTTACATCAATTAAGCTCTGAAAATCCGGACTGCCATAGTCATTATAGGTGGAACACTTTGCCTGGCTTCCTCAGGACATTCCACTTTTTATTGAGCTGCTTTTGTTTTGAGCATTTTTGTGATATGTTTGCGAAAAATAAATAAACAAAAATAACTATTTGGCTAGCTTGCCAAGGAAAGGCATGGCTTTGCCAATGCTTATTTAAAAAAATAAGAAATGGTGCTTCTAAGAAAAATCACGATGGCCATAGCTAAATTTGAGTGATACGTGTAGCTTATAATTGTGCACTAAGGGCCAGATTTATGTTGTCTTTGTGCCATTCCAACGCCACATTAGCAGCACTTTTTTTTAAGCTAATGTGGCGATGGAAGGGAATAACGCCGCGCCATATTTACAAAGTGGTGCAGTGCTTGCATTGCGCCACTTTGTAACCCCTTGACCACATTATGCCTGCGCCAGGCATAATGTATGCAAGGGGGCATTCCGGCGCTACGGGGGAGCTATGAGATTCCTTTGTGCCATTTTTATCGGCAATTTTCAATGCCTGCTAAGTGCACGCATTAAACAGAGCCTCACTTTGATTACAATCTGGGAGTTTTGCAGGATTAGCATCATATTTTTTTATTCTAATCCCTCAAATCTCCAGACTAGCATGAAAATTATGTCGCTAGTTACCCTATCTACCGCCATGGTGTGATGTATTCTAATTATGGCGCTACCATGGTGGCATTAGAGGGGCACTAAGGGGTGGCACTGGACTAGGTGCAGCACCACTTTTCATAAATCTGCTACTAAATCTTGCATCGGCCGTGTTTGAAGTTCAAAGGGTTGGATGACAACCAGGAGGAGATAGAGGGCGGGGGCAATAAGGGGGTGCAACAGTGAGTCTAGACTGCTTTTGGTTGACTTTGATCTACTAAAAGGTTCATAAAAGAATGGAAGTGGAGTGACACATTTAGAAACTGTGTGATGGTTTGAAATGAAAAATTGGCCAGATTTATCAATCTTTGACAAAACACAAGACACCTTAACGCGCTGTGTGAGGAAGAGAGGGCAGGAGTGCACCATGTTTACCAATATATGGCACATTCATGCTCACTGCTTGTGCTGATGCATAATCTACTGCCTAGTGCCAACAGAGGCACCCCTGCGCCTTGGTGCAAGGGTGATTGCGTTGAAGGCAGGATTGTTTTGTTGTGCAGGAACGGACACCTTCCTGAACAAAAACAATCATCTGAGGCCATTTCATCTTTTAAAGTGTGCTGCAGAAGGCAGCACACATCGAATACTGAAAACATGAGCAGAAATAAAGATATTTCCTTGTTGACGCATTCCCAGGTTTATTAGTCTTGGTAAATCTGGGAATGCACCAAAATCCGATGGGGAGGTTGCCGGCATAGTGGCTACCTCCAGCCAGGCCCATTAAAAGTTTCCTGCTAAGTCAGCGGACAAAAAATCGAGTTTCCGCCCGCTGGCCTAGCTGGAAACACCCTACAACATGGTCTCTGGCTCGTCATCAAGCTGGCGGCAATGCTGTAGGATGCAGGGTGCACCAGCACCCTGGCAATGTTCACAATCTGCAAAACAGACAGTGAACCTTGTGATGGTGCTCACGAGGGGGGACCTTGTATTGCCCACGCCAAGTGGTGGTGCTACCACCATGAAATGGCTGACAGAGAACGAGGTCGTAAGGTTAGGACCGCCACCGACTGCCAGACCGCCAGGATGCCTGATCCTGGGGGTGCCAACGGTTCCCCCGCGGCGTGAGCGCCGGAGTTGAAATATGGCGATCAGACTGCTGCATCTGCGGTCCGACCACCATCTGCGATCATAATGAAGGCCATCATGTGTTAATGAGTGATTTGTTGTATGTGGCGGTCCGACCGCCATCTGGGAGTCTGGCAGTCTAGTGACTGCCAGAATCGTAATGGGGTCCATTGTGTGTGTATAAGTGATTTGTTGCATAGCTGTATAAATGAAGGCATAGCGCTGAATGCATAACTGTATGTACAGATGAACCCATGTGAGGTTTGATGTAAGGATAAATACTCCAGTGTGGGTATATGATAGATGCGATTGGATGAACGGATGGGTGGGTGCATTCACACATGATGGTGGATAATTGTGTGAGTGAGTCCATGTGCACTCTCGCATCTCTCACTGTTTACTAGCTCACTCCTCTCTTTTTTCAATCTCCTATTCTCTCCTACATTTACGTTATTTTTTCTCATCCATTCCTGAGTCCGCACTGGTGAGATCAGTGGGTTTGTGCACTTAATGCAGGCATATCTTTGTAATATAAACAGCTCCACACTCTCACAAGGGTTCATTAACATGAACATTGACTAAATATGTATTTTGTGTAAACAGTGTCCATTTATATCACTTTAAGGGTATTGGGGGAAGCTGGTAGTTCCAGTAACTTCTCATTTATGATGCTAAGCTGTAGGTCTAGTTAAGCATGTGGCTGACAGTGCACATTGAGCTGCTCATTAGTTGGATGAAGGACGGAGCATCCATGTTTTTAACTAGATTTGATGCAGATTCTGTGAGAGGCCCAATCACCCACAAAAAACCCACCAGTCGATGTCACCCATGTGTAGGGTTTTCTATGTGATGCTAGTGGTCAGCAGGTCAGTAATGTGATGTAGCGTGCTGTTGTTGCTTGTTGTGCACCGTGGGGCCACACAATCAGGCAGACTCCATTCTTGACTTCATTGTTTAATGGCTAATTTAGCAGTGGAAATAAGTTTCTTCGAAGACCAAGAATGTGAGTAGTATTTTCAGCTTTTGAGTCTTATTTCAAGGGCTTGGTTGAGGGCCGATTGTGAGCATTGAAATGATCTCATCGTGTGAGTGGGTAACCGTAATGGGGGGTGGCTAAGCCATTTAGTGGCTTCTGTTCACATGTGGCATGACTCAAACCTCCTGGAGATTAATTTTGGCCAATTAGAAAATGTGGGGTAGAGAAGGTCTTTTTGATCCGAAGAATCGAAAGGGATGCTCCGGTTGAAGCTAGGGCAGGATGGAGATGATGGTGTAATTTCGGTAAACTGCTCTGCTAGAATGTGTCATCTTTGGAGCATAAAGGCACCTTGGTGAAGGTTCCTATGATCTGCTTTTTGCCTGGTGTTATTTTATGTTATTTCTTTATTAATTTATTTAACAGTTTTACGGAACATTGAAAGGTATAAAAATGCTTTATAGTGAACAACAAGACGCGTAGTCTACAGAGAACATCAAATAGAACAAGATAAAAATAAGGACATCATCATTTATCAAGACTGGAAAGGGCGTGTAAAATGGTAGATTAACTTTGCCTGACAGATATAGCAAGAAGAGATGGGTTTTGAGCTCTTTATGAAAAGACACCAGGGTGGGTTTTAATTTAAGTCTGATATCCGACAGTGAGTTCCACAGTGGAACCTGAGAAAGACCAATGCTGAGTTTGAGTGGTTCTGAAGGTGGGTGGCTTGAGTAGTTAATTATTTTTGCTTCTTACAGTCTGTCACCTCCTCACTGTTAGGTCATAGAAAAAAGATAGGATGGGTGTTTTATTGGATAGTTTTGTATGCCAGACATTTCATTTTGACTTTATTCTGGCTTTGTCAGGAAGGCAGTTTGATTTCTTTGGTCATTTCGATCTGGAAATAAACTCATGGGTCATAAGTGTGCAGTTTGTGTAAAGTTAGACCCTTTGTCATTGTCTCCCAAGAACATTCAGCTTAAGCAACTTCTGCAAAACACAGGAGTGCTAGTACTTTGTGAATTACCTCCAATTTGAAAAGTGGGAGAATGTTAGGGAGGGTGTGTCAAAGTGTTTGATGTCACAAGGAGGTACATCCTCTTCGCATTATACAGCAGATAAGGATATAGATGATGCAGATTATTGATGAGAACAATTTTACTCGAGTGGAAGTAACTCACTCACATGGGGTTTTTGTGATAAGGTGTTTTTTGAGGTGTGGAGACTCTGGTTCTTTATCCTTGTGGGTGCAGCTAGCAAATTTCAGAAGTATTGTCTGTTAGGCACTCTCTACATGTGCTCGTTTCATAATAAGGTGGAAAAATAATTTGGGGGCAATAACACCCATCCAGTAGGTGAGGGTCGTTGTACTACTGTTTTAATATAACCTTCCCATGTGCCTTGTCTGAGTAAGGGCATGGAGAATGCAAGCCATGGGTGAGGGCCCTAGGTGCGCCTTTCTGTGCCAGGTCCTTCCTGTGAGTTTTGAGTTTCTGTGCATATATAGTTCAAAGCAAGTTGAGGCGTGGCACGAAGTGCTGGTTGTGCACATGCTGTTCGTGGTGGATGTGGAATAACAGGTAGATGTAGGGTGACCAGGCGTCCCGGATTTGCCGGGACAGTCCCGTTTTTTCACCAGCTGTACCAACAGAATTGGGAAATATTTACCTTTAATCCCAGAGAGAGTCGACTGAAAAAGGTGAGAGATGTCTTTTTATGTTTTCCAACGAGGGATAGTTAGCAACTGTTATAAGAAAGCAAATTAAGGCATAATACTGGCTTTCAAAATTGCATTTTATTTACGTTCTTAGTGCCTCGTCTGTAATTCTACACTGATGTGTGCTGTAATTCTGTGCGCTCAGTTGAAGTCAAATTGTAGTCCTCCTAAAATTTTAGTGAAATGTCCCGGTTTTTGGGTTCAAAATTCTGGTCATCCTCGGTAGATGGTGCAAGGAGGGCTTACACCACCTCGCTGCTCCGGTTTATTTACTCCTGCTTGCCTCTTCTCTGAGTAAAGCACTAGCAGGCTACGCCTTTGGTTTAGACCAGTGGTTCCCAACCTTTGGACTTCTGTGAACCCCCGCTTCATCATTAATGGAACCCAGGGACCCCCACTGAATCATTATTGGATTCTGGGAACCCCCCACAGAGTTATTACTGAAAGCTGGGTACCTAATCTGTTAATATTATTTAATTTACTAAACAGTCGCGGATCCCCTGAGGAGGCATCGCAGACACCCAGGGGTCCCCGGACCACAGGTTGGGAACCACTGCTTTAGGCTACAAAACACTTTCTTCTACCAAAAGGATGTGAGCACCTTTGCACGTTGATACATTTGTTTCCCTGACAAAAGAGAGTGAAGGCGATGATGATGGCTATGCGTTTATGTGTTGAGGGATGCCTTTCCAGTTCCCATCAAGTTTTTTTTGCAAACTTGTACAGTATGCTGCATGACACTTCTTAGAAAGAGTGAGAGTTTTTGTAACAGTTTTGATGTAATTGCAAACTTAATGCATTTTGGGAGAGGCGTCTATGGTGTATGTTGCAGCACTCTTACAGGGCGTAATGCCTGTAAAAAACAAACATAAGCTCTTAGAGTGAAGCCTTCAGCTCCAAGTGTTACTTAAATGGTGAGCTCTGTTGCCTTTCTTCTGAGCTCAGTATAAACAAATGCAAACACCTCCTCAGACAGTGGAAGTGTAGTGCCTGAATTTTTATGGCTTGATGGAAGAGATCAGAAAATTAAATGAGGGAGTAGGGACAGGATCTCCTCTGGAAATTCACTGAGGGCCTTGTTAGGAAGGAGCTGCTGGTTGCTTGATTTTCCTGAGTACTGCAGGATAGTAGATAGTGAGGGAGGGAGGCTACATTTTCTATTGCTAGGTGAGGGAGAATCTAGGTAGGACATTTCCTTTTGTGTATCTGATTACTGCTACAGGAAGGCTGAAAGATAGCCAGATGCAAGATCTCACACTTCATTGTACCTATGTTTGTTGCTGGTGCTTCAGACTGGAGACAGGCCTAGTGCTATGTGCCATGGGAAGCTTTACTTTACACAAATTCACTAAGACAGACTCTGTTATTTTTCACCCCACCCTGATCACCAGATGGACAGGGGAATAGCATCTAAAGCACACACATTTAAAATACAACATTCCTGTAAAAAACCTTTTTTACCTCCATCTGAATTATGGGAAAATGAAACAATATTTATTTTAAATCTATTTATCCCAATGTGATAGTGGTATGTGTGCACACTGGTGTTTACATGGCCTACAACAATAATGCAACACATGTAAATAAGGTTTCTTTTTACGGGTTTGCATGCTGTCTCAAGAAGCATCCACAATATTCATTAAACCCTGTATGAAAACCAATGTGATTCAAAAATTCAGATTGTCAATTTTCTTTTTTCTTTTGAATAACTCTCCTTCCTTTTCATTCTCTGTATGACTCCTCGCTGAACACATCTTACTCTGAGTCACATGCATGTTTGCCTTAATCCCTATTATTGTATCTGTACAGATTTCCCACACCTCATTTCAAATATCCCATCCTCTCCCTTAAAAGTCCGACCCGTGCACCTAATGATGCCAAGTTTCCCGTAGCTCATCTAATAATACTGACAACCAATGCATGAATTCACCTATTTCCCTCTTTCACTAAAAATCACACCTAACTCCTAGTAATGTTATCTACCACATAGAAACTGGACTAAAGGCAGAGCATGGTTTCCTTAAGAGTGCAAAACTAATCCGACTAACCAAAAATAAGCTTAAAAATCCTACTAACCCTGGGTTAATGAGCAGCGAACTGTTCGATGTGAAGTGCTTCAGTACCTTTTCTGTGTTAGCAGGTGCTACATAAATCGAGTTACAATACAACATATAACTTACACCAATACCTTAACACTCATTGGTTGGGCAGTTGATTGTAGCTCATGCAGAGTGTGTACTAGTTTCCTAATACTGCTTGAGATTCTCTCTTTCTCTTACATAAGACAACTGCTATGGGTCACATGGGTCATGTCCATCGCCCTGTGCTGTACCAGTCCACAGCAGTAAGCCATCCATCATGAACCGAACAGGCATGGAGAAACTGAAGAGATTTGCCACATGCAGCTTCCAACAGAGGACTTTAACTTACTTCAACACTGCAGGTCCCAACTGTCTTTGTGACATCACAATGGCAATCAGATATGGGATGATAGTGACAAAGTCTAGCCCAGCAGATCTCTGATCCATGTCTTCCTCCAGCCTACGCCTGCTCAGAACCATAAACTTGAAACAAAATATCCCAATGCAGTAACCTGCTAAGTGGACTATGAAAATAAGAAATACCTTAAAGGGACATGCAGGGCTGCTAAGACCTGCCAGCTTACTGAAAGCCATAAACTGTGCAACTGTCTCTCACGCTCCTTCACCCATCGCACGGCTAAGCGCTGCATCCCATAATACGATAACCACACCTCAGTGGTCCTCCTACACAACTATATAAAAAAGCGCTATATACAAAATTAAATGCAATAGGCCTAAGCATCCTATGATCTTCTTGCCTTTATCTAAGACTTCTCATACATCTCGCCACGTCGTGCATCATTCGCGGCAATGGCACACTTTTTTTTACTTTACTTATGCCAAGCTTATGACACAAAAAAGGTTTGTTGGTTTCTCTAGTTATGCACAGGGAGTCCTTGCCTCCTCTCTCCACCAAGTTTTGCAAGGCCCAGGTGAATTATTTGACTACGCTGATGTCAAGGCTTACAGGTCCTGCAAATATCCATTTGGCAAACGAAGCTATCCTGTGAAAGGTTAATTGATATTTTATGAAACAGCCGACATGGGATTAATAACTAATTTTAAGGACTACTAATTAAGAGATTACAACCTTGAGAGGAAGAGGAGGGCGATGGGAAGCTTTTTAAGGTGCAAAACTCCAAAAAAAGGCATTTCGTGTGAAATTAAATGTGATGAGAGTGTGCTCTTGGATAGCTTTAAAACGTGCTTTTAAATACTTTTTATACGAATGAAATACCCGCAAATCCACATAAGCAGGATGCTGTAAGCCCTCATGAAGTTTATGTTCCATATCATCTGTTTCTTTTTAAGTCATACTTGTTTTACTCTGCTTTATCTTGTCAGTGGCTCTTACACTCTGAGATTCTTTATGCATTTTTCTGCTGTGTTCTACAAATTGCAGATTATTCACATGGAGGCAGAGGCCCTAAACCGAGAACTTTTGTAATGTACAGGAACTCCTATGTAATTGCAATAATATGATTTTGTTTTACCTGTGAATGTAATCTATTCCTTATGCCAGACGATCACTCAAAAAATGTCTGTGTAGATAAAAGGACAAACTAAAAATAAGATGTAGAAACGTGTTATGTAAAGACCTTTTCAGTTTGAACATTTATGTATTTGGTTAGAGCTTGTGAACAACATTCCGTTTAATGGAGTGATGTGTTTATAAACTAATTCTAAGGGTTTCCTCACAATAGTACTTTAGAATCTCAATTATTGAGGTTCGGAGAAATTCTCATGGGTTGTTTAAGAAATGCGTTTCCCACATTCTCACACTAGACACAAGAAGAGAGGTCTCACATTTCCCAGAGCCATGCCTGATTGACTTATTCAGTCCAGTATTTTTTCATTTCACGATGAAATTTTGTAGGCCCTTTGATCCATCATAAAACGAGATCACAAGTTCCAGAATACAAAGAAGAGCCTGAACTGGACCAGCTACTCACAATGGCTCTAGGAAATGTAAGGGTTCGCGGAGAGCATTTTTCAGACAGACCTCGAAATAACATAGCTGTCAAGTGGTCACATGTCATAACAGTTGCAGTCAATCATGCTTGTTTAGCTAACAGTAGTAGTACTTTGCATTCTGGGACATCTACTTTTGCTTTTAACATTAAACTCGCAGGAATCCATGCATGCATGGTGCTCAAAAGAGAGCTGGCCTAAGCTGCCCTTAGCAATACCCCGGAAAACAGACAATCAGTCACCCACAGCTCTACTTTTTAAAGCCTTGTCGTGTGGGATCTGACGTCGAAATCCAAACTTCTCATACAGCACAAACTCAAGCTTATGCAGTTTTGCTTACACCACAAAGGTTAACCATTTTCTTTTTAGGCCCAAACTTACCAGACAGTGCAGCTACCTGTTTTGCTAACAACGTCTAGGGGGCCTTTGAAAGCCTCCCTGGGAATGCTTTCAGCCAATTGTTTACCAAAGGCTTTGTGTTTAGTAACTCAAATTTGCTTGCTTTCTATTTGCTGGCTTTATTTGTTTTTGGGTGTCCAGCTTGAGTTCGTCCCTCCAGTGGAACATAGCCTATTTACTGTATTCTTCCACAGTGCTCACCTTCTGAAAAAAGAATTGAAATCTTGTTCTTATCTGGTCATATTAGCTGTGCATTCAAAGTCAGATGTCAGGCTCTGTCTTCCAGAGAGCTTGGAGTTTACTTTTCTATCTCTTACTTCAAAGTGCGAGGATTTATGTGCCAATCTTGCTGTGAAAGCAAAGGCTTTTTTCAACAAAATCTAAATGTCTATAAATGAACTGTGCAGATATTTTAGATTATATCTGAATTAAGGAAGCACAAACAAAGCACTTTGTTTGTAATTCTTAAGTGTGGTGGGAACAAATATTTTAATATGCTCAAAACAAATAAATACAGTACTTGATGACATTTCCAGACATTATCGTTTGTGCGCTGGATACTCTTATCAGTAAAACTGTATGATTGTGCAAATGTAAGCCATTTCAATTCAAAATATGTTGTGTGTAATGGCAGTGTGCTGCCAAACTATGCATACTACACACTGTGCTAAAACTCTGGCATGGATCCGGCCCTCTATGGTCGACATAGGAGAACCCTGATCTAGTTGGTGGGTTGTCCCAAACCTGATGGCAATGACAATGCGTAGGGCTTAATTTAGACTTTATTTAGAAAAATGCATGGGCCTCTAGCAGCTTTCAGGCCATAATAGTCAGGTGAGTGACGATGAAAATGTGCTGCTGAAAATTAGTGAGGGAGCGACTGAGATACAGTACTACGAGGGGCGGTCAACCAGGGCGAGGTCAGGTATCAGTCCGACTAAGGCTGGGATGTGGTTAGAGGAGCTTTATTGATCTTGGAGTCCAGGCTAAAACAATATACCCGCCTCGATTTAAACTAGTCGATGGCAACTTCAATCAGTGTTCGGGCATTAGGAGCATAGAGCAGTGTGAGCGGAATGTCTTAAGGTGAAGAGTAAAACTACCAACAGAGTCTTTATCAGCCTCCATCTTTTCTGCTGTGTGTCTGTAGTGAATGGTCTGGTTGTTATTGAAGTTTGCAACCGGATTCCAAGGTAATAGTCCCCGTGCAACAGGCGGAGTTAGTTATTCGTACTACCTTCAAGCCATCTTGCCAAGTCACAGTGCTTAATTTGAGCCGGTGGTTTCCAGTGCTAGGCACCGGTACTTAATTGTCAGCACTGGATCCAGTGACAGTCCACCACATGGTGGCAGTTTCTGTCTAATTTTGAGATGAGCACAAAACTGTGTTTAATAAGTCAATATACATTAAAAAAGAACAATACCTGCCACTTATGCCACGAATATAGCTTTTGGGTGGGCTAGAATGATCTGAATTGTCACACCTGTAGGAGTGCAGTGGCTAGTAGGTGTGTTGACACAGTCTTTGGCAGAGCTAACAGGGGCAAGGGGTGGTGCAATCTGTAGGGGCCTCTCCAAAGGGGCCCTGGACCAACCCCACCCATCATCTGGGTCTTTCCAGTTTGGTGACTATCTTGACTAACCTGTTGTACTTACCTTTGCTTGAGTTGATTCTCTTTTGCGTGATTACCTTCTCTGCCCTCAGCAACATATTCTTGGTTGGTAGCAATGTTGTCCCGCTATCTACACTGAAAGTGCAATAAATGCATTTTAAAAGAGAGGCGACAAGGGATTGTGGAAGACGAAGAGAAGGCGCCATTTTGCAGAATGCAAAAAATTCAACCAGCAGCAAGACTGCTCAGGTGAAAATGGCGCTACCTGAGTTGACAACCTCGCGCGCTTCCAGTTGTGTTTGCCGCTAGCGGGGTGAGATTACCTGTTGTTGAGTGGTTGTATCGGAAACCTATCAAACACTTCTTGGCTGTAGTGATTCTGCCCCTCTTGAGGGTTATTGATTGTATCGTAGAGTTAACCCCGGGGTGCAGAAGGAACAAGCCATGAATAGCGCTTCACGGGGCACCATGAAGGCGGCTGATGGGGGGGCTGGGGTGGGAGGGGTGTTTTTTAAGGTTCTGGGAGTTGACCGGGCAAATGGTGCTGTGGGAGTTTGAGAGGAAATAGTCTACGGTGCCAGAGCAGAATAAACGTTTTCATAGAACAATCATTTTAAAAGGGGTATAATAAAATAAATGATTAAAAAATAAAAACAGAAGTCAGGCAAGCTTTAATGCATCGTTTTGGGGAGATTAAGGTCTCTGTGGTTAAAACAAGAGCTTTAAAGCACTTTCCTGTAAGAAGGTTTAAACCGAGGAAAATAAAAACAAGTTTCAATTCCTGTATGGACAAATAAAGCGTCAGATTTAAGAGGTTACCCCATAAATTGAACTGGGAAGAAACACTGTTTTCATTACCCAGAGAGTGTTCGGCACTGTTTTTTTCTATTGATGAAGGAATGTGGTTTATATTTCTAAATGTGAGCAAGTCTGAGCACCCTGGAATACTTTATAGAAGTAAAGGCACGTTTATGCAAAGAAAGATTTTAATCAGGTAGTAGTAAAAACATTGTGGTTACATTGTATTTGAATTCCCTCTGTAAAAGTGGATTTCCACTTCAAATCTGGTACACTGGTACTCTCATGCCTGGAAACACTGATATCGAGCTTATCAATAATTCTGGGATGCAGAATTACCAAGAGAATACTCATAATCCTCTATGGAATGGGGAATAACATTGCAAACTAGTGAGTCCACTCTAATTTATCAATGTCAATCCGGAATTACAGGCCATTTTCTAGCAGCAAATTCCTCTTAGTTTGACCCTGAAGAATAGTATTCGAAAATATCTGAGGTAATTCCATACGTGAAGTTATGGCTTTCGACTGTAAACTCCAGTTACTAGATGTATTTGCCATTATGGACCAATCAGCATGTAACCATCCTACTTAGTCTGTTACCTTCCACCCAACCTGTTCAGTCAAACTCCCAGCATGAGACATCCAGGGGCGGTCCTCTGTTAGGGCGGAGGAGCTTTGCTCCCCTCACCAGCAGCTGCAAAAATCTTTACAAGAAAACGATTATCAACTAAGTTTATTATTGTTTTCTTGTAAAGGAGCGGGGCGTCGGGGGCGTCTTGGGCCAGCCAAACACATATGCGCAGTAGGCTCTGTCCAGCCCAGCACTGTGTTGCCAGGTTGGAGATAGCATGCACAGACTACCAATCTTCCTAGGAGCGCCCTGGCTGGGAGCCTGTGCCTGCAGCAGAGGAGCAGAGTGGCGGTGCAGTGGTAATCGAGGTTAGTGTTTTTTAAAAATTAATTTAATGTTTGCGCCACCTCGCCCCTTCCGCGTGCCGCGAGCCATGACTGGAGACATCTGATGGCGGAGTGAACCTATTAATCCACTGTAGGGGCCTGTGTTTAACCATGTGTCTACCAATTTGAATCTTGTTGGTGGCCTTTGTTTTTTTCTGGGATTGATAAAGTGAGCCTCATTGGCATGTGTAACAAAAATCCCTGTTACCACTGTCATGAAACAGCTTCTGCAGTGAAGGGCAATTTACAAAATATCCTGTTGTTAAATTGTATTGCCATGGGGCCTTTGGGAATTCTGAAGTTCTTCCTTGTGCTGAAGGCAAGCATAGCTCTTTGTGCATGGTAGATGATGACTATGCACGGTTGGAAGAAGAATCTGCAAAGCATTATGGATACATGTCTGAACAACAATGTGCATGTGCAAGACAATGGCGGTATGGCAAGGATTTTTTTTCATGCTAAGAATTTGGGGCCTGATTTAGAGTTTGGCAGAGGGATTACTACCAAACTCTAAATCACTCCCTAAGACCCATTAATACTCAATACATGGTGCAGATACAGGCTGTGTTTAGGACAGAGTGGAGCCCATGGTTAATCACAAACATTTGATGATACACACCCTAATCACAAGCAGACTTGACTATGGTAACGCCCTCTATGCTGGAACTTCCAAGAAGAACCGAAACAAGCTGCAACAAATTCAGAATGCCGCCGCAAGCCTCATCCTAGACATCCCTTGCTGAGAACACATCACAGAACACCTGAAGAACCTCCACTGGCTCACCGTCGAGAAAAGGATCAACCTTAAACTCCTTGTACATGCCTACAGAGCCCTCCACGACAGCGGACCCACATACCTCAATCACCGCATCACCTGGTACTCCCCTCTCCGCTCGTCCCAGCAGTTGCTCGCCAACGTACCCCACATAAAGAAGTCTTTAGGTTGAGGAAGATCATTCTCATACCTGGCAGCTAAAGGTTGGAACATCCTACCAACGCACCGCAGTTGCCATCACTGCCTCAGTTCAGGAAGGACCTCAAGACCTGGCTCTTCTACTGATCTCTGAGGACACCCCCTAGCACCTTGAGACCCCATGGGTGAGTAGTGTGCTCTAGAAATGAGTGACTGATTGATGTGATTCATTGATGATGAATACGAGCAACGATCCTGTTGCAATCCACTCATGCTATGAAACTCACTCTGCACTGGTAGGGATCTGGTTGTGCTCACCAGCTACAGGCTGCAAGTTCTTCAAAATCAGCACAGGGCAATGTGCGTGGCACACCAACTAAGTGACTGGGTGCTGTTTTACGTGCCCATCCCCATTCTTGTCTATAAGAGGGTGGTGCAGTATCAGTGGTTTGCCATGTGTGGTGCTGGATATTTACAACTGTTTTGGCTCGTTTTTCGATGTAGTAACTTTAGAATTGCAGCTTGTGAATAGGAATGCACTTACTCTTTTATGGGTGGGTTGGTGTCCTTCCATAAAACCCTTTCTAGCCCTTCTTTAACCCCTCCCTATTCCAGCTTTAACGATTTTCTAGCCACATCTTCCTAGCCCTCTCGCATTTATTACTAAAATGTATGCTTACATATAGGAAGACTGCGGTTCGGGTGGAGATCCAACATCCGAAAAAGATATTAGAAGTGGAGGCGTTACCGCCACACACAGGTTTGTGTTGTGGTACATTTGTAGTACTATTGTGTACTACAAAACGTACTACAAAATACTAGTCGTGATTAGGCCCCTACATGACATGCCCACCTTGAAAGCAAAGGCAGTATAACAACAAAGTTATCGCTGTTTAGATGCACTGGGGCGGAGTAGGTGGACACTTTTCCCTCCCTGTGGCACTGTGGCTGATGAATTCCCCCTTTTATGGACTCTCATGAATCATGGCCATTCACCCATCAAACTCCCAAGCCAAAAATGAGTCTCAAATTTGACACAATTCACAGGGTCATGCAGTTCACATTTCTAGAGTGTACCACAACGCCTCTGATATGTAGTCGGTAGTCACTGCTTTGCCTAGCACTGGATCAGTACAGATGTTAGAATGTCGCATTACCGTCCCACATCCTCACAGATCCTTCATGCCTCTGGAGTTTAGTTTTGCAGCACTAGTGCCCACCATCTGTGCCTTTCTGGCTGATGTCTTTACTGATTTTTGTTCCAGCCATTTTTACAAAGTTTTTTTTACAGTGGTTACAACAGTGCCTACTTGAGGACACATTTCGCTTACAAAAGAATGCGTGGATCATACCCAGGTGTTAATATATAGTAGTAACATTGTGAAAGTACATAACAATGAAACAAGAACAGAACTGTGAGTCTAGTACCTTATAATACATGAAGTTGATGCAGGTGTGTGACGCGGTAATGCCTGTAAGCTGCCTGGTGGGGGCACAAAATTGCAGTCCGGCTACTAACATGCAGGTGTGCAGGAGCGTTGTGAGAGGCATGGTGGTGCACCATGTCGAAGCAGAGGGAGGGGGGGCTGATGGGCGTGGTGGGGAGGGGCATCAGAGTGGTGCATGAGGCATAAACTATGTGGATCTTACATCATCATCCAGGGTCAACCTGAAAAGTGAAGAGTAGGTCATCCCATGCTGCCGCTATGGGGCGGTTTGACAATCCTTTTATCTCTTCACTGTGAAATGCATCAGACTCTGCCTTGGTCCGGTGAATGGTCATGTTCTGGTATTGCCTAGCTCTTGGCAATATCTGGGCCTGGCAATGCATTATTCGCTCGAGTCTTCACTGATGGTCTCATTCAGTTCTATGCGATGTGATGGCATGGTTTGATTAGGCTGCTCTTGTGTACAGCATTGCTTGCAAAGATCTTCCATTATGACTTTTTTTGATGGGGGTGAGGAATATCTTTTTACAGTTTTACTTGGGGTTGTAAGCTTGCACTAGAATGAGCACTACATCTTTGGGGAATTCAGGACTCTTGTATTGTCCCACCTGGCAGGTCATGGTAGTATTTGTGGTTCAGTCGCTGTTTGTGGAGCTGGTGTCCCTAGTTGCATCATGGTGGTCTCTTTAGTTGTTACTCATTTGAATGCTGCTTCTTTTGGAGGTCCCACAAGGCACCCTTTGGCTGATCTGGGCAGATGGGTGGGGATGCGCAACTGCTCTTGCTTTTCTGAGTTACATTTGGCACTCAAGCATCACAGATCCTGAAAAGGCATGAAATTCATAGCTTATGAATGAATAGCAAATTTATCAGTGCACAGAGCATCTTGGCGTGGATAATTCTGATGACCATAATGATCACTGGTACATTTGTGTGTCTGCTGCTTAGTGTCTCTATTTTATCTATTCCTTGGCTGCTGAAGCTCCTTCCACACCCTCCACCTAGAGCCCCCCAACCCACAAGGTACTGAGTTTTTTTTAATGTTTGTGTAACTTTGCACTTAAGAGTTTACGTCTTCCACAAAAGGTAACCAGCCTTGTTTTTTCAAGGTTCTGCAAAAACATGATTAGAGATAAGATGGAGAGAAATTTGTAATCTGTTCCAGAGGTTAGGTACCAAACCTAGAAGGCACAGCCTCCATCACGCAAACCCTTAAAATAGAACCCTGGCATGACGATGGGAGGCAGAGCAGAGGAGACACGAGGGACAGCAGGGCAGAAATAGAAGCTCCAGGGCCTTTAGGTTGAGCCACTGGAACTACATAGCAAGGGAGGACCACATTATGCAGCAAGATTGACAGAATTATGCACCAAGAAAAGGCAGATTATGTAGAGTAATGCACCACATTTTGTGATACTATGACTTTATTATTTTGGTATTTTTACACATACTAACACTGTTTGGGCAAAGCTTTCCCTTCATTAGTATCAGTGTTATACCTAAATACAAGTATAAGCAACAGAAAGGTGACCAGTCAACCTTTGCAAAGCGCCTTCCAGTTCGTGGTTACACATATAGCCATGATTTAATTAACCTTTGATTCATTTGAGCTAGACATTTTTTGTCATCATCTGCAGATTATACAGCAAATAATGAATTATGTGGTAAATATGGGAAATTACACATTTTTTGGTAAGCACCATGAACACAAAATCACAAATTTCTAGTGAGCCTTGATAACTAGGCACATTCAAATTTGATCTGTCTTTACACTGAGAGCCAGTGTAGCTTATGACAGGGAACAGTTACATGATCTAACTTTCATATGGGGGCGGCTGGTCCGCTTTGAAAGTGGTAGGGAGTAAGACCGAGGGCCCGATTACGAGTCTGGCGGTATGAAGACCGCCACACTCGCTGTGGAGGTCGGACCCCTGTGGCAGTCTGACAGTCATATTACAAGATTGGTGGTTGGTGCCTTCAAAAGTCCGCCGTCTCTGCTAGGATCTCTGATCCCGATGGGAAGACGGCGGTCATGGTTGTAATCAGCCACAGCGGCACAAAGTCAGTGCCACCGTGCTGATTACAACCATATTCTCTGCCAGCCTTTCAAGGCTGGTGGAGAACAAGTGCAGGAGGCCACAAGGGGGGCCCTGCCTGCCCATGACATTGTAGTGGGAGGTGCAGGGCCCCCTACCCCAGCATCGTCAGAATGCACACTGCATTCTGAGTGTGCTGGGTGGACACCTGTGCGACGGCACTGGACTTTCGTCGAGCCGAGTCCAATGCGACGGCATGTTTTCCACTGAGCTGAGGTTTCTGCCGGTCAGCCCAGTGGAAAACTCGTAATGGGGCCAGTGGAGAGACGGCCGGCTCCACAGCGGTCTCCTCACCACGGGTCTGGTGGTCGGGTTTTCCGATTGCCAAACTTATAACCAGGCTCCAAGCCCTGAATTTTACTGTGTGAGGAAGCGCAGAAAGTGAGCATGACTGCCGCAAAGGAAGTTCATGGGAAATCTGTTGTGAATAGCTTTTTTTTCAAATGGAGTTAAGTAATGCATATTTTAGCACAGTATCTAATGTAGATTGATCATAAATCCCCTCTCCACAATTTCCTTTCTCAGTGAGGGGCAGTGCCTGGGTCATGAGTGCAAAACCCATATTGTTACCCTTGTTTACTGCAGTGTCCCTCCCTCTGCCAAATGGACATGGGGTATATAAGGAAAAAAGAGTTATGGGATTGATGCAGGTGTGATTGAAAAGGGTTTAGGAGACGGGCCACCTTCCCTCTAGTGTGACCTTTACACTCTTCTCTTTTGTTCCTTCCCTTCCTCTTTACCTCTCTTTCTGTATCTGCACATGCACCTCCCTACCAGTCAATTCCATCCCATCTCCTCTCCATCCACATGTCTCACCCGTTCTGCCATTTTCCTTGCCCAATATGTTCCCTCACACACACCCAGTCTCTTTGTCTTGCCCTTATCAGTCATTCTTCCAATTCTGGCTCCTCAGAATTTAAAGTTATCCCATGTCAGCAGTGAATTTAAGTTTAGAATGCACAACTACAAACGCCAAAATGCAAAGGCAAAAACTGTAACATTTAAACTCCTCGCACCCGATTTGACAAAAGTTAAGATCCCTTCCTCTGCCTCCCTTCTTTCTGACCTTAAGTACATCCTCTGTATTCCCTTGTCCTACTTCATCTCCATCCTTCTCTTCTTTCTGCTCACTGCCTCTTTTACTTACCATTGTCTCTAACCTTCTGCCTCTTTTCCATTGGATCTCTAACTTAAGTGATTTTAAATGGATCACATGTGAGGTGTAAGCAGCCCATCTATTCCTGTTTGCTTTGCATTCCAACACTTGTTGTTTTCTGTTTACAAATGCTAAATGAACACTACAGATACCAGAATTCAAAGAAATAGCAGTGGAATACTTGCACTTATCACTTGGCAGACCTTTAAGGGCCTTATTACGAGTCTGGCGGTCAACAGATCGCCAGACTCGGGGTGGCGGCCATGACTGCTGCCGGTTTGGTGGTCCGACCGCCTAATTAAGAGTTTGACGGTCAGACCACCACACGACTGACGTCTCCACTGGCAACAATGTTCCCGATGGGATGACGGCGATGCAGGTTGGAATCAGCCAGGGTGGTGCTGGATTCAGCGCCGCCCAGCTGATTACAACGTGGTTCTCTGCCAGTCTTTTCATGGCGGTGTCACGGCAGGGGGGCCCCTGCACACTCGTAATGCGCAATGTCTGCTGTGAAGACAGTGTGCATTATGAGGGTGTTGGTGCCCCCTGCGGGAGGCAGCATTGCCGCCGACTTTATTACGACCTGGCGACAATGCTGCTGCCACTTTCCCACTGGGCTGACAAGGTTTCCAATGGGGTCGGCGGGGAGGTCGCCAGCAATGGGGCAACTCTCTGCCCCTCAGCTGTCTACAACATCCTTATGGTTCTTTCTTTGAACCCCTTTTCACCTTACTTCCACTTTTTTCTCACCTTTCTCTTTTTGTTATGTATGCATTTTCTCCTTCCAGGCAACTGCCTTATCCCTCTGCCACTCCCCTAGTCTCCTTCTCCCACTTCGTATCTACTTCCATACCTTTGTTTCTCTCACTGTGATTCTCCCCCTACCCCAGAGATGATCCAGTTGCCAAGTTCAGGGAACAATTAGAGCAGAACAGAATCACGCTAATGCTTTACAATGCTAGAAAAAAACGCACGGCAAACTGGGAATATCTGGTCTTCCCGCTGTAAATCATCTTGACTCAAAAGTTTTCATGGGTTATGTTTTGAGCTTGATTTCCTGAATACCATAATTTAGCATAACAAATGAGCACTTTCTGTGGCAGGCAGCCAGGGAATGGCAGCAAACAATGTGCTTTTTAAAATGTAAGGCTGATATTGATTAGGCTTGTTCAGAACAACATTGACTGCCCTGAGGCCTCATTGCAAGTTCCCACTAGCCCCCAGCCACTCAGAATAGTTAAAGTTATCAGGGCATTTGCAGAGGAGTACTCTATTTTTTAAAGTTTTATGTAAAGTTAAATCTACCTGAAGGCATTAGAGTGCTTTACATGAAAACCAGCTTCATTACTCACCCAAGGAACAGGTTAAGGGATCCTGACCAGTAAGTCTAGACCAGCATGACAAACACCAGCATACTAACCAGTTTAAAATGTGCGACCAGGCGTCAGTGAATGACGCTTGTTGCATGCACCGTGGTTTGCCCTCCTATCTTCTCGCCTTCCCTCTTTTTCAACTCGTCACAGGCTGAGGTGGGTACAGCAGATCCCACCCCAGCCTGTGACTAGTTGGGGGGTGCACCCTTGCTGAGTGACATAGAGCCTCAGGCTGCAAAGGGCTTAAACGTAAAGCACTCAGGCCACCCAATCAGCGAGGGTGCATATGTCACAGAAGGGAGTACGGTACTAAGAGGTGACATAGGCCAGGGCTGGAAGAAGGCAAGCCCTGAATGGTATGCAACATGGCACATGTGCTTTACTGCACGTGCCTGTCAAACAGTTCCACCACGCTACCTGACCCTTGCACAGAGCGAGGATCAGAGTGACATATAATTTTTTATGAAACAAATCAGAGAGCAGAAAATATCCTGCTCCTACACCCATATGAAGAAACCACCCATGCTTTCATAGGCCAATGACAAGTCTTACAGCCGTGTTTTGAAGTTGCTCAAGTCTCATAATAGTTTTTGCTGGAAGCCCCAGATAGCATGCAGTTGCGTACTCAAGATGGCTGTGCTTACCACTAGAGCTGTCGTCTGCGGTAGAATACAAGAAAGGACCTTCCCTAGGGTTCACAGTTGTAAAAAGAAAGCACAAGAAACTGATTGAACTTGCTGCTTCAAGAAGAGATCCTTCTCAAAGAGGAATGTAAGATTCATGAAAAGGCCCACCAGATGCAGTGGGGGACATCTAGCAATCTAGGCCGTAAATAGTCTTTCCAGAGAGGAGCGGGGAAACAAATGAACACTTCAGGTCATTCTGCATTAAATTTAAATATATTCTTGGCCATCAGTATTGGATGGCCAAAACAGAAGAATAAAGAAAACGTTGCATCCCCTCAATAGGTTGATCAAGTCTCAAAATCAGTTGGGTATCATCAGTGTATTATATGTTGATGAGAGGCTTTTTGTTAATGTCGAATAAAATGGGCAAAAGTGAGGATCCCCGGGGGACTCCCTACCCTACCTTAGTGGAAATTGATCTAATGGCAGACAGAGTCATAGTTCGAATTGGACCAGTTACGCCCGATGATAACCCCATTAAGGTGAAATGATTGATTGTATCAAAAGCAGCAGAGAGGTCTAATGAAAAGAGCCTTGTGAGGGAACCTTCATCATATATTCTGTAACGTATATTAAGGCAGTGTCAGTATCCATTCCAGGATGGAAGTCTGCTTGAGCAGCATCAAGCAAGTTGTGTGGCTAAAAATGATTAGAAAACCAATTAGCGAGACATTCTTCTCCCAGTTTGGCAATGGTTGGAAGCAAAGAAAAGTACCTATTGGTTCATTCCACTGTTGCGTCTAATGAACTTACTGGCCCATGGCATCGGTGGATTTTGAAAATTACTGAGTAGGTTGCTTCTTTTTGTGTTCAGCTTCTATTGCTGCTTGAGTCATTGATAGTGGGCTGCAAGCTCACTTTGTGCTGGTTGTGAATCCAAGGGTAGAGTTGAAGTAGTTTGTGTCTCTGGGAGTGTCTTTTGTTTGAGCAGCCTGGCTGGGCAATCATCTAGAGTCAGCCTTGAAACAGCTTCAATGCTCTTGGTGTTTTATGCAAGCTCAGTATTATACTTTAGCACACTTCCCTTTTCTAAAAGGATTGTTGTCCTGGAAACATTTGTGATGCCTTAATAATAAATAGACAGTATTTCAAGCCCATTTCTACCTAATAAAATGAAAGGTCAGGAGTGGAGTCGTGGGCCTTGAGTATAACCCTTGGCGGCACAGCACACTGTAAACACAAGGTTTTCCGAAGTTGATGGCAGTGGTCAGCTTTTTTATTTGTGGAAGAGTGGGACGGAAGTGCTGTAATTGCAAAAAGTTTAAAAGAAAAGCTTCAGAAATGGATCACTGATACAGTAACATGGTAAACAATACCACTGAAAAAAATATTGTGTCAAAAATTATGTTTACCACAATATCATGCTAGTAGACTTATTACAAGTGCAACATTTTTGGGAAAAAAATATCATTCACACTAATATCGCCCAAAAGTAGACAAAAATGTATTTTTTAAAAAATGTATTTTAACAAACATATATATGTGCATACATATAGTGTAACATAATTATTGCAAATATTTAATTTATATTGTATTATGTATTACATTTTAAATTCAAAGTAATGTATATATATACATATGCATTCATGGTGATAAATTTAAAGTAAAATAACATTTTATTAATTATGTTACACTCTTTATACACAATAAAACTATAAACATATAAACAATCAAATCAGAAAACATATTTTAACTAGTGTAGACAGTAAATAAAATATAAACAATTCAAAAATTCAACAAACACTACTAAAAATGCTTTAAGCATTACAATAAATCAAAAAACACAAATAATATAAAATAAAACAATTAATGCAATAAAGTATATATTTAACCAATATAATGAAAACTATTGGAGTCCAAGAATATTAAATATACTATTCTTACTCTAGTTTATGCAAGAGGAGGGAAAGTGTTGGACTTTGGAGGGGTTAGATTTACTATTGTTACCTTAGTCACCACAACATTAGTGTAAGTGTTGGACTTCGGAGGAATTCAGTTTACTATTCCTACTCCATCCTGTGCAACAGTAGGGAAAGAGTTGGCCTTCGGATGGGTGAAATTTACTGAACCCACTCCAATCTACACAACAGTGGGGAAAGTATTGGACTTTGGAGTGGTTAAATTTACTCTTCTGATTCCAAACAATGCAAAAGTAGAGAGCGCCGGATTTTGGAGTGTTAGACTTGACAGAGGTAAAATTTACAATCCCAAATCAGATCTGTGCAAATGTAATACTAATGTTGAATTTCAAAGGGGTGAAATTTATTATGCCCACTACAACACCCTAAATTACCATTAACAAATTGATAAAAATGTAAAATCACTTAAAAATATATGTTATATTTTAAAACGCACAAAATTCATATACCATCTAAAACACATTACAATAATTTAAAGAACGGTATTTGTAGAAACAATATTAAAAACATTGATATTAGTTACAACAGTATGTTACCTCAAATAATTAAATTCTTGTCAATTATATTTGTACATCACGTTATTAATTTTCAAAAATTGCTGTCTCCCAATATTTTTAAAATGATATTTTTTCCAAACACCTTATAAACACCTAGAGCTTTAGTGATTTTAATAAGGTGGAAATATGATAATATGAAGTGAATCAACATCACACCAGAAGGTGATTGTGTGTGCCCTTGAGATTTTAACGCAGCCAGCCAAATGGGCATTATTAAACTAAGAATACTGTCCGCACTGCCTGGGAAAAATGCAGCTTTAAGTTATAGAATGCATAGTGATAAATAAAAAAAAAGAGGGACTGCCTGAAGGTGTCAGTTTCTCAAAATACCGCCACTTATTGGATATAGGAAGCCTGCACTCCTTCGGATGCCCACAGAAAAGGACACTGATTGATGGGTGATCGTATTATTTTTCGTTATACAAAAGAACTGAACGAAGTCTAATATCCTCAGGCAAAAGGACTTTCAAATGTTGCAAATTGTTCTGTTTACTTTATGTTTTGGCAAATTTTATGAAAGGGCTCAAGACTCATGCTGGCTACACAAAATACAGTGGTTAGACTTCATGCAACCATTCCTCCCATCACCTTTTGTGTCTTTGATGTACCACCCTAAGTAGCATAAAATTCCTACCATCCAGCATTCCCACACTAATCTTGATAAAAATGGTACCCCTTTTTTGTGCCTGGAACTGTCACCCACAACAAGAAAGGCCCCAATAAGCAACGCAATGGCATCAACTTTTTGCCATGAACAATTACCCATTTGCCTGTGTGGGTAAATGCAATAGTTTGGCCTGGATTCAGACACCACCCAGGAAAACCTACCAAGCCTAAATACTTCTGAAAACTAGGCAGACAGGAGAGTCCAGGGCAGTATGACTTTATGTATGCCACAAGGTTTACTGCCCAGAATGCCTTGTAAATCTCAAACTTAAATTAAAAACACACATTTTCCTCACATTTCTGGGAGGAATTGTTTTAGAATATGCGGGAACCCCACAAACATTTTACTACGCAGTGACTCCACACTTGTCCTCATAAAAACAACACCCTGCTTGTGGGTGAGCCTATTCTCTAAACATGAAAAGCAGCAAAATTTGATGAGCAGCAATCAAATGTGTACCATGAAAAATTACCCATTTTGGCAATGTGGGTAGCTGTGGTATTTGGGCCCGGGCTCATTTGTCACTTAGGAAAACCTACCAAACCTAGATGTTTCTGAAAACTAAACATGTAGGAGAGTTCCGGATGCTTTGAGTTGTGTGGAGCCCACAATGTTTTTTATCCAGAATGCCCAACAAACCTTATTCCTTGACTACAATCACATATTTTCCTCACATTTCTGTGGGTGAAGTTCTGGAATCTACGAAGATACCAAAAATTCCTAGCAGCCAGCATTCCCAAATTTCTTCCTATAAAAATGGTATTCTACTTGTGCGTCTGTAATTTTCACTTGTGACCCACTAGGCCCCAAAATTGCACCAACAGAGATATCAAGGTTTCATCAAGAAAATTGATAGCAGCAATATTTAGGGTTCACCTGCCACGGAGAAAGCCTGCTACATCCAGACTGTTCTGAAAACTAGGTACCAAAGGGAGTACAAGGCAGTGTGACTTGTATGGATCTAGGGAAGTTTTCTTACCCGGAATGCCCGACAAACTTTAAACTTTGGCTAAAATCAAGATTTTCCTCATATTTCCGAGAGAAGGTTCTAAAATCTACAGAGATCCACAAAATTCCTTCCATCCAGTGTTTCCACACTTCTCTTAATAAAATGGCATCACACTTGTGTGGCTGGGCCAATTGCCTGCAATGGAAAGGAAACTGTGAGCTAGCCATAATCCCTGGTTTGATTTGTTCTTGTCCCAGGTAACCAGAGATGTCAATGCAGTGACATCATTACCTTTTTTGTGCGATGGGCGTGAATGGTTGGTCCACCACACTGAAGAGATAAAACTGGTGCTGCCGATATCTGCCAGCATATTGTAGTTACTTATACAACATGTACATTGACATGTGCACCTTTGCTATGCTAATCATTTGTGCTTGTTTTTGATAGGATGGATAAATATTCCAAAGCTGGCTTATGATTACAGGGAACTCTTGAAATACTTTTGCAGTCCATCCTGCAATTTTCAATGAACATGTTGATTGTTATGGTAGTAGGTGGTGACACAATGCTATATATAGGCTCTAGCAGTCACGGGTAAATGGTATTGTGGGATCAGGGATGTTAAAGAATGGAGCCTTGAAGACCTCACACGATTTGTGCTACGAGACCTGAACCTTGCAGTGATGCTGAGAAGTTTCCAAACTGTTAGTCTTGCACGATTTGTTAGACAGTTGGCAGAGATGGTTTCAGGGATCTTTTCATGGAAATTGCATGCACTTAATCTGTCATGTGTTTTACCTATTGCTGCACATCTGCTCTTGTCCTTATACGGCTATTTGCGAAGGTCATCTTCACGAGATCCTGCCACAAGCTCAGTTTCTTGCCTGTGACTGATTGGCCTCTGGGGTGTTTGGCATATGTGGAGTGATGTGATAACTCGAGGTACACTGCATTAACTTCACCAGGTTTAATTATCTACAGCAACATAACTTAAGAATTCATAATGGCATGGTAATCATAAATGTCCCTATAACTAATTTTAAATACACTAAACAGGTGTGCATTTTGAAAAAGCAATGATGAGCAAAGTAAACTCATTCCAGTATGTCTCACTTCATCCTGTGTGTCTCTTTTTCATTATCATATTTTCAAATGCCCTTGCAGACTTGAAGTGTCCCATGCAATAAATGACTTCAGCGGGACAAAAGAAAGAGGCGTTCTGGTGAAAGAGTTTGAAATGAGTGACTTATTTTAGATCCATTCACACAGTCGCAGCTCGCTGTGCTTTGCAGGGGTGGGCAGGTGTGGCGCACAGGGGTAGAAGGGGTAACATTTAATTTTTTTTAATTAAAACTTACCTGCTCCACTGCTGCGCCGCTCCCCCTTTTCCTCGTCCCTGCAGGCAGGCACAGGCTCCCAGCCTGCCCTGCGGCCAATCCTGACACTGCTCAGAGCAGTGTTAGGATTGGCTGGGAGCCTGTGCCTGCTCTCTCCAGCCCCGCAACACAGTGCCGGGCTGGAGAGAGCACAGTGCGCATGCGTGTTTGGCCAGCCCGAGACGGCCGGTCAAACACACGTGCGCACTGAGGGGAGTGCACAGTGCATTCCCTTCGTCCCCGTCATTCCCCATGGCCCCGCCCTTTCACAACGAAGGGATAATAAACGTAGTTTATTATCTCTCTCATTATGAAAAGTTTGCAGCTGCTGATGCTGGTGGGGGTGTGGGGGGGCGATGCTCCTCCACCATATAGGAGGAACCACCCCGGCATTCATGGAGCTCCTACAGCAAAGGCCCGCCTCCAAATCCGATTCTTTTTTGAAGACAGAACTTGTTTTTATTAGCACCGCCAAAGACAATAGCAAAAGCCTCATTAACTCTTTGCAGCAAACTTCAGTGGTTGTGCGTGTGGCTTGCATTTATGTTTGGTGCCAGCCAGAAAACCTGCTTTCCATTCAGAAATCCCAAATACTACACTTCCTGAAGAAAGTGGCATGAATCCTGCAAGCAGCACTAAGTCAACAAGAATAAAATAGACTTGCCAAATTATGATGCTGTACTAGTGTTGAAAGAGACTGAAAAATATGGGCCAGTTGTACAAAGCCCTTTTACATTTCTTAATGGTCTGAATTGGTATTTCCAGCTGTTAAAAAGTGCAAAACTGCTTTTTCTGATGTACAAACAAACATTTCTACCCTGTACAAATCACAATTTGCGACCCCCGAATAGGAAAATGCAAATCGGGATTACCTTGTTGCAATTCCTATTCTGATGTACAAAGCATTTAGTGAATGCGGTTTGGGCATTAGAAAATGTAATTACCATCGACTTGAAGTTAATGGTAACCATGTGCAATTTAAAAGAAGCACCCCGAAATGCTTTTTTTTCAATTGCAATAAAGCACACACATGCCCCATTGCCATATGTGTGCTCTGCATGTGCACCACTATTTTTGGGGTGCACTAAGGGAGGCCTTTTGCCCATTGCCATCCTCTTAGGAAATTGCTACTTGGGAACTGCAAAACCGTCCCATTAACAAAATGCAATGAGATTCTTTGTTTGCGACCTCCTAACAGCGTATCCTACTTTGTAGTAATCGCTATTAGGAAATCGGTATCTCTGTACATAGATTTCTATGAAGTTGCTATTTAGGAAATGCAAAATTGCATTTGAGTACATTTGGCCCTATGTAGCAGAACAACGAAGTTGCAGGACATTAACTTTTCCACCCTCAGGACTCCATCTACCAACTGAGGCCCCCAGGGACAGTTTTCTTGGCATGAGTATCAGTGAGAACACGCTATAGAATGACAAATGTTTATATAGTGAATACAATACAACTCAGCAATGCGGTTATTAGAGGGCATAGATGGACGTTAATATGAAATCAGATTATTTGAAGTGGTCTTCGTGATAGATGGGGAATGCTTACTGCTAAAGTGGATGGGTTAAGGGAGGAGTAAGGAAGGGAGATACTACCACCCGCTACAGAATAAGCCCCTTCCTATTTACAGACTGACCTTTTATAGGTACTACAGCCAAAAAAGGACCCAAAGCAGGCATCAAGGGGAGCCAATGGGAGGAAAGAAGTGGTGGGTGTAGGCACATTGGATGCCATGCTGGGAAGTGGTCAGCAGGTGGCGCCCTCATAGAAGACTAACCACCTCTCCGTGGGCGTCACTGATATCATGCAGGTATTGGGTGGGAGCGGGGCTAGGACTGTGGAGTCCCCGTCCACTGTACAGCGATCAATGAAAGGAGAAGGCTTACCAATAGTATACTCGGCAATGGCTACAGCTCAGCCTACCTGACTGCATAGACAAGGAGAGGTGGAAGAGGGCAATCTTGAGCAAAATGAGGCGATAAACATAATGGCCAGTAGTGGGGGTGGATGAAGTTTTGGATCAGAGGATGCGACAAGGAACACAGGGCTCATTAAGATTGAGCAGGTATAGGGGTGAGGTATTAGGGGGAACATGATACCTGTTGGGCTTGCAAGGTCCACTGCCAGTACATCTTGAGAACATGAAGAGCATTTAGGGAAAAAGGGATGTAAGGGGAATGAGAAAAAGGGGTGGATGGGCAATGGATGTGGGTGTCAACAGTTGAGGAGGGTAGGGTTTGTGTGCCATTGATAAAAAAGGAGCAAAGGACCCATGCAGGTAACGCAGTGCCAGGTTTTCAGAATATTGAATCAGGTCTGTTAGGGGAGCAATCGTTGAAGCATCAGTTAGGGCTGGTGTGGCACTGAAACCCCGGCCTGAAGAGTTTTTTATTTTTTATTTGACAATAGTACAAAACATGATACAATAAGGCAGTACAAGCGACCGTGATGGAGGCACAAATAACAGGCACTATACCCTCTTTTCTATTACATACAATGTGACAAAAAGTCATCCCATGCTTACGCAGGTCGTCAAGTAAAGAAAGTAGAACAGGACATCATCTGTTCCTGCTCTGAAAACTGTAGAACAGTAGTGGGGTCCCCCAACATCAGGAACAAAATGCATTAAATAAGGTAAACAGATTAAAAAATGAAGATCCATACAAAGAACTGAGCAGTGGTAGCAGTCACACCTGCCAATGCTTCTTCTCCATCTGAGGAACCCATGCCACCAAGGGGTGAGGAGGAGGATAACAGAGACAAGAAGGTGGCAGAGTGAGTGGGGGGGGGAGGAGAGGGAAAGGGGAAAAGGAAAGGGTCAATCAGCATATAGCTTGAAGATGTTACTAGGTCATATGCCTCTGGCCCTGGGACCGAGGAGGACATTGGCAATGGAGGGACCTGTACAGTCCCCAGGCACGAGATCGGAAATGTACAGATGGCTGTCTTCATTTTTGGGATGGTGGTGTTAGTATGCGTAGTTGCCAAGTATGAATAGTGTTGGTAAAGTCTAGGAGGAAAATAATGTGGAGACAGAACTGTGTTATGATGGGAAGGACGTGGAGCTGAGGAGAGAGTGATTGATGGAGTGAATATGAAAAGAATAGGAGAAAGGGTCAAGAGTGGCATTGGTGGATGGAGGATTTGATGAGTGGCCGAGCGTGGATGGGTCTAACACAGAGGGTGAAGTTGGTGTTTTTCAGATACAAAGTGGTGTTCAACTAAAGATAATCGAGAAAAACAAGTAGACCCTTAAAGCAGTTCCAGAGCGGCAGGCTTTGGTTCATGCCCTCGTCCTGAAATCAGGTATATTAAAAACAGGAAACTAAGAGCCCGATTCATCAGTATTTGACACAGTGCAATACAGCAATACAGCAAAACAACCTGTTGTTCTGCACTGCACTGTATTAAATGGAGAGGGCAGGAATGCACCATATTTACTAAGATATGGCACATTCCTGCTCTCCCTTTTGGCCTGTGCACTACTGGCTGCCAGGCCCCAATGAAGACACCCTTGCGCCATCATACACGGATGCCTGTGTTGCAGGCAGTATTGTTTTTGTGCAGAAAGGAACACCTTCCAGCACAAAACAATCCCCCGGTTTCTCTTTCCTCTTTTAATGTGTCCTGCAGAATATTAGTCTTAGTAAATTTGGGAATGGGCTAAAAACCATGGTTGGATGCATGTGAACACCCACACTCCACCCATGGAGCGCCATTCCCGGGCAGACTAACACAAGGCAGTGATTAGTGATGCCTTGCTTTACTCCAGGTTTGCGAAGCCACGAAGGGCCATGCAAGTGAGCTTTGTGTGGCTTGGTAAATCTGACTTAAGGATTGCGTAGCTCTTGCGTCACCTTTTGTGATGCAAGGACAACGCAAGACGTTGATAAAACTGGCCCTTAATGTTTTGGACGGTGATTGTATTGGGGTTGGTGGAGCGATGGCTAAAATTGAGGCAGAAGTACAATTACGAAAAGGAAAATATGTGAGTGATAAAGGTATAGTCGCAGAAGTCATGCTGGTGGTAAATGATAGTATCAAGGAGCTAAAAAGTGAAGTTTCAAGGAAAGTAGGGTAGAAAAGCTTTGTGGGCAGGGTCATTGTTGTTGTGGTCTGGATTGATGCCAAGTAGGTGTCTCAGCGCCTTGAAGCAGGTGGCCATTGTTGGTGCTCATGAATAGACAAAGGAGAAAGTTTTGTAGGGATAAAGGGATTGGTCGTGTGCAGCATGGTGAAAGACTATATGAAGACGTGCAGTAATATTAGGACAAGAGGTTGTACTTATTGACGATGGGCATGGAATTGTATCTGATGGAGCTAAGAGACTTGTTTGCTGGGGCGGATAAACACCTCAGGGAGAGTTTTTTCTGAGTGGCAGATTTTTTTACATTTTTGAGATGTAGGTCACAAACATTGGCTGGTCTTACTTCTGGTCGGGCAGTCCAGCTCAAGGGAGGGGAAGGGTTTGAAGCTGGGGTTGGGGAGACTTTTGAATCCGTTGGGAGTTGGAGTGCTATATGTATGGAATGATTTTGGCCTTGGGGCCAGAGTTAGGGTCAGGGTGTGAAATGGAGGGAATAGTTGTTTAAGGAGGTGTGGATGGACAGGATTCCATTGATGTTTAGTGAGGTTATTAGCAGTCTGTCAGGCATCTGCTATGTTGGTAAGATTTGATACGAACCAGCTTCATTAAAGCAATCTTTAATCTTTAAAAGTCTGGTTCTTGTGTTGTGCTGTTTCACCAGATGTTTATCGGTGGCAGGGAGGCACGTTTGCGCCCCGCAGCGGGAGTGTTCCTGCAGCAGTGAAGGGCCACTTTTCTTCTCCATTTTTAGGTTGAGCGCACAAGCGCTTTGACCTGTTGTAAGGATTGTGGGCTTTTAACCACGCCCACCACACGCCCTTCACTTTTACTAATTTGTGGGCTTGCCTTTCAAAAAGCCTTTGTTATCATTGGTAAGTGCTTTACGTTTGTCCCTCCTTGGGGCAGTTTTGTTACCGCCTTGGACACCGACCCTGTTACATGAATAATTGCACGATTCTCTATATGTTTGACTGCGAGTGAACTTCTTTTTGTTTTTGTGTCTCACCTTCGTGCTCATGCTCATGGCAGCCGTGGTGCTTTGAATCGGTCACTTATGCCAACAGTTTCACTTATCATTTACAATTTATGTAGCAATAAAAGTCCAGTTAGGAATTTACAACGCTATTAGCTCTAACTCGAGCAAACATGAGACCCGTTGCATTACAAATGCTTGTTTAAAGTTTGTTAGCAGTTTGCAAAGCTAGCACTGTTTATTAAAAAACATACAAAGTTACAAAGCGCAGAACTTCGCCATTTCACACACCCGTATCTAAGATGACTTGAAAGACCACCACATTTGTATGAAGTGGGATGCCAATTTATTTCACAAAAGTATCAATAGTTTTGTTTTTATTTGCTGCCCTCCATGAAGCATGAGGCTTCGTTTAAAGGACTTGCTTTGACGATCGTGAAAGCTGGACATGTTCTCCAACAGAAACGGCTCCACTTTCGCTGGAGTTCATTATTTTTAGATCACATCCGAAGTGCCTGGTGAGCTCTGCTTCCAACTATCCTTTATGCACCCCTGTCTCCGGGAAGAAGATTTAAGCTTTAAATATGACTATAAAACCAGTGACCATACAGACGCTGGAGTATTAGGGAATGTGTGACATATTAAATGGCGGCACTGCGACTCCGCCTCAGTGCTGTACAAAATGAAATTTGTGGTTAATGTTCACTCACAGCTTGCAATAGCACCCATTTGGTTAATTCTCTTCCTGCAGAGGTCTGTGAACTGTGTATAAGTCAAAGTTTTCAGTACGGTATTTAGCAGGTTGACTCAGAGTTTTAACCTTCTGCAGCGCGTATGAGGTGTTTCTTAGATTTCTTGGTGTTCATCCTTCTTTAGGTCTGGCTACAGATTGCTTGAACTATCTGACAAGATATTAAGGGCCATATATATGGCCACAGTTGCGTCACGCTTGCACCACGCAACGTCGAACATGCGTGGCCTTGCATGGCATCATAAATCTAGGGTACTTCAGCGCAGCACAAATCATAGTGTTGCTTTCTGTGCCCTGGGGGGGGTGTTCCATGGGCATTGTGTGGGTGTTCCTATGCAACTATCATGGATTTTGACGCATTCCCAGATTTACCAGAACTGGTAAACCTGGGAATGTGCCTAGTTGCTACACCTTTCCAGGGAAGGCATAACGAGGAAAATTATCTTTATTTGTCCTTGTTACTTTCTTTTTCTATATGTGCTACATACTGCACACACACAGAAAGAGGCATAACCCTCAGTGGATTGTTTTTCTGCTAGAAGGTGCCCCTTCCTCCACAACAACAATTCTCCTTATAAAGGAGGCACCATTGCACCATGGTGCAAGGGTGTCTGCATTGGTGCTAGGCTGCCAAATCTCCACCAGCGCAGAGAGAAAAGCAGGAATGCACCGTGTTCTTTTAAATATGGCTCATTCCTGCCCTTTCCTGTCATGCCGCTCAGGGCAGCAAGGTGACTTGCTGCCCTGCGCGACTTGGCCATAAATATGGCCCTATGTCTCCATGCAGAACACACACAGCACAGACCATAGAGGGGATTTGAATCAGCCCTTTTCAGTCCTTCCCTTCTTAGGATGAGTTTGCTGAAAGCATTGTCTTAATGAGCTATTATCACGTCTTGGCTGAGAGCAGAGTATTTCGTGTATACCTACATAACACATATCTCAAGTAAAATAGTTCTCTGCATTACCTTTTTTTTGTGGCACAACTTAAATAAAACACAGTTGCACAGTTGAGCGAAAAAGCCATGTTTGCACAGCCATCAACTGGCGACGACAGGCGCAGCACTGTCCCCCCCCCAATCTAGACTGCTGCAGCTCTATCCACTTTCATGAACATCATAGAGCCTCTGGGTGCTCACCTACTGGAGTACTCTCCTGATCCTCCACCTCCTCAGGAAGAGCTACAAAACAGTGCTTGGGAATGAAACTATGGAACCCCGTTAGCTGACACCAGTCTCCACTCCTCTTGTGTAGCACAGCAGAAAAAAAAGTTGCATACCCGAAAGCCACAGGCTGGATCACACATCATCAACCAGATAGGTGTGAGCCTTAATTCAGATTACCTAGGACTGGGTACAGCATGCATAGTAGATAGTCTTCCCAGAGGGGGTCAGAGTCAGGCTCACAACTTTGATTGCCTTTCCAATATGGCTGGCAGACAAGCACACTGGGTTACCTCTGCAGGCCATTTTGATTCCAGGCAGTTTATTGTGCATCTCCGGCAGCCATTTATGAGTAGTCTTCAAAAACGTCTTCAAAGCCACAAGGTGCACGGGGTGTCTTCGGATGCCCAAGTAGGGTTGGATGTGGAATTCCACTGTGTGTGCATCTGTCTCATTACCATGCTGAGGGGATGCCAACGTGCTAAGGACACTGGCAAACCTAGTGCATGATCGCCACTATGGATGGTGGTGTTAGCATTGTATCTTGGTGGTAGGTGTCAGATATGTTTTTCATGTGGAGTATCTGCCTATAATGACCTACTAAATTCGACAGCAGGGGTGTTGTAGGCTTTTTTAGGATGCCAATACTCCATTACTGGTTTCCTCTCCATTAAGCCCTAAATGCTTGAATTAGAGAATCCAAAAAACCCTGTTATAGTCCCAGTTGCCTCACTTGATCAAAAAATGGTGTGATTTTGAGTAAATCATTTCCTCTTCCAGTGCCTGAAATTGTAAATAGGTATATTGTACTGCTTGAGTGTGTGATGTATAAATACAACTGTACAAGTGCTCTCCTGTAATCTGGTTTCAACAGGATCACACACACCATCTCTTCGATATAAGGTGCACCACTTTATAGATGCTACTAGACTGTAACAATTTTCTGTATAGTGTTCCACATCTCTTTAGAGTTCTTATCCCCTTGATGAAAAATCATGTCATTCTTGGCCAATCACTTGTACCTCCAACTGCGCATGTGTTATAAGTATATGGAATGTAAAACAACTGTGCTGTGTAGTAGTGTTCCAAGTACCCACCTTCACCACTTCTACTACTTGAAGTCCCATCCAGATCCCACAATTGGATTACTGTTAATGTGCCGCACTTCATGGGTCAGAGGCTTCCAATGCAAAGAACATGTTTTTGCTAAAGTGCATAACAGCTCCTTGAAGCTAGGTGTGTGCTATACTAAAATACATATTGCCATTGTTATTTTAATTCAAGGCCTTTGTGTATTTTACTTTCTGCAAACTTCTATTTATGTGCATTGAGGGAAAGTACATGTTCACTGCGCCAAAAAGGTAAAAAATGGCCTCATCTGTAGGTGCAGAAAGAGGGAAAACTGTATTTGCCATCAACTTGCATTGCTGACTTCGGCAGGAGGAAGAAAGTTGCACGCTGCAGAATAGCAGTATTTTTGTTTGAAAATGGTAATTTGCAAAAACCACTGACGTTTGGAATAGCTAACTGGGAAAGGCCTCCACCTTGTGTCAACGGAAACCGAATGGTGACAGCATCGACATGTCAAGTGGGGTCTCTCAACAAAAGATGGGAACACACTGATGTCTACCCAAAATCGGGTAGTTTTGACACTGCAGGAACTGTTGTGCTGCGGAGGGCAAGTGCAGCCATATTTTGGAATGTAATACTCTCTGCTGCCGCACAAGCAGTGGAGGAGCAGCTATGGGGAGGTAAGCCACCTCGCTGGATGACCAATTGTTTCCCTTCTGGGTCTCTATTGGAGGAGAAGCACAGGCCTCCTGGGTGTTTCTTGCAGGCAGCCACATTAGATCCCGCATCGAGGCTGACTTGACAAGGCTTTTAAATAACTAGTCTGCTACCCTTTGATTTGAAAAAAATTATCAATGGATCAGTGGTGACTGTCGTGTTGGAAGAAAAAATGTCTTCCCACCAGTGTTCCCAGATTGGGCTATTTCCCGCACAAATGGGCGACATTTTTCCCATTTGTACGAGAAAAAACCCTAATGGTGGGTGGCTACTTTTTGGGCGAATATTAGCCCATTGTGTGCATTTAGTGAAGCTGGGACAGCACTTCAGAAATGTCCGCAGCACTCCTGGCCTTGGCTCGTTATTGCTGCAGTGCAGTCACTCACTGGGCAGTGTGGGCGGCACTATC
This sequence comes from Pleurodeles waltl, assembly GCF_031143425.1. Taxonomy (NCBI): domain Eukaryota; kingdom Metazoa; phylum Chordata; class Amphibia; order Caudata; family Salamandridae; genus Pleurodeles; species Pleurodeles waltl. The sequence continues at coordinate 59,001,765 of NC_090449.1, forward strand.
ATCATAGCAGCCAATCAGAGTTGCCAGACCACCAGCCTTGGCTTGCTCTCACGTTTCGCTGAGCACACATGACACTGTCACGTGATGCAAGCTGAGCGCGCAAATTGCCCTGGAAGTAGCGCTCGCTGACATGGTCCAGACCTTGTGAAGGGAGATGTTGCACGTTGAGGGGAATCACAGGTGGCTGGAATGCCCAGCAGCCTGAGTCTGCAACTCCTTGTGTACCCAACTGTTTTCAGGTTAGTTAATATATTAATTATCCTGCTGGAGAGATCTATTTTGTAATTTAGTGTCTGTTTATTGTGAAACACTCTTATGTCCTGAGGCATGGGTCGCGCCATGTAAAACTGTCATACGTGACATGTGGGTTCTAATGCTCTCCAATAGTTAATACCAAAGTGTTGACATTTGCTGTTAGGAAGAGATACCAGCCAGTGGCCGAATTGCACAGTCTCAAATTGGAAATGTGTGATTAATGTCAGTTTCCCTGCTTAAACACAATTGTGTGATCTTAGGCAAACACTATTTCAGCCAGCCTCCTTTTTTTGTTGTTTGTCGCATATGAGAACACTTTTGAATACATTTATTACAGGATGCACACTCTACAAAAAATCATTCTTGTGTTTGATTTTAATAGCCTATATGGTTGTGCCATCTATTTTAAGAATCTAGGTCACATTTAGGGTACATGACACCTGACTTGCCTCTTAGTTCACTAATAACATTGTCATCATGGAGGGGGTAGGAGTGCTTCTCAATTTATGTTTTAAAACTCTCACATGTAATAAATACTTCTCAATAGGGTGGTATAATTTGATGTGCTAAGGTGAAATGCTTCCATGTGTTAAAAATACACTTTTTTGAATTGTGAAGATGTCATTTTCTTCTAACACACTTTTTATTGCAGGATGCACATTCCAAATAGGTTTTTGGCTGACGCCTGTATGGGCTCTTGAAGCCAGAAACGACTGTTGGCTAGGTTCTGGCTTGGCTCACACTGTTATGTTTTTTGTTTGTCCTCCTCTATTCTATGTGATTCACTCAGTAGATTACTTTTTTTTGTCACAGAGATCTTTTTGATACTTAAACACAATCCTAATATAGCACAGTCAGGGATTCCTTTTGGACAGTAATATGTTTGCAAGGTAAACTACTCTGACATCCTACATACTCCTACTCTGGCATGAGGACTAGAGCTATAAAATAAAATAACATTAGTGAGTGCTATTTTCATCATTACTGTCATTACTTCTACAGATCTGAGTTTCTTACAGTACTTGAATATCTCTTACATGAAGAGGTTGAACAAAGTCAAAAACCTTGCTCTAAATCATAGCACCCTTGCATCATAGTGCAAGGTTGTCTGCATTGTTGGCAGGATTGTTTCTGTGCAGGAAGGGACACCTTCCTGCACAAAAACATTCCATGGAGGTTTTTTCCTCTTTCTATGTGTGCTGCAGAATGAATAAAGATATTCCTCCTTGCTACACTTCCCCTGGGAGGCATACAGTTTTGACGCATTCTCACATTTACAGATGGGTGTTGTGTGGGAAAACCTACCCCTACGCCCCCATGACTCAGTGAAGGCAATGCAGTGACTTGTGCTGCACTGCCTTACACCATATCTAAGAGACCGTGAAAAGCCATGCAAAGTGGCTTTGCGTGGTCTTGTATACATGGGTCTGCACTCTGTGCCGCCAGTGCGTCATAAAATGTGACGCACCAGCGGCGAAAGGGCTTGTAAATACGTCTGTTTCCCTCAATTACATTGAAATCTAGGTCATTGAAATCTAGATCATTTTTTGGTAGGGATGGGGAGATTAACTGATTTGCCCGCAATCACAGGATGTTGATGTGACACCTGAACCTGAACCTGATACCAGATCTCCAAAGCTGGCAGCTCTGGCCATTACGCCACATCCTCTCCCAGGTTTGAATTTATTGTGACCAAAGTAACAGTTAGATTGTAATGGGGACCGATCGTCAAAATCAGTAGTTACTATTAGAATTGGAACATGAGTATAGAGGTGCCCAGGTGCCCATTGAACCTCCTCCTACTATACACATATTGAATAGAAATTAGGATTATGCTTAAAATGTTTCCTGAAGGTTGTTCTTGCATATATTGAAGGTTGCAACTTTGGGATAGTTTTTGGGCTGAAACTGGTCTTCGTTGGGCTGAATTTGGGCTTGAACTTGGACAGCATTGGGCTTGAGACGGGTCTCAAAATCTGGCAACACTGCTTCCCACCATTCTGCCACTGCCACCGTTTCACCACAGGTCAACTATAATACCTTAATGCTGAAAAATAGTATAATTATTAGTCAACGAGTTGGACTAGTTATGCTTAGGTGGAGGATGCAGCTTCAACAGATCAAAGCTGGAATTTCCTCACTACCAACTTTAATAGAATGAGAAACTTGTCAGAACTGGTGGCGGCTCCACAGTGATGTATGATTACTGCCTAACAAAAGTGCAGATGTTATGTCTGGTTGTCCTCCCTTCACATCACAGATTTTTGGCATTCCTGTTGGTTGATAACTTGTCACACAAATTACCACTTTTACTCATATTTTCCTACTGACAGCTGCCCATAGTAGAAGTAATGTCCTTGAAGTGGTTATGTACTGTAACTCTTTAAATGTTTTGCAACTGTTCATATTTAAAGTGCTCTGCCACCCATGTGGGTCTTGTTCATACTAAATAAAACTGCAACTAAATAAATAAATTAAGGTGGAAGCAGGCTATGGGGAGGACTAACATGAGAGCGAGCCAAGAATTCTAAATAGTTGCTCCACTTAATATGTTCAATATTCTGTCAAGCAACCATGCTTTAGGCAAACACTTCTCTCCCAAGGTATAGAAGGATGAGAATCCAAACTTAATCCAGGAGGGGAGACTTTATTCTAAAGCTACTGTTCGAGAGAGGACAGAATGGTCAGTTTAGCTGCTAAAAAAAAAACCTTCTAAAAAGGTCACTCACTGCTTCACAGTAATCCTCTGGAGGAAAAACAATGTCTGGTTACTGGGCTCTTGGACATTTGTTCCATCCTGGATCATTGCAAACAGTTCTGAAAATTGTCTGTGGCTCAGTTGTGGTACCACAAACCTTCCTTTAATTTTATGAATGTCTTGGGTGTCCTCTGACAGGCAATTGCTACTTGAAGTGACACGCAATGAGGCTGTGCAGAACTATTTTCCGCGTACTTATTCCCAGAATTTTTAGTCCTCAATAAAAATTGTGGAGAGCACATTGTTTACCAGCGAATAATGGCAAATAAACCAAATTTTCACTAAAAATCATACTTTATTTTTCATTTATGAGTAAACTGAAAATAAATACATCCTGCTTTCATTCCAGAAACATAAGGAACTTTTTCAAGGCGACTAATTTGCAAAGAACAGTCAGAATCCTCAAATATATATATTCACAGCAGTACTTCTCCCACCACGATCAGAGGTCCATCTCTCAAAGAGCTCGGGCACGGCAGGACGTCATTTCATTTCTTCTTTATTCCTAGTAAGTCATGATTGATACACCAAACACAGACAGGACGTCAACACGTTTCGGCTTGCGCCTTCAACTGGGCAATACACATTTACCCATAGTAAGCAGTTTACTGCCTACTTAAAGCCTCTAAAATTAGCCAGAATGGCTTCTCTTAATGTTGATGGCCGGGCCTGTTCTGGTATGCTCTGTATCCAGGGCTTGTACTGCATGGGACGGTCTCAAGGCATCACCGTGTCATAGGCTGGGTATGACAAAAAAAGGATTTGTTTGACATTATCTGGGATTAAGGAGTAAGGGTGGATTCTACCTGCTGTACAGAGACCAAGTCAAAGGTATCTTGGTTTCAAAATCATGGATTAAATGTATGGAAAGGTGAGGATAGTAAAGTTGTATGATGTCGGTAAGATGTCAGCCTCATCACTCTTCTAGTGGCGAAGCAGTAACTTACCAACCATCTCATAACCCCGCCCTGGCACGCGCAGAATGCCAGCCTGACTAGAGTTTCAACCCATACCCAACCAGTACTGTTGAGGATCCATCTTTGGCAGCCTCAGCTGTGCTTGGGGCTCAAACCCATGCAGAAAATCAGTCACTATCAGCCCATTGGCAAAACCTTCTGATTTAGAGGCAGCCTGTATACTACTCATGTCACTAACTGTGACTCCTGATCCAATTGTTATCTTGGCTATTCATCTTATACCTACAGCCGTAGTGTAGGCGGTACCTTGTCCAGTCTTTTAAAGGTTGCATAGGCAGTACTTAATTTGTGTTTGTTGTTTCTGGTGCGGAGCACCGGCACTTATTTTTTAGGCTGCCACTTAATTTTTTGCCTCAAGCATTTACTGCAAGCAAAAGACACGTATGGGAAAGACGGAGGAAAGAAAAACGGAAAAGTGTCACAATGGGAGAAAGCAGAAAGCTGCAAGAGTGAGCTGAAGGGGCAGGGAGTGTCTGTAAATGGATTGCAGAGGCCCGAGATGGCTTCAGGATTACACTGCCTCAGTATTCAGTACTCGCACATTTAATTGCAGCAACCGCACGTTTAAGGGGAGGGCTTTGGACACCGGCCCCTTTTTAATTACAAATTAAACACTGTGCATAGGTTCTTGTTATGCCTCCAGCTGGATTTCTGTGCTTGCCTTATAGTGATTCTGCTTTATTAGTGTAAACACGCACAGCATTACTTTCCACTTCTGGCTTGGTTGTGATGTGTAGATATATCCAACAGCAGAAATGCAAGCCAGGCACCAATATGAAACCACACGCAAACACACACACACATATGAAACAGTGCATCTTAAATGGTAGTATGTGAAATTAACAAAAAACAAACAACAGAACTAGTTCTGAAAACCCATTTTCATCGAAACAGATCCACAAATTTTTACACCTTGAATGGTAGTCACCAGTTTGACAAAACCAACCCAACCCATTAAATGTCCTTTTTGCAAAACCTTTAAAATGTTTGTTTTCCCTCAATATACATATTTTTTATTTTTCTTGATTTACCCTATCTATCCTCTTTCTTTTTTTTCGGGGGTGCTTCCCCCTCCACATCACTCATTTGACTGACACACCTATAGGCTGCCCCCACCTTAAGTAGCCCTCCATTTTTTTCTTTCTTTTTCTTTTTAAGGAGGCCCCCCACCCCCACGTCCTGCTTGTTCTTCGTTTTATTTTTCTTCATTATTTTTCTTCACCCATCCTCCTCCCCTTTTCACTGTCAACCCTTTCCTCCCTATCTATCTAAATTTTCACCTCCACTCCCAATGCTGTTTTCTGTGAACGCTAAACTCATAATAACCCTTTTCCCTTTTTTTGCATATACCTTGTTTTATTTTTTCCTTTGACTTCTCAGGGCGTTCTCTTCGGCGTGTTTTTTTTCCCCATCTTCTCCTTCTTGGTTTTCCTTTCTGGGTTGCGATATACATAGATAACAGGCACACATATATATTTTTTTCCATAAATCATCCCCATTTATTTACAAAATATTTATTCCTACTATATCCGATATTGCAGGAATTACAGGAAGTTTGTACATATTCCACCCTGGTCCGGTGTACTTTTTACATGAAATCAATTGGATTTTCATGGAAAATGTATTTAATTATCTTGGCAGTTCTGCAAAATTGAGCTTTGTCAGCATCATTTCATAAGACTGGCATTTTCCAATTCGGAGATCCATTAAAATGAGGTATTACCCATATGCCAGAACATTCGGCATGTATCCAACACAGCTCTAATGGCTGTATAGTTACTATGACATTGGTTCAACGTGCATGTGCCATCAAGATGTGCTATTCGCAGACTTCCAACAAAACAGATCAGACACAACATCCCAACTGCAGCAAAATAGCTCAAGGATGCCACAGACAGCAGCATTAGGCCTAGACTGCCTGTCATAACCATTCAGAGCATGTTACTGTCCTAATACATGCACAAGCAAAAGATATTGGCTAGATCTAGGACCTTTTGTTTTGCGACTTGCAATTTGTGATCCATTTGGGAATTGCAAATTGCGAGTCGCAAAACAAAATGTACAACAGTGTTAAATACACTGTTTGTGATTCCCAATGCAGTCACAAATGACCTACCTCATCAATATTCATGAGGTAGGTCGCAATTTGCAACCCCTTTGGGAATGGCCGCACTCACAGGGATGGTGGCCTGCTGGGGACAGCACACCACTATGTCTGTGACTGCTATTTAAATAAAGCATTTTTTTTTAGTGTTGAGCCTGCGAGCGCATGCGCTTGCGCATGCGGCTCATATGCGAGACACTTGTGTTCAGTAAAAAGCTTGAAACCTGCCTGTCACTCATCATTTGTTTGTTTGCCTGGCAATTTTCTTTACAGCTTCGTAATTCGTCAAGGCATGTATGGCATCATTTCCGTTCCTCTGTGTGGAGCAGGGATCAAGCTCTAATTGATTTCAACTTAATTAGGGCCTGTCCGCTACTCCTGACGTGATTGAGGTACTATTTTTTTTCTAATTTCCAGAGCCTCACAAACAGAAGGCTTGTGACTGGCAAAAACATGCCCAACAGGACAAACAAAATTGCAAAGTTTTATTTTTTAAAACTAACTTTATTTTATTTTGTTAAGTCTTCTTTTCTCAGTTTCCGCTCATGTTGTTTTTTGTTTTTGCTCGTGGGTATTGTTGTCAAAAGATGACAATTATCTTGTTTTTAAATGCAGTCTATTTCCCTCAAAGGAAAACTGGATGTATTGCAAACAAAAAACATGAAAAGTTTTCTTCCTTTTTTGTGGGACCACTACCTGCTCTGAAAAAATATTTTTGCTTCCATTCACAAAGGGGAAAAGGTGCTGTGGGAACCTCTTCCCATTTATGAATGGGTTAACCCCAATTTAAATTTGGTGTTAACTGAGATTGTTTTTCAACCCTCATGGTCAGAAAGCAATCATACATACCACTGCGACTCAGAGTTAGGAAGGGACATCCTCGGAACGCCCCTTCCTAATTGAGACTCGCAAACCCTTTTTGTGATTCGGTAAATAGATTACTGAATCGCAAAATTGGTTTGGTACATTGGGAAATTCTTTTTTCTTGTCGCAAACGGCCTGTTTCTGTGAATTGGGCCATTTTCAACAAGAGAACAGCTTTGTAGATCTGGCCATTAATCACTCTGGCAGAGTTGTGTGTCGGTACAATGCAGGCACTTACCACTCCTGCTTTATGAATGCTCCCGAACCGCGAATGCGTCTCAGCAACTCATTTGTTTACTACACAAGCCATTACACGACTTGCCTTGGGTAAAGCGCTGGACTTTGGAATAGTATAATTTACTATTCCAACTCCAGTCTGCACCACAGTAGGGAAAGTGTTGGACATAAAGTCCAACCTCAGTCCAACAACCCCTAAGGCAAGTCGTTGTAATGACTTGGGTGGTAAAGGAATGAGTTCTAAAGACACATCTGTGGTTTGGGCCGCATTGTAAAGGCACAGCGTGGTTCGAGCCACATTGTTAAGGCTGTTTACCCTCTTGCAGACCTCGCCGACAACAAACTCACACAGCGCAGTTCACTGAGGATGGTGACACTAGGCCTAGACTGCCTGTGATAACTATTCACAGCACGTAAGCAAAGACCGACCAGAACCCAACACCTGGAACAGATCATCAAAGGACAACTCAAACTCCAGTCCATGGTGGAAACCCCAGAATATGCTGTTCTGGCAACCCCTGGCTTGCCTACAGAAATAAGAGGCCACACTGATGCCTGGCTGCTGTAAATTTACAGAACATGGCCATGTAACAGCCCATATGTGCAATGTCCACGCCTTTACTTGCCCGGCTGCTCCCTCCCCTTCCGTAGTCGACTTAAGGGCCTCTGGTGTTGCCATTGTAGTTCTGTGATAGTTAATATTATCCTACCTATGCAGGGAGACAACCCCCGTACCGACTCACACTGTGTTTGTGATAGATGAGGATGCTTTAAATAATGCCAGGGTTTGACAATTCTTCACTGTGCAGCGCTGCTCAGAAATACAGGGAGTGCAGAATTATTAGGCAAATTAGTATTTTGACCACATCATCCTCTTTATGCATGTTGTCTTACTCCAAGCTGTATAGGCTCGAAAGCCTACTACCAATTAAGCATATTAGGTGATGTGCATCTCTGTAATGAGAAGGGGTGTGGTCTAATGACATCAACACCCTATATCAGGTGTGCATAATTATTAGGCAACTTCCTTTCCTTTGGCAAAATGGGTCAAAAGAAGGACTTGACAGGCTCAGAAAAGTCAAAAATAGTGAGATATCTTGCAGAGGGATGCAGCACTCTTAAAATTGCAAAGCTTCTGAAGCGTGATCATCGAACAATCAAGCGTTTCATTCAAAATAGTCAACAGGGTCGCAAGAAGCGTGTGGAAAAACCAAGGCACAAAATAACTGCCCATGAACTGAGAAAAGTCAAGCGTGCAGCTGCCACGATGCCACTTGCCACCAGTTTGGCCATATTTCAGAGCTGCAACATCACTGGAGTGCCCAAAAGCACAAGGTGTGCAATACTCAGAGACATGGCCAAGGTAAGAAAGGCTGAAAGACGACCACCACTGAACAAGACACACAAGCTGAAACGTCAAGACTGGGCCAAGAAATATCTCAAGACTGATTTTTCTAAGGTTTTATGGACTGATGAAATGAGAGTGAGTCTTGATGGGCCAGATGGATGGGCCCGTGGCTGGATTGGTAAAGGGCAGAGAGCTCCAGTCCGACTCAGACGCCAGCAAGGTGGAGGTGGAGTACTGGTTTGGGCTGGTATCATCAGAGATGAGCTTGTGGGGCCTTTTCGGGTTGAGGATGGAGTCAAGCTCAACTCCCAGTCCTACTGCCAGTTCCTGGAAGACACCTTCTTCAAGCAGTGGTACAGGAAGAAGTCTGCATCCTTCAAGAAAAACATGATTTTCATGCAGGACAATGCTCCATCACACGCGTCCAAGTACTCCACAGTGTGGCTGGCAAGAAAGGGTATAAAAGAAGGAAATCTAATGACATGGCCTCCTTGTTCACCTGATCTGAACCCCATTGAGAACCTGTGGTCCATCATCAAATGTGAGATTTACAAGGAGGGAAAACAGTACACCTCTCTGAACAGTGTCTGGGAGGCTGTGGTTGCTGCTGCACGCAATGTTGATGGTGAACAGATCAAAAAACTGACAGCATCCATGGATGGCAGGCTTTTGAGTGTCCTTGCAAAGAAAGGTGGCTATATTGGTCACTGATTTGTTTTTGTTTTGTTTTTGAATGTCAGAAATGTATATTTGTGAATGTTGAGATGTTATATTGGTTTCACTGGTAATAATAAATAATTGAAATGGGTATATATATATTTTTTGTTAAGTTGCCTAATAATTATGCACAGTAATAGTCACCTGCACACACAGATATCCCCCTAACATAGCTAAAACTAAAAACAAACTAAAAACTACTTCCAAAAATATTCAGCTTTGATATTAATGAGTTTTTTGGGTTCATTGAGAACATGGTTGTTGTTCAATAATAAAATTAATCCTCAAAAATACAACTTGCCTAATAATTCTGCACTCCCTGTATGAAATTAGGACTCCCGCAGAAGCCATATTTGTCGTCGGATTTCACTGACATCCGCTTAGAATAAAGTGAGTACCTAGCTATTGAAATCCTGGGGAAGATTTTTCAAAGTCAACCAAATCCATTTAGCCTTCTATTGCCTTAAACAGTGCATATTCTCAAATAATGTTTCTTGCTCCAAAAGCATGCGCTGTGCCTGGTAATTTATTCCAATTTCAGCAATTCAGAAACCGGGAAGCTGCAGAACCAACTGCTTTTATAACTTGGGAAACCTCAAGGGATAAAACACATTCAGTTATAAAGTGATGAAAACTTCTGAGATGTCTGTGCATGTACACGTGACGGGCTCACCCGCAGCAGTCAGACTCCAGCTGCCTAAGTAATGTTGTACGGAATGCAGTGTGTGGCAGCAAGTGTTATGGACTGGGCATGGGAATTGGAATGTCAAATAAGGCTGTGGCGTGCAGCCAATAAACCTATAGGGGACTATTCACGAACGTTGTTCAGACAAAAGAAAGGCCGCTTGAATTAAATCAATTAGATTTTAAGGCTGCGGTGTATTCTGAATAATTATAGATTAATTGCACATGCCACATAATCGAGCATTTGCTGCATAATTTTCAGATTGCAACAAAAATATTATTTCTAACTCAAACTGATCAAAAGTTACTGCAGAAGAGAACTACGTGTTCTGCCGTATAGTGACAAATCATTAGCACAAATTAATTAGTCACCATTCAGTTTCTGACTGCTGTACGGTGGCCAGACTGGCCAACCAGGCAAGCGGGCAATCCCCCGGGAGGCTGGAGCCCCAGGAGGCTGATTTTGAAACCTGGAGGCCGGGTTCATCCTCCAGAGTGGGGTGCTCATTATGTGATCCCAGTGGCAACCATTGACGTCTTTTAGGGGGTCTCTCGGAGCTGCAGCTATGTCCACTGGCTTGTCCTTTTCACCCCCTGGCACTGCCTTTGCGACACCCGGCCTCAGAGGTGGCAAAATCAGTGCCAGGAACACAAGGGTAGCCCAACTGGGGCTCCACTTTCCTTGTTTTCTGTCTTTTTTTAATTACACTAATAATGAATAATATTATATTACATATTCAGTGTAATAAAAAAATCGAGTACAACTAGCTGGAATATGACTCTCCATGGAAGCTGAGGTAAATAAAAAGGCTTTAAAACGTATGCCGTGTGCATGCTTGCGGGTGAGAGTGTGTTTACGTGAGAGACATTGGGTCCAATTCACAAAGGTAAACTTAGATGCTTTGTCTAAAATTAGACCAAACATCTAAGTTTACAACTTTAGGAATTCACAAAGGGCATTTACGAGTAGTAGCGTTAGGTCCTCACTGGGGGCCCATTGTGTGTATGTGTGAATGTATATGTATGTGTAACGACGTGAGTGTAAGTGAAAGTAAAGGTCAAATGCTGTGTGATGTCACTTCTGCTACCCCTGGCATTTTGGTGAATTTAAGTCCATGGCGGCAACTTGACGAGTTGCTTGGGTTCTAGAGCACATTAGCACAGTGAGCGCTGAATTTATAATTTTAAGTTCTCAGTTTGGCCCTGCTGAAGTATGCAGCTGTTAAACTGATACTAAGGAGATTAAATTGTTGCCCAGGCAGAAGAAGAAGTCTGTGAAGGCTGAGATCTGTGATAGTAGGCGTGGTGAATCTCTCTGTCAGGGTGGCAGAGACGCATCCTTCATGGTTACTCAGACAAGGAGGGAGTAGATGAAGGGGGACTCTGTATTAAAATGGCAAAATAGTGAAATGATACTGCCTTGCCACCATTAACAGCGTAAATTGCCATTTCTTAATGCACAATGATTAAACCCTAGTGTATAATTTGTCCTTTACAGTGGACAAAGGTGAGATTTACGCCTTAAGTGATTAGGAAGTGTTAAACGTGTACATGTGTGTAAAAGCGGTAACTATGCACACAGAATGCGCTCATGAGTGCAACACACACATCCAGTTCTCAACTTATCTAACACCAGTCTGTGGTCCTCTGGGAGAGTCAGAGGAGGAGTTAAAGAAATTCAATCCTTACAAAGTGAACTGCAGTTCAAATCAGAGACATGAAAAGGTCCACCAGCAACAATATTTTAAAGCAAATTCTTGTGGCCACGCCCAATGTGTGGTAAATAGGATTCAATCTCACAAATTCAGAACAGTTCTAATCCAGCACATTTCCTGGAGTGAGAGAAGCTGAGCATGGGCCATAATGAGTAAGGAACTGATAAATAGTTTGGTGGATGGAATACTCCGTCACAAATGTGATGGATAGATGGAACATTTGTCACATTTATGATGGAGTATCCCATCCGCCAAACTCTAAATCAGGCCTAAGACTTGTGGTAGAAATAATAATGATTAAAGAACATCATTTTATAATTACTTCTACATTTGTCTTCCTCCTTCTAATACTTATGAATCAAGGTGTCCCAAAGAAGGCACAGCTTTTGGGCCAAATGAAGGAAAAACCCACACCAATCTAAATAATGCTCAAATGTACTCAAGTGATTCCAAAACAATTGAACAATGATTTTCAATATTTAATCTGAAGTTGCTACTGGTCAACACAAGCAGTGGACTGTCATGGAATGCAGCCTGGAGTAATCACCAGAGCGGGGGATTCATTCATGCATTTTATCCATCACTTTTTTGTTTCTGTTAATGTAATGCACTAACGGCGATGGGGACCAACAGATGCGTTTCCTGTAATTGTCTGTGCTCTAGAACTCAAGCTGCACCTCCCTGATGAGGCCCAAAGAGGCTGAAACTGGCTTAGGGTTGCTTGTGTTGCTGTTCAGAGGGGATGTGTCTTGCCAGGTTGTACTGCACTGCTCTGATTGCAGCAGGCCTATGGTTTGTTTGCATGTGGGTAAGTCTTGTCTAGGGTAGTACAGTGGGGAAACAAATGATAGACAGACGTGTCCCAACTAGCTTCCAGTAGTTCAGACTAATTCCAGCATTCCATCTATCACTTTTTTGTTTCTTGCCATAAACATATCTGGCACTACCCAAGCCTCAGGATAGAAAATATCAAACAAGACAGCACCTCAGATGTAGGCTGAAGAGGCTGTCATCCACTCTATGGAACTAAGTGGTATCATTAGAAGAAGATCTACACGAGCCAGGATGTAAGCCAGAGAAATGACAGTCCTGTTGATGTACGTAACAGAACTAAGGTCATCGGCCTGTCAAATCAAGCACTTGTCATGCATTCTACATTCTAAAGTGACCAGACCAAAGTATTTCTACAGATGTGTAAGAAGTGTAAGCATCTTCCTGCCTCAGAAAAAGGACATGGTCACTACTTTGCGACCTTAAATCTCCCAAATAATGCTTAAATGGGGATGACTGAAAAGGCCAAGAGGTATAGAAGATGAGAAATGGAGAAACCATCCAGAAGTAATTGTAAACAGAAGGGCAACTGCAGGAGAGATGTTTAAATGACTTTGAATATCAACCTTGTGAGCTATCCTGATGCTTATCATCCACCTACACATTAGAAGCTGCCCTTCACTGCTGTAAAGTCAAGCCCTGATCTTAAAGGCTCCAGACTCACCTTCTACAAGAATTGTTTCAAATCAATGAGACCTGGGACTTTAAATATGCAACCTCCACAGTGGTGGCCCGCCACCAGAGCGGCAAGAACGACAGCCAAGGTTAGATTGGGACCACCATGATCTCTGAGAAGCCATCCTCTCTGAACTTTGCTAGAATCCGAGGTAACAAAGACAAGGAATGCAATGTATATAGAGGCACAGCAGGCCAAGCCCGAGACCGGAGACTGTGTCCCAACCCCAAGCTCTGGGATCTGGGAAACTAATGTGATCACAATGAATTCACTGGGTTGCAAAATGAGCGAAACACAGCCCAGATTAAGAGTGAGTCAGTTCTTTGCGACCCCTGTGTAAACCCCTGTTTGTGCAGGAGTTGGAATTATGAGTTGGGTGGTATTTACCATCTCGGGTACTTACCTGGTGCATTAAATACCTCACCCTTGGGTACATTTCAGCATCTCTTACCTGCCGGAATTTAACAGGGAATAAGTGAACGGCATTTACCATACCATGCAGATTTTGGTGTGAAAAGCATGAAGGGTGGGAACCCCTGATTTAAAGAGCTCGTTACACTTATTCATTGTGATACATCACCAAGTTGTGTCCATGTTATATTAGATGTCTATGGACCGAACTTGTGGTATTTTATGCAGCCAAGTACAGAATATTTTTAGTCTAACATACCCATCAGAGGTGTACACAAGTCGCAAGAGTTTGAATGAGTGTCTAGTACACATGCAAGTTGCTATGTACAGTGTAGTAAAGATGTGGGATGGATTGTATATTACAGTATGACCCTCATGACGAGCGACCCGGTGAAGGGTGATATATGAGGTATCTCCTCTTACAGCGTATATCTCAGTTATACATTTTGTGTTATATGTTGGCTGGTCAAATTATATTTACTGTGGGAAAAATGTTCAGTATGTACCAGAAAATGTAGATTTTGGTGTGGTAAGTACTAAAAATACACGTTATTCCCAGTAACTCCTATTTGGGTGGTATTTGGCTGACCCAATAGCTTCTGACTAGGAGGAGTTGGATTTTATCAGGTGTGATGAATATGACACCAATTACCTGGCTACTTGTAATGAGGACCCTAAGAATTCTGTTTGAAGTATGTGTTTCAATCGCAAAGCGGTCTGAAGGCGTATATACCATACAATAATGTTGTTGGTTTTGATGTACAGCACATTAAGGATGCATGTGGGTGTACACTGTAGTGCATTACAGAATTGATGGAAGTCTTGCAGAATGGGAAGGCACAAACGCAGGTTCTGTTACAAGGAGCCACATGAATGCTGTTTGGTGTGAACAGTGCACTAAGGATTCAGATTGTGGCCTGCGGTGCAATAAAGATGAAGGATCTACTGAACAGTACGGTAAGGATGCAGGTTGTGCTACAGGATTCTGTAAAGATGCAAATCGATGCAGGTTGATGGGACAAGTACTGTAAGAATGCAGATTGTAGAGGTACATAAAAATGTGTTTGCTTTTCCCGATCATGGGGAGGAGGGGGTGAGGGAGTTGGGAAGAAGCTTTAGACAGAGAGAGCGAGAGCAAGCTGGCCCTGGAAACCCCTCCTCTGCTGTTGCTTATATGCTTATAGAGGGAGCTGGGGGGGAGGGAAACCTGCTGGAGGACGTGCCTGAGGAAATGGATGCTCTGGAACACTCACCCGCAGTGTAAGAGGAGCAGGCAAAAACTTTAAAACAGTCCCCTAGTGAAGAGATAAACAGGACAAAGTGTAATTATATAGTACTTGGTCCCTGCTCCCAAAGAGGAAAAGGAAGGACAAAGTGTCATGACTTACTGTTGTGTAACCATTTTAGTTATAGCTCTATGCACGTTATTTTAGCACACTAGGCCTGCTGCTGTGCACTTTAACCTAGATATATTTTATTCAGCTTCGTTTATTATTTTAGCAATAGCCACATTTGCGGTCTTGTTTATTTCTCTCTATCTAGCTTATCTTTGCCTAGGTCAGCACTACGTTCTTAAACAAGACATTCTTGTTCACTTTGTGCTTCTCTCAAGAATGCAGTAAGATAGTTTGCCGGTAAAAGTGGTAACGCTTTGTCTCTGGTATTCATAGAAACATACACATTCTTAAGTAGGGCTATTTTCTCAGAACATCAGCTGTTTTATTATAAAAACACTTCCCTGTCCCATACACGTTAGAGGGAGATTCCAGCCAGATGATCACAACTGTATGCTGATTGCTGAACGCTTTGCTACAGCTGCTTATGCAGACTTCGGTCCTTTGCTCAGGTATGGGGGATGATGTCTTCCCAGGGGAGCCTAAAGGGCAGAACTAGAGCTTAACATGCTGTGCTCTAATATAGCCTAGGTAGGAATAAGTCCATTGACTTTAGTGACAATATGGTAGTGTTATTTCTATGCTTTACTCTCCGTGTCACAATTTTAATCCTGTCAAGCTTTATCGTCCTGGTTATTGCAGTACATGCTTTATTATCTAAGATGCAGTTGGTTCCTTAAAACCTTATTGAAATCTATACTGCCTCTACATTGTATATGTGAGACTAATGTAACTGAGATTAATTTATGTGATCTCAGTGACCACGATTTCCCTGAGGAGTCAATTGTGTCTTGCACTCGGCTGTCCAATCATCCCTGGTCTTGGGGAGAGATGAGGCACTGCTGGTTAGCCGCAGCAAAAAACCCGGATTGTGGCGACAGGTGTCACCTGTAGTAGGTTAGACTCAGTCCCACACACCGCAGGCGATCCTGCCGCTCAAATCCAGTAGTCTCATTAGAATAATGAGAGCCTACGCAACATTATCACTAGCAAGGAAGGATTTTTAAATGGCACTGAAACAAGCAAATTAAATTGTTTTGAGCCCACAGAAGTGTACTTAAGTATACAAGAGTTTGAATGCTTACACTCAACCTAAAAATGCAGGCTGTGGTAGGCAGTATGGTAGAATCCTGAAAGAGCAGGCTGTGGTGAACCTGTAGAGTAAGGAGGCAGATTTTACTATCTCATAAAGTAAACATGCAGATTAGAGTGAACAATATGGTAAGAATACTGGTTGTGGTCTAACGTAACGCATAGTTACCAGTCGCAAATTGTAGTTCATCAGAAATACAGGTTGTAAATGCAAAACATAGCGGTAGTAAAATGCAGATGTCGTTGGGTACAGTGGATATTGCATGGTAAAATTTACCATTAGTAAAATGCAGGTGGCAATGTAAATTTTAGATGCAGATGGGAATGTTAAGTGAAGTAAAAGTATAGTTTGTGGTTTACATTAGTGTGTCCATTGAAATACACTTTTCTTTGACTGGTTTGTGCTGCACCCACCCCCCCCAGTGAGGGAAATGTCCTAGAATGTGAATTCTATGCTGGTTGGCTGTAGTTATAGATTTTGGAACATGGTACATGATTGATGCTGCCTTTCCACCTTGCATGCATACGCAAAGCACATCTGATAAAAAATGTCAGGGAGGATAAATCCAAGGGAAGGCCACTACTGGAAGGTTGATATTTTGCTAGGATTACTGAAGGGATGCATCTATTGATGAGCTCGGACTTTCTCCTGAATCTTCCCTGACTTTGAGCAACTCCTTATCCCTTTTCCATCTATGGTTTTCCCTCTCCTATAGGTCCTAGATGTGAGACCTGTTTTACTAACACTAATTGTCATTCTTTGAAATGTTTGAATAAGAAGGTTCAGCAGTTTTGAGGTTTAAAAGTGGCGTATCCCTATACACCACTTCTCCCCACTCTCTTTGGGAACCAGTGGTCTACTGGGTCTCCTGGGTCCTGTGATACACGTGTCTGGCACCTTCAGTCTCAGAGAAACATAATAGAGAACAGAGCCCCACAGGATTATAGAAACTGCTGAGGACTCACAACCTATGGTCTGCATATATGGTACACAGACTCCAACATTATTTAGATTATAGGATTTTACTATGCAAGTGCTATTGAACTACTTGGTTTCACACTCTCCACTATCCCCGATGACTTTCAAGGTAATGTCCTGGAATGTTAGCGGTCTTCTAGACTGGGTAAAGCAGGCAGCGCTCTTCACATTCGCACACTGCCACTCCCTAGGCATCCTGTTGCTCCAAGAAACCCACCTTTTGGGGAGCAAGTGCTCCTCCCTGGCACGCAAAGGGTATGTAAGAGTATACCATGCTGGGTTTTCCTGAGGGTCCCAAAGAGCAGCTATACTAGTGAAACGTTTGTTCCCCGTCATGGTCACAAATGAAATAGGGTACCCATAGGGGTGTTTCATAGCCCTCACGGGAACCCTGGGGCGATGACTAGTGCACTTCGTAAGTGTCTATGTGCCATCCGCAACCCTTCCCACTTGTATACGGGAGTTGTCTGACGTCCTCCTAAATCTTTCTCAGGGCTTCACTAACATAGGATGTGAGTTTAATGCGACTCCTTACCCAGAACTCAATGTATTAGGGCCCTCAAGAACTCTAGGCGAACCGGTGTCGGACAACTCACTGGATGGAGGACTTGGCATCTGAGACTCAGACAGTTTACTCACACTTCAGCTGCCCATCAATCCCACTCTCGTATCAATTTATATGTCTTATCAGCCACAGACTGCAGACTCTTATCCCAGATCCTTCCGCGAGGGATTTTGGACCACTCCCCCATGCTGGCTCATTTTGGTGCCCCCATGACAGGCCAACGACCCATGTGGTGTCTCACGCCTAGTACCTCCAGGACAAAAACTTTATTCAATACCTGCAAACCGAGCTGCAGGCTTACTTCTGCTGTAATGTTGGGTCAGTAGTAAAGGATACTACGCTTTGGGCTGCTAGTAAAGTGACAATCCAGGGATATGCCAAGGTTCGTATCCGCATCCGGGAACAGGAGAATTCTGCCCACCTCACATCTGGCGGCGCAGGCTCTGCAGCTGGAACAGAGCCTCACCTCCCAACCCCAGGAGGAGACATCTTGTCAGCTCGCATTGATCCACGAGGAGATACAACAATGCTCTATTGAGGCTGCTAAGCAGCTTTGGAGAACCAAGATGGCCAAGATTTATGGATGGTGGATAAGAATGGAAGATTACTGTATTGGCTAGCCTCACATCATCATGCACGAGAATCATACCCGAGATACCATATGACAGTGGCGAGTGGAGACATACTTTCCCTGAGATCACCCAGACCTTTGCCCACTACTATGAGCAACTTCAGTCACTCCCCTGGATACCAACCCCTCTCGCATAGTCACTTCCTTGAGGAAATCCCCTTCCTAGGGTGTTCCCTGAGGAGTGTACACTGCAAGCAGCTTAGGGGCCCTGGAATGTAAATCAGTGTATACCAGAGAGTGTGTAGGCAGGAAGATATTGTAGCATGCTAATGAAGTTGGGTTCTTATATTAAATGTATCTCTGTCGTTTTTTCCATACATTTTTAAACACTGAAATAACACTTTGGAAAATGTCAAATATGTAATGTGTTTTTAACACTCTGGTAGCAGTCTCAAGTCTGTGTTAACCTGCGTTAACCAAAATAGACTTCCAAATAAGTGTCAGACGCTGATGACAAGCTGGAGCAAACAAAACAGGGAATAGATGACAGGTAATTGATTATGAAATCCTAACTGAAGGGTTGCCCTGGTTTAAAAAAGTGCTTATACAACAACTGGACATATCCACTTTCCATTCAATATGTCTGAGCTCCTGAGAAATGCAGGCCTGCAAATGTATCTGGTGAAACGGGCTGATCTTGCTCGATGTATGAAATGAAGCCCATAGATAATGTAAATATTAGTGCCTGCAGTTTCAGGCACTGTAAGTCAAACGTCTGGCCTTATGTATTGACTCCCAGCTCTCCCACATGAGCACATTGTGTGATCCTGAACCTCAGTTCCCTTACCTGATGGGGACATTTGCACATTCCGTGTGTGAGTCACTGGCTGTTAGCACTTGTAGGTATTTCTATTAGCTTTGTCAGTGTTTATGTATTTTTAGCCATGTTGTTCAACATAACATTGTATGGTATGGTATGGTATGGTATGGTATGGTATAGTATAGCATTGTTTAGTATGGTATGATATGCTGTGGTATGGTATGGCCTGTCATGGTATAGTATAGCATTGAATAGGATGCTATGGCTTGTCATTATATAGTATGGTATGGTGTAGTATGGTATGGCTTGTCATTGTATAGTATGGTATTGTATGGTATGGTATCGTGTGGCTTGTTACTGTATAGTCTGGTATGGTGTGGTATTGGATGGTAAAGGAGAGAGGGGTCAGAAGCCACAGGGTTGGAGGGTGGGGGCAAAGGCACACAGATGCAGGGTGGGGGAAAGGGAATGGACAACATGGACAGATAGAGAAGGAAACACAAAGGAATAACATGCCTGCAATTGAACTAAAACAAAGACAGAGAGGAGGAAGAGGAATGGAGGATGGGAGAGATTTTGGCAAAGTCAACACAGACAAAGGGAATGAGGGTGGATGCAAAGGAAACACTAGAGGACATGTTTGCCATATAATGAGCATGACCGTTCTGAAAATAAACTTTCTCTGTCACAGTAAAGCATGTTTGAAACATGAGAAGGAGCGGGGTGGAAATAGACAACCTGAAACTGATACAGAATACAGAATTATGGAGTGCTTCCTCCAAAAGTACAAAATATGTCAGCAATCAAAGCCTGAGCCGCGGAAGACCATTCAGTGGGAACAAAAGCAGTACTTTGTCCATAATCCATTAGTGGGCCAAACGCCCAAAGAGCAAATAAAACCAGCACACGTTAATCAAACACAACCACAGAAATAAGAGTGACAATGAAGCCAACCAATGGTAAGCAATGGGTGGGCTCTAAGCCCTCTTTAAGCTAACAAAATGCCTTGTGCTGTCTCAGCTGAGACTTTTTGTATGGTATGGACTTTCATGGTAAAGAATGATATGATATGGGATGGCCTGTCATTTTATGGTATAGTATGGTATGGTATGGTATGGTTTGGTATGATATGGTACGGTTTGGCCTATTATTACATAGTATAATATGAGGTCCAATATATAGCATGGATGGTATATTATGGCCCGTCATAGTATGGGATGGTGTCAGAGTCACCAGATCCTCGGGTCTAGCTCATCCAGTGTGGCCATGTTGAGAACATGCACAAACCAGGAGGATAATAATTCATGAGCTCACTATTCTGTCAGAGTCACCAGATCCTCGGGGTCTGTGCACCACAAGACAGCTCCAATACTCTGATTAGAATTGTCACAGAGTCTAAGAGAGTCCAAGTGGGGAAAAGGGGATTAGGAAGGGAACAGCTGGGAAGGAGACCTGTAGGAAGCAAAAAGGTTAAAACACACAATATCAAAATGACATCATATGAATCAATACTAGGCTAAGACTCTAAGCATTGTAATTCTGAAAACATAGACAACCTAAGCATAGACTTAAAATGACTAGGCTTCAAGATGACTGACACCTGTGAGGGAATCAAGAAAGGTTAAATGCAACTTTCAAATTCAAGTGTGTTCCTTTGCATGAGGATCAGGAAACAATCTGAATGATTTCTAAAACATCATATGAATCGTGTTTGAGAAACATATTAAGAACACATAACATTACATCTAGAACTCTGGCTTTTTTGTTCTCTCAAATTGCCGGAACATGAATTGCGCACATTGCAGATTTTCACATAAGTAGTAAATACCATAAAATGATTGTGCACCATGAATAACACAAATTAGACTCAAGGAATAAATCACGCGACTTGCCAACTCGAAAGCCACCAAGTAAATGCCTTAAAATGGTAGCGTACAATGAGTAACATGAATTACACTCAGGAAATGAATCGCACGTCTTGCCGATTCGAGTACCACCATGTAACTGCCAAGGAATGGCAGCGCACAATGAATATCAAGGGTTAAAGCAGAAGAAAACGAATCGCACGTCTTGCCGATTCGAAGGCCACCATGTAACTGCCAAGGAATGGTAGCGCACAATGAATATCAAGGGTTAAATCACCAGAAAACGAATCGCACGTCTTGCAGATTCGAAGGCCACCATGTAAGTGCCAAGGAATGGTAGCGCACAATGAATAACATGAATTAAGCACGAGGAAAGAATCGCGCGTCTTGCCGATCCAAATGCCACCATGTAACTGCCAAGGAATGGTAGCGCACAATGAATAACATGAATTAAGCATGAGAAAACGAATTGCGCGTTTTGCCGATTCGAATGTCACCATGAAACTGCCAAGGAATGGTAGCGCACATTGAATAACATGAATTAAGCACAAGAAAATGAATTGTGCGTTTTGCCGATTTGAATACCACCATGAAACTGCCAAGGAATGGTAGAGCACAATGAATAACATGAATTAGGCACGAGAAAACGAATCACGCATTTTGCCGATTTGAATGCTACCTTGTAAATGCCATAAAATGGTAGCGCACAATGAATATCAAGAGTTAACACACCAGAAAAGAATTGCGCGTCTTGCCGATTCGAACGCTACCTTGTAAATGCCATAAAATGGTAGCGCACAATGAATATCAAGAGTTAACACACCAGCAAAAAATTGCATGTCCTGCCGATTCGAATATCAGCATGCAAATGCCACGAAACGACCAAGCGCACATTCACACGCACAAGAATAAAATTATTTATCATGCAAGATTAGGCCCAAGAACTCAAGAGTCTTTGATAACGGGGTCGGGGGCCCAGCCCGACCTCCGTCTTACCGCCCTGATCTAGGATCACCAATGAAAGTGAAAAAAGGGCAAGGCCTGGAGGATCAAAGTAGGCTGCCGGAACAGAAGCTCAGGGAATTGCTGCTACTCTGCACCAGGACCTCTGAATAGTGATCATGTGGAGCTGGGCTGGCTCCCTTTTATAGGGTCTTAGCCCAGCCCACCAACCACACCCAGGCATGCTGCAGGGAAAGTTTCTAGAAGGCCCTGGAAAGGGACCACACCCTGACACAGTCTGAAAGCCTGTAGCAGTACATTACATGTGAACAGTATTTATGTGCATGCTGAACATAAGTCCTCAGGATTAAACTCTGCAATGCAAAAGGTTAAACAACATCATATCAGCACAATGCATAAATTATGTTAGCTTGAAATTATTTGGTTTTTGCATTCTAGTCGCCCGTAGAGAGCGCACTGCCCTCATGTTGACAGTGCTTCCCTCTCCCAGATGCGCTCTAGGGTCTGGTTTGTCTGGATTGAGACGATGAAAGCGCCTCACAAGTACTGGAGCATGAACATCAGATGCAGAAACCCATGAGTTACTTTCAGGGCCATAACCTTTCCATGAGATTAAATACCATAGGTTACTCCCTCTCAGTTTAGAATCCAACACTTTCTTAACTTCATATTCTACTTCCCCCTGTACTAGAACCGGAGCTGGATGAGAGCGGACCTTCTGGACTGCTTTTTTCAAGAGGGAAGTGTGGAACACTGGATAAATCCGTAATGATCTTGGCAATTGCAGTTTATAGGTTACAGGATTGATTTGCTGAATGACAGTGTAAGAACCTATGAATTTGGGGATGAACATGTGCTTCTTCTTGAAGTCTATATGTTTTGTTGAAAGCCACACTTTGTCACCTGGTTGATATTGTGGTCCCTCACAATGTTTCTTGTCATAATGCTTTTTGTATTTTTGTTTGGCCTTTTCTAAATGCTGTTAAATCAATTTCTGGGTTTGATGCAAATGTTGAATGGTTTCTGACACAGCTGGAGGAAGAGAACTTTCTTGAGGGATTGTGATGGGCAAGGTGTCAGGATGATAGCCAAACAAGCCAAAAAAAGGTGTAACGCCAGTAGAAGTGTGGAATGAGTTATTGTAGGCTAACTCAGCTAACCAGAGCATTGATGTCCAAGAATTAAGTGCTTTTTCAGCGTAAGCACGTAGGTATTGCTTCAAAGTCTGTTTTAGTCTCTCCGTTTGACCATCTGTTTGAGGATGGTGGCTAGTAGATAGTGTAGATGTCACTTAGAGTGTTTTACACCATGTCTTCCAGAAATTGGAGGCAAATTGCGACCCCCGATCGGAGAGGATCATTTTTGGCAGTCCATGATAATGAACCACTCTATTCAGTAAAATAGTTGCCAGTTCACTGGAGGTGGGCAATTTCTTACAGGCAATGAAATGTCCATATTTTGTGAGAGTATCTACTACCACCAGAATTACTGAATGTTGTTGAACCACTGGTAGACCGGTAATAAAGTCTAAAGAAATGTGCTCCCACGGACGACTTGGGGTTGGGAGTAGATGCAACAACCCTTTTGGTTTTGAATGACTCGTTTTTGTGCGAGCACACACTTCGCAGTTGTTTACCATCGCTTTTACATCTTTTGTTAGGGTAGGCCACCAAAAATAGCATTGGATTAATTCAAGAGTTTTAGGAGTACCTGGATGACCTGCCGTAGGTATAACATGCAACCAGTGAAACACTATCTTGCGAAGTTTGGTAGTGGGCACAAACAAACGAGTGTCATGAAAAGATAATCCTTGCTTGATTGACCTTTTTGGATCTGCTTGGGCCCATGTCTGCCATTTCTCAACACTAAAAGAATTGCGGATGTCTTCAAAGAAATCTTCTTTTTTTCTGATACATAGGACTTTGTCAGGAGCAATGATAGCTCTGGAGGTTTGAACTGCAGGCAACGTGGTAGACTCTTGGCGGGAAAAGGCGTCAGCTTTGCGATTGTCTTTACCAGGCCGGAAGGTTACCACAAAATCAAATTCGGCAAAAAACAGCATCCAGCGTAATTGCTGAGGAGTCAAAGGTCTGGTGGAACTCATGAACTGAAGATTGCGATGATCAGTATATACCATGACAGTGTATTTGGCACCCAACAAATGATGCCTCCATTCTTTAAAGGCGTCACGAATCGCCAGAAGCTCTTTTTCAGCAATGACATAGTTCTGTTCGGCTTCATTCAACTTCCGAGACATGTAAGCTACAGGATGAAGTTGACCAGTGTCCTTGTTTTGTTGTGACAAGACTGCTCCTATTGCCACATCTGAAGCATCAGCTTCCACTATGAAGGGTCAATCCGCGTCAGGATGAGTCAAGACTGGGGTAGTGGAGAAAGCTTCTTTCAAAGTTGAAAAGGCTTGGTCAGCTTCTGGAGACGATACAAATTTCTCCTTCTTTCTTAATAACTTAGTGATTGGAGCCACTGTCTGGGAGAAATGATTTATGAACCTCCTGTAAAACTTTGCAAACCCCAGGAAACATTGTACATCACAAACAGTCTTTGGGGTAGGCCAATCAGATACGGCCTTTACTTTCTTTTCTGCCATCACCATTACTTGAGGGGTAAGGATAACCCCCAAAAACTCAACTGTGGTAACATGAAACTCACACTTGGTTAGTTTGCAATATAAATGGTGCTTTCGAAGGGCTGCAAGAATTTTCTTGACATGTTGGATATGTTCATTTTCATTGTCTGAGTTGATCAAAATGTCATTGATGTAGACTATGGCAAATATGTCGAGGTACTCTCTAAGAACGTCATTCAAGAAAAATTGAAATGCTGCTGGAGCATTACACAGACCAAAAGGCATGATGGTGTATTCAAAAAGGCCATAACTTGTCTTGAACGCTGTTTTCCATTCGTCTCCCTCTCTCATTCTGACCAAATGATAACCACCTCGAAGATCAAGCTTCGTGTAGATTTTTGCTTTCTTTACTTGCTCCAGTAAGACTGGAATTGGGGCAAAGGATATTTATTCTTGATGGTGACTTTGTTCAATCCCCTATAGTTGATACAAGTTCGAAGTTCTCCATTCGCCTTTGGAACAAAAAACAAAGGAGAAGCTGCAGGAGACTTAGAAGGGCGAATGAAACTATTCTCCAAGAATTGATCTAGATATTTTTGTAAATGTTGATTTTCATGTTCTGACAGGGCATATACACGACAGTTGGGAAGTATCGCACCTGGGGCTAGATCAATTTGACAGTCATAAGATCTATGAGGAGGTAAGTTCTCTGCTTCTTTCTCATCAAATACATCTTCGTAAGATGAATACTGTTTGGGCAATTGAACTTCTTTCTCCGCGGCAGTATCTATGTAAGAGTTGCAAACTTTTGATGCTTGAATCTTTTGGAGGCATTGTTCTTTACATAGCACAGATGAGAACACGACCTTTCGTTCAGCCCAATTAATCTCTGGATTGTGATGAGTTAACCATGGTAAACCAAGGATAATCCCATACTGGGGAGCATGGATCACGTCAAGGATGAGTTTCTCTTTATGTTTCTTTCTTTGATTCTTATCCTCACAAATCACTGACAAGGGGACAGTCTAAAGAGTTACTGGACCTCCAGTCAAGAGTTTTCCATCAACTGCTTGGATGATTTCTGGGGTCTTCTTTTCAATACATGGAATCTTCCATGCACAAACCAATTGGGCGTCAACAAAGTTCCTGGTAGCCCCAGAATCGACTAGAGCCTTCTTGAAATAGGTCTTTTTCTTAACCTGAACTCTTATTCCCAGTTTGAGATGTCTAGATTGTGAAGGGTCCACAGTGATACCCAAGAGCAACCCTTCTCTGCATCTTGGGTGCTTTAGTTTTCTGACTCGACTTGTGCATTGGCTGCAGCCTTCTGAACTGGACCTCGTTTGCTCTTTGGTTTTATTGGACAATCTTTGGCAAAATTACCCTTGCGCCCACAATAGAGACATTGTCCATTCTTTCTACGTAGATCCTTTTAATTTTTGGTCAAAGGTCTCCTGATGGTTCCAATTTCCATCGGTTCCGGCGTTCTTTCTTTCGGAGTTCTTGAGTCTCTATTATCGTGAACGCGCCAGGAATATTTTTCAGTCTTTTTGCGTGTTCCTTTTCATTCTGTTAAACGATGATCAAGCCTCAAGACAAGGTTTATCAATTCTTGACAGACTGTAGGTTGCGGGTCGATTTCAGCTAGGATATCTTTTAGCTCCTCTTTGAGTCCCTTGTAGAACAAGGCTGCTTGTTTTTCTTCAGGCCAGGATGTCTCAGCGACCAGCCGATTAAAGTTGGCCAAATATGACACTAAGGGGATTATTACAACTTTGGAGGAGGTGTTAATCCGTCCCAAAAGTGACGGTAAAGTGACGGATATACCACCAGCCGTATTACGAGTCCATTATATCCTATGGAACTCGTAATACGACTGGTGGTATATCCATCACTTTACCGTCACTTTTGGGACGGATTAACACCTCCTCCAAAGTTGTAATAACCCCCTAAGTCCTGATTCCCTAGACGTAAGTCTAATAATTCACGATATGCTGACAGTGTTACAGTTCTACCATCAAAAACTCGCTCAATCTTGCAAACAAAATTTCTCCAGTTGTATAACAGGGGACTGTCTTTAGGCACAAGAGGAATAGCCCAGGTAGCTGCATCTCCAGACAGATATGATAACAAGAAAGCTACTTTGGACTGGGCATCGGGGAAAGTATGTGGTCTGCAGGTGAAGTGTAATTCCACTTGAGCCAGGAAAGATTGCGCTTTCAAGGGGTCACCTGAGAAACGTTCTGGGGGAGCTAAAAGAATGGCTGAAGGAACATTGAGGGAAATGTTTGTCGGATTACCTCCAGAAGTCTGAGAAGAAGGACCTGGCCAAGACACACCTGGAGGATTTTGTTCCTTCTTTTCTAACTTATCCTGTAACTGACTCACTCTCTCAGCTAGGCTAGTTTCCAAATCTTTTGATGATACCACCTCTGCTTGGAGCTCAGTGATAGCCTTGACTAGCTCGTCCAGTGTGGCCATGTTGAGAACATACACAAACCAGGAGGATAATAATTTGTGGGCTCACTATTCTGTCAGAGTCACCAGATCCTCGGGGTCTGTGCACGTTCCCAATACTTCCACTACAAGACAGCTCCAAAACTCTCATTAGAATTGTCACAGAGTCTAAGAGAGTCCAAGTGGAGAAAAGGGAATTAGTAAGGGAACAGCTGGGAAGGAGACCTGTAGGAAGCAAAAAGGTTAAAACACACAATATCAAAATTACATCATATGAATCAATACTAGGCTATGACTCTAAGCATTGTCATTCTGAAAACATGGACAACCTAAGCATAGACTTACAATGACTAGGCTTCAAGATGATTGGATACCTGTGAGGGAATCAAGAAAGGTTAAATGCAACTTTTAAATTCAAGTGTTATCGTTTGCATGAGGATCAGGAAACAATCTGAATGATTTCTAAAACATCATATGAATCGTGTTTGAGAAACATATTAAGAACACATAACATTACAACTAGAACTCTGGCTTTTTTGTTCTCACAAATTGCCGGAACATGAATTGCGCACATTGCAGATTTTCACATAAGTAGTAAATACCATAAAATGATTGTGCACCATGAATAACACAAGTTAGACTCAAGGAATAAATCACGCGGCTTGCCAACTCGAAAGCCACCAAGTAAATGCCTTAAAATGGTAGCGTACAATGAGTAACATGAATTACACTCAGGAAATGAATTGCGCGTCTTGCTGATTCGAGTACCACCATGTAACTGCCAAGGAATGGTAGCGCACAATGAATATCAAGGGTTAAAGCAGAAGAAAACGAATCGCACATCTTGCCGATTCAAAGGCCACCATGTAACTGCCAAGGAATGGTAGTGCACAATGAATATCAAGGGTTAAAGCACAAGAAAACTAATTGCACGTCTTGCCGATTCGAAGGCCACCATGTAAGTGCCAAGGAATGGTAGCGCACAATGAATAACATGAATTAAGCACAAGGAAAGAATCGCGCATCTTGCCGATTCGAATGCCACCATGTAACTGCCAAGGAATGGTAGCGCACAATGAATAACATGAATTAAGCACGAGAAAACAAATCGCGTGTTTTGCCGATTCGAATGCCACCATGAAACTGCCAATGAATAGTAGCGCACAATGAATAACATAAATGAAGCATGAGAAAACGAATCGCGCGTCTTGACGATTCGAATGCTACCTTGTAAATGCCATAAAATGGTAGTCCAGAGTGACTATCAAGAGTTAACACACCAGAAAAGAATTGCGCGTCTTGCCGATTCGAACGCTACCTTGTAAATGCCATAAAATGGTAGCGCACAATGAATATCAGGAGTTAACACACCAGCAAAGTATTGCCCGTCCTGCTGATTCGAATATCAGCATGCAAAAGCCATGAAACGACCAAGCGCACATTCACACGCACAAGAATAAAATTATTTATCATGCAAGATTAGGCCCAGGAACTCGAGAGTCTTTGATAACGGGGTCGGGGGCCTAACCTGACCTCCGTCTTACCGCCCTGATCTAGGATCACCAATGAAAGTGAAAAAAGGGCAAGGCCTGGAGGATCAAAGTAGGCCGCCGGAACAGGAGCCCAGGAAATTGCTGCTGCTCTGCACCGGGACCTCTGAATAGTGAGCACGTGGAGCTGGGCTGGCTCCCTTTTATATAGTCTTAGCCCAGCCCACCAACCACACCCAGGCATGCTGCAGGGAAAGCTTCTAGAAGGCCCTGGAAAGAGACCACACCCTGACACAGTCTGAAAGCCTGCAGCAGCACATTACATGTGAACAGTATTTATGTGCATGCTGAACATGAGACCTCAGGATTAAACTCTGCAATGCAAAAGGTTAAACAACATCATATCAGCACAATGCATAAATTATGTTAGCTTGAAAGTATTTGTTTTTTGCATTCTAGTTGCCCATAGAGCGTGCACTGCCCTGATATTGACAGATGGTATGGTATGGCTCTCATTGTATGGTATGGTATGATATGGTATGGCCTGTCATTTTATTGTATGGTATGGCATGGCCTGTCATTATATAGTATGGTATGGCTCATCTTATGATGTGCTATGGCATGTTATGGTTTGTCATTATATGTATGGTATTGTATGGCCTGTCATTGTTTATTATGGAACGGTATGGTATGGTATGGTATGATATGGCATGGCTTGTCAATGTGTAGTATTGTATGGGATGGTATGGTATGATATGGTATTGCCCATCACTAAATAATATGGCATATGGTATGACCCATCATTGTATGATACAGTATGACATGGTCTGTCGTATAGTGTGGGATATTCTGTCAATGTTTAGTAGTTTATGGTACAACTGTGGTATGGCATGGAGTGGGAAAGACTATCATTGAATAGTATGGTATTGTATGGTATGGCCTATTATGGTGTCGAATGGAATGGTATGGTTACAGATAGGCGGGTCAAAAGCCACGGGGACAGAGAGTGGGGGGAAGGGGGCAAAAGCAACACAGACGGCGTGAGGGAGACAGGACAACATCATGAAATATCATGCAATAGAACTAAAATACCAAAAGTCAGAAAAATGTATGTGAGATGAGCACACCAAAAATAAACTTTCTCAACTATGGTGTAATGTGTTTAAAGCAGTAACAAAGATGGAGATAGGGTCCAAAAGCCACAGGGAGGGAGGCAAAGGCAACACGGACGAAGGGAAGAAGGGTGGGCAGAAAGGTACAAAGGAACATGTCTGTCATACAACAAAAACAACCAAATGCAGAAAAGTATAGTAAACATGAGCATCCTGAATATAAACTTTCCCTGCCACAGTGAAGCGTGCTTGAAGCAGTAGAGGGAGCAGGCGGAAATAGAAGGCCTGTATACAGATGCAGTATTTTGGCGTGCTTCCTCCAAAAGAAAAAACATAGGGCAGAAGTCAAGGCTCAAGCAGTAGAAAGGCACTCACTGGGAACCAAAGCAGTACATTGACCATGGTCCACAGGGTGTAAAAACACGCAAAGGGAAAATAAAACCAGCACGTGCTAACCATCAAAAGCACGGAAATAGGAGTGAAGACGAAGCCAACCAATGGTGATCAATGGGTGGGCTCTAAACCCCTTTTAAGTTAAAACAATATCTTGCAAAGTGCCGGTGCATGTGCTGTCTTGGGCGAGATCTAAAACAAGTTTACGCTCCCCAACATGTCAAAATTTAGGGAAGGAGGAGTTTAGAGGAAAACCCAAAGAAATTTCACACCTGAAATCTGTCACAAGGGAAAACACTTGTGGGAATAATTAAAGTCCTATGTAGGAAAGAAGATAGCTGGGTCACACTGCTGCCTCACCTTCTATGACAGTAATCAGTGAAGATGGATTGCAATTACTACTAGGTTGTGTTGGACCTGGCCCTTTTTGCAGGGTCATCCCCAAACTTTTTGCCTCTTTCCTCCTATTTTTTCTGACCTGCTTTTGTTGGCTTTAGGACTCTGGGCACTTTACTACTGCTGACCAGTGCTAAAGTGCAAGTGCGCTCTGTCTAAATGATATTGGTGATTGGTTTATCTATGATTGGCTTATATGACTTACTACTAAGTCCCTAGTAAAGTGCACCAGAGGCGACCGGGGCCTGTAAATCAAATGCTACTAGTGGGTCTGCAGCACTGGTTGTGCCACCCACATGAGTAGCCCTGTAAACATGTCTCAGACCTTCCACTGCAGCATCTGTGTGGGCAGTTTGGAACTACCAGTTCGACCTGGAAAGTGTACCCACTTGCCAGGTGCAAACCTTCCCTTTTACTACATTTAAGTCACCCCTAAGGAAGGCTGTAGGTAGCCCCATGTGCAGGATGTAGTGTAAGCAAAAGGTAGGGCATGTACTGGTGTGTTTTACATGTCCTGATATTGAAATACTGCTAAATTCGATGTTCACTATTGCAAGGCATACCTCTCCCATAGGTTAACATTGGGTATCTATTAAGTGTGATTTCCCATTGGGAGCAGATAGAGATATGGAGTTTGGGATCTCTGAACTCACAATTTAAAAATACATCTTTTGGTGAACTTGGTTTTTAAATTGAAAGTTTGAAAATGCCACTTTTAGAAAGTGAACATTTTCTTGATTAACCATTCTGTGCCTCTGCCTGGCTGTGGAATACACTTCTAGGTCAGGATGGCAGTTGGGCTGTTTGTGAATTCACTCTAGACAGTCGCACAATGGGAGCTGAGGTGTGCCCTGCATAACCTGATGGGTCTTCCTGGCCTAGAGTGGTGGGAGGAGATGACATTTGCACCTGAATAGAGCTCTGCCTGTCCTCACACAAAGCAGTCTCCAACCCCCTGGATGTGACTGGGGCCAGGGCAGGAAAGGCAGGGTCTTGTGCTAAATTGTTTTTTCACTATTGTAAGGCCTACCTCCCCCATAGGTTATCATGGCGATTGCCTTGAAATATCTATTAAGTGTGATTTCCCATTGGGAGCAGATAGAGATGTGGAGTTTGGGGTCTCTGAACTCACAATTTAAAAATACATCTTTAGGTGAAATTGTTTTTTAAATTGTAAGTTTGAAAATGCCACTTTTAGAAAGTGGTCATTTTCTTGCTTAACAATTCTGTGCCTCTGCTTAGCTGTGGAATACACATCTGGGTCTGGTTGACCTTTGGGCTGTTGTGAATTCACTCTAGGCAGTCACACAAACGGAGCTGAGGTGTGCCCTGCATAGCCTGGTGGGTCTTCTTGGGCTAGAGTGGTGGGAGGAGCTAACACTTGCACCTGAACAGGGCTGTGCCTGTCTGTACACAAAGCAGCATCCAACCCCCTGGAGTATGTTTGGGGCCAGGGACGGAAAGGCAGGGTCTTGTGCACTACAAGGACTTTCCTTTGAAGTCTGTCCACTTCAAAGGCAGAAATGAGTATAAGTATTGGACCCAGAATCCCAGACTTTTATAACACTTCTGGATTAAGAGTAGACTCTGCCAAGGAGAAGAGCTGCGAGGAGGAGTACTGCCCCATTGCTGTGTGTGCTTTTCTGGGTTGGCCTGCAGTTGATGCTTCTGTTTTGGAGAGGACAAAGACTGGTCTTTGCTATGTGTCCTGCTTGTGAAGTTTCTCCAAGGGCTTGGACTAAGCTTGCCTCCTGTTAAGAAGTCTCAGGGACATCAAAGACTTCACCTTCCAGCCCCTGGGCTCTCTTGCTGAGAGCCCTGACTTGTCAAGAGGTGCCCACTCCAACTCCTGGACTCTTGAGAGTGAAATCTGGCAGAAAATCAAGAAGAACTCAGCACATCGACTCTGGACGACTTCAGAACTGGCTCAGCTGCCTGCAACTGAAGCCATGGTCCCAGCTGATGTGCAACGACCATGACCGATGCCACAGACCCGATGCCGCCGCAAAGCCTCTGAAGTCCTGTGACTTTGTGAGTCCTGAGTGCCGTGTCACCGACATCCGTGACACCAGACTTCGCCACGGCGCCTGCAGCCCTGTGGTGTGACCGCGACCCTGTGAAGTTGCCTCATCGCGTCTAGACCCACTGGACCCATCGACCCTGCCGAATTGTCAGGAACTGATGCCTCGCCATCAATGCTGCCTCACCTCTGCTGCCTCCGCAAGGAACCAACGCCTCTCAACATTGGACTGTTGGGAACGACACCGTCAATACGCTGTGATAGCACCAGTAGGAAGCATTGTGTTTCTAAGTGCTTTTTGGGGATTTAACCTTTAAAAATTTATGTCTTTGCTTGTGAGTGTTGGATTTTTGGAGTTTTGGTCTTGTTTTACTTGGTAAATATTGGGTATTTTTTATACTAGTGTGGTGTACATTTGTAGTGTTTTCACTGTGTTACTGTCTGTTTGGGCCCAAACACTTTTACATTGCCCGTGAGATAAGACTGACTGCTTGTGCCAAGCTACCAAGGAGGTGAGCAAGGGTTATCTTAGGAGTGTGACTCCCTTAACCTGACTAGAGTGAGAGTCTCTACTTGGACAGGGCGCAAACTGACTGCCAGCTAGAGACCCCATTTCTAACAGATGCTTTTGCAGAACAAATGAATGGCACAACAAGTGCATCTTTGTGGCTGTTGGATACAAGTAGCCTGTGTGGAGATGTGTGAGCTGCCTCCGATTAGTGCCTAGTGGGGAGGGCATTGCCACAAAGAAAAAACATGAAAAGTACAATTAAAGCAGCCATTGTCCCAAGAGCCCTAGGACGGAAGTGCACTACTTCTCAGGAGGCAGTGTACATGCGATCAGGCAGAATGTGGCCACTGACAGTGACGTGTGCCAATGCCGGCATGCAAGTATCATAGATACACGTGTTTGCAGAGACTGTTTGCAACACGCTGTAATTAGAACCGGGTATGCGGCAATTCTCATCTCATTTGAAGAACCTCTTTCCCTGGCTCTCATTTCGATTAACTCAGAGATGTTTGTCATAAACTGCACTCTCCATCTGAACCAGTATGAAGTGTTATTATCACATGTTCTACGACTGCGCCCTGAGGTTTTCAGAGGACATATTTCGCCAGGTGAAACCTGGCAGAATACATCTGCAGAAAGTTCCACATATTGGATTCACACGCAGAAATTGGTGTGGAAAGGCAGATTTCCGAACCAATTTCCTATTCCGTTTGGGACACCTTGTAATGGTGCAGGAATGTGACACTTTGCAGTTCAAGGATGTTTTTGGGGGATGGTTTAAAGGCTTCAGAGTCCCGCAGAAGATTCATCGAGGGCTGGAGTGCTGTAAATCCCGCCGCCTTTGGGAGTAAAACCGCCATGTCCTGCAAACGTGCTTCTCACCGCGAGCAGCCAATGATGTGAGTTACTGTGTGAAGGTGTAGGCTGGAGGATACAGACAGGCGCTTGTGATGGCAATTCATCTTAATCAAAGGGTGGGTGGCTCCAAACCCACAATGCTGTCACTGGAAACAATGCTCTGTGACTCACAATCCATCTCCCGGCTATTTAAATGGCCCCCCTCCCCCCTTCACCTGGCGACCCCAGCCCAAGCATTAAACGCGATGACGTCACAAGATGCTGCTGACAATTTAATGAGAGGTGAGAGGTGCGTGTGTGAGTGCACGGCGGCAGATGCCGGTACTCATGCAGTCATGATACCCACTCACTGTACCTGAATGAAGATCACCACAAGCATGCACTTACATGCAGCAGGTAGTACGTGGCAGCAGGAGCCTTCAGGCTTAGCGCCACTGGACCGTCACATTTTGTGACGCTCCGGTGGCGCTGTGCAGTGCGCCAAATTTACAAGGCCACTTTTTGTGGCATAACGTTACCTTGTAAATATGGGCCCCCGCAATGCAGTTTTCTGCGGCAGAGGGGCGTGCGATGTGTGTTGTGTTGGCGTTCGACCGCAACGCCAATTGCTTTTGACGCTGCAGCAGATTTACAAGAGAGCGTAAATCTGTGGCAGCGCCGAAAGCTAACACCACCCTAGGGATGGCGTTAGCATGACACAACGAGGAGAAATATTTTTATTCCTCCTCGTTTTTGAGTTGGCACTGGCAGATTCATTTAGTGCCAGTGTGGGGGGGAAACAATGGGGTGCCCCATATTTTGGTAAATACGGTGCATCCCTGCGTTTCTAAAGCGATGCAGCGAGGCGCTGCAAATTTAGGAGCAGGACCGCGCTGCGCCGCTTTTTAGTAAATCTGGCTCCTAAAAGAGCAAAAGGCCATGAATTATGTTTATGTGCAGGAAGGTGTCCCTTCCTGCACATAAACAATCATTCAAACATGACGATTTGCTACTTCTAAATAGAAGTGCCAAATCACCACTGTAGATTGTTTATGTGCACGAAGGGGCACCTTTCTGCACCTAAATAATCAATCCCCTCAATGCAGACACCCTTGCACTATGTTGTGCCTGATGTTGGCGCTGGCAGGTAAATTTAGCGCCGGCACAGGGGGAAACACAGGGGTGCAACGTATTTTAATAAATACAGCACATTCCTGCATTTCTAAAGTGACGCAAAGCTACAGGCCTGTATATATGAACCTGCCGATGGTCTGCATCTCCACCCCGTCACAGGGGCATGCTGATTAGTCCTGAATCCTGCCTAAATGCATGTACCTTACTTACCCCCCACGACATTTGTATATCTATGACTGTTTATAGCTCCGGTATCAGTGCGCTCTACAGAAAAGAAAGGAAGAGAACGTGTCTGAAAACAGAGGAATGGAAAGGGAAAGATAATGAACAAAGAGAAAGAAAAGCCTCTAATAAATAAAATAATGAAGAAGGAAAGACCGGGGTGGGAGGAGGGAGTGAAATAACGTTTGGGTGTTTGCCAGTTACTTCTCACTTTTGCAGGAAATCATTCGTGAGAAGTCATGTAAATCAGTAGACACTCCTAATATATGTGAACATTACTGGACTATTGCGCAGGCCACTTGTGTGCACTCTCCTGTGCACTGTAAATTGGCTGTGCATGTGTGTACATTCTTCAGCCTCCATCACATATTCCATCTTGCGTGCAAAATGACGCTCAGTGGCTTTATGTTCCCTTACGTAGGTATATATGGCCCACATATGTTTGAAGTACACGTGCCCACATGCTAGGTAGCCAAACAAGGAGCCTCCTACACTCCAGCAGTTATCACTCCGAGGTGTCCCCAGCTGCTGACGGCACACATCTGCACTAACATACACATCTGTGGCCTCAGAAGAGTTGCCGCGTTAATGCTGTATTGCAGTCTTTGCTGGCATTATGTTGATGTTTGTGCATGGGATGTTGAACGCAGCTGGTGCAGATCATGAGTTTTGGGAGTTCATTTTTAAAGTGTAAATTGCTTTCTGAGAACAATCCGTTGTCATCTTTTAGTGCCCCTAAGGTCACTGCTTCTGCCAGAGCCCTGAGTGGCATGCAGATCCCTGACATCCTCCTTCACTGGCCAATGGCCCTGTAGAGTTCAGCAGACGTCACTGTGATTGGTGATGAATGGAATGCTACAAGCTAATGGGTTCTATTATACTATTTCATTGGTGTGTTTGAAATTATAAAGCGTGCGCCGATTGGTTAGGAACCCAGCAGTGGCACTTGTGCTATATTTCAGAACCTACCTTATACACGGGGGATAGTCAAGGATTTCAACTAGAGATGAATATTGAAAAGGATTCTCGTCTACTTCTAATGAATCACATTTAGCTAAGGATAGGGATGGAATCCATTGCATCCCATGAAGCACAGCTTTCGTGTTCCTTATGAGGCTTTGTATTATTACTCTTTATGCAGCAGGTATTGTGGAATGTGGTAATATTTAGAGGGTTCCAGCAGTGGAGTAACAAAACCTGAGGCCCCCCCTGCAAAGCAGATGGAGGGTCTCCCCCCCCCCCCCCCCCCCGGACCCAGTCAGGGGCCTGCTGCCCGTGCATTGTGTACTGTGATGAGGGGTCCCCTGGAGCTCGGGGGCCCCCACCTGCACCGCCGGTGCTGCGGAGGCCTTTGTTATGCCACAGTGTTCCAGGTGTCTACATCTTTTCGTCAGTTATGATACTATGAATGTTGCATAGCTTCTCGGTGACCTCCTTAGATGCTACCATTGAAAAGTAGCAAATGAAAAAGCATTGACAAATACAATATGTTTCACTTTAAAAAGTGAAAGTGCTTCTTCATTGACTGGAGGGCTATGTGTGTGTCGATTTGTGGTTGGATGAGTTCCTGAATGTAGAATTTTCAATTGTTGCATGAATGGATTAATGAGTGAATAAATAAATAGGCAAGCGAGTACATTGCTGAAATGATGAATGGATGGATGGGCAATGGAATGGATTTAGGAATGTCTGGACAAGGGATGGGTGGATTGTGGATCAACAGGATGCACACACTGCATCTTCCTTATCCACCATTATTTCTGCTAAAGAAACTGCTGCTCATATTCATTTTTAAGACTTTAAGGATGGAGGTTAAAATGTCTAACGAGTAATATTTGGTGGTTAGCCAATGTATTGGAAATGCAATCACACTTGCATGCTACTTTGTAAGACACAAGATGACTCTCACAGCAATCATAATTGATGATGATAACTGCTTTATCTGAAAAAAATGTATTTTTAGGATCTAAAACATGTGCCCTAAAGAAATCCCAGTGTCTTTAGGACAAAACGCGTTGGCTGTGTCCATATCCTATTTCAACTTGTCACATTGGGAATAAAGGATACAAGTTTAATCATACATGAGGAGTTGTCCAATGTGGAGATTTAATTAATTGGCAAAAGACATTGTGGTTTTCTTCTGTAAAGTCTTAAAAGTTGTGATATTACTCACTGAGTGCTTACCCCACCATTTTTTCGTTCATTTGAGATTTCATTCGAATGATCAACCCAGGAAGTGTAACACCTGTTTTTTGGAACGACTTGGAGTGCTGTGACCTATACCACTACTGTTCCCAATTAATTAGTTTAGAAGATTTTGTGGGATTTGTTTTCAAGTTTATCTTTTGTGCACTGACAATGACATAATATGCACTTTTACATGTGATCCAACATATATTGACTGAATAAAATAATTTCAGCTGAAACAAATTTCATATGATGTATAGAAGTGAAGTTAATGATGTATTTAAGCCAAATGTCTGTATAAATCTCCATTTTGG
This sequence comes from Pleurodeles waltl, assembly GCF_031143425.1. Taxonomy (NCBI): domain Eukaryota; kingdom Metazoa; phylum Chordata; class Amphibia; order Caudata; family Salamandridae; genus Pleurodeles; species Pleurodeles waltl. The sequence goes on from NC_090449.1 coordinate 59,039,251, forward strand.
AACATTATGGATGCCATCCCTGTCACTCACTCCTTCCTCCCGTACCCATCTTCACCTCACATGGCTCACAGAACACAAAGTTAATCTGATGACAGGATGGTTTATTTCCACTGCAGTAGTTGCCTTGCTAGTGTTGAACTTGCTATCATGCGGTTGTAAGATTGCAACAAGTATCTAATTTATTTGTTTTTTCACTAGGTTCATTCACTGGGAAAAGTCTTATTGTCCAAATGTGTATATTTGTTCAAACATCTCTGGATGGCATTAGCATACGCAGTGTTGAATACGTTTTGTAGAATTGGGATGGTGCTTATTTGTTAAGGTAATGGCGTGTATAATTATGGTGTTCTGATTTGCTAAAGAACTGATACCTTTGCTCACACCACAATGATTTTGCAGTTTTTATTATTTACTTTGCAAGCGTTGTCAATAAGAAACCTTTGATTCTAGGGGTGAGCCAGATTTGAGAGATTTTCCTACGCTGCTAGGGTTCCTGCCTGATTTTCTTATTATTTTTGCTGCTCATTCAGACTTAGAATATTGCTTGATTTTAAGATGCATTGCATACCTTTGCATCTAAGAGCCTCCATGGCATTGACTCTGTATCACTTATTTTGAACTTCTGTAATAAACCCTTAACTGTTCCTTAATCTTGAACTCAGTTATTGAGTTATGGTTAATGAACCGTTGTACTCTGCTAACTGATGGCTGGAGAGGCCCCTTAACATAGGGACACATTGCCTCATGAAATTGAGATTCAACAAAGTCTTCGATCCAGTAAACTGTGGCAGAACAGAATGAGGAACACTGGGGGTGTCCAAATTTTGGGGTACTGTTTTGCTGCCACAATGTCAGATCTGCAGTATTTTCGGTCTGTTCAACTGTATTATGTTCCTTCATGAGATGTGAAAAATGTAAACACCCCATAGATATGAATCTAGGACTGGAAGGCGTTAGGTGTTCCTGTATCTTAAATACACCACTCAAGACCTCACAACCTTCTAGTTTATGGTCCAAATCTTTCCACAAATGAGACTAAGGGGGTCATTCCAACCATGGCGATCATCGACCGCCAGGGTGGATGACCACGGAAGCACCGCCAACAGGCTGGCGGTGCTTCATTTTGCCGCGGTCGCCCAGCCGGGTCCGGCGGTTTCCCGCCGGATTTCCCCCGGCTGGGAGAATCCGCCATGGCGTCGCTGCAAGCAGCGCCGCCATGGGGATTCCGACCCCCTTCCCGCCACCCTGTTTCTGGCGGTTTTGACCGCCAGGAACAGGATGGCGGGAACGGGTGTCGTGGGGCCCCTGGGGGCCCCTGCACTGCCACTGGCATGGGCAGTGCAGGGGCCCCCTAACAGGGCCCCAGCATGATTTTCACTGTCTGCATAGCAGACAGTGAAAATCGCGACGGGTGCAACTGCACCCGTCGCACCCCTGCAACACCGCCGGCTCCATTCGGAGCCGGCTTCTATGTTGCAGGGCTTTTCCCGCTGGGCCGGCGGGCGCTCCTTTGGCGGGCGCCCGCCGGCCCAGCGGGAAAGCCAGAATGGCCTCCGTGGTCTTTTGACCGCGGAGCGGCCAAATGGCGGTGACCGCATGGCAGGCGGCTACTCGCCGTGGTCAGAATGACCGCCTAAGAGTGTGAGGGGTGGTATTGCCTCTCAGATAAATCAGGTCCTTTTATCTTTTTGAGTGGCACTTGGTTATGTTAAAGTGGCAACAAACACAATGGTTCGTCATTAGATGTACTTCATTACTGGTTAGAGAAGGATAATTAAAAATTACTCTGTTCCTTAATGTTCGGCCTCTGTTCCTTAATGTTCGGCCATTTAATGGAGACAAATCCATCATAATATACCAGTTATTTAACTCCCTGGCTAGGAGTAACTCAGTCAATGAGATAAAACACTAGAACAAGGGAATTTGATTGAAAAGATCTTTAGGTTGTTGAGCATCAAATATAAGAAAAAGTGGGCAATGGAGCGAAGGGCAGTAGCTTTCTTCTCCACCTGAGCCACCAATATGTCCTTCACAATATGAAGTTGTATGAAATAAGGAACCTCTACTCACATGGACACCTCAAGCCACACTCCAAAACTCTGCTGTTCCCTGCCCGTGGGTCATATTTTCCACCTTCAAAGGCTTAATTCTTCGTGTCTATGGCCTTGTCAGCTGGACTGTCCTCATTTTCAAAAGAAAATGAGCAATTCTCATAGAGAGAGGGCTGAGGGCCAGTGACCCAAAAACAAACTGAGTACCTACAGTCCAGATTCTGGGAATATCCAGCAGGCCTCACCAAAGCCCTACGGTTAGCTCACTCCCTGATGCCGGAACCACCTGAGGGGCATCAGAACTGCCAACAACCTCAACTTCAGCCGCAAGACCGAAACACAAATACTGAGAAGTTACCTGAGAAGTACCCACATCAGCTACACTGGCAACACAAGCAACACAAGTGACTTCATCAGTGGTGGAGGCTTGGCACAGGAACGGGAGAAGAACTCCACCAAAGTCCAGCTGGAACAGGGAACAGCTGAAGCTGAGGAAGATGCAATGTGTGTGCAATGAAGGTAAGAGAGGGATGGCCGCTTCCACTGTTCATCACAATGGGAAAGATGTTTGGCCTTTGTATGCGAAGATGGATACCTACTGTGAGTGTGCACACATGGGTGCCTGTACGTCTGTTGGTCTATGTGCTTTTAGGTTGTATATTATAATATGAAGGACAAACATATCAAAGTGCCAAAATATTGACTATCAGAATATTGTGAAGGTATTTGTAAATAAGAAAATATTTATTATTCTTAACTCCAAGTCTACAGAACTTTAATAAAACAATCTATCTATCTATCTATCTATCTATCTATCTATCTATCTATCTATCTATCTATCTATCTATCTATCTATCTATCTATCTATCTATCTCTAGCTATATCTATATCCATCTTAGCATGGTCCTCCCATTCTTCTTGCTTGTGGTTTAAATCTGGAGTGTAGGTACTCAGTTTGTGTTTGGGTCTTGCAGGGGTGTGGAATTTATTAAACTATCTACTTGTCCAGGGGACAGGTTGCTTCTCAAATCTACTTGTCCTGTAAAAAGATCTACTTGTCCCTTTGGTGCCATGTAGTGTGGCGACGAATTATGGCAGCAATTAATAGCCTCTCTGATTATGCCAGGGCTACTACCATAGTAGGGCTTGAATACTTGGAGTTTCAATCCCTACTGTAGCAATTTCCTTATTTTGCCACCTTTCTGCAGATCTGCATACTGGGGCTGGAGGAAGCAGTAAGCAATAGTTCCAGGGCTGGAATGCCTTTGAGTCTGCAAACCTACTAACCTGCATGTTTTAAAGATTTTTACCAGCTTCTCTCTAATATTTTCCCATAATAAGAAAGGTTGGACATTTACTCCTGACAATGGCAGAATTAGAACTTCTTCCAGGGTTGGGAAGAAAGTGGCTGGAGGGAAAATGAACTTGCAAATGCTCAATAGATTTTCACATGAGCAAATCTACACATCGTATTTACCCATGCTAAAATACAGTTCACAAATATTTTATAGGGGTACGACATATACCATGGGTGCACTTTTGTGACTTTCTTTAAGAATTTGGGGCCACAAGTAGGTAGGTTCAGATTTGTGACCTGCAAATTGCGAGTCGCAAATCCGAATGTAGGATGGTGTCCTTGACACCATCTGTGATTCGCAAGGGCTTCGCAAATGCCCACATCATGAATAATCATGAGGTGGGTCGCAATTTGCGACCCCCTCGCGAATGGTGGCCTGCTGGAGACAGCAGACCACCATGTCTGTGACTGCTTTTCAATAAAGCAGGTTTTTTTGGGGGTTTTTTGTAATGCAGCCCGTTTATCTTAAAGGAAAACGAGTTGCATAACAAAAACGAAAAATGAAACGTTTTCGTTTCATTTTTTTCAGAGCAGGCAGTGGTCCGCAGGACCACTGCCTGCTCTGAAATTTTTTTTACAGTGACATTCACAATAGGGGAAGGGGTCCCATTGGGATCCCTTCCCTTTTGTGAAAGTGTTCGCACCCATTTGAAATGGGTGCAAACTGTGATTGGTTTGCGCCCGCGGTCACAAAACAATCCTACATTGCACTGCGAGTTGCAATTAGGAAGGGAACACCCCTTACTAATTGCGAGTCGCAAACCCGTTTTGTGATTCGGTGACCAGGTTACTGAATCGCAAAACGGGGTTTGTGCATCGCAATGTGCTTTTTGCACGTCGCAAACAGCGAAAGTCGCTGTTTGTGACATGCAAAAAGCTACCTACATGTGGGTCTTGGTCCCTAATTAGGTCTGGTGTTAACAAAGACATTTTGTTTTTATTAAACTTCTATTTCTCTCTCTTTCGGCTGGCTTTACTGTGAGTGATCGCATTCTGCTCTTCCACAAGGAGCATATTGCCACACAAAGTAGTTTTGTTCAGTGTCAGGGACTACAGTGGCAATCAGTGACGTAACGAAACTGGAGGGTGCCCCTTTGCAAAGAACATGGAGGAGCCCCCTCTCCAGACTCACTCAGGGCAGGTGCTGTGCTGAAGGGGCCCCCTGGAGGGCGGCTGCGGGGCCTTTGTTATGCCGCTGGTGGCAACGTGTGCTTTAAGAGTTCAAAAACTTTTTGGGGGGGTTTTGCCAATGTTTGTTACAATGTTGAGGGCCTGGTAGCTCCCACAACAATAAAGTGTTACAAAAGCCATGTCAAAACAAGACACGCATTGATGAAACTAAAAGACTTATAAAAATATGTCAGATCAGTTGGCTTTGTCAGTGATTGTTTATTTTCATGCTTCCCATAATCGTGTTGAAAATGGTTACACTGATTTTCCATTAGTAATATTTTTGGGAAATACTAGCATGCATCAACACATTTTACTAAATGACACTTCATTTGCATATAATCAGAGAGCATTCTGGGAGCATTATACTTAGCCTCTTAGCCTAAACTTTTCAAACATGTGTGTACACGTTTTTTTTTTTTGTACTGGAACCAACGTCAGTAGTGAAGTGTGACCTTAAAACATTTATTTACAGCACGCACCCTAATAATGAAGGCTTTCAAATAATGGACCATAAATACAAGTTCGAACAGCATTATCTTTTGAAAACACATTACCTCAACTGCAGAGAGTTCCACTCTCTGTAAACAGGCAGCCAAAGGGTTTGTGCTGCAGGGGGTTGGGCCTACTTGTCCCAAGGACAAATTAAACATAAAAACTTGTTGCCCTTGACCCCAAACAAGATGTCCCGGGCGTCGGACGATAGGAATTCCACATCCCTGTCTTGTGATATATAGCCAGAATTGGCTGAAAGTGTCACACAGGACATGTGTCCATTTGCCAGTTGTGCATGTGTTTCCCATTCCTTACATATATTTGAATATGCTCCTCTCTCTCTTTGTGATACAGCAATCCTCTACTATCCACCTCAATTAATCCAAATGTGACAAGGTAAGAACAAGATTTAAATGCCTGTTTATAGAAAGTGACATTGTGGAAGAATAGAGCAAACAAGGATTGGGTACAGAGGGACGACCTCTAGCTGGACAGCCTAAGGCAAATAAAGCCTGCAAACAGAAAGCCAGAAAATGTTTGTTACTTACCACAAAGCCAATGGTAACCAACGGGCAGAATGCATTTCAAGGTTAGCTTTCTGGATTTCCTCAAGATGTCTTGGGCTAACTAGACAGCTGCAATGGCTGGTAGGCTTCGGCCTAAAAAGGAGAAAGCAGGAACTAAAAACAATCTCCATCAGTGTAGTAAAAACACAGGAGGTGCAGGATGGCAGATGAAAGAGACATGAGGTGTCACCAAGATTATTTAACTTTGGGATTCTGCAACACCAGCATCCAAATGCACCAGTGGCAGGCACCTACAAAAACTTTAGTCCACTACACCTTTTTTTACCAATTAAACATTGACTAGAAGCGAGTGAAGTTTCCTGAAGTGCAGCATAGTGCATAAAAACCTGAATCACCTGCCTCTGTTGTATCTCATCTGTGTTCTATTGCTGTGCCTAATGCCTGTCACTGTAGTTTCTTTGCCTTGCCCATGACAGCTGCCAGTTTGTTGTTCAGTGCTTAAGTCGGTAACTGCTTGTCCTGATTTTGATATTCTGGTCATTGCTTCAGTCTCTAGGAGGTGGAGCCATGAACATTTAGTCAGGGCCTGGATACCCTCACGGGTGATTAGCTGCTCTCCACTAATCTTAATAACATAACATTTAGTCGAGAGGTGGTGGCCAGCTCTGGCCCTAGGTAGGGTGGTGCCTTACTATCCCATGATGAATGTTTCTGGGATGGAGGTGGCTTGAAGGGCCACTGGCTTGACACTGCTCATTGCTCAGAACGATGACAGCAAACCTCCAGATGATCGTCATCCTGGATGCAGGCAACACTAGTCTCCCATGCAGGGCCTATGTCACGGCGCCACTTGCTTCACTGCTGATGCTGCAAATGCCTTGGCTCCGCCTTGGCAATGAGGCAAAAAAACGAGAGGGAATCCCTCACTATAAAGACACATTCAAACACAACTTCAGTGTAATGGTCATATGGGGCTGAAGAGAAATAACTTCACACAGCATGACTGACAATTACAATCAACCAATGACTGATGAACGTGGGGTGACCAATGTGTGAATGATACGTGGGAGACCCAATTGCTAGGTGAGGCTCAACTTTTGATTCTTTCTCTGTATAAACATAGAAACGTTTGAGAAAGAGTTATAAGTGGATGTAGTCAGACCTTCTTGGTGTGTTTCTTTCTTCCAACATTAATAATAATAATAAAATACTTTGTGAGATTCAGTTAGACAGATAGTTCAGAAACATTTACGAATTAATTAACAAACCACTAAGTACAAAGATTAAACATGTGTAAAACATAATAACTGAATATGATAAAAAGGCATTAGTCACACAATATGTTAATTTTTTTCAAGCTAACATGAATTAAAATTAATTATCATCATGTGGAGGAGTGTGCTTATATTTGAGGTTTTCCTCAATTAATATCTTTATTCACAAATGTAAAGGGTGTATAACAGATTTATTTCTATGAATCCCCAGGGAGCACTCTCATTCTTGCAGTGTGCCTTTTAAGTCACTTTGCAGTCTTTTCCGAATCCTTATTAGTTTCAAAAAGGTTCAAGTATATTCCTTTGAAAGTGTTCAGATATCTCGATTATCTATTCCTTCGCTCGATTCCCACTCTTCCTGAAGTATCCATCTAGATGATAGTTCTGACTTCTCTGTCCTGTGAAATCTCATTAATACTCGGGCTGCCCAATTGCCGAACCCACTGATCCAGTTTCTGGACCTATGAAGACGTGTGGAATCACTAGCAGAGCATCCCTGTCTCCATCTCATCTTAATCTGTCTTATATATGATGGAAAAATACCTTCCTCCTCCCTGCCTATTCCAGTGAGGGATAGGACTGACAAATTGTACGACTGTCTTCCTACTCGTCTCTTGGTGGATCTGAGCCAGAATCCCATCCTCTTTTAAAATAGAGGATCCCACCCACTGTATTGGTGCATTTCCCAAGCAGTCACCTGGGCATATAGTGGGAGACAGCTTCTTCCCAAGAACCCGCTAACTACGATTTGTTCCTTGTGGCCCTGATCCGTAGCCATGTCTTGGTGGACTTTCATGATATGTAGCTTTGCTGTGGGACAATCCTGCATTAGAATTGTGGGACCATGGAGATGGGTTTCCAACTCTTGGGACTTTAGTGACCCCTCCTAAACTGTAATGAGTCTTGCTACCATCCGCGGACGTCGCCCGAGATAGATCCAGTAATGCGAGATCATGCAGAAGGTTTGAATTTTAACAAAGCCCAGGGCAAGCATCTGAGGGTTCATCCCAAGGGACAGTGGATACCTGTTCACACTTTATTGTGCTCTGGGAGGCAGGGCCAGAACAGGAGGTAAAGTAAGCCTTGCAGACATTTTTATTATAGGCCAAATAATGCACAGAGCAAGCACAAGGAGGGAGTCAGAGGTATTTCCTGTGTGGTGTTCACTACCTCATTCACTATTCCAACCACTTCACTTTAAAATGAGACTAAAGGATTCATTTTATAGCTCAGTTCCTAAAATATATTGGCTAAAACCACTATTGATTATGGGTAGACTAGAATATGAACCCATTAAATATTTCAATACTTTATGGTCTGGCACCACATTAAAAAGCATTATTTCTAAGCCCTTGCTAATCTGGGAAGTGCCTGTTAGAAAATTGTTGCTCCCTAAATTTCAGCTACTTCTGGGGGTGCTGAATCTCAGAATCCCTCTGTTCATCTTGCACTGAAAGTAACCCATTGTCCTCCATCCAGTGTACCAAGGATTTCCCTTTGCACTATATGGTCAGTCTAGCTGCGTTGCAAACACAAATACAGGGAAGGAGATTAATTCAAGCATTTAATCAATCGCCCTGTTTTTGTTTCAACAAATGCAGGTGAACATTGCTCATGCTGCTGGCTATGTTGCTTGAGAGTGGAAGGTAAAAAGACAGGAAAGGAGAATATAGAGTAGGAGAGAGCTTGATGGGGTTACCAGAAATGGAACCTGACACATAATGCCAGAGAGCCCGGAAGCTGGGAGCATCTTTAAGGTACGAAGATGTGGAGTTAAGAATAGCAAATCTGTACGAATCTATTTGCACTTACCTTCTTGATATTTTGGTCCTCGATATTTTTGACACAATATTCTGTCCACACAATATTTGTGTTTCCAATATTCTGCCAGTGATCCCATTCTGCAGCTCTGGCATTTTCGTGGTGGACTGCAGGTCTGGGGACTGCTTTCAGAGCTGGATGGACTGCTAAGACCCAAGTATGCCCCAAAGGCACTGTTCTAGACACAGCCTGCAGTATTGTCGGGAGCATGGAACACCTGCTTCCATGAGCTACACTCAGTTTCTCACAGCAGTGCTAGTTTACAGAGTACACTCTCTCAGTCCTATCCGACATGACCCTTGAGTATACCACAAACATAGATAAGGATGGCCAGGTGGAGTGTGCACTTTTTGTGAGTGCTGGAAGGGTTTTTATAATTCCTAGTTGCAGTTGCGGCTCATATGGGGACAAAGTGTGTGGGGGGTAGAGGAATGCACAAAACAGAAACAGCTCTTCAGGCGCCATGAAAACTGTCCCCTGCAGGCACGGGCTCCCTGACTGCCCTGCAGCCAATCCTAACACTGCTCTCATGCTGCTAGCAGCAGGAAAGCAGCATTAGGATTGGCCTGAGCATGGCTTTGTGCTCCGAGGCAGACTGGGAGCCTATGCGTGCTGTCTCCAACCCAGTAACACACCTCCGGTTAGAAACAGCTCAGTGCGCATGTGGGTTTGTCCGTCCTAACATGGCCGGCTACACACACATGCGCACTGAGGGAAGTGCACACCACTACCCCTCCATGTCAAAGGCTGTCATCCCCCATGGCCCCGCCCCCTTGAAAAATAGCACAGTTTATTATTGTTTTATTTTTCAAGTTTTGCAGCTGCTGGCGGGGTGGGTTAGGGGGCGTGATAGCCGAGGAGCCCCTGCTGCCTAATTGAGTCCTATTGGATCCTCACAAAAAATAAATCCTTAGTTTCATAAGAAGAAGAACTTTGTTAGATCCTTGGGTTCAAAGTAACAAATGCACTGCTACATGATTTCTACTGGACAGCAATATAGATAATGTTTAAGAGTTGGCATAGGACAGCAGTATGGCCTCCTGAGACAATAATTGCAGAAGCCCATGATCACGCCTACTTGAAAATCTGTAGGCATTAAGACTAATGTAATTTATCAAAATAGCACTCGAATATCCCATGATTTTCTAATTAAAATATTGCATTCCCACAGGAAAATCCTGGGACATTTTTTGATGGAGGTCTGAGAAAGGAAGATCAAAACCCAAGGCAGATTCAAACACTGTGTTTCACCACCCCCAAAACCAAGGGGTTCGCTGGACCTAAGAGCAGTTGACAAAAGACATGCTTCCCTTGATTGACAGAAATGGACATAGGTGGAGTGGCCTGGGAGGCTGCTAGCAAGCATTAGGAGAATGTACATATCTCAGAAATGAAGGATCTGAAGTGTGCAGGCAAGGTAGCAGGTGCAGTAGTGATTTGATAGTGGTGGGAGCATCTATTTTGTGTAGGTTTGTTTCAGTAGATGGTTGTGGCTTGCAAGGGTAAGAATCAAGGTGGGGTGGTAGAAGGGGGAAGATTGGGACTCCAAAGGGTTGGGTTGGCACGGATGGATATTAGGGGTAGTTATAGGTGGCGACCATTTCCACAACTTTGTCCTTTGCTAGAGCTGGCATTTCCCTTGCTAACTGCAGTCATGAAGAAAGTGCAAAGCGTCTACTGGCCTTCCTCCAGCCTCTCAGTTGCAAAAAAGAAGAAAGTTGAGGAGTTATCCTTGGAAAGGTGTTGGTGGTCAATAGATGATGTCACTTCCTGTAACGCTGAAGTGTTGCTATATAAACAATAATGCTGGTAGGTTGCGAGATGAATAAGGATCAGAGAGGAGGGAAATGCCTAGAATAAGAGAGGGGAGGAGGAGGCTGGTGGGAGGGTAAAGGTGCAGATTGAATGAGAGGACACAGTAGATTGGTTTTCAAGCCGGTGGAGGTTGTAGGGGCTGGAGAGGGCAGGAAGGACGCTACTCAGTACATTGCGACTGCACCTCTCAGCTTTGCGTTTCATTCTGAGATATTCTCTGAACAGAAGAATTAATTATAAAGTTAAATTAATGACAAAGAAGATGAATGCCCTGTACAAAACATGCATTTCTCTCTCTTTTAATGAACTCGAGGCCCATCATAAAACTCTCCCTTTAAATTAACCCATCTGCAGTGTCAATTAAACCCGGATTCCCCTGAGTGCATGAAATGTGATTGAAAAAACTGGAAAGAAACCCAACCAAGCAGAGAGAAACCTGATATTAGTACCTTATTCATCTTGATCTGTCACATCTCCCCTGTCCTAAGCAGTGGGTAATGGGAGAGCTGTCAGGGCGTTAGTTATTCATTAGTTTTTATTCAGTTGAAGAATATCTCAGTGTCATAACACGCCAGGATGCACCGGGAACAGAGGATCCGCTCACGCTGTGATTAGAGACTTTCTTCAAACTCTGATGCCTCTTAATTTCTAAGTTGTTTGAAGGGAAAAATGCTCCACTTCCAACCCTAAATGTATACAATACTGCGGAAAATATAACAGACCACTTGATTATTTTCTATAAATGCACACCATCTGCTTAAGTAATAATTCAGAGTGGACTTCTACGGGACAGCAAGCAGCATAGCTATCAATAGTGCAGCAGGTGCAGTGGCACCAGAGCTCAGCGGTGTGGGAGGCTTTCTGGCCCCCAAATTCAGCTGTGTTTTAGAGCAAAACTCTTGCTATTTGGGCACTTTTCTCGCTTGCTTTAAGGCTCATTGTGCCTTGCTACACCACCGGGTACCAGGTGTTGTTTTGCTCCTTTGTTAGCAAAGCAGTTGTGATACTCAAAGGGGAATTTTCTTACCATGAATTATTGTTCTTTCTTACCATGAATTATTGTTCTGATAGAGACTTCTAGCTGCAGATTCCTCACCTTTGAATAATCCTCAGCCATCAGGCTGGAACTGGAACCTTTTCAGCAGCACCTCTGTGCCCCGGAATGTGGTGACCTGCAGTTCCGCACTTATGTCGTTCCGCTCCAGAAATGACATGCAGACCCTGTACAAGCGCCACTCCAATGCGCTGATGTCAGTTCCTTTCTTTCTGCACTTCCAGACAGAGATTTATAGTGCCCTCTTGTCTCTCCGAGACATTTATTTCGATTTTTTTACATAAAATTCTACAGATTGCAAGGGATGTCACCCCCTAAAATAACAGATTTTAAGGCCTGTATGGACTGTCGCTGACAAATATGCATGACAGATCCCCATCAGGTGTGGCATTGGTGCCTGCAGTCAAGCCACAACTCCAAGCCTGTGGAGACTGTGTATGGATGAATGCTGAAGCCATCAGGGATCGTGAAGCGAAATTCTATATTGCGAAGTATAAGAAGATTCCATAACAAGACAGTTCCAAGTCCTTATCCACATCCAACCTTCACTTTTGGTCCCATTCCTAGAGTCACTGGAGCCGAGCCAGAGGTGATCTTCATCAAGCTCCAAGTCCTCTGGTAAGCTTAAAAACACAGATTTACTAATGGATGCGTCAGCTCCAATATAACTGGTTTCCTGTGCTGTACATCCTTGTCAACACTCTACACTCCCCATCCAAGATGCCAGGGGACAATGACACTTCTGCTGTTACAGAACATGAAGAGAACGAAAGCTTCTCAATACAATACGACCTTTCCACAGCTGTCATGCTTGAGCCGATGTCCAAGGACTGTGACAATGGCCAAGTTTCACCGCTTACGCTTCGTTCCTGCTGATGTAACTCATGGACCACTCTCATATCCTCGTCCAGAAGTGACAGCAGAAGCATTATGTGAGCTCTCAAACGTGTGTACCAATGGAACACAGTTGAGTCACTACGAACATTTTGCAAATCCTTGCAAAAATATTCATGTGGGGACTTGAGGTCGCAGTTACAGATATTCAAGAGTAGACAAAACAATTAACACAATGGGCCTAGTTCACTAAGGCAAATTTACGCTTTAGTGGAAGATTACACTTGCTGTAGTAATTTTACTACTGTTTTGCTACTCACGCACTACGAGTGTAATTTCACTACTAGTAATGTTACGAGTGTCATTTTACTACTAATAAAATTACTAGCAGTAAAATTACACTTGTAGGTTCTGCTTCACAAACGTAAACTTACACTTTTGTGCAAGATTACACTTGCTGTAGTAATTTTACTACTGTTTTGGTATTCACACATTATGAGTGTAATTTTACTACTAGCAGTAAAATTACATTGTAGGGTCTGGTTCACAAAGGTAAACACACTTTTGTGGAAGTTTAGACTTGCTGTACTAATTTTACTACTGTTTTGGTATTCACTACGATTGTAATTTCACTACTAGTAATTTTACGAGTGTAACTTTACTACTAGTAAAATTACTAGTAGTAAAATTACACCTGTAGTTTATGAATATACATACAGACGTGTATGTACCACAAAAAGTGTAAACATCTTCCAAAGTGTAAGTTTACCTAAGTGTAGTACTGTTTTGGTATTCACAAACTACAAGTGTAATTTTACTACTAGCAATTTTTACTGGCAGTAAAATTATTTTATACTCGTAGTTTGTGAATACCAAAAAGTAGTAAAGTGTCAACAGTAAGTATACACTTACACAAAAGTGTAAGTTTAACTTTGTGAGTCAGGCCTATAGTGTGGAACAACGTGCAGCTAGAGTCATCAGCAGTAGTGATCGCTGCCTCTACGCATTGTGTTGCTACTCCCCATAATGGAACTCATCTCTCCCCAGCCCACTCCTCCTTTATGAATCAGCGTTTTGATGCATCCTTTTGTCATCCCTTTGTTTCTTTACCTTCTGGCCGAGGCTGACAGCCTTGTCTGTAATCAGCAAGACATCCTTGACATTTAAGTTCTTCTGCTATTGTTGTTGCGCTGACAAGTCCTTTGTGGGAATAACAGCAGGAAAGTTGCTTACCCTCTAATGTTTGATCCACTTACAGATGTGTTTATTAAATGCTTGTGCTTTACAATGGTGTTGTTGTAGAAGGACAGTTGATAAATCTTCGTGGTCTCAAAGAAATATTTGAAAAATAGTGATGGATTGGAGTTACAAAAACACCAGTGGAAATGTGCTTGTTCCATGTTGAGGCATTCAGCACATCAGTGTTTATACTATGTTATGGTACATGTACATATATACATGCAGAACATTAGTAACACTCGGTTAAAGTACAGTCATTATGCAGAAAATAATAAAACCACCGAGCTGACATGGTCAGCAGTTTTGTAAAGCGACTGGCGACCGCGTAAACTACCACATCTTTACCAGATTACGGAGACCTGGTCCTGGTAGGGAGGGTCTTGCACAGAGAGTGAGAAGAGCTGAGCTCCAGGCTCCTGCTCCTGGGAAAAGCCTGATGTGCTGATGTGACCCGTCTAGCTCTGTACACAAAGGAGAGCAGAGTGGACATGCCGGACCAGGGAGAACCAGGTGAAGATGGCTGCAGGGATGTTGGGCACAGATTGGGAGATGGCTCCATGGGAAACGACCATGGCTTTGAAAAACACTGCCTGGCACACAGGGACCAATGCACTGCACAAATGGCAACACTGTCATGGTTGCCTTTGGAAAGCCTGGTCAACACTGGACTCATGCGTTCTGGACTACATGGAATTGGGTCAGTATTTATGCGGCACAATTAAATAAACAGAATTGTCCTAGTTCACCCTGCATTGCATGAGCACTTTCACTACTGGCACACAACAGCATGGCTGGATGAAAAGAGCTGTGCCTCTAAGTGAGTTCAGTTGCAGGAAACAAAGTGATGTGTGTTTTCACTACCGAGTAATGATATAGAAACTGCATTTCTCTCCTTCTCCCATTGCTTGGCATACGCCTGGAGACACGTTTATGGGGTCCAAGGCAGGTCTTCCAGTCTATGCTGATCTCGCTTGGTAACTTTATTATGAGGAGTAAGCATTTTGCTTCCCCAAACCATTGGTCCTAACGCTCAGCCAGGAAAACACGGAAACTGTGATCAGTGGAGACTAACCTCGGATTGTGCTTCTGCCAGGGAGACCTGAGCTGGGAGGTAGGGGCTTCCTTGGAATGTTAGTCCCAAAAGTGCAAGGACTCGCATAGACACTGTTTGCAAGAACAGAGCACTGGAGGTAAAAGGTGAACCTTTAAGGGTCTAGAGCAGCATTAGAGGAACCACAAAGATTACCAAGTGATGACCAGGAGAAGGAAAGCGAGCAGTACGAGTTAAGTGTACTGGTTTGAGGTACTGAGCAGTAACGTAAGAGTCGAGCTGCAACATGCAAGGCAAAGAAGCGGAACATGTAGGCCGAGCCAACTCCGCCAGCCATGCAACGGAATGTACGCATCAACAGAGCATCAAAAATGAGGCAGTAGAAACTGAGGTTAGGATGGAGCAAAGTTCGTGGAATTGTAACAGAATGAAATTGGGAACAAAATCAAGGCTGTTGATTGATTCATCACTCCATAGGAGTAGCAATGCAACGCACAAGAGATGAAAGCTATTTTGTGCTGGAGGAGAGGGTGAGCCAATCCAGTGAAAGTGGCTGCGGTGGTCAGAGATGCAGAGCAGAAAACTGGACACAGGGTTTGACTAAGGGATATACAGCATGACAAAGACGCCAAGACAGCCTAATAACCCTAGAATCATATAGGTTTCAGGGGAAATTCTCAAAGTCAATCTACACCTGTGGAGACCTCACCAAAGCAGTCACTGGTGGTGAGACGTTGTAAGTCAACATGGTCTACTGTGGTTTGAAGAGGGTTGGGTCCATGTTGGATTTTAGCATAGGAAACATTTATATAAAAAGAATCTAAATGGAAAACATTGCACATTCGCTGGATAACGAACCTAAATGGAAATAATCTGTATATTCACTGGTTAAGCAAAAACAACAAGTGATGGACGGAATGCTGAACATTGTCAAACATTCACCCCCAGTACAGTGATCTGGGCCTAAATCCATCGTTTTTTTGCTGCTCATGCCATTCCAGTTTGGACCCAGCCATATGCAAATCAGTCTTGACCCTGTTCCCATGGGAACAGTCCAGCCCGAACTGCTAGGCCAGTTCTTCCCTGGACTGGAAACAAGCATCCTGGGACCGGTTTCGGGGTTTCACCCCTCATCAGCCAGGCTAGCTTGAATCCAGTGGCATGGGAAGCACGTGCCCAGACGTGGGTCCCGTGCTTCCCATGCCACTGGATTCAAGCTAGCCTGGCTGATCAGGGGTGAAACCCCGAAACCGGTCCCAGGATGCTTGTTTCCGGTCCAGTGAGGACCTGGCTTGGCAGTTTGGTCTGGACTGTTCCCATGAGGAACAGGGTCAAGACTGATTTGCATATGGCTGGGTCCAAACTGGGGTGGCATGGTGAGCAAAAGAACGATGGATTAATCCCAGATGTATGACTGGGGGTGAGTGTTTGACAATGTTCAGCATTCCGTCCATCACTTGTTGTTTTTGCTATTCACTGGTTAACCTGAACAGCTGGGATTGCTCTTTCTGCCATGGGCACAAGCAACCACTACTGTTTTAAATTAACTAATGATTTGTCTGCTAATTATTGCTACCATTATGTAAGTTTCCCTCAGGTCCAATCTGAATCATCCATTCATTTAGAATGGTGTAAACTCAAGGAAATCAGAGCAGTGTGCACGCAAAGTAGAGCTGGAGACCTGATTCTTGCAATGATCAGGGATAGGGCCAGTATGGGTGGTTCATGGTCCTTACCAGCTCTCCAGTCCTCTTAATATGTGTATACGAGGGCAAGCCAAGCGAGAGTCCAAGAGTGAGGCACCCACTTTGCAATGGAGAGGAGACAACAGTGGCAAGAAAGGACATTTAATGAGTATCATTATGCATGCGCCTCGTGAACTGTGTCAACAAGAGGCGCTTGAAGAGGGCCAGATACCGGCGGATCACAGACAAGTGTTTTTCTAATTACGGAATAATTAGAAGCTGCAACTTGATTCACAGTGTGCCAAGTGTGACGCGCACAGAGGGTGCGTTTCCTGTTAATGAGCACACAGTAATTATTGAAGGCTCGCATTGTTTATTCACCACATCATTAATGTAGATTACTCTTTGGCTGTCTAAATGAGCCATCTGACACTGTTGTGCATGCCTGGGAGAATAAACAGTACTTCTGTACAATGATGAGAAGGCATTGATGGTATTCACTGTGTCACGTGAGCCGTACTGGTCAGCCATTGCCGTACCATTGTGAGATGTAACTCAGCCACCCACTCTCTCGATGGCATCTAAATGACCCATTCCGTCATGTTTTGCCTCAGTCCCCTTGTCAAATAGATAGCACGCCTTCTGACCTACCACAGACCCATTGATTAAACAAAATTGCGTACTTCTGGGGTGTGGGACGCGATGACAGAAAACATTACCCTGTGCGAATACCAGTGCATTAAATTGTGCCTATGGGACTTCTTTCACCTCATGGTACAGCTTTCTGCCTGCAGTGGGCAGAACTGGTTTCACCCTTTCCCTCCACTCTCCATCTCGTAGGGTCTGGGGAGAAGATGTCAGCCTCTCTGGTTTAAATCGTCCTCCCCATGACACCACAACTGATGGAAGCCTAAGGACATTCTGGGGTGAGCAGTTCCCAGAGCACCTGATAACATCTGGGACGCTCTCAGTGGAGCTTGGGTTGATCTTACATGTGGATGGGTGGACCACAACTACATAACATCTGGTCTTGATGTTAACTTCAGGAGCACTGCTGCTGGCTCTGTTATCAGTGAATTACAGGGCTGGAGGTGGTACATCACGCTGTGGAGTGGGAATCTTAGTGGAAGTACGACAATCCCACCATACTGCCAATTCTGTACTGGGCAAGATGCTACCACTAGCAGTGACCTACCGCCCACTGTTAGGTGTAACCAATGACCCATTACAAAGAGGATCCCACTGAGTCTACATTTCAGTTTTCTTCTTCTTGGACCTTTTGCAAACCAGGCCCCACGTCTACACAGCCTCCTTCTGGGATTTAGGATTTATCTCTGTTTTCTTGAGAACTGTCCCTTGACAGGGAGAAAGCTCATAACCCAACTATGTTACTTGGATTTAAGTGTCACTGAACTTCTAATGCGTGCTATCAACCTGAGGCCACTGCGAAGAGTTCACATCTCACAATATCTACTGTGAGGTCTACCTACAATCAGTTTTATCAAGATGCAGGCCTCAGCAGCCCCATGCTGAGATACTCAACTTCCTAGTAGCATCAGAGTAGACATACCTCACTACACTGCTAAGTGATTTTTTCTTTAGAGACCTCTCATGAGGTGTGTGCTACTCCTGTCCAGCTGCTGGATATGCCATTTATCCCACAGGCAGATGTTCAATTCCCTGGTATCTTTGTGGATTCTTTGATTTCCTGGTCGCTTCCGGGTATGTGCACATACAGGCTTTTATTATGTTTTACCAAATTGTATGACATTGTATGTAGCGCTATCTTCCAACTGAGTATCTAAGCATTCAGACAAATAGACCGAAAAACAATGTACCAAGGCCTTCTTCTGATACTTTTAGAAGAATAACTATTTTTTATGGAACTTGTCCATAGTGCAAACATAAAAAGAGGTAAAAAGCAGATTGACGTCTCAGTACAGAAAGCTACGGAATTTCTGCAGTATATGTACATTTGTCACTTTTTTAGGTGAACGAATCTCAGCCTGGTAGAGGTATTGGGGCTATTAATCGATATCAGTACCTTAATGGGTTTGCTCCATTGACGTGGGGGAGTTTTTGCTACCACTTTTGTCAAAATTCATGTTAGTCCCCACCGTAGCTGCAGTGAAATTCCGATGGCTGCATTACTTTATTGCTAAACATTTGATACAAAACTTTGATATAAATTATTTTTTATTACACGTTAAATCTCAAAGCAAAATGAGGCAAATGCGTGCTTGTATACAACTAGTGGAGATGGGAAAAATAAGGTCTCATTTGAATAAACCTGGTGCCTAGGCTATGTGGCCCTGAAACCCGAATGAGGGATTGCATTTAACAACACTGTGGCCTTGAAGCCTCAAAGTCACTACAAACTTCTTGGCTATAAGATCACATTTGATATCCTTTAGGTATCTAATCGCCTATATCAGCAACAGCTTTTACTGAAATATCCCTGCAAGGGTAAGAAGATTTCCGGGACTAGTCTTTCTTGCTTTGAAACCCCGTTAACAGGAACATTTCGCCAAAAGGCAGTGCTCGAGGAACATGGCGATCATCTCTTTGAGCACTCTGTCCTGTTAAACAAGAAGTTTGAACACTCCACAAACTATTGGTCTTTCTCTACAAAGCGTTTGTAATAGCCTGTCAATTATATTTGCCCAATAGCTTAAAGTGTGGACCAGGTAACAAAATCAGGCAGAACTGCCAATGATGATGTGGTAGTGTCAGTTTTAAAACAGCTCATTTTGTCAAAAGAACTGATCCAGGGTGACCAGGTGACTGTTGATTCAATACTAGGGCTTCATGTATCCTGGGGCAGGTAGAAGCAGTAATCTTGTTTAGGTTTCTTGCACGTTGAACACAAATGGAAAGTGGCCATGTAGGGAAAACTAAAAGAACTGATGGGTGGGTCTTCATATACCCATGAAAAGGGAGAGTGTGTTGTCTTCTCTGTTTGACACAGCCTACACAATTGACTGCTGCAAGATCATTTTGCACTCTCCAAAGACCTGGCCAGAAGCAGCTGCCTAGGACAGTAGGAGCACACTACATCTACCACTGGACTTCGATTTCACCAGATGTGCAGGATGCATTTTCAACACCTTAAAACGTTGACACATGGAGCCCTCGCTGAGTACATCAATGTCCATTTCCAGGCCTCTCTCTTTGCCCAACACAGGCTTCAAAGAAATTTGATCCACGAAAATGATTATGCACAAAAGCAAATATTCCCAAATGACCCAATGTCTGCCATATGCTGGCTAGGAGCCTTCATAACCCACACAAGCTGCACCAGGCCAACAATTCAGTTTAAACTTAGGGCCTCATTTAGAGTTTGGTGGTAATGGAAAATCCTCCAATTAGTGGAGGGATGTGTGGGGGAAAGTGTTAGATCTTCCATTGTGGCATTCTCCACCAGTAGACAATCCTCTAGTAAAATTACCCCCACCATACTATCCCAAACAGCATGATTTTGAGTTGATTGTAGTAGACTGTTCTTTGAGGGTACTCCACCTACAGAATCTTCTAGCACAGTTATCCCACCAGCGGGATAGTATAGTAGAGGTAATTATGTTGGAGGATTGCCCACTACAGAGAACCCTCCAACAGTAGATGTACCACTTGTTTAATAAATCAGGCAATAGTTCAGTAACCCGTTACTAATTCAGGACCTTAATCCTTGTTTCATATAAAGACTCTACTGCAATAGATATTAATGGTTGCCTTGAAACGTGTTAGATTGTTACTGTTACCCTAATTTCTTAGTAGATGGTTGCCCCATTTTTATCCCCGCTGATGTGATACTGCTATATAAGTCTTGCAGTAAAGACATTTTGGAATATCTTTTGTTTGGACATTAAGCAAGTGCAGCATTGCCAATTATATAAGGAATGGTGAACAAAGTTAATGTTTATGTTTGGCTCTCCGTCTTCACTGGCAGAGCACACTAGGACCATGTCTCTGACAGACCAATGTACACAAAGATGTGCTCAATGCAAATTAGTTCTGCACCCCGTCAGAACCATTTAGGTAATCCTTCACCATCTAATGTAGTTGATGGAGGCAGGGATGGCACCACCCAAGATAAGAACAGCCTTTTTCTGTTCTTATGTGGGGAGACACCAAGCGGAGGTACCAGCAGGTCTACTGGAGGCCTGACAAGGAGTCAGGGATCAAGAAAGATCCCACTGCTCAGTTCCACATGAATTCCATTTTGCTGAGAAGTGTAGGGCCCGCTGTATCTCCAATTGTGCATTGATGGTGCTCTCATAATGCAGCAAAAATAAGGGCCCTGGGACTGTTCAGGTGGAAGAAAACTCACCCATTCGAATGTTTGGTAGCCGACTTGCATATCTTCACTCCTTGTTTCAGTAATATAGTTCACAAAGCAGTAAGGAATTTGAGTTAGTGAATGTAGCACAGGCAGTGACTGATTCACACATCATACCCATTGGTTTCCTTAGTTGTGAACTGGGTTTGCAGTTTATGGTATCGCAATCACAGCTTGCAAGCCTTGAGCCCAAGCTGACTAATATAGCAAGTTACCCAGTACTCGCTCTCCCCCACCACTTCCTGACCAGTATTCACCTTACATAGGGCATGCTGCGATCATCACATGGTGGGCAGCTCTGTTGTCACACTCTGCAGAGTTAGCAGTGGCTGCAACAAGCACAGAGCATGAAATGTCCTGCTGTGCAATTTGAGGTAGCTTGGTCTGCATTTAAAGGCTTCATATTCCAGTGCCTTCAAACAGAAATATAACCTTGATGTAGAAATCTAAAAAACAATAGTCGAAAGTGGGATGTCCAGTATTATTATTACAGGCAGGAAATTCCACAATTTTTAGATTTAATCGTCTTTATTGGAGTTTTATAGTCAAAGGGCACAAGGAGGCATACTCACCTAACATTACCTCCTTTCATTTACACTTCCCCAGTCCCCATTTTCAAACATCCACCCCAGCCCACTTCACCTAACCACTGCCTGCCCCCACTAACTCTACAGTAGCGTAGTTTTTCCCTCTATCGAGACCTCACTCCTCCTGTCTCCCATAAAGAAGGTATTGACCACTCTTGATTAAGCCCAAGGCACTTAGGAGCATATGTATGAAATGTTGACACAGGGCAGAGTAGCACGTTACCTTGCTGCACTGTCCTGCGTCAAATGCAAAGGATAGGAATGAACTATATTTAAGCAATGTGGCGTATTCCTGTCCTTTCCCCCTGCACTGACGCACTTTCAGCAACCTAGCACCAATGCAGGCACCCTTGCACCATGGTGCACCATGGTGCAAGGGTGCCTGTGTTGTCTGTAGGATTGTTTCTGTGCAGGAAGGGGCACCTTACTGCATAAAACCAATCCTGAGAGGCATATTGCAGAACGCAGCACACAGAGAGGGAGGAAAACACGAGGTGAAATAGTGATATTTCTCCTTGTTGCACCTCCCCTGGGGAGGCATAAGGTTGTGGTGCATCCACATTGTTTACAAAGTCTTGTAAATCTGGGGATGCTTCAAAATCCATGAGTGCTGTGTGGGAACATCCACCGCAACGCCCATGGAACACCTTCCTAGCGTAGAATAGGGCAACACAGCGAGTTGCTCTGCCTTGCCATATTCCATATCAATGAGGCCATTCAATGCCACACGAAGTGGCTTTGTGTAGCTTTGTAAATATGATTTGGTGGTTGGTACCACTGTTGCATCTCAAAGAGAGACGCAACGTTGATGCAAGGGACTCGTAACATGTGATGCCTTTGAAGTCTCAACTGAGGTAATCCAACTCTGGCTTCCACATTGTGTTGAATTTACGTGCCATGCCTACCATATCATATGCTGGTTTCTTAAATCCCAGAATCTGTGATATCCTTTGCAGCCGGAGATAGTATGTGGGGTTAATGCAGTGTCTCCACTGGGACATAAGCATTATGGGAGGTGCAAGATGTTTTTCCTTACTGAGTGGAGGGGCTATGTCTCTTTAGCAGGTCTACTCGAGATACTTGTTTTGGGGCAAGACTCTATTTCCCACCCTATTGACTGCTTCTGCTAAATAGGACCTGCCCCTCAAAAATTGTTTAACCTTCGGTCAGAAACAGAGAATGTGTAGTTTCATACTAGCCTTCCCGCAATGTCATCCACAGTCCCCCAGTTAAGCACTGCCCGTTTTAGGTAGTCGCTGGAATAATGTACCACCTGTAGAAGATCTTATGTATCAACTCTTTTCCCTGTGCAAGTCTCACATAGTTGTCCTTGTAAAGACCTCGTCCCATTGTTCATGGTCTACAGTGATGTTAAGCTCTCTTTGCCACTGTTTCTGGTGTGAGTGTCTACTGGGTACCTGCTGCATATTGAGTGATCTTGGACGCTAAGGGATATATTTATGAGCCCGGAACGCCCCCGGAGCGTCACTTTTTATGATGCTCTGTCGGTCCAGACTACAAAATCATATCTATGAGGCCATGGAAAGCTATTTTACGTGGCTTTGAATGCTTCATAAATATGGAATATGGCAAGGAAGCGCAAATCACTGCCTTACTCTGCATTCAGAAGGCATTTCATAGACATTATGGTGCGTGTTCCCACGCAACACCCATGGATTTTGAGTGCTCCCCAAATTCACAAAACCATGTAAACCTAGGGATGCGCCAAAAGATTATGGGGGTTATTCTAACTTTGGAGGAGTGTTAATCCGTCCCAAAAGTGACGGTAAAGTGACGGATATACCACCAGCCGTATTACGAGTTCCATAGGATATAATGGACTCGTAATACGGCTGGTGGTAAATCCGTCACTTTTCCGTCACTTTTGGGACGGATTAACACCTCCTCCAAAGTTAGAATAACCCCCTATGTCTCCGGAGGTGAAGCGTAAGAAAGAGAAATATTTAGTATCTCTTCTTGTTTTTTCCTCTTTCTACGTGTGCTGCATTCTTCAGCACATGGTGCAAGGGTGCCTACATTGGCGCTCGGCTGGTGAAATGGCACCAATGCAGGTGGAAAGGACAAGAATGCACCGTATTGAAAAAATGCTGTGCATTTCTGCCCTTGACATTGGTGTGGAGCAAGTGACTTGCTGCACTGCCCTACGCCAAATCCCCGTAAATGAGGGCCCAAATGCTTAGTGAAGGGAAGGGCACAACGAAGTCATTAAAAGGCTTTGAGACCACTTGTTGCTCTTTTCCTGACATACAAATGTAGCACTCAAGGTTGCGGAAGGTGATAGTGAAAGCCTTTTGATTTGGGAATGCCATATTCCTCCTTACTGTCATCGGAGGATTTGACTGTGTATTCCCTGGATAAATAACTCAACTTGAACACCTCTTGATTCTCCACGCCCGGATGTCAGTGACCACAAAACCCACGAAGCAGAGGATGCTACCAAATAGTAATGTGAGTGGGGTCGAATATGTGGTCAACGCTGCCTTCGAACTAACCTATTCCATAACTCCAGAGTGGCTAACAGAGTGGCTCTTGACCACGCAGGCCTCTCAGGACCCATTGCACCTCCCATACAAGCACCATAGCTTATCCGTCTTTTCTGTCTCACTCAGAGCAATTATACTCTGTATCGAAACTGAGAGTCCTGATAATAATGATGTAGTTTAAACATTCCTAACCCTCCTTGAAGGTGTAGTTATGTAGTTATTGTCTGCAATATCTAGGCTTTTTCTGAGCATAGATGAATGCCCTGCATATATCAGAAAATGGGATGATCTAATTTTAATACACAATAGAAAGGTTTGAATATATTAAGGATCTTCAAGGAGTAGACCACCACCACCCTTTGACTGATTGAAAGTCTGTGACAGGCTTAAAGGTTCTCCACTTCATGAGTGAGACAGTGGAAATATCTAGGAAGAGCTACATCTAAACCAGAATTAAAGAGTTTTGAGCCTTCTTGCAAAGGCAAATTGGTTTGCTTGGTTACGTAATCTGCCAAACAATGAAGGAAGATTTGCACTGTGTGAATCTTTGTTGAGCCATTTAGTAGGGGTTACAGCTTGTTTTGCTAATGTTGCCACTATGCCCTCCTTTTCTGTGTAGAAATGTATCAGCTGTAGATGATCTGGAAGCAAGCCCCTTGAACGAGCCACAGAGGCCGTCCTGTGCAGCCGACACAATTTGATTGGTTCCCTTTCCGATCCTTCAAATATGCCATCAGAAATGTGTGAAATACACCAGAGCATCTTGCTCTGGGCAACATGACTGTGGATCCCACAAATGTGTATGTTGTTTCGCCAAGAGTGATTCTTCAGGTCTTCACATTTCCCTTGAAGTATCTTATGTTTTCTTCCAGTAGTAGAATACATCTTTGAAGATTTTCAGTCATCGACTTGCTCAACTAGTTACACTCTACCTCATTCACCCTGCCTCCCAGGTTATTGATGCCCTTCAGCCGTTCCCTTAAATCTGCTTATAGATCAATTTTACCACCTTTATCTCCTCCTTCGTTTCTAGAAAGGGTTGTAGTGGAAAGAATTTGATGCCGGACTGACAAATCTCACTTTGGAGGCGAGCGTCTGTTTCCAGGTCCATAGTGTCTTTTCCTCCTTTGCTGTTCCCTGTTCTGCAAATAGCCCCATGCTTGAGGAGATCCAGTATGCATGAGTCTTTTTCGTCCCTGTTCATGGTTCTCTTGGTCAGTCAGGCAATACCCGGGCAGTGTAACTGCCTCTTTTCTTTCCCCTGTCTAAGTCTAAGCATATGCCATCTTGCTCTGGGCCATGACGCCAGTTCACCATTTCTTACAAGCAAAAACATTCAATCCAATCATCATTAAGAAATTGTTCCTCTACCTCAAACCGGTTGACCGGGTGACTTCCAGAAATCACAAGGGGTGTTCGGTAACCCCGCCATAACTATGTGTAAGTCATTGAACCGTCCATAATGAACTGTTTATGAAAAAACAGATGGTAGTGGTAACTCACAGATTTTACGTCTGCGGAGCACAGGTGGAAGGTATTAAATGCAGGAACAAAGGCACCTATGGTGATTTTTCTTGATCCACACCACAAATTCACCAAAATGCCTAGATTGACTCTCCTGTATATGACGCAGCTCTGTCACTTCAACACGCATTATGATTTTGCACCTGGTGTAGATGACGCCGTTAGCAGCCCCTCTGTGGAGAAGCTATTGCTCACACATTAGCCTTGATTTACGCCACGGAGTAAACAGATGTGACTCATTATTTACCGCGTGCTAATGCGTCTCGCCTTCGGCTGCTGCGCTGACACGTTTGCACGACAGAGTGACCACGGACGGCCGACAGTGCACCGCGGCCCATTAATCTTCATTTGGTGACGACATCACGGGCTCGCGCTCTCCGGGTGGGAGGGAGAGAGGCGCGCGGAGTGGACGGCGCGCGCTCGCATTCAGCGCACTTTGTTTTGTTTTAGCTGTCAGGGCTCGCGGCACGCGCGCAGACCGGTGTGAATGGGACAGGAGGTCACACTGAGCCGCCCCCGAGCTAGAAGAAAAGCGCTAACGGGAAAATGAGGAGGCATGCGCGGGCGAATTATGCTTCGCATTCACTCGCATATTTTCCGACAGATTATGGTTTATGCGGAGTAATAATGCATCATCAGGTGCATTTGCAACCACCTGCTGTTTCTTTGAAGGGGACGCTGAAAGGAAATATTTATGTACTTAGGAGCTCTGGAAAGAACGTTTTCGTCAAATATGTGAGTCTGCTGTGCTAGTGTTGTGTCTATGAACGTGAAAGAATGAAATCGCTTGTGGGGTTTTGCAGTAGGTTTTCGTGTGCATCTGTGCAACAAGCAGACGTGTTATTCGAAAATAATAAATTGGCCTTGAAGGCCGCGAATCTCTGTTTATCCAAGATGCTGCTGACTATTCTGTTGCTGTCTCTCTGGTGCATTAGTGTTGATCCATGCAGTGGTTGATGCCACAGAATCACTCAAAGCATTTTCCTTTCCTGACTAATTGTGACTACTGTTCCCTCAACCCATGGCCAGGGTTACTGGAATTACGCGGTATGGTAGCAGTGAATTATGCAGCAGTGTTGATTAAATTATGCCGGGAGAAAGGGCACATTTTAGATAGTATTACTTCATTATTTTGCCATTTTTTAAATTCATGGTTATCCTGTCTGCCCAAAATTGAATCCTATTAGCACCAGTTTAACAACCAGATAAGAAATAAGCAATGGAAGATGCCCATTTAACCACTGTGAAGAGCCTTCCACTCTGCGTGAACACGTCGCCATGTTTTTAGTAACTTCTGATCCGTTTGAACTAGAAACATTAAAAAAAAAAATATCCAGGTTATGCAGCAGACGATGGCTTATCCGGCAAATGCGCAAAATCCATAATTATGCGGAAAAAGTGACAGCCACTATGTTACACAGTTCTGGTACCTCTGCCCATGGTATACTGTGTCTGATGGTGATGGCTGTGTGATTCTAGTGCAGAGGCGCAGGCATTATTTTTTTGCACAGGCCTAGTTCACTGGAAGACCTGTGTCAAGAGCTCGATGGGGTCACCCTATCTAAAAACCATGGAGTCGCAAGAGCGCAGCCACCTCGGTGGAAACCAAACATCCTGAAGAGCATCAAGAGGGTCAAAGAGCTGCTCCAGTACCTTTTGACACCGAGATATGTGAGCTTGCCCCATCCCTCACCGATGCAGTGCCCCCAGGGGACCTGTATTCCGCAGTCCGCTCTTATAAGTTCTGACCTGGAGCCTGATTTTGTTGGCTGGTGTACGGCATCCTGATCCCAGAACCTATGCTACTGTCTTCCTAATCCTTATAGTTGTGGAGATGTAGTTATTTCTAGTCAAGGTCACCGGCTAACCTTAAAGAACAAGGTCCTGGTTTGTTCTGGTGGGACCAGTGACGTGGCAGTGTCCCCGGTTCTGTGGGTGTCCATGCACAGGAATCAATTTACTCTATTTGTTTTTGAGATACAGCTATCTAAAGAAAAAGGTATTCTGAGGGCAAGCATTTTAGTTACATATTAGTCTTCCTGTCCTGCCCAAAACCAGGATGACCAGTTGGGCTCTTAACTGGTAGTTGGATTCCAATGACATGACTTTGAAGCGAGTCCCAGTCAGTTATCACCAGTGATCGATGCTGGGGCTACCTGTAGATCATTGCAAGGATCAGCCGTAGCACTGGAGACTTTCTTTGATTATGTTTGTAATTGCTTGGGTACTTGATTTTTGGGATACTGATTTTTTACGGTGATTATGGTCCATGCTTATTTTTATAGGGCAACACGATTCACACTGATTGTTATGCTTGGGTGGTACCCACGGCTTGTGAAGTACAAAACTTGGGGCCAGAGTCTTTGTTTCTGTTTCCCTTGCCCACCTGTGATGCTCTTTTGCAAGATTCCCACAGTGGACTAAAGACCCAAGCACTTTTGAGGATCTCAGAATTGATACTAACCAATCACAGCAACAGATCCTGAGGCAAGGCTTTTGCGTACAGCACTCCTAAAGTGTGGACCAACCTCCCACCACACGTAAGAGCATCTTCATCTGTTCATGAGTTGTGCAAGATGCTGAAGACCTGTCACTTCAAATAACCCCACCCTACGTTTGGGTAGAACAAGAACTCTGCTGAGCACAAGGATACCCAGCGGATGATAGTGAGCTCTACCAATATATATAACATAACATAAGATACCCATAGGATAGCATTGGCCAATGGACCCATGCTATTGGAAATCTAATGCATAGCTAAAATACTACGATAACATTTGGGGCCATATCTCGTCTCCCAAAATATGCTATTGCCTTTCGACTTTCTTTGAGTGTCTTAATATTTATTTACCTATTTGCTTACAAATTAAATACACATTTTTTAAATCGAAGCACTGACTGGAGATTGAAGTTATTAAGTGTTATTTATTATGCCACGTCTAATCAGAGTTCCTAAACCCCTTCTCTCGTAGGAGTAAACCTGAGAGAGTAAAGTGCACAAAAAGAATACCTTTGTTATCCACTTGGTGTGCGTGAGTGTTGTAGTCATGTGACACCAGTGGTAAAGGAGACCACCCATACTGGGTACTGCCCAGCAATTCCTGACCTCCATGGAAGAAGCCCCCCAATATTTACGAACATTAGATGGGAGGATTTTTCAGGTTTCAATACTACTTAATAGCATTACCATGAACATAAAATCAGCAGAGACAACATGACATGACAATTGACACAATAATAACCGCACAGGTCACTTCATCAATTGACAGTGAGCCTACCTCATAAGAAATGAGAATTTAGTTTCAAACCCAGATTAAACCTTGAGAAATAAATGATATGACATAAGAAGATAGGAGTTCACAGGTCAGACCAGTTTGAACTGGTCTAGTGCATTTTCTTGTTCCGAACCAGATGGATGTCTAGAGCGGGGACATGTTTCTAGGCAACAGCAAGGGGTGGGTTTCGTTGTAACAAGGGAATTACTGACCAAAGGAAGGGGTTGGTAATCCCTTCCACTTATGATGTTGGACTGGGTTTGAGCAGATGGCCATAAGCGTAGGGGTGTGCAATATGTTATGTTTTTACTTAACCAGAAACAGAGCCACCATCTTTTGCAGGCTTGCATAGGCTGTCTAGATGGACACCAACATTAGGATAGGAAAATAAATTGACACACTTCCATGGTAATGGGCATACCTTTACTACTGAAAACTAGTAGCCAATCTCCCCAAGAGGGTGCACGTACAAAGCCAAGACCTGTAGGCTTTATTCCACTATCACTGCCAGTAGTCTCATCTTGGCCGGTAATGAGAAGGCAGAAGCCACCATCACTTAAGATGGGCGTTCACCAGAGTCAAAGGCTAGCTGAAAATGTCAGTAGTAACCATGTTGATTAAACACCGCATCCTTCCTGGTGCTTCATTGTTTCTAGAAACCTTTCCTCACACTTGTCCGTACTGGTCCCACAATCCTGAAGGCGAATGACCCTCTTCTCTTCCACAGAGGCAGAATGGATGGAATGGTGTGTGTTGAGAAACAACAAAAGAGTACACTGTTCCTAAGGCAAGCAAAACGGTCTAGGGAACCTGTTAATTCAGGAGCAAAAGCCCTCACATATCACACTGGATGACAGGCATCATCATTGGGAATTGCTCCACGTGAGGCCGGCACTGCAATGCCTGACGTGCTCCCAGAATGGGAGCTGTCAGCCGTATTTCTATTGTGATGACAGGTGGAAGAGGGAACCAAACCACCAATCCGAAAATAGGAGAGCAAAAAAAGTAATTAAAATTGGTTATTCATTTCAAACTCACATCATTAATTTAATTAGAATCAGAGAAATGAAGACCAAGGTTAATAACAAAAAGGAAAGTAAGGAATGAGTGCAATGCTCAATAACTTTCAAACAGTACGAAAGTCCTGTTGGACCCCTAAATGTGTGGTACCTCTAACTCAGGGTCGACATGTTTCGCGTCCACTGGTCCAAAAGGATCCGTTGACGCTTCATCAGGACCAAAACTAGCTTCTCCAATTAACGTTAGGAAAAAAAAACAGTCACTTACATTTAGTCAACTGTTGAATATCATCAGAAAGGTCGCCCTAGAAAACACCAATAAAAACAAAACACCAAATTGAAAAAACAAATGTGCATATTAATACAATGTGTGAACAAATGAACCATATGGACAGAAATGTGCTTACCATCCCCAACTAGGAGGTGTGGCACCATAGGAAGCGCGAAATCCAGGACTGCAACGGACACTTTAAACATTGTGAACAAAACCAAATGTATAAAGCACAACAATCATCTTAAGTTAAAGTTGCAGCTTGGAAAAAATGTTAAATGAAGTATAATCGACAGCGGTAACATAGGATAACATATAGGCCCTTGTACTGAAATGAATGATCAAACCATGTGGCCCAGGGTGAAGCGCCAACCCTGCACAAGAGTGAAAGGGCATACACGCTCACCAATCTCAGTAAGGAAAACAAAGTATATTTGTCAAAAGATGCTAGCGAGTAGCACGGGGTCCTTATAAAAATGCAGTCGGGTACTTACAAATGTATCCGAGGTCCTACGTGAAGGACCTACCCTTCAGTTTGCGTTCCCGTCAAGTGACTGGGAACTCCGATGGAGACAGGTTTAAGAACGCGCAGTGAAAGCGGAAGCAGTCGTCTTCCGGTTTGCACGTCATCAAAGAGGGGCATAGGCACAAAGGAAGGACAACGAACAGAGCTCTTCCAAAGGGGACTAAAAATAGAAGAAGGACTTCTAAATGCTACAAGCTACGGAAACGAGCTTGAAAGGAGAAGAAAATCACAATGCACCTTCTTAGAAAATCAAAATAACAAAGATAATAGTGCATAAAAAAATGTGTAGTAATAAAGAGAACGACTGAAAAAAAAAAATATGAAAGTAAATTAAACAATGCCCAACAGGGTAAATAGCCAAAACTTAAAGGCACAAAAAGGCTGAGATGTCTGGGTAAAAATCATGTCAGCAGAGCCCAGGGCATCTCATCATTTAAACCCTGTAAGCGAGTCCCTAATTTAAAGACCCATCTTTGTTCAGTCCTGAATAGGAATGTTGGATCGTCGGATCGAACTTTGGGTGCCTCCAAGATAGTCCACCATAAGTCGTCTGGAGTGTGGGTAGTATCAAGAAAACAAGCACAAAGTTTTGTGGTAATCCTATTGCATCTAATGCTGCTTCTATGTTTGTTGATGCGTATCTTCACTGGTCGTGTTGTCATACCAATGTACCGCAACCCACATGGGCATGTAATCATATAGATGCAGTTTTTTGTGTTACAGTTAGTGTGCTTTCTAAGCTGCCAGGTGCCAATAGGATCTAGATTCAATGTCGTGAGATGTCTTGTGAGAGAACACACGTTGCAGAGACCACAGGGATGATGATCTGTGACTGGAGGGAGATCCCATAGCGTTCTCTGAGTGGAGGTAATCTCTGTGATGCGTGGACGGGTATGGACCACCATGTCCTTAATGTTTGCAGTGCGTTTGAAGGCAAACAGAGGCCTCGGAACTTGAATACCCTGCTCGTCAATATAGACCATCTTTTATTGATCAGTTTTTTGTTGTAATTGGATTGAGGGGTATAAGTGGATACACAAGTTAGTCTGGTTTGAGGTGGTTTAACTATGGTTTCTAACAAAGCACCACAATGGTTGTTTCTAGCTCATTTACAAGCCTGATCTACGACTCGTGAAGGATAATGTCGTTCACAGAGTTTGACTTGAAGAACATCAGCCTGGCGGTCAAACTCACGGGATGTGTTACAATTCCTTCTTAACCGCAAGAATTGTCCTACTGGTAGATTATCTCGTAAGGATTTCGGGTGATGACTCTCATATAACAGGAGACTGTTACGATCAGTTGGTTTATGATAAATTGAAGTAGACAATTTGCCACCGTTAATAGTTATCATAAGATCTAGAAACGGTAAATGAGTGGATGATACTGTAGAAGTGAATTTAAAAAAAGGGTCAATAGTGTTGATCCAGGATACGAAGTAATTGGTAACAGACATCGGGCCTTGCCAAATAATCAGGATGTCATCAATATATCGTCGCCACTGTCTTATGTGGTTTTGAAAAGGATTAAAGGAAGGTAAAATATGTTTCTTTTCAAAGTCATACATATGTAGACAAGCCAAACTAGGGGCTTCCCATCGATGTACCTCGAATCTGATGAAAGAGCTGGTTTTCAAATTGAAAGACATTTTTTGTAAGAGCCAGTATCGAGAAACACCTTTATTAAAGGCAACTCAGGTTCTACAGTAAAATGCTCATGTATAACACATACGTTATACACCTATGTCCAAGGCTTGAGGAAAAGAGAGGGACAGCAAGTGTGCTGCTGTTGATGTATCTTTATCAGGGAGTGCAACTAGACCACGGGTCTCCAACCTTGTCAGTAACAAGAGCTACTTATGATCATTGAAAATCACCTTGAGCCACTAATAATTTCAGTGTTGGACATATCAGACAAGATTACATTAGTATTTTTTAATAAAATCTTTTTATCAGTTTTACATAAAGAAAACACAAACAAGCATACAATAATACTTTGCAGCAGGTGAAAATCAGCATGACAGTTAAACATAGGTTTAAGACCATTATGGTATGCAGGCAGAGTGCTGAGATTAATAGCGAGCCCGTATATATCATTATTCCATTCATGTGCTCTTTGCAGTACATCTCTGTCATCTCCATGCCCTCTGTAAGTTCTCCATGAGGACCACACCTTTTTTGCACTTTCTGGGGCCTCCTCTGCCTTGATAGATTGTCTGGTCAGACAAGATTACATTAGGGACCACTTTATGCAAGAGTATCTGTTGTGATCATGTTAGTGCATGATTGAAAGAAGTAATATAACAAAAGGCTTTATCAATTTGGGATGTCTCTACAATGGTAATACAGTATCGCCACAGAGGTAATATATTATCAACATTTTAGTATATTAGTAATTGACGCTCCAATGCTGCATGATTTATCCTTCAAATATCAGCTTTAAATATATTTTGGAAATGATAGGTTTGGAAAATATACATATTTTCAATTAAAATGCTTCAATTTTGGTCTAATACTTTCATTAAACCAAGCAAAAGTTTCTAATTTAGCAGGCAGGGCTGCACACAGAAGAGCTACTCACAGGTAGTTTTAGAGCTACCAGTAGCTCACGAGCTACTCATTGGAGAAACCTGAACTAGACAATCTCCACACGGGTATGAATGTACAAATGTGTTGTAATGTTGTTGTTTGAATAACTCAAAGATGTGTAACACAGTATTGTCCTAATTATATACCCACTGTTATTATTCTCTTAACCTTATTTCCCTTTATGAATTCTGTATAATCCTATTATGTATTTATGGTTAGTGAAATGGTGCACTCCAACCCTTCCTTTAGGATGTTGACTAATGGTACAACCTGGAGTGCACCTTAGAATGTTGATGAGGAGAAGCTG
Organism: Pleurodeles waltl; assembly: GCF_031143425.1. Classification (NCBI taxonomy): domain Eukaryota; kingdom Metazoa; phylum Chordata; class Amphibia; order Caudata; family Salamandridae; genus Pleurodeles; species Pleurodeles waltl. The sequence goes on from NC_090449.1 coordinate 59,072,561, forward strand.
GAGTTGGAGGCTTGGGGAGTTGGTGAGAAGCAGTGAGCTGTGATGGTGTAATGCAAGGAGTTTACCAATAAATCTACGTTAATCATTTGGTCTTACTGACTCTAATTACAACAGACTAAAATTTGGCGACGAGGATGGGATCCTGCGCAGGGGCAGCGAAGACTCCTTGCCCCTGATTGATTCAGCACCACAGTGGATTATCTGCTTCTCGTTGTGAACCAAGAAGGTATAGTCAAGTGGCGCCTGTGTGTTGTAAGCAGGCAGAGTAGTGATTGAGAATGCTACTATTCCATATTAACTCTGCTGCGTAATGGCTGTATAGCGCTTCAGCACGTCATCTGGGAGTGTGCTGTGTGAAGAATTACTGGCCTTGTTTAATCAACGCGGTTTGATGTGCAACCCATCACTGTGCCATAAGGATAAAGTAATGAAAAGAACCTGCCTGTAGAGCTGTTAGCCAGTTCTGTGGTGAAGATTTCGGCGATATAGCGCTGACACTAAAGTGCCTAGGCAAGTCTATATAACAACCTTATTTACTTTAGTGTTCGCGGCCGGACGGAAAGCGCGGTGTGTGGTTTCTCACCCTGGCGCTAGGGCGGTGAAAGGTGGCACGGCACTGACTGAAGGAGCGCTTTGGGAAGTCCGTATTGAGCGCAGCGCTGAGGGAGGTGAGTGCGTCTCAGTGTGGCGCTAGATGGTGAGCTAGGCACGACGTCGAATGAGGAAACCCTTGAGGAACTTTTGTGTCAGGCGCGACACTGAAGCGGGGTGAGCGGCATCTATATCGGCGCTATCGGAAGAAGCGCTTAAGGAATTCTACAGCGAGCGTCCTCGCCTGTGGAATCCGGCGGGGTGCGAGCAGTCTACTTCTTCATTAATTGATCTTACCGTGAAGACTCTAAACATCGGGGTAAACGGGAGATGTTCATCGGTGTACGGCTCGAGGAAAGAGATTGAATCCTCGAATAAGAAGCAAGCGTTGGCAGCAGAAGGACGAATTCAAAATAAAAGCCCTTTCTTGTGTTAAGCTATTTCACGATAAGAGCTCAAAGGTGTACAGAAATATTATTTAGAAGTGCTACCTCATTGTGTACAGATTGAACAGACTGGTGATTGAAATTTACTAATTTAATGTGTGCATAATATTAAGCCAGATGGTTTTGTAATGCAGTAATTGTTTTGAGTTATTAATGTGAATGCTGCACATCATTATGCAATATTTCTTTTTATAGGGTGTATTTTAAGGGAACTGGAAGGGAGCACCTTCTTATAGTACAACATACTATAGTGTAAGCAAGTACGTAATGGCTGCAGCAGGAATGTCCCAACCTCCTCCGTTCCTAAACGAAATTGGTGAACCAATGTTACCTTGGAAGGAATGGTCCAAATTGTTTGAATCGTATTTGATTGCTATAGGGGGAGAAAAGTTCACATCATTAAGGAAGCAACATATTCTTTTACATAACTTAGGAATACAAGGAAGAAAAGTGTATGAAAGCCTGACGGCTAATGAAGGGGAAGGAGAGGAGGATGGAGAGAACTTAGATGTTTTTCAACAAACATTGTACAGGTTGGAGAGTCATTTTGGGCACAAAGTTAATATAGTCTTAGAGCGGCATAGATTTTTCAGTAGAGTACAGGCCAAGGACGAAAAGGTAGGCACCTATATAGCTTCTCTGCGAGGGCTGGCTCAAACATGTGAATTTGGGGAGTTAGAAGATTCGTTGATCCGTGATCAGTTAGTTAGATGTACAAACAGCCAAAGGGTGCAAGAGAAGCTCCTTATTTACAACCCTACTCTTAAAGAAGCTGTGGATATGGCAAGGGGTATCGAGCATACAGTAGAATGCATGAGAGAGATTAAAAACACACATGAGGTAGAAGGTGTGAAAGAAGTAAAAGGTGGTAATGCAAGGGACGAGGGGGTGGTTAATAAAGACGAGGACTCAGTAGTGTTAGCCACCACAGTAAGGAGAAATAGTGATGAGGACATAATAAAAGGAAGATGCTTCAGATGTGGAAACCCCAAACATCTAGCAAATAGTCCCTTGTGCCCTGCGCGTGGTTGCATATGTAGAAAGTGTGGTGCTAAAGGGCACTATGCGCGGGTATGCAAAAATGATAAGAACTCCAAGAAAAAACTAAATAGAGTAGAAGAAGTCACTGATTTAGGCACGAAGTTTATTCTGCAGGTCATGGGCAATCAGGAAAAGGAACCTCTCAATAACACTTATCCTTTGTGTGACATCAAACTCGACGACATTGAGGTGAAAGTCTACGCTGATTCTTGTTCACCGTATACATTCTTGAATTACCAAACATTTGTTGACAGGTTCCAAACACAGGGTTACAAATTGCATGCAGCCAATATTAAACCGGGAGGGTACAACAACGATCCTATACCTCTTAAGGGAATGCTAGAACTAGACATTATGTTCAATTGTAGACATACTAAAGGAATGGTGTACATCACGGAGAGGGGATCCAACTTACTGGGATGGAGGCACCAGAGGGAACTTGGGATCAAACTGGATCCCAATGGCGAGGAACAAGTGTTACTAGTGGACTTGCATAATCTTTGTGAAAACATTTGTGAGGGATATCCTAGGTTGTTTGAAAATCGATTAGGGTTGTTGAAAAACTTCCAACACAAAATTAAACTTAAGGAGGGAGCTACACCAGTGGTACATAAAGTTAGAACGGTACCGTATTTAATGAGGGAACCTTTGAAGGAAGAGCTGGACAATTTGGTCAAATTGGGAGTTATAGAACCAATTGAAAGCTCCTTATGGTTGGCACCTATAGTTGTCACCAAGAAACCCAACGGCAGAGGCATTCGCCTGTGTGTGGACTTGAGAGACTTGAATACAAATATATGGGTAGATAGATTCCCCTTACCTAAAATAAATTATAAGCATGTTGGGTTCTGCTAAGCATTTTAGCGTAATTGACTTATCTTCTGCATGCCACCAAGTGGAGCTGCACCCTACGTCATGCTCGCTCACATCTTTTATCACTCCATTTGGGGCATTTAGATATCGCAGGATGCCATTCGGCCTCGCATCAGCGGCAGCTATATTCCAAAGAATCATGCAGAAGGTTTTGCAGGGAATCAAGCAGGTTATGTGCTTCCAAGATGACATACTAGTCTATGGAAATACGGAAAGTGAGCATAATTCTACCTTAAGAGAGGTATTCCAAGCCTTGGATGAGGCTGGCATGACCATCAGAAAAGAAAAGTGCCAACTAGGTGTTGGATCAGTGGAATACCTAGGACACAAAATAAGTAGGGATGGTGTGGAACCCAAGTGTGATCTGGTAGTAGCGGTGAAGGAAGCTTCGTCTCCTACCAATAAAGATGAGTTGAGATCGTTTTTGGATCTAGCTGAATTTATGTCAAAGTTTGTGTATAATTTTGCTACAGTCACTGCTCCTATGAGAGCATTATTGAAGAAAGACGTACCATTTGAGTGGAATAAAGACTGTCAAATTGCATTTGATTAAGTCAAAGAAGCCATTATCCATTGCCCTATGTTAGGAAACTTTGATACCACCAGGAAAACGTGGCTCACTACAGATGCGAGTGGAAGAGGTTTAGGTGCCACTCTATCCCAGTGGGTAAATGGGCAGGAAAGGATTGTGGCGTTCGCATCCAGGTCTTTAAAGGAGGCAGAGCTAAATTATTCCACAATAGAGAGGGAGGCTTTAGCCTGTTTTTGGGCAATCAATCATTTCAAATTTTTCCTGTGGGGGTTGCCATTTGTAGTTAGAACGGACCACAAACCCCTCATTTCATTATTTACTGTTAAGGGTAAAGACCAAGCTACCCCTCGAATTGCGAAATGGATTATTGGGTTGGAAGGCTTCAATTTCGACATGCAATATGTTCCAGGCAAAAGAAATATAGTAGCTGACTGTCTCTCAAGACTACCCAGGAAGGGAGGGGAGGAGGAGACCAATGTGATCCTTGATCCTGTGCTCTCTGTAGAATTGTCAGGTATCACTAAAGAAGAATGGGTCACAGCTACAACATCGGATCGGACTATGCAAACTTTGAAAGATAAGATTTTGAAGGGGTGGCCTGGTAGATGTCAACAGCTTGATGAGGATGTAAGGGGATATTGGGAGATACGTTCTGAACTTCACATAACCAAGGAACTAGTAATGAGAGGTGAGAGAATTGTTCCCCCTAAAGCACTCTGGAAAAAATTAATAGAATTAGCACATGAGGGACATTTGGGAGGGACCTTGACTAAAAACAGACTACAAGCCTCCTACTGGTTCCCCACTATGGACAGGTTAGTAGAGGATACTGTACGTGATTGTATCCCTTGTTCAGCAAGCGATAAAACCAGAAGTACATGTAAGGCACCTTTGTCTCCAGTTGAGGTCCCCACTAAACCATGGGACAAGCTAGGGTTGGACATAGTAGGACCTCTTACGTGCCCGGGATCGAGAGCCAGGTTTATTTTTGTATTAGTTGATTATCACACACACTGGGTGATGACCAAGGCTGTACATAATGTAACCACACATGATGTAATACAATTTCTTAAAGAATCCTTTTCCCGTGAAGGGATTCCTAGTACTATAGTGACAGACAATGGTGTACAGTTCACTTCAAACACCATGGTGGAGTTCTTGACAGTCTGTGGGATTAAACATTACCGGACAGCATTATATAACCCAAGGGCAAATGGTCTTGTAGAAAGGGTCAACAGGATGGTCAAAGAGTGTTTGCAGTTGGCCAATGTATCTCGTGTATCAGGAGAGGGCGCAATTGAGCGTCTGCTATGGTCTTACCATACCACACCCAACATGGTCACAGGAGTATCCCCTTTTATATCTCTCAAGGGTAGGCAACCAGGAACCAAGTTAAACCCTAATTGGTTGAGAGGAGGGGAGCCTGTCATAGTTCATCGCAAGGAAGTATTAACAAGAGTGGAAGGGAATCAGAGGAAATACCAGGAATGGTATAACAACAAATTTGGTACTAAGAGCAAACAAAGGATAGTAGGACAATGGGTCAGGGTAAAGCTTCCAGGATCTACTCGAAGGGAAGGAAGCCGGTTCTCCAGGCCGTTGAGAATTACTAAAATACATAAGAATGTTGTAACCTTGGAAGATGGCCGTGTGTGGAGTATGGACCATTTGTCTACCATCCAGAGCGACCCAAGGAAGTCTGGAGAAGGGTTCGGAGAGGAACAACAATGATCTTGGAAGGGAGCAAGTTCGCTTTTCCATGTGGAGGACTTTTCTGATATATTATAAATATATATAAAATATATATATATATATAAATATAAATATTATAATATTATAAAGAACAGTATTCTACTTTTAACAAGTGTGTGTCTTAGCCACAACTCCTATCCATCTTGGTGGGGAAGGGGAAGTGTTGTAATGTTGTTGTTTGAATAACTCAAATATGTGTAACACAGTATTGTCCTAATTATATACCCACTGTTATTATTCTCTTAACCTTATTTCCCTTTATGAATTCTGTATAATCCTATTATGTATTTATGGTTAGTGAAATGGTGCACTCCAACCCTTCCTTTAGAATGTTGACTAATGGTACAACCTGGAGTGCACCTTAGAATGTTGATGAGGAGAAGCTGGAGTTGGAGAGTTGGGGAGTTGGTGAGAAGCAGTGAGCTGTGATGGTGTAATGCAAGGAGTTTACCAATAAATCTACGTTAATCATTTGGTCTTACTGACTCTAATTACAACAAAATGCCTATTCTTCTGCACTATATTCCGGTGCCATCACCACCAGTCACCTCAAAGCCTTTGATAATAAAGCAATAGTCATCATCATTTTGGGCGGTGGTTTACTTTTTGGGATATCAGCTGTGGCTAGCTATCATTTACTATTGTACAAAAAAGGTGCCACACCTCCTGTGGACTCCTGGTTGTGGAGTTTACTAGTGGAAAAACATAAATCACTAATATAAACAGGGTAGACAAGCACAGACTTCTAATGCCATTCAGATGACTTTTGGCCCAATGTTAACAATAAAACAATATGTTGGGAGGCCTAAAGTCCAACTAGCTTTAAATCCAAGTTAGCAAGTAGCAAAGCAAAAGATCAAAGACATTTGTCTTATCAATGACCAAGGCTCTCCCTAGAAAATGGTCAACTGAGGAACTAAGACCCATATTTATACTTTTTTAGCGCCGCATATGCGTCATTTTTTTATGGAAAAAGCAGCGCAAACTTACAAAATATAATTGAATTTTGTAGGTTTGCACCGCTTTTGAGTAAAAAAAATGACGCAAATGCAGCTCTAAAATAGTATAAATCAGGCCCTAAGAGCTAACACTCATATACCATCAACCTTATATATATATATATATATATATATATATATATATATATATATATATATACACATATTTTCTCAATACAAGGTGACGAAGCATGGTCACACCACAGAAACGTTTTAGTTTCAGCAAAAAAACGTACATAATTAGCAGGTAACAGTAGCTTCTTCTCAAAGAAGTGCAAACAGCCTCGAGGGCACAATATCATACCACACTAGCTCCACTGATGTCACAAAACCCTGCTTCCCTTGCCAGGTTTGAAAACAAGGTTGAAAAATGTACAAGGAATAGACCTGATCGCTATGGCTCCTGAGTCTGCTAGAGCTATGAGTCTGCAGGCACATTCAGTGTCACATTATGCTTCAAGATAATATAAAACAACATCCATATTTGACTAAATGGTTTATACATTCAGGATTACAAATGTGGTTGCTATTATTGCGCTAAGTAGGAGCACATGACAAGGATACAGGCAGATATTACATTTGTTTTCACAAGTACAACCACCCATCTTGTTTGTTATTTAAGGATTTAAAGACAGTGTTTGTGTGTTTCACCTCATTTATTGATGTATGTTTAATATTGGACCCTACATTATGGTGTGAAGATGCCTGAACACTGTTTTGAAGATCTTACACAGTTGGCATGGGAGATATAGGATCTGTATTCATGCGCTATCCTCAAGTGTCTGCCATTTTGGGACTCACGGTTTGGATAGGCAGAGTTTCACTGCAATCCAGCTCAGTATCAGCCACTATGCCTCCTCGGACAAGGGGTCATTTCAAAAGTCATCCTACAGGTAATCCTGCTAGGTGAGTAGCTGATACCTCCAATAGGTCTCCCCTGTTAGAATAAATAAGCACTACCTCCAAGCCTATTGCTCATCTAGATGTGGTGGCTGAGTTGTATGCTTGTACAAATCATCCAAAAAGACACTTTGCCCAGAACTGACACATGTTGTAATGTGATGCACCCAGCAATGAGCAGATAGGGAGAGACAGCCCTCTTCCCTTGTCTGTCCCCACCAACAAAATGCTCATAGAGTCTACAGCCTATGCCTGTATGAGGGGTAAATTGGCTGGAACTGGGTGAGTTAGTTGAAGGCATGGCAACCCCTGTTCCTTTTTCAAAGCCAGCAAAAAGATCACTCACATGCGGTCACTTGTAGACATGAACTGAATGGACCACATGACAGGGACACAGCTCTGTATCTTGGGTGTAAATTGCCCACCACCAACATCTAACTTCAAACATTTTAGTTTAATATGTAATTACGTAAAAAAAAAAGCCTTTGTGGATGTTGTCTAATTTATTTGATTTAGTTCTAATTCTAATCTCTGGGAGGATTCAGCCTCCTATTGCATTACTACTTAGCAATTGGATGCACTTTGATTTGTATGCCCTTCTCAATGGGGGAATTGGTAGGCGCAATATTTTACTAACACAGAAACATTAATGCCTGCCCTAGTAGACATCTGTCGGTCTTGTCACCCCAAACCCTTTGGAAAACCGGCTGCATCACTTACAGATGCATCAAGATGGCACCCTTCCTAGCTGGCCGATATCTTCTCATCGTCATTGGCATTCAGCACACCCATAGCAGGGACGCCATCAAGCTGGATAAAGAATTGCTGAAAAGAAACAAAATATGGCAACAACTTTATTCCATCTCTGAACCCAGGAAGTGGAACAACATCCTGGTATACTCCAAGACTGCCCATGAACACCTCCAATGTTCTAAAGACACACCTCCTTAAAGAACACTACTTCACAATTGAGTACACTCTTGCTCTTAGATGTCTGTCTACTCTACATTACCAGGTTGTCTGATGCTTTACTTCTGACTCTGTACAGTGTTCAGCAGCCTTTGGCTAGGGTTGTGCTACACAAATACCATATACATAAATACCTCAAATACCTGCAAGTGAAAAGATAGTCCAGATTCATGGCTCACTTATTTAAAAACTCACTTTTTTTTCAATTAGACTTTCATAATCTATCCATAAAAGAACCAGGGGCCAGATGTACAAAGCGTTTTGCATGGTGCAAACAGCGAATTTCGCTGTTTGCGCCATGCAAAACGCGCATCGCAATGCACATTCCCATTTTGCGAGTCAGTAACCTGGTTACGGACTCGCAAAATGGGAATGCGACTCGCAAATAGGAAGGGGTATTCCCCCTCCTATTTGCGATTCGCATCGCGATGCAGAATTGCTTTGTGACCACGATCGCGGTCGCAAAGCAATTTGCAGTTAGCCCCCATTTCAAATGGGTGCTAACCCATTCGCAAAAGGGAAGGGGTTCCCATGGGACCCCCTCCTCTTTGTGAATGGCTCTAAAACATTTTTTCAGAGCAGGCAGTGCTCCTATGGACCACTGCCTGCTCTGAAAAAATGAAACAAAAACGTTTAATTTTCTCGAGTGTATTGCAACTCGTTTTCCTTTAAGGAAAATGGGCTGCAATACAAAAAAAAACTGCTTTATTAAAAAGCAGTCACAGACATGGTGGTCTGCTGTCTCCAGCAGGTCCCATTCCTGTGAGTGCAGCGAATTGCAAGGGGGTCGCAAATTGCGACCCACCTCATTAGTATTAATGAGGTGGGTCTTTGCGACCCCCTTACGACTCGCAGATGGTGTCAGGGACACCATCCTGCATATGGGTTTGCGACTCGCAAATTGCGAGTCGCAAACCCAAACTTACGTACATCTGGCCCCAAATCTCTTCCTGAATAGCCATAATGCAGCAGCAGTTCAGTCACATTTGATAATCATCGACATCCCATGCCCACTGCCATTTGTTCTTCACTCTACACCGTGTCGACCACAGGCATGCGATGGCCCATTACCCTCTGGTCTTGTCTCTGAATCCTTTCACTTCAGTGTGCTGATAAATGAGGTAGAAATATAGTTGAAAACACTTTAACTCCATCTACCAAGTTTCACAATGGCATTCAAAAGATGTCGCACTCATCACTGAGTACATTAATGTCTAGGCCTTACCTGTACTTGTGAAGTTGCACCTCATTTGGTAGATCATCAGCATACCTTCATTGTCAGGCTCTACTATGCTTCCCTCATTTTTAGCATCACTCCCATGTAAATAATTCACCTTGAGATACCCTTTTTGTTAACCTGTAAAAAACCCAATAGCCCATTGTCATCTGCAATAACACTCCTGTTCATATGCCCTCAATATTAAAATTCTGCTACTCATTTCATTCATTTATATGTATAACTCTGCCAAGACTTGGAGCATGTCACCCACCATATTTTCCAACATGGGCATGATACCACCATCTTAGTTAATGCTCACTAAATCACAATTCTTCTACCTGAGCAGCAATGGAAGTCTCCCTTTTCCCTGGACATGAATGTAGATGCTGCTAAACTAACATATGGCTTGGGTTTATCTTACTGGAATCAACTGGACGAATGAGAATGAAGGCTCCTCCACAATCCAATGCCGTGTACCTTGCTGTGTACCTTTAGGATCCACACCCACTTTTACTTATTCATGATCTGGGTTTTGTGTCACTTAGTTATCCTCTTGATCAATCTGAGAACCCAAACCTCTAGAGATTTAGAAAGGGAAATGCCTTCTTCCTCTGGTGCCAGGTCCCAGAAAGGCCCCTAATTGTGACACCACTACTGAAAACAAGATGTCTAGCTGTGAACACTGTACAAATGTCCAAGACACACTGGAAAGAAAACTCTCAGTTATGTCAGGGGAAATTGAATCTAGATCCTGAAAATCTACTGCTACTTGAGGGGTACGGCTGCAGGATATACATTTGTTTGGGGTTGCCAACGGCAAGAGGGAATAGTCGAAGTAGGAGGGCGGTTGAATTGAGGTACCATGTGAGGAGTGGAGTCATAGACGGAGACACTGGGGGTGCGTGTTCGAGGGGTCCTGTGGAGTGGAAGCTCCCACCAGACCAGGGGGAAATACATTGCTGAAAATAGCCCTGCTGCACTGCGGGGAGTAAAGCGCAAAATCTGACATTCTGGGGGGGGCTGGTAGTTTGGTGGATGGACCAAAAAGAGTAAATACAGACCCTAATGTTGGCCTTCACCACAAGTCTACATTTCTTCTTTTTTCATAACAAATGCTGCCATCACATAAGAAGTATATGGTACCAAGCAGGCACCTTCATCTAGGTGGTAACTCAACAAGTTACCCTCAGGTGTTAGATGGGAAATCTAGTTCTTCTCCATCTGGTATCATTCTTTTTCTTTTCTTTTCCATTTCATTAATTCCCCTCCTTACTATACTCCTCAATTGCTCTTTGAAGTGGCATCAAGGTAGTGTAAGGTGCTACAAATAGTAATATTTAAAATGGCATTCTAGGCATAAATGTTGCAAAGGGAGATTTCGTTCAAGGGCTGTCTGGCATGGGTGACCTTCAATCTCTTTCTTAAATTAACTTGATTTTCCGGCACCTGAAGGGAAATTGGAGGACTGTTGCTTAGGATCTAGACTTGGATGTTTCAAGCTTTTCTTTCATATCACTGGAGGTTTCAGTGGGGAGTAACCATGGCACCATGTACAAAGGCTAGGTCTCAGACCAGTTTCTTTCAGACAGACTGGTTTGCAACACCAATTTTGTTTTTGCATTGCCTCTGATGTATTAATCAGTTCAATTAGTCAGTTGCATCATAAAAGCACATTTGTATGAGGGTGCAAAACTTGCTGCCTCATTAATATGCATGAGGCAGAAGGCATTTTACCACTCCCTGTGAATGCATGCATGGAAGCCCAGGCAGAAGGCATTTTACAACTCCCTGTAATGGAAGCCCATGAGGGACAGCAGACCTCGGCCCTGCATGCTCAGTCACATGCACAATGTGTGTGTGCAAGTGCTTAGAGGGAAGAAAGGAGTTTTTCTTGTACCTTTCATCCCCACTAGGTAGGGCCCTCCCTCTGAGTGCTGAAGGTTAACAGGGCTGCTTTCAGAGCTGGGTAAGCTACAGGCCCCAACAAATCCCTTTTTGCTCCCATTTTAGTCACTCTTCCAGAAGTGTGAGCTCAATGGGCTCATAAATGACCGGGTCCATGTTACACATCTACTTTGTGACCTGTCCCACCTCCTGCTCACCTACTGCAGTGACTCTGACCTGATTCACACATTGCAAAAAGGGTCTAGTTGACATATATGTCACAGTTTACACCAGCCATAGTTTGCCCCCTGCACTTTATTGTTAAGGCACACTAACCTGGAAATTTGGATCCAACCCAAGTGATGGTAGCTTCCATACTTTGCTAAACCCACAGCCAGTTCCACACTTCTGTTGTGGTGATTGGCAGTGGGGCTTTGTAAATCAGAATGAGACAAGAGAGAGAAACAGAAACACTAGTTGTGCACTTGGAAGTGGTTGCATAGTCTGCAATACAGGAGCATTGATATACAAATGAAGAAGATCTTTAGCATAATAATAGCTTGGTCATTGAAAAATTAACTTTAGATCTTGTTTATGAAATACCTGCTGACATTCACTGTATTTCGACTCCCTATTATAATTTGAAACTCGATCTTTCTTCTGAGCTGAAATGCAATTAAGGTTCATACAGTAAAAGTGATTTGCACTCACAGTTACAATAGGTTCTTTGCTAAAAAGAGCTACCTTCAATATTAGTAAATATATTATTCTTTTTTTTCCCGGTTTACGTGTCAAGTAATAAATTAATAATTGTACCAGGAAAACCACTCTTTCGTTTAACTTGCACACTTCTATCACTCTCTATCATATATTAAGTCCTACATTTATATCAGCAAACCATAATATTACATAACCTGCATGGGTAACTCCATGTGGAATAACAAGTTCAAAATTCTAAGGGATGACTCTTTGACTATAGAGTTTGTTATCCTAATGGATGACTCCTGGTGAAAACAACAAGTACATATCTATATCCATGCAAGAATCTTCTCTGGTTCTAAGACACCATTCATTGACTTCCTGGAAGAACAAATGACCGGATTCCAACAACAAGCCCCACCTGCAGTAATTATGTGTGACCACTGCCTGGCAAGGGTGCTATGGACCATGAACACTGTATACTCTATGCTTTCAAGATAGCTGGCAACATTGGGAGGTCACATGACAACCCTTTAAGTTTATGGGATACGTAGCCATTCTTATCTTTTTTTCAGGTGTTTCACAAAACGCATCATTCTGAGAAGTGAGGTTTCATTTCAAGCAGTGGCCACACCTACTCACCATTCCATCCTCTTCTGGCCCTGAAGACAGGTGTGTTCAGGTGTGGAACCAGTGCACAAAGATAAGCATGTCCTATGCCTCATCCTGACATCTGTAAACCAAAACTACAACTAAAGCAAATGGTCTTTGGCTTTAAAATGTTGTTGATGGTGAATCATGTTAATTCTTTAAAAATTGTACCGTGCATTTTGTTGGAGAAGGCAAGTTCTGGTTGGCTGAGGCGAGGTCCTTCCCAGGCAGAACCTACCACTCCCACCAAGGGTGGATGGTTGCAATCACTGTACACCGCATGATCATCATGTAAATATGGGCATAAATCTCAATTAGAATTATTACTCGCAGTACTCGGGCCCCACTGTGTTAAACACCACAAACAGTATGTACCCAAGAGAAAAATAACTTTCCCTCCCAGCACCCTCATGCAGTGCCAACTGTTGTCAGAATGAGACCCACCTTAGGGAATACCCCCAATTCAATAACACACTGTTGCAGAGTTCACCCCAGTTCACAACGTTAGCAGCAATAGGTACATACTAAGCCTTTTTATTTAGCTCCGCAGCCAGGGCTGCACAAGTAAAATTCAAAGTCAACCATGAGAAACCTCTGGCAAGAAATAACATGTACAACACCACCGCTTTGTTCTAGCAGTCACCCCCACTCACTCCCTTACATTCACTCTGAACTGCTATACAGTGCCACGGATATCAGGCAGCTTGTACACACACTTGCACGCACTCACTCCTAGCACCCTAATGTGGTGGCCTGATATCCAGTCAGTTAATGTCACTGGGTTCGCAGACATCCAGGGCCCCAAACCGCCCTCCACTCGCCAGCCAGTTCTTGCTACCCCACAGGAGCTGGAGATGAAGCAACCTTTCCCTGGACACTAGGCCGCTCTCGGTTAGAGTCACACTTCTCAGGATCTGGAGGACAAGGTGTGGGCGAGGGGGAGACAGAGATAAAGGCTGATCAGGCAACAGTTAACATATATAGATGTTTGGGCACCAATTGGGAGGTTTACTCAGAGGTCTGCAAAGTACAGAGAGAAAGTTGCTGGGGCTACACTGTAGTCACAGCGGAGCCCATCACAGTCAGGCAATCCAATACCCAAATAGTTACCAAATCCACACCTTCCGGGAAGGAGGTGCACATCTGGGGCTTGCTGACTTGAGCCACCCGACAATTCTGGTTGTACACGAAGAGTTACCAGGTCTGTACCTCTAGGAAAGCAGGCACAATGTACGGTGTGCAATTACTTAAGTCGCACCTGACGATTCCAATCTGTACGTAAAGTGCTCAATGTTGTGCCTCTCATGTGTTTAAAAATGGCAGAGGAGGATTTACACTTTGCTTGGTCAACATAGTACTTTTCTGTTACTCTGCTAATATGCCTGCTCCACAAAGGTCACATGCAGTACTCTTTGATGCAGGAATCACTTGTGATGTATCACTGATGTGCACACAGGCGTTTCCTTAAAAAATTTGAATACATTCTGCATATGTGGTCTACGGTTCTTTTCTTCAATGGCGTGGCTACATATGTATAATTGTGTGTCACCCTGTGCCTTTTCCACTGCCTTCACCTGAATAGTGTAACACGTGGTACTCATGGTGACTGTAATGTGGGGCCCTAGGCCCTCATGCTCGTAAGTAAAGGGACACAGACACGGTTTAAGGGTTGTAATAAACTGGCCTCAGGCACGTGCGCCCGGCCCCTTTTATTGGCAGGGTCACCTGACTGGTGACGCCTGTGTTGGGTGGGTGTGGGTTACATCTGTAAGACCAGCCCTCAGCAGAGTGGCTGGCAGAAACACTAGAACGAGTCCAGCTGGACTCTACATCCCTCCCAAACTTTATTGAGGAACCAAACAAAAGTCCAACCTGTAAAAGAAACAATAACAAAGCACCACAATCAGTCTCTCGGCCTCGAAAAGGCAGACTGCAGAATTGCAGTGGACCTGGTGGAGCTGGGAGCACCTGGACACCTCCGCACGAGTCTATTATTTAACCAGGTACAGCTGGGCACGAACACTGTGTGGATGAAGTCCAGATACTTCAGTTGCTTGTCCACGACCTCACAGTTCGCTGGATATTGTTGATCGGGTCCTGCCTGGGCTCATGTGGTCAAAGTCTATTTACAGTTTCTGATGCTGGTGCATCTGGAGCAGTGGGGAGTCCACTGTACACAGTTCTGGACGGCATTCTGACTCTGGAGATTGTCTACCTCCTAAGACTGCAGATGACGTGACAGCCTGGGGCGCCTGGGAGTCCAGCGGCAGAGAAGCGGCAGTCTTCCCTCTCGTGCCAGACCTCCATCAAGCAGGAGTTTCCTCGAGGCCCTTTTGCGGGCTTCCACAGGACTGTGTGGACTGTGCTTGCCTATCTCAGGCCCAGCAAAGACGTCTCAGAGGAACAGCCTACAGGACCACATCCTAGTCTCGCATGGAGCCACAAGGGTTGTTGATGCAGGGTCCGCTTGCTCGAGCCATCCGGATTCAGGTGCTCTGGCCACGGTGCAAAGTCTTCAGGTGACCAGTCTCTCGATATGAGACCTCCGTGCTTCCAGATGCCTGACGTGGAGCTGTCTCAGATGCATTCTCTCTCAGCGATATTCCGCTCTCACAGGAATTTGTTGGAGGCCCTTGTCCCTGGATTGCGGCGGGACTGCGTGGGCTGTGCGGGCCAACATCGGCCACGCCAAAGGAGTCTCTCTGAACTCCCAACAGGTCCACGTCCTAGTCTTGTGCAACCCCAAGGGTGGATGGTCCCAATGATCTGGTCTGCTCTCACCGGCAGGCGTCTGGTTCACGGACCTCATGGCAAGTGTTCAGATGATAAGTTTCTATGTTGCCAGACATGCCTTGTCAGCGTCGGTTCCTGTTGCTGACTGTCTCCACTGAGGTGGTGCTGTGCTCCTCCTTCGATGATTGGACGATGCACCTCATCATGATGATGATGTTTTTTCATCCTTATGCAGATCAAACAGGTGGCGGCGGCTTCGTCAGCGGAAGGACCACTTGATGAACATAGTGGCCACGGCAGGTCTTGTGTGGCCTGTGCAGTCGGCGTCAGGGATACCATCACAGCCAAGCAGCCGGTGACAGGTCGGTCGTACTGGGAAGCGTGGGGGACCACCCGCATCGCTGTCTTCAGTGACGTCTGCTCACCCCGGTGACTGTCTTGTACTGATGGGTACCTCCTCATCTGCTCGCACGAGTCCTCAGTTGTGTCACTCTACTTCCTTCCACTTTCACACCTGCGATGGAGTTGATCTGTGGTGTGACCGGTCTGTCACACTCCTCTCCTCATTTCTTGTTGGCATCGTGCCAATCTCTCTTCTCCTTGCTGTGGCATCGTGTCACAGGTCACATGTTGCGGCACATGGACCTTGCGCTGCACCTCTGCTGGTACATCTTCCTCTTTGTCCTCGACGTGGCGTGGTGCCACGGGTCGCATGCTGCTTCACACGGACCTATCACTGCACCTTCGCTGGTGCATCTTCCTCTTCGTCCTCGATGTGGCGTTGTGCCACAGGTCACATGCTGCGTCACATGGACCTATCACTGCACCTCCTCTGGTGCATCTTGCTCAGTCGCAGCCTCTCACAGGCTGAGTCCTGAGGGTAGGACATGATCTGCTCTTCAGGCAGACCTCTCCCGGTCTGGTCTGTTCCCGGATCCTCTTGGTGGACCTCTCTCTGGCAGGAGGGTCCCCGCTCTCTTCCTCTTTCTCTTCACTCGAGGGCGCCATTCTTGTGCCTCGAGGCTCCGCTGTTACGGCGCTCACTCCTGCCATCTGCACTGGCAGGGTCGGTCAGTTCAGATGACCTGCTCACTGATGGGCCAACAGTGGCCATCTTCCGTCGTTGTGTGGCCAGCTGACATGGCCTCTTTTCCAGTGCGTTACGTCACGCTCTCGGGTACTCTTTCCATCTTCACTTTTACCCATGTCGTCACATTCTCTGGCGCAGCTCTCTGTGTACGCTGCGCACGTGTCAGTCTTTTTTTTTCTGGGCGTCCTGTGGCAACGTCTGGCATGTCCCTTTCTTGTCCTGCGGTGATGTCCATCACTGCTGGGGCATGTGGCGTTCTCTCGTCGGTGGCGGCGGACGGCCGCCAGAGGCTGCGCAGACCATGCGCGCTCTCTTCGTACCTCAAGTGGCACTTGCGTCCATTTCTCACTGTTGCAGCTTCGCTGGGACAGCTGCAGTCTTCTTCTTCTTCCCTTTTCCAGCGTCGCCCGCGTCGCTTTCTTCTTCCTCGCTGTTTCCGTCTTCTGCGCCATTTCTGTCCACAGGCGCACTCTTGGTTTGGAGCAGTCACTTTCTGAAGGTGCTGCTGTAAACTTGCCTTCATCCAAGCTTGTTTTCCCTTTAAAACAGAAATAGGGTGCAATACCAACTCTGGCCACTGGATGCCAGTAGTGCACTGTTTTTTCTAGCTTCAACTTGGTCTTTCCAGTTACCGGCTTCGTTTATTTCAACAGATGCCGGTGAGGAGGGCATGCTGCTTGGAGGACTTCGTCATGCTGGAGGGGGCTGCAGGTAAGTGCAATTTTATTTATTTTCTTTCTCATCTCTCCCTTTTCTCTTTTTCCATTTTTTTTTTTTTTTACTTCTGTCCAGTTTTTTTTTTTTTTTTTTTTTTTTTAAACTGCACAGCCTCGTTTGAAGAGGCATGCAGACGGCAGGACTTCAGTGAGGTGGGTGGGGGCTCCGGGCACTGTTTTTTTCTTTCATGTAGGTGCGTGTGAGCACCTCTGTTCTTTACTCATTTCTGGGAGGTGGGGGCGCGGCCCTGGGCACCTGGTGCGTGTCTGCACCATGTTATTTTAAATTATTTCGGTGCGTGTCTGCACCACTTTCTTTAATTCCTGCCAGGACAAGGGGGGTAGCCCCTGGGCATTTTCCTTTCGTTTGTGGTGCATGCCAGCACCATCAGGGACCTTACGTTGCGGCTGCAGCAGTCCTCTGTGCTGCGGCCGTTTTCCGGCATTTTTGTGGTGGGGGCGGCCCTGGGCATTTTCTTAGGTGCGCGAGAGCACCATCCTTCAAATGAGAAGGGGCGACCGGCCCCGGCCACACTTTGGCACCTTCTCACGGTGCACAGCGCGCGACAGCGCCACTTTAAAGGTAAAATGGGGAAACGCCCCGGTAATTTTCTTTTTTTCCTCGGTGCCGATCGCACCATGTTCATCACATGCGGCCGCAGTTGCAGCACACGCTGCGGACCACGTTCTCTTCCTGGGCCGACCGGCCCCGACCATTTTTGCCACTTTCTCTTCACTTTTTTTCACGGTGCGCAGCAGCGCCTTTTACCCATCTACTGCGCAGACCCCGCAGCCCTGCGGGCGCGCTCTATCCGACTCAGGGGGGGGGGCGGGCTCATGGCAATTTCTTTGGGAGGGCACCGGTAACCCAGCACTAGGCGCCTTACAGCGCTTTACTTATTTTCGGCACCACTGCCTTTTGGCAGCGCTGCGGGAAGCTGTCATCGACAGCACTCACCCCCTTCTTTCCTACCCATGGGGCTGGAACTGCACGGCCTCACTTCTCCTCTTTCTTCCACCAAGTTGAATCCATGTCTGCGACCATGTGGGGTTTCAGATCCCACCCTCGTCGCCAATGTAATGTGGGGCCCTAGGCCCTCATGCTCGTAAGTAAAAGGACACAGACACGGTTTAAGGGTTGTAATAAACTGGCCTCAGGCACGTGCGCCCGGCCCCTTTTATTGGCAGGGTCACCTGACTGGTGACGCCTGTGTTGGGTGGGTGTGGGTTACATCTGTAAGACCAGCCCTCAGCAGAGTGGCTGGCAGAAACACTAGAACGAGTCCAGCTGGACTCTACATCGACCACTGCCTGCTAAACAGTGCACTGCATTATAGATATGTTAATACCGTACTGAGGGGCCCACCTGTGTTTGAGCCTTCCATGTTTTTTTGATTAAAAGATAGTTTCCCAAATGACCACACATAGTGCAAACTTGCAAGCTTTTATCACTGGTGGCTTCCCAGCTCTCATCCTCTGCAGTGTGACCCA
Organism: Pleurodeles waltl; assembly: GCF_031143425.1. Classification (NCBI taxonomy): domain Eukaryota; kingdom Metazoa; phylum Chordata; class Amphibia; order Caudata; family Salamandridae; genus Pleurodeles; species Pleurodeles waltl. Next base: position 59,091,146 of record NC_090449.1, read on the forward strand.
GGATGCACTTTACAATGCTTCTCCGGTACTCCACCATGGCAGGGAAACAATCACCCAGAAGAATGGGCCTGCATCAGTTGGCAGGACTGGAACCCTACGCGGACAGTGTTTTAAATGGAAATACAAAAGTGTAGGTAGTCATTATCCCAGGGTCCCTGTTTGCTACTGAGAAGTGCAGGTACTCCCCGATTAAAAGTATTCTGCCCCTATAGATAGGTTCAGGTACTGCATTCCTGTGAGTATCTGCCCATTAAAAGTATTGCATGGTCGAAAGTTCCTCCACATCAAAGAGTGCCATGGCTGAGCTTCTGCATGCATTATACAATTCCTCCAGTAGACTTTGATCTTCCCCCCTGTCTGATATCACGATTATTGATTGGTCTTCAGAGATTTTCCCTTCCTCCTACCTTTGGTTTTTCATCCCCTTCAAACATTTTCAAATGACTTTCAGGCTGCATAGGCTTTATATCAATGCAATAAACAAAATGAAAAAGGAAAAATATGACCAATTTTAAATAATTCATAGCAGGTTCTTGGGTCCTAACATACATCATCGTAGAAAGATTCAAAGCGCAATCTCAGATAAGCTTTGAAATGTTTTCATGAGCCTAGAGTAGGGCTATGCGCCTTTTTAGGCAAACTGTACACCAGTGCTCAAGGAGCTATTCTAACTCTAGTGGCTTGTAACAAGGGGCAGATTTAAGAGCCCCTTGCGCCATAATATCGCCACATTAGGGTCATTTTTCTGATGCTAATGCGGCAACATTATGGCCAAAATGCTCAGCCAGATTTACAAAGTGGCCAATGCATGCATTGCGCTACTTCTTAACCTCTTGCCCCACATTATGCCTGCGCCATGCATAATGTATGCAAGGGAGGTGTTTCCCCGTTACGGGGGCTGAAAAAATGGCGCAAAGAAATCTAAAAGAATTCTTTGCATCATTTTTTTGCACTTTTAATGCCTGCTCAGAGCAGGTATTAAAAGGGGCATGCCATTGATTACAATGGACCCCTATGTACTGTTCAGGGTTAGCGCCAAAATGTTGGCGTGAACCCTGAACAGTACATCAACCCTTGGGTAGCTTGGTACGAAAGCAGTCAGGCTTAACGCAAACAGTTCTAACGTGAAAACACAACACAAGAAAAATGTCATGCCATTTTTAAAAAATAGAGTAAAATTGAATAAATTATTTGACACCAAACAACCAAAATCCAATCAGTAGAATCTGAGACGTGCAATTTTAAATGTTTAAGGTATGTACATTGCCTAAGGGCATAAAGTGCTACTCAGAATTATCTGGCTGTGCAAGACCGGTTGAAAGTCACATATTCCGGCCAACCCCATCGGAGCGCAGCCTGGATACAGAGACCAGATGAGTTGAGCTGAAAAAGTTACTTTCTAAAGTCTCATTGCGAAGACTTCCATTTGCATGGGAGGAGGACATAAGGAGCAGGGAGAGCATCAAGGGTGGTCGTTGCTATAGTGCGGAGAGCTGGCCGGGTGTCACAGACAATTGTCACTATAGCTTGAAGATCCTGTTGAACATTATGGACGGCTGTTGCTGGTGGTTCATATTGGTGGTCACTGCGGTCTGTCAAGGCTATAGCGCAAAGTGTAGATCTCTTTGCCAGTCGTTGCTGGCAGTCAATGTTGTGCAAAGAGCTGGATTCATATGTGCTTCGCATTAGTGATTTGCGCAGGTGCAAAATCTTGAAGCACATCGGCACGTCTGCCGGTGCCAAGAGCACACAACTTCAGGATTTCTACTTTTCATCAATGAGGACCTCAACTAATGCTACACCAAGAGTCCAGATCCTGAGTGGCACCTCTTGGGGATCAGGAACTCATTCCAGCAGAGGCCAGTAGCATCCAGGCAGGTCCAGTTGCAGCAGATCAGCTGGGGCTCCTAACGACAGGCTTCAAGCAACAGGGTAGTCCTTTGGCAGCATGGCAGTTCTGTTGTTTCACAGGTCTAGAAATGTACTTAAGGATGGGTCTGAGGGTTGCAATTTCATACCTGGTGGCAGCTTTGAACAACAAGAATCTTCTGGAGTTCCCCCTCTCCACAGAGGTGTCTAGAATTTCCTGTCTCCCTGTCCTGATCCCAAAAGGTCTGTAGTCACAATAAGCTAGCATGTAGTTATTTTTGTGTGAGTTGATGTCATTGAAGTGCAAGTGGGGCTGTGCAAAGCTCCACCCTCATCCTGCCTTGGATGGACCATCCTGCCAACACCCAGTCCCTCTATTGTGTGGTTGTCTGGGTGGAATACACAAGCACCAGCTGCCAACTACACCTACTCATGAGACTCAGGACATAGGCTGTAGGAACCAAATGGTTAGGACATGAAAAGGCCAACTTTCTAAAAGTGGCATTTATAGAACTTTGACTCAAAAAGGAGTACCTTGCTACACAAAAACTGTACTTAGAGGCGTTTTACTCTTTTTATGAGAGCTGCAGGATGCAAAACGCATGCAAAGAGGAAACATGGAGAAATAAAGATGTTCCTCCTTGTTACAACAGCCTCAGGTAGGCTCTCCACAAACCAATGTCTACAACTGTTTGTAAATATGGGTTTGTGTCAAAATCGATGGGTAGATGCCCAGGAACTCTCATGCACCACCTTCAGGAATGCCTTCCGGCATGTGCACTGCTTTGTGAATACCAAGTGAATTTTGCTAGAAAAAAAATTATGCAAACCTGATACAAATAAATGAAAATCTGTGCTATTGCTTTGCCCTAGTAAATCACACAACTTTATCCAAGATCAAAATGTCATGGCAGTGTGATGCATTCAGACCTTGATGGATGTGACTGGGGCATCAACATCCATTTATTTCACTATTTGTTTTGGACAAAATATTATATTTTTATCAAGGATTATCATGTGGCGGGAGTGTAGAAGAACCATTTTCGATGTTATTTTAGAATCAAAAAAGCACCTTTTGCTAAATAATATCTTAATCCCACCTCCAGTCTGGCACCAGTTTTTGAACTCGTTCCGAATGCGCACCAATGGCGCGCGGAAGGCAGGGCGTCTCGCGGCCATCATGAGTCCGCGCACGTGAAATCTGAGTCGAGACAAAATTGATTCTTATTTTTCTTCAAAATTGAAAAAGCAATAACCTTATACCGAAATATTATGATAGCGCTCCCGAATTACTCGCGACCCGCGGATGCTGTTGGGTGGCTGGCGCGAGGATCCCTGCTCTCCCCTTTTCTTATTAAATCTTGCGTATTAAATGTCAGACGGCGTGTTTTGCTCTTATTTCAGTCTCTTACGATTTTATCAGTAACCTATAAAACGGCTCCCGTATTTTGCATGGGAGGCGAAGCGCAATAAAACGTCCGCTCTTTAATTTTATCACCCGCGCCCGGAACGTCCTTCCAAGGGGAACACTTCCTTCCCCCTTTGGTGTGTCTGCCATCAGTCATATGTGAAACAAATATGCACATTAGCCAGGGAGTAGGGAGCGCTTCGGCGCCTCACATGGGGGTACTAAGCGCTGTACGAACGTTACAATACAACAAGCGTCCTTATGTGTGGTACGAATAGATGCATTGCAATAAAATACACATTTTCTAAAACCGCAGCATGGCCCTAGATTTGTAGCAGAGGGATAAGATGGAAGCAATTACAAGTAAACATTTCTGCATGCACAAACACATTCGATACAGCTCTAATAAAAATTGACTTCAGTGCCAGCATTCAGGAAATAAAATTGACTTAGAGGTTTAATGACTTACTTGGTGCAACACTCTGTTTGTAATACAATGTGCTGCAGTTTCCTGCCTTGAGACACCCTCTGCTGATTTCATAAAGCTCTTAAGCTAGTCTGGTGATAATATTGATTACGTGGCGAATCCACCAGCCATTTGCTACAGACAGAACGCATTTTGTATGCAGATGTCTCAAATGTAGTGTGCAATTGTTTGCCATTGTTCAGTGTGAGGTGTGGCCAAGGCTCATCCTAGTTGAAACCGAGTCGTGGTAGGGGTTAGCTATCAGAGGCAGGGCCAAACTGGGAACCCAAACCAGCCTTGGTAAATATTGTCAGAACAGCCTCCACAGAATACATTGCAAGCGAACCTGACCACTACAATACGGCTTGTGGGGTTTCTCCCCCAAACAAAATTTGGAAAAAATGCCAAGAACGGTGCATTCTCTAGCACATTTTGCATTATATATTGGATTGTATTAGTTTCTAAAGCATAGTAAATGATGACCTTAGAGAGCAGCAGAATGTAGCAATCTTCAATGATTCCCTCACCATTACCCTCACACAGTGCTTCTCATCTCTCCATAGCCCCTCTCTCATGTATATTTCATTTGTTTTATAGCGCCTCTCTTACCAGCATAGTGTGCTGGAGCACTTTACATTACACACACATTCAGAGAAAATGAATCATACGTGTGTAAATCAGTGTATAGGAAATATTATATAAGACAAAGGGGGGACAAGGTGTAGGGTTCACATGTCGTCCACAGTGGTAGCATTTTTTAAGAGTGCTTAGTCTAGGAAAGCATAAACTCAGGGTTCAGAACATAACACAGTGGTTAGGGTTGACGTTACTAATAAAAATTTATTTCTACCCAACAAACCCTTTTTAGCAAAGTTAGGATGGGCAAAGACCGGGAAAACTTAACTATCTAACCTTTACCGTGCAGTTTGCACACAACGTTTTGCCGGCAGTTCTTAGCTCACTGTGCTAGGTTATGAGGAACTGCACAGTAACAAAAGAATATCTATGACAAAAGAAAGAAATGGAGAAGAGAGAGGAAAGGAATTAAATGAAACAAAAGAGTAAAAGATGGAAAGGAGAAGAAAATGTGACAGATGAGAAGAGGAGAGAAGGAAGAGCAAAACGGAATAAAGAAGAAGTAGGGAAAAGGGCCCGACACTAAGATGGTAGAGAAAGACTCGAAGAAAGAGAATGGAAGACAGAGAAGTGATGACAAGATATTAATATGAGGGACATGGGGATAGAACCATAAAATTAAGATGAGAAGAGAAGAGAACATGCCAGATTGGAGAAGAGAACATGTCAGAAATTGGGTTAATAGTTTTCGAGGTGGTCAACTGTATAAACCAAATAGACACAACATAGTTAGGTCAAAAAAACTCTGACAACATCTCTGCCCAGCCCTGACAGCTGTAAAACAAGAACAACCCTCAAGGAAGTGCTTGTCAAGTTTAAATAGCACAAACAATTTCAAAGTAAATACCACAACACTAAAAAATTACCAAACCAATATAGAAAATAAGCAAAAAGACAATACAGACATCAAAATACATATAGTGAACTACAGATATGATATGTGTAAGACTGAAGACAAAAAGTACCTATTAAAAGTAAAGCACCATAAAAAACAACAGTTGGCTCCTGAGTAGGAACTTACACACAATTGCAGGTTGACCATGAAAGAGTGAAGGTCGGATACGGGGTTGGCTCTATGGCGGTGCGAGTGGTACGGCTGCACTGGATGCTGGTCTTGATTTGGGGGGGACACTGACCTCAGGGGGGCATTGTGTTTAGCAATAACTGATGAAACATGCGATTTAAAAGCACCTGCAGAAAAGTTCCTTGTGCGTCCAGCCTTCAGGAAACAATTAAAATGTCAAGATATCTCTTGTGGTTCATATTCCTCCTATCGAGAGAGATGGAAGTTTTGTCTAGCGGCATCTTTGACTCGCCATAAAGTAGCATAAAGGGTTAATATGCCAGCTGCAAAGAACAAAACTATATTTTATGTGGATAGCTGAGTGGATTAGTAAAGCCAGCCTTTACAAGTGCTTTAAAACACATGAATGTATGTGAGAGGGAGGCCACGGAGAGATGTGGGGCACATTTGCCGGGTGATAGTGAGGGAATCTGAGGAGGTGGTCATGTGGTGGAGGACGTAAAAACAGACTGTTGCATTGGGCACTATCAGCGCTAAAGCCGGCCCTGGTCGGATACCAACCAGGTTGTACCGGTCAGAGTTTTTAACTTTGGACTTGATCTCTGAGAAATAAACAGAATCTATCAGCAGGGCCATGTCAAAGACTGTGGGCGGCATCGTTTGCTTGAAGTTGCATTTATCATTGCCTCATTCTTTCTGAAGCCACAGGATTTGGACCACAAGCTCCAAACCTGAGAAAGGTGGATTTTGTGGCTCCAGAGGTTGCTTCTTCGCCTTGGTCACTTTTTTGAAAAAACAAATCCTCCAGATAGGTGGGGCCGGACATGGGCAGAGACTTGCATGAACCTGGTTTCCTTTATGTGTAAGGTCCTGCTGAATCTGTTTTCAGTGGAGAAAAAACCTCAAATGAGACAAACCTGCTTTTCCTACCTACCTAGTACCACGTCCTTGGTATGCCTCAGCACCTTTTCTCATTAATAAGTGAGACTAAATCCTAATTGTCACCAACCGCGGATAAAGCTCCTTCTGCTCTGTCCTGCAGCCCCTAGCTCCTCAGGGCAGACTTCTAGGCACCATATATCTTTCCAGTTAGGCCTCCTACAGGGCCCAGTCAGTTGTCCTGCTTTTTGTGTCCCTGAAACAGGACAACATCTCAAACACTTGATTCTTAGAGAGCAGTTCCAGACCCTGGCTGCCAGTAGGAGTCAGAAGTCCTTGAGAGAGTCTTCTTCTTCCAGGAAAGCCTTCTTCAGGTAGAGTTTTCCCAGGTCCAAGAATGTTTTGAGGAGTTGATGGTGGCTGAGATTCCAAATTTATCCTATGCCCCATAGAGTGATAGAAGAAATTTTGCCATCCAGTCCTAACAATTTTCTCGCAGTCACTCACCTCCTTTTGCAGCACCTCCTCTTTGACTTACAATAAAATTGCCCTGGGGCTCTTGTTCGCTGCACTGCCATTTCAGGGCTGCCTTCAACCACTTATTCATTATTTAGATGAGCTCCACTCACATATGAAAAGGTATCTCGCCAACTGTGACTAGAGATTTGCTGTCTAGTAGGGTTCTGGGAATGAATAGAAGAAGCTGTATCCAGCATCTCCAACTTACAAGAGATAGTGTTAAGGCTTTACTGTATTCTAACAACTATTTCTGTGCATTGTGTTCTTTTTCTTTCATTCCTTTCCTCTCTCTTCTCTGCATCTTCATTTCGGCACAACAAGAGCGTACAATTGATTTGTCCAAGTTTTTTCGCAAGCCAGACACCAACAACTCCCTTCATCCTTCAAAATCGATTTGACATGATCTAGAAGTTTTTCTAATTTACTCTTATCTATGACAATTACTTGGTTGGTCGCACAGGGATTCACTACTATGTGCAAGATGTATTGGTGTGACCAACCCAAAATCGGTTGACCGTCACTAGAAACATTCACCTTACCGTGGGTAACATGACCCTTGAACTCAAGTTTTGCTGAATAATAGCCCTCCACCCCTATGTTGGCTCCTTGATACCCCTTCAGAATTGCATCTTTGCCTTCAAACTTCCCTCTGGCCAGGTGAGGTCAAACAGTTGTTGAGGTATTATCATGCACAGTGTACCCGAATCCACCATCAACACAATACCTTTTCCATCTACTGTAAACTCTGCTTTATCTTCCCCGGTAGCAACCCCAATATAGTTGACCATCAGCACTCCATGTTATACTGCTTCTTTCACTTTATCTATTGATACAAAACGTTGGTTCAATGCTTTGCACACACATGCTAAGTGACATTTCTTTCCACGGTTCTGGCATTTGTTTCCTACGGCAAAACAATTCCTTGAATCACCCAAATGGAAATTGCTACCACACCTGTAGCAAGAGCAGTTCAGAATCTTATTTGAAGAAGGGGATACCCCTCCTAGCTTCACATTTCTCCCTTTGCGATGCAAGTGTTGACCATCTCTGAGTCACTGTCCACCTCTGTCAAATCAGAGGAATTTTTGTTTTGAATTTTTGCATTTCCTTCAAATACATGTCAAACTCCTCCAGCACCCTGGCAATTTTTATGGCATCTTTAAGAGAGGGATTGCTGGCCGCCCAGAGTCTCTCCTGCATCTAATTACTGCTGCATTGAACTATCAACTGGTCCCTGATCAGTTCTTCAGTCATTAACCCAAATTTGCATTTTGCCGCCAACTCATGCAGCCTTGCTACAAAGTAATGAACTGATTCTAATGGTTTCTGGGGTTGAGCATAAAATTTATGGCGATGCATCAAAATACTTACCGTTTTGGCAGAATGATTCTGCAACCGCAATTTGGCTTCCTTGTACACATCCTCAAGCTCATCTCCGTTTTCCTCGTACACTTGTGGTAGTATTTGAACACATGTTGACCCTCCATGCCCAAACACCCTATTAATAGTACCTTTTTTCCTGAATGGGGAAAAATGTGTACCTTCAAGTGTAGTTTTCAAGCATCTCCTCCTAATACTCTCACTCTATAGGTGGGTCACTTTGTTGCATAAGAAATTAAGGTAGTACAAAAATGGTCTGGTTCTTGTTCATGGCTAGAAATAATAAGCAGGCTTCAATGAAAACAAAAAGTGTCAAAGCCCACCAGGTGGCGCTGTGGTGTGCTACCAGTGTACCATAGAGTCTAGAACTGTGCCCTCCAGTGTTGCCAGATTGAGCTATTTCCTGCACAAATGGGTGATATTTTTCCCATTTGGGCAGGAAAAAAAAACAATCTTGGGTGCCTAATTGTTGGGCGCTTATTAGCCCTTTGTGTGAAAAATTGTTTGCGGGGTGGCGCCATCAGCAGTGGCCAGCTTTAGACGTACACTCACTAGTCTCAGGCAGCCACACAAACGTCGCCCAGCGATTCATCGACACCCATATGGATTGCGGCCCACCACATCACCCCCACCGCCCACGTGAGAAGAATAGAATATATATTAAATGGACTCAATCATGCCTGTATGCGGCTGTCAGTCAGTGTGGAATGTAGTCTGGAGGATTGTGAAAAATGGATACAAATTATTTATAATGTATATGTACTACAACACGTGCAGCAACCGGCAGCAGCACTTGTGTGGCTGGCTGTGAACTGTTACTAGTGACGACAAAGATCATGTTGCTTGGTTGCACAGTGCACCGGTCTGTGCACCATGCTCGCATAGTGTACCTTAAATTGGTGGTGATGGTGCGTTCGCCGTCCGTCCTTAATGGCCAAGGTATTGGGGCAGAGGGCTGTCAATCTAGTAGTGCGCAAAAGTGCTAACAATTGACAACCCTGCCAAAAATTATCGGTGTGCCCCCACAGAGCAGTTTAACAGCTGCGATGGTACACGCATGGGCCCTCTCTTGCGCGTGGCGACGGCGATGCATGGGTTGCGCTGGCGCATGGCAGACGTTGACTTGTGTGTGCTCTGCCCAGAGTGAGAGATTGGGGCCCAGGTCGATCATCTCACTCATCATCTCACACTCACCAACCCAACTGAGACTCCCCCCTTCTTGTTGTATGGGTGCCACACCCCAAGGCCGCCGCCTAAGGCCAAGTGTCAAGTGCCAAGTTCAACAACCTGCTGCCCCCTGCCTCCGACAATGATGTGCGTAAGACAAGGTAAGGTATGTGTTCTGCGCAATGGCTGCCATGCCTCTAATCGTAGTTAAATGATCACAAACAAGCCCATAAGTTGATTTCATTTGATTGTTTTAATTTTGCCTTTCCTTGCCTCAAGTTGCCTGCTTCACTCTCGGTCTGTGTTCTTCTTCACCGGCTTGCACACAATCGCACGCACTCGCAGTGGTAGAAGTAGGGTGGGTGGAGGCGATTTATCATAAAAATGGCACACAACTGGTTAATCTGCAAATGTAAAGGGGGCTTTGGTTCGGAGCTGCTACTGGTTTAATTGATGGAATCAGTGCCTAATTTGTAAATGGAAACCAGCTAGTGCCCAAAGCCCTCTTCTTAAACACGCGGCTGCTGCAATTAAATGTGCGAATACGGAATACTGAGGTAGTGTAACCCTAACCCATCTCGGGCCTCTTCAATCCATTTAAAGCCACTCCCTGCCCCTTCATCACACTCTTGCAGCTTTCTGCTTTCTCCCATTCTGACACTTTTTCGTTTTTCTCTTTCTCCCCCTTTCCCATATGTGTCTTTTGTTCACAGTAAATGCTTGAGGCAGAAAAAAAAGTGCCAGCCCTCAAAAATAAGTGCGGTTGCTCCGCACCAGAAACAACAAGCACACATTAAGTACTGGATGGAATCACATGAAGATTTGTGATAACAAAGAGTTATTGTTTTCGACTCGTAATGCAAGGGGGTTACCAACTGAGTTGTGCACTATGTGCTTTGCAGGGCAGTTAAATACAAATTAATTATTACCTACAGTTTGGGTATCACTTGAACCATTTTATCTGAAACCTTTTTACAATTGGATGCTTTGGGATGTTAGCTTCAGCCTACAATTACATTATTTCAGTGTTAAAAGTTTAAGCTACTTTTTGGGCTGGGATCGGTTCATTTTGGACTTACTTTGGGCTGGGTGTTCAACAGTTTTGGGTTTTAGAAGGCTTTTAAAATCTGGCAACACTGGTGCACTCTGTCCCTTATGTGAGTCTATGAGCAGCAGTTCCTGAGAAGAGAGTTGACTGCAACACAGAGATGATCAGAAGACAAAAAGGTAAAAACACCCTTACAAACTCCATCTTTCATTGCCCTCATTTTATTTTAGTTGCACTTTATTTAACCTTTGGCTTTATATTTTGTTTCCTGTCACTTTGCATTTCCCCTTTCAACAGCTGCCCCAAAGTGTTTCACATCGACTGGGTCGGATGCAAGAAACAGGCGGGCCATTACACACAACCCTGTTCACTCAGCCATTACAGCTCAGCAGATTATTGTTGAGATTGCTCTTCCCCTGCACGCGACCAGCCATGTGTTGGGGAATCGCCTGTAAGCAGCGCGAGGCCTTATGCAAGGCTGTGTTGCTATGGGAACTGCATGCTAGGCAAAGATGCACGCTGGTGCATGTAAAACTGTTTTTGCGCTCGGGCCAACTTTAGAGAATCACTGTTGGGGTTATGTGGGTCCCCCAAAGTTAGGATGGACTTTACACACTCAGGCACTGCTGGCAACAATGACGAACCTCAGCTGCTCACTCGATTTTTCCAGATGGCAAATGAGTTTTTCCTCGCTATGCGTTAATATACTCCCTTTAAATTGTGGTTCAGCCAGAGTACAATGGTGCTTGTGGCAGCCATATTTTTTTGGCAAATATGTGGGTGGGATAAATACACACTGTAGTCCACATATTACATTTCATTCCCATGCCATTGATACTTTTTCTACTAACTACTGTGGCTTTATGGGAAAATTAAATAGACCATTTGGTTGAAACCAAATCTACTAGACCCATTTTAGGGCAGATCACACACTCATGCCGTAGCGTAGATTAGCAGTGTCATGTAGTCCTAATTCAAGCAAAGGAAATATGGAGGAAAGAGAGGAAAATAAGTAGGGAGAGGAATCTGGTCACCTGTAACTACCATTAGTGTTGCAGGTGTAGTGACACCTTTGTTCAGGGTTGTGAGGGACCCACTGCTCTCCAGTTATATCTGTCTTTGATTACTGGCCTACGGTGTATTGGTCCATTTTCCTCTCTTGAATTACGGCACATGGTACCCTCCCTATGCCACCAAGTAATGATAGCCCTCTTTCCTTGAACCAATGGGAATACACTGAATATTAACCTCATGATCAGCATGTATGGTTTGTGTCACACTAATAATTCATGTATTGATGTTATGGACAAGGGTACTTAGCTAGCTATAAAGCACAAGTGCAGTGAGATAGGACCTCATTCAGTAAGCTTTGTGAGTAGGTGATCAATCAAATTTGGGACCAAAGATGCTTTTTTTTGGCTGTACCGATGCAGCAATATGTGAATAGACATTTATTAGTACACCCCCATTAAGATTTTTAATGGGCCACATTTATTGTTACTGGAATGACGTTCGTAATATATACGTAAATGCTCCAAGTGTAGTAAGGCATTTGTGACCATTGTTGAGTGATGAGAGAATATGGCCCATAGTATTTGAAGCATCAACTAGGCGACTTGGATGATGATTTGCTAAAATGCCAGTGCTAGTGGAAATTACTTTGTGCCCCTCTGATCCCCGATGACATCAACGGTTTGATCTTTTGACTCACCCTTAGCCCTTCTACAACCTCCTGTGTGCTGCTGAAGTGGGAGTACCAATGACAAGAAGTGAAAAGGGCAGAAAGTATCCAATACCCTTAGAGCGGTTTTTACTTTTTGCTCCATCCTGCGGGCGCTGCTTGCATCACAAGTGAGATCAGGACCAATAAGGGCAGTGTGGGTAGGACCAGAGGCAAACCATAGATAGCAGCTCCTGGGCCTGTCTTTAGTTGACATCCAGTAGGTCTTGCTGCCCTTCCTCTCCATCAACATTGCTAATACATAGCAAACCAAGGCAGGTGGTTTTGCATACATGCTTTATGCTATGCCGTTTTGTTATGTGCAGAATTTACAAAGATTGTTACTAAACCAGAACTAGAGCACCTTGAGTGAATTAAGCACCCAAAGGAGTAACTTGATTATCAAGTTGGAATGGACCCTTAATCAACCTGGGTCTTGGAATGATGGGCTAGTGATTCAGCTGGAGTTCTAACTCTGATTGGTTGAGAGACGCTGTAGGCCGCTATATTGTCGTTGGAATATCGACCTATAAAAATATTGCGTCCATCATATCAGCAATGAGTATTTTATTTAGTTTAATTTCTAGTCTAAAAAATATATGAGTTTATAGAGCTTAGAAGTATGTAGTTCACTAAGTACATGGTTCAGACTAGACCAGGATGGGTGACAGAGTGCTATCCATATGAACAGTTGCAATACATGTTATCAAGGAATGGACTCTGGGAAAGTCTGTTGAGTCCCCTTCTTGAATACTTGAGGTAAGGGTAACTCCTCTAAGTAGCCATGGGTCTATGTGAAATGTGTCAAGTGTCTCCATAAGAGGGTTCCCATTAGGAGAAAAAAAACAAAAAGGAAAAAAAAAAATCTTGGCTATATTGTAGCTCTTGGTTGAAGATGAAGGTTATTACTGAAGATATTAGTAAGGCACCAAACTTCCCACAACATCAGAAAAGAGTAAAGAACCAAGTAATAATATGCAGAAATAGAATCCAGTTGAAGTTCCAACTACCAGAAGCGAAAATTAGGAACAAAATCATCGGAAAAGGCAAAAATAAATAGGTTGTGTGGCATTAATTACTTGGAAATACCTCTTTCAAGTTATTCTAAAAGGAACTGACATCACAGAAAAGTTTCTACTTCTTCTTGTATTGGATCTCAGATTGCATTCAATTGCTAGACGACCATCTTGGAATCGGATCTCTATAAGGCTTGTCTCCTCTGCTTTCCTGAAGCTCATGACATTTGTTTGACACCTGAAGAAGTCAAGTATAACAGCCTTTGACCACTGCTGAATTCCGCTGTCCCAACACCATCCATAATCATTATTCTCCGCGCAGCGTGCGGGACACCAGTACGGTGCAGGCAGCAAGGACACTTAACCATGCACCGAGTGACCAGGAACATGTCGCCTGACAGTTTGAGCATCACTCTGTCTTCTCAACATGAGTGATCTAAAGTAAGCTCTTGGCAAGCATGTCAGCACACTGTAACACTTCAAAACATTTCTGCAGAGAGTTTCAGAATGCAGGATGCAATCAAATAGGATAGGCAGTTTATATTTTGAAGGATGTGGGTGTCCAGACAACTAGCCTGCCCCTTTACCAGGCATAAACAAACGTTTGCAATTAGGCCACCGACAGCCCCGAGAAGGTTGTATTGCATTTGTATTATCAAGGATAGTATCTAGCCAGTGGAGTCTTCTCCCACCATTTTCATAGGTCCAGGCCACCTATTGCTTAATCATGAATATTGCATCTGAAAGATGAACATTTGAACCTACAGCTAACACACAGAAGGGGTATTATCATTCTGTGCACAGCTGTGAGGTGTGATAAACCTACTGATTAGTCTGTATTTGAAATATTTAGTCCATGTTATTACCAACGTATTTTGCTCCTCTCATGTGAGTATAAATAGATAAATGCATATGTTATAAACTGTATCTAGAACTAGGCTTACAGCTGATGATTCTGGGCATGCATATAGAATTACAGGTGGATAACAGTGAATAACGAGGATCTTTTTCAGTGACAGGTTCTGAGTGACTATGAAATAGACAATGAGAGTGCTGCTCAAGTTATCTATGATGTCAAGCCGAACCCTGAGGTGAATCCCTCTCCCCCCCGGGTATTTACTTTTCACCCTTCTATAATTTTATGTTATATATGGCCTCCAGAAGAAACATCAGCCCCTCCTTTAATCTGATAGGTAAGGTAGAGGAACAAGGGTGACTGATGCATAACATGGCCTCTCCTCCCTGTCTAAAATGTAAAAATAAAACATACTTTAACGCCTGCCGCCCACCCGTCACTCTCTGTGCCTTCCCTCCCCTCCCCTCCAGAAGCTGCGCTCCCTGCTGTCCAGCACTGCTCGTGCAGGCTCTCAGAGAGCTAGACAGAGCTGCCTGGGATTCCTGTATGAAGAACCAACAGTGGCTATCAAGTTCTCTTACCTGAGTATTGCTACGCAATAGCAGTGAAGTACTGGACTTAAAATCCAGGTATTCATGTTAATGGTTCTCTATGAAAATGATTCAAAACAGGTGTTAATCAGCTGTATCACATTTGCATTTCCTTAAACCTCAACTCCAATGCATTTCACTCTTGGGTGGGTCCTTCATTAAGGATATATCGGACTGCTTGCACGTAAATGCATTAAACATTAATAGAAAGTACAGAATAGGATTCGGCTTCCCCTTCTGCCATTTTTGAAGTTTGTCCATCAAGGCTGTGGCATTTTGTGAATGGTATTTTTTTTTATTTGTGCTCATATTTTTTCTGGTGATGGGATAACATGAAGACCCAATATTAGACATGATATACAACTTATGATTAAGGACCATGGTATATTGTTTGATGTACCTTTTGTTTTGCTGACTTGAAAACATTTTAATGATTGATTTATGGCTTTTTTATTTAAGAAGCGTGTGCCTCACCATGTAATAAAGAGACACCATTGCTCACTGATTTTGCACATTCATTTGTTTTACTTTGCTGCCATTATAACTTTTTCAATGTTCAGTTTTTTTTTTGGTCATAATGTTAAAATGTGCACATATGCTTCATTAAAGGTGTACCAGAAATACTGTCCCTTTGTCAAAGTATCTACTGGGCAATGTTTTGTTACATATGCCCACGTATGCCTTTTGAGTTCAACACTTACAGTGTAAACTTCAACCTCTGACTCCTTTCTTAATACTCTTTTTTGAAGGTACAACTTAAGTCTGGTAAGGTAATTCAGTCTGCTCAGAATAAGGGTCCTTTTAATAATATTATGAAGGAGCTTTGTTAATAAACTATTATTTTTTCCTTTCTCTACATGACTCGATATGTATAGTTCATACTGTGAATTGTAAGCTACAAGCATAGACAGTTTACAGCATTACCCATAATAAAAATAAATCCATCTACACTCAAAAAAGTGAAGTTTAGTAATATGAGTGTGTGTTTGTCCTTCGCCTAAATAATGTGTTACTAGAGCAAAATGTTAACGATAGGTTAAATATGTTATTTAATTTCCTTCTGCTGTGTATGGTAAATAATATCATTGCTACCACCACCATTACTAATAGCACAATTACCACCAGTATTACCACAATTACGGTCACTATTACCTCCACCATCACCATTGGCACCAACACTACCATTAACACCAAAATCACCATTACAACTAATAGCACCACAGGCATTACCACAAACATTTACGCCACTACCCTTGGTCCTTGAACCTACACTAATGCAGAGGTCAGCACACTCGATAGCGGACGCCGAAACGAACACTGGCACTGCGCCAACCCACGGTCCACAGTAGGACCATTCACCTGCACCCACTGCCACTTTTTCAGCCACAGCTTGCACAACAACTCACCAGCCAGAACCACCCTGAACTCACCACAGACAGCACAAAAACTAGTACACCAGTTTGCATGCACCTTTTTAAATGCACTCTCACTATGCAAACATGCCACCGAGATTTGGGACCTCACCACCACCAGATGTCCTCTTCCTCACACAGACCTACATCCTTGTCTAAAATTGCCCCTGCGATACCCAAAGGATACAAGATCACCCAAGTCAGCCGCATCAACAAGCCAGGTGGAAGGATCAACATTGTGCACAAGGAATCCATCCAGTGCCTCTCCACAACAGACGACATCACCCCAGCAATGGAACACATTAACTTCTGGCTCCAAATGAATGGAAAAACTTCCATCAGGGGCACCTTCCCCTAACTGGACCACAACCAAGCTTCTCAAACTTCATTGCCGACTAAATCCCATCCCTCGCCATTGACTCCGACTACATATTCCTCGCAACCTCAACTTCTATTTCGATGACCACAACAAAACCAACACCACCAACCTCCTCAACAGCATGAACAACATTGGCCTCAACCACCTCATCCACAACACCACACTCACTGCAGGCCACACACTAGACCACATCTTCACCTCCAGTGATGGACTCAAGTATTGCTACACCACAGAACTTACCTGGACCAACCACTCCATCATCCAGTACAACGTCACCAGCTCATGGACCTCTTTCCCCAATTTGACTGCATCCCCTCCCACAGCTGGAGCAAATTCCCAGAGGACAAATGGATCCACACCCTCAACATAACCAACTCCAACATCTCCAACAACCAAGACCAGAACATCAGAAATTTCAACACATGAATCACTAACCGCGCTGGCAGCATTGCTCCCATCTGCATCATCACTCACAGAAGGTTCATGAAGCAGGCAAGCTGGTACACCGAAGTCCGCAGAACTGCTAAAAGCCACTGTAAACAACTGTAAGACAGAGGTGCATGAGCAAGGACATCACTGACAGGACATCCTTCAATGTCTGCCACTGACAGTTGATAGAATTGAGGAAAAAAGCCATTGCATCACGCATCGAATCAGGCTCCAACCACAGCAAAGAACTCTTCAACATCATCAGGAAATTCTCCAACCCCCTCAGCTATAACAAACATCACCCCTCACAGGAACTTTGTGGCAGCCTTGCAAACCTCTTCAACAAGATCACCAAAATCTACAGGAACTTCAAACCCCAGCCATATGCCACGACTTCTTCAACCAACACATCTGTCCTGCTACAACCACAAAGAACAGACTGACTGAATGGAACCAGCTCCCAGCTCGCCCCCTGGGGCACCACCTCTATCATGAATTTGGTGAATTTGGCCAATAAGGGGACAACACACCCCTATCACAAACTCCTTGATATCCACAGCCACCTTGCCTGAGGACTGGAAGCCTGCAGAGGTCGATTCCCTACTAAATAAACCATCAGCTAACCCCTGGAAACCCAACAACTTCCGACCAATCTCCCTGCTCATGTTCCTGGCCAAAGTTTTAGAAAAAGCCATCAACCAACAACTAACCACACATCTGGAATGAGACCATCTAGTCGACACATCTCATTCTGAATTCCACAGCAACCACCACACTAAGATAGCCCTTATCATGGCCACCAATGACACCTGAGCTCTTCTCAACCAGCGTCACTGATCCTCCTAGACCTCTTTGCAGCATTTGACATGATCTCCCACCACACACTCATCGCAAGGAAGCACAACATCGACATCCAAGGAGCTGTCCTCAAATGGATCACCTCTTTCATTACCAGAAGAGCTCCAAATGTCTGCCTATCACCATTCACCTCAGTATCCTAAGTAAGTACCTAAAGATCTTTGCTCAGCCCCACCCTCTTCAACCCCTACATGACACCACTGGCCAGCATCTCCAAAACCCACAGACTCAACATCATATCCTATGCCAATGACACAACTCACCCTCTCCCTCTCTGAAGGCACATCTGTCATGAAGACCAACTCCCACAACTGCATGGAAAACGTCATCAACTGGATGAAGGACAACTGCCTGGACCGCAACAGACACAACAGAGTTACTGATCTTCAGCAACAAAACCATCCGTTAGGACGCCTCCTGGTGACCCATGGAACTCAGACCTACTCCAACCTCGACTTACCACACTAGAAACCTAGGCATCATCCTGGAGAACAATTTAGCCATGATGTTCCAGGTCAACTCCGTCTCCCCTTCCTACTTTTTCATCCTATGCATGTTTCACAAGATCTTCAAATGGCTTCCTCAAACTCTTTGCACACGATCAGAAAGGCTCTCATTGCCAGCAGACTGGACTATGGACAAAGTTTTGATACAACGGCCTCCTACGTGCCTTTCTTAAAAACCCTCAATTCTAATGCAATGGACAGCTCACTCCGACCCTTTCTCAATCTTGGTGTGAAAAGTCATCACACCTCCTATGGTTGAGGAGGCAGATTGCAAAACTCTGCGGTTTGTGGCTATACAGCCTCGGGGACTGCAAGAGACCTAACTCCGAACATCTGTAAAAAAAAAAGTAAATATTTTTTAGCCATTGTAATTATTACAAATCTGCTCAGAAGACTCCTGTGTTTCATGGGCACACTTAGGGAACAGAGAATCCATAAACCCCGCAAACACAATCCACTTATCACCAATCACCAAAATATGAGAAGAAAAGGAGGGGAAAAAAAGTAAAAGAAAAGATTGCAACTTGAAAAAAAAAGAAAAACAAAGCTTGAGGCTGAGAACTTGGAAGCTGCCCAAGAAAGCTGTTCAATTGAAATGATATAAGAACGAAATTTAATTCCAGCCGCACGACATAATATCTCTCATTTGGACTTATTATCCGCAGAGCAGCCTTGTAGCCCGGGACATTCCCCGGGTTAGGCATTTTGTCATTAGTTGAAATCGTCTGAATGTGCCAGAACTGAAGGCCATTACAAGCCTGGCACAGATGGGAGAGATGGAGCAATCAAGAATAGGTCACACAATCTATTAAGCAATGAAAATGGATTCTCCCTGTCCCCTGTTGAATAAGCAGCCGGGCTCTGCTCCCTGTGATCCATGAAATAAGCTGTCAGGGAAGCTGGAAGGAGGCTGCGCCTGAACTGGGCCAGCTGATTTCATTCTGATACGACTCCAAAATGTGGGATTTAAACAGATTGAGGCATCATGTCTACTGCTGTTAGTTTGGGTGTTTATTGTTCAATTAATCCATTTTTTGCTCTTTCTAGACCTATATCTTGAGGGAGCAGTGTCGGAAAGATGACAGAACATATCAAAATTCAGGGGCTATCTCGTACGAAGTGCCTGAGCGGAAAAAACAGAATGTGTGTGTGTGTGTGTGCGTGTGTGTGTGTGTGTCAGAGAGAGTGAGGGGGTACTTGGTGCTGCAACTGATATTTACACTCTGTCCTGTGTCTGTTTGCATCTGTGTCTGTGCTTGTAAGGCGGGCAGAAGAGTAGGGTGTGTAAAGGCTCAACAGTGGATCTGTCTCTATGGTGGTGCTCCTATGAATGTGCCAGTTTCGCTTTGTGTATAGGTTCATGTGCCTGTGCGAAGGACAGAAGAGGAGTGCACATGATGGTTCTGCAATGGATCTGTGTGTATGTGTGCCTGTCTATGTCTGTCTATATGTGCATCTATAAAGATGAGGGGACAAGTGTGTACAGTGGTTCATCAGTGGACCTCTCTGTAAGTTAGTGGGGCTGGATATGTGCCAAAGTTTTTGTGCCTGTGTGTATATCCGCATGCTTGAATGAAGGATGGATTTAGGGTGTACAAGCTCGCTCGACAAAGGATCTGTTGTACAAGTGTGACTTTGTTTGTGCAAACGTGTGTGTGTTTGTGTGTACATGTGGGTATTTGTATGATGGATAGAAAAGTAGTGTGCATAATGATGTAGCAAAGGGTCTGTCTGTAAGTCAGTGTGACCGGGCAAGGCCTGGGACCTGATTAACTAATTGCATTTTGTAGCATGTTTAGTAATACTTCTTTAGTACCACTCTCATGGAACAATTTGCAAACCTATTTATGGGTAACTGCTCCTCCGCCATTCCTATGTTTTTTGCATGGAGAGCTCCACCACATGGACCAGGGGAATGGTAAATACAACCACCTACCCACAAGGGAATAACCCCATTGTTATTCACAAACTGCACTTCTTAAGTTACTGAAGCCAAAAAATTCCAAAAGCAGTAGTACATGTACTCCTGCTCACCCTTAGAGAAATTCCAGCACCACACATTCCCATAGAAAGTAGTGCAAGACATACCCACAGAAGATAACGGAGTCTCATAAGTTGATATGTTTTTATATATTTATATGAGTGTGTTTAAAAACTGAAATAATTATTAAATAATTATTTAATTCATTTAAAATGTAATAATACACTTAGATTAAAAATGTAATACAACTTTTAAACTGTTAAAATTTACAAATACATAAAATGTATTAAATCCAGAACATTTAACAAAATGAAATACAATTTAAGGAAAGACAAAAATTGTTAATGTGGGTGGGTTTTTTCAATATTTTTCTTCAGGAAACATTGTATATAAATTAAATAAATATATTTTCTTAAATGAATAATTTAATACACTTTTATTATGATGAGTTAGTGTTCTGTAACATTTTATTTTACTAGTTATAGGTTGTTAATAAATATCTTTACCTTATTTACATGTATAGTTTATATTAAAATATTTGTATTATTTTGTAAGATTAATAAACTTTCATATTTTCTCTATACTTTCCCATAGGTAGATCTCCAAAACAGTGACGTAGATTGCTACCTGAATGTGAAAAGTTACTAGCAGCAATTTCGTACTCATAAATCTGGTTCTAGGAGACCCCACCCGGGTTAGGCGACATGTAAGTCCATGCGTGCAGAAATGGTGAACATCAAAACAATGTATAGATACACGAGGTGTAGTAGTAACAATACATTTGAGTAATTTTCCATGGATATATTTACCTACGTGAATTAGGTCCATTGTTTTTATACCCACTCTCTTATGCTCTTCAAGGGCAAGGAGGGATGAACTATTGAGTATTGCATCCAGGTGACTACATATTTGGTTCTAGCTGAGGTAGGCAAAGAGTGGCACAAAAGAACTCTTCACACATTTTAGTTTTAATGGTAGGTATTACCTGCTTTATGCACATTTGTCAGATATACTTAGCTTATCACTTCATCAATCCCTGCTGCCCACGTGTTTTTCCCCACAATATTCCTTACCTTGGTTGCCAGTTGGCTGATGAATCAACCTGTCCAGCTAGCCAAGCTGCCTTCTGTCACCATGTGCAGCTATCTCTCTTGCTAAATGAATGAGCCTGTGGGGTTGTAGGGCAATGAGAGATTAGTCCTCAGATCAGAGCAGTTCTGGGCCTGAGATACCGATGTCTACCCAACGTAGCATATGATTTAGAGACTGGTGCATAGGATGCTGTGCCGCAATGTGGCAGAGTCCCTGTCTACCAAACTGGTGCTCTCTTTGCTCTGTTTAGAGTTGAGTGGACAGTTGAGTTTTCACCAGTACTCCCCGCGTTGGGAGTCTACGTAAAACAAAAAAGTTTGCTGCATAAAACATGGTGGTCTTTCCGCAAACATTCCGCCAGTTGTTAATTGATCCATTCCTCATTACTGAAGGCATCAATGCTTTCCTTAAAACATTGCAAATTTTCGGCATTAGCCAGTAAACATTCAGCAATGTTGTGGTGATATTCTGGGTTTTGTCCTGGATGGCCTTACATACAGCTTGCCTGCTTTCACCCTTCCCAAATATGAAGGTGGAGGCAGCAACTGCACTCCAGGAGTCTCAAAACAGGTGCAAGGCAACTGTTGCATGTGGAAGGTCAATTCTTGTTCCTCACACATGAAAAGGTTCGTCCTTGTTTTCAGGTTTTGTGATGGGAAAGCCACGAGTGATGAAAGTCCTCTATGAAATCACTACACAAATTGGCAGAACAAAGAAGTCTCTGGATACCTTTGATATTGGAGGGTTGAGTCCATTGTCCGTTCGCCAGATTTCTAATGCTTCGAAAACACATTTTTTCTTTTTCGCATACAAGAATGTTTACTCAGTCTTTCACAAACCCTCTCCGATGTGTTGATGATGATGCTAATCTAGCATTTTAGACAATCATAATGTTGTCCAAACAGTCCAAACAGGCGATGAAGATCTCTAATAAATCTCAAAAGATATCATTGACAAAATCGTGCAATGCTGCAGGAGCATTACATAAGCCAAATAGCTTGACCAGTTGTTCATAATGATCATATTTAGTATTGAATGCTGTCTTTCACTCATCCCCCTATTGAATCCGGACCAGATTATAAGCATCCTGAAGATTTAGGGACAGATTTACTAAAAAGTGGCGCATGGCCAAAATTTGCAGCGCCACTCTGCGCCACTTTAGAAACGCAGGGATGCACTGTATTTACTGAAATACGGTGCACCCCTGTGTTTCCCCCTGGGCCGGCACTAAATTTAGCTGCCAACACAGACATTCTTGCACCAAAGAGCAAGGGTGCCTGCGTTGAGGGGGTTGATTGTTTATGGGCAGGAAGGTAGCCCTTCCTGCACATAAACAATCTACAATGATAATTTGGCACTTCTATGTGTGCTGCAGAATGCAGCACACATAGAAATACCAAATCTCCATTTTGGAATGACTGCTTACGTGCAGCAAGGAGCACCTTCCTGCACATTAACATTTCCTGTACATAAACAATCATTTATGGCCTTTTACTCTTTCTATGTCTGCTGCTGAATGCAGCACACATAGAAAAAGCAAAAACTAGGAGAAATACAATTACTCCTCCTCGTTGTGCTATGCAGATGTCACCCCTGGGGTGCCGTTAGTTTTTGGCACTGCCACAGATTTACGCCTTGTTCTAAATCTGTGGCAGCATCAAAAGCAATGGGTGTTGCGATGGAACGCCAAAGCAACGCTGATGGCACGCCCCTCTGATGCAGAAAACTGCATCGGAGGAGCCCACATTTACAAGGTGGTGTTAAGTAACAAAAAGTGGCCTACCGCTGCCTTGTAAATGGGGCGCACTGCACAGCACCACCGGAGCGTCACAAAAAGTGACACTCCGGGGATGCTAGGGCCTTGTGAATCTGGCTCTTAGTTTACAAAAGATTTTGGCTATTTTAATCCGCTTTGGGAGAACTGAAAACAGAGGGAAAGGGTTATGAGTTCTTATGGAGATCTTGTTCAACTAACGGGTGGTACCCAGAAGACGCCTTGGGAATAAAGAATAAGGTGGCTCCTACAGGTAAGGCTGAATGTCTTATGTATCCTTTTTGAGATTTTCTTGTAGGTATTGTGATAGGACTTCATTCTCTTTTACAGGTAATGCATAGATTCGACCATGAGGATATGAGGCTCCAGGAACCAGATCTACCACACAATTATATTGCTTTCGAGGAGGCAAAGTTTCAGGTGCTTTTTTACTAAGCATGTCACTGAAGTTTTTATAAATGTCAGGAAGATGCGAAGACTCACTACTTCCACTGGAGGAGCCACAGCCAGAGATATTGGCAAGGATCTCAACAGTTGAGTCTTTTTCCCCGGTTTCTATTGGCACAAATGTGTCTAGTTAGTAGTTGAAGGTGAATGTAAGGGATGGAAAAGCTCAATTTATTGTTCAATTGTGTCTTATAAGGAACAATATAAAAGTCTGGAGCACCGATAATATCAAATGGAACCTCTTTTAATTGACCAGTCTGCGTGGCATTACCCTGTTTCACATTCTATAGCCCTGACGATAGTGGGGTACCATTGATGTCCAAATACCCAATCAGCTCAATTTGTGTTCTACCATAGACCTAAATCCTGGAAACATTCGATTCTAATTTGTTGTGTTTCCAATGTTGAAAAAATACTCATATGACAAGATTGTAAAAGGCGAACCCAAATATGTTATGAATTCCACAGTATTAAGAGGATTATGTGATTTTTCAGTGCGCCTCAAAATATGTATGACACTCTCAGAAACAGGATAAGGAAAGGATCAAACAATCAATTTTCCAGTCTTAAAGGTTGTGTGAAAGTAGGAAACAAAACAAACAACAGAAACTACAACTTCCAAGAGGCTCTTCAAGGAGGATGCAGAGAGTGGAAAATGGGATGTTGAAAACTCGTGGGAAGGACTAGACCAGTAACCTGGAAGTATAGTTATTTCTGGGTCACATCTACCACTTCAGGGAGCATTGTAGGCTTTATAGACATAGGGATTCATAAGACCATAGTGACCAAGCAGTAACTTCCCTGCAATATTTTGCACAGGTGTTTGACTTACCATTTGAGCGTTTGCCACTCTGCTCGATCCTTAATGTGCGCTCCCCGTACTGTGTCCAAGTGTAGTGAGGCTGGGCAAGAGCCTTCCCTTGTTTGTTTGTCTCTTACCTGTTTTAGTATTTACAAACTCTGTTGTGTCCTGCAGTGTGACATCTGTATCCCAGTCGGTGATAGGCTCCTCAAAGCGCCATCCACCACAGAGTTCCGTAAAACCTTTCTGTGTTGTTTAGTTATCATTCTGCTCCCAGGATCTCTGATAGTCACAACTGTGTTTGTTTGTTTCTGATTCAGTTCCTACCGTGCCACTTACTCGTGATGTTGACTTATGGAAGATCCAAAGTGGACATGAATCACCTGGGTCCTGCACGTTTCATTCCCCCTTTCCCTCTCTGATCCTCTCCATGATCCAAGGATCACTTCTTTGATTGACAGAGAGGCAGGTGGAGGAGCAGGATTCTCATTGAAACCACAACCTGACTCACAGTACTTGACAATCACCTTGGCCACTCTCAACATCACACACAGATATCAACAGACATACTGAATCAGAACAGAACCACCTCGCACATCACTTCCTTCCATCTGAGAAAATACAATAATAGATGTAATATTAAAATCTTTATTTTGAAGTTCTAAGGTGGTGCAACCTTGTTCAACACAGACCTCACCTTTCAAACCCTGAGAATCCTCAATCAAACTCAATAATAGATTAAGGCCCTCATTACAACATTGGTGGTAAAATCCGCCTACCCGCCGTGCAGAAGACCGCCAACACACCGCCACGGCCGCGGAATTCCGCCACAGCTATTATGACCCACAGTTCGGAATCCACCAAAATCTAGACACCCACACAAGTTCGCCACACCAAAGGTCAGTGATAAACTGTCAAAAACAAAACCTCCACCGTCACGCCAACAGAAATACGCCTACACTATCACGACCCACGAATCCACGCAGCGGTCTTTCAACCGCGGAACTCCATTGGCGGTACACACCGCCGCGCTCAAAATACACACACTTTTACAAAACACAACCACATTGGACAATTCCAAATACACACACCTGATACACATACACACACCACTCCCACACACCCATTACAATATAAAATACGCGCCCACATCACCCACAAACCCCTACGACCAAAAATTCAGAAAGAAGGCCAGAGAGAGACAGCACCAGCAAGAACAACAGCATCCACAGGCACACAACACCATCACCCACAGAATCTCCACGCACCTCACACAACACCCCACTACATATCAGCACACTTATCACCACACACTCCACCCCACACCACCCCATGGCACGGCAAAGACACCCCAAGTTCTCGGAGGAGGAGCTCAGGGTCATGGTGGAGGAAATCGTCCGGGTAGAGCCACAGCTATTCGGATCACAGGTGCAGCACACCTCCATTGCAAGGAAGATGGAGCTATGGCAAACAATAGTGGACAGGGTCAACGCAGTGGGACAGCACCCAAGAAATCAGGAGGACATCAGGAAGAGGTGAAACGACCTACGGGGGAAGGTGCGTTCCGTGGTCTCAAGACACCACCTGGCGGTTCAGCGGACTGGCGGCAGACCCCCACCTCCTCCCCTACAACTAACAACATGGGAGGAGCAGGTCTTGGAGATTCTGCGTCCTGAGGGCCTCACAGGAGTAGGTGGAGGAATGGACTCTGGTAAGACAAATCTTAACTATTACATCCCCCACCCTACCTGCATGCCAGCACATACCCCCACCCTCACCCCCAGCACTCCAACTCCTCACATATGTCCCAACATCACAACCCACCCATCCCAAACCCAAGCCCTGCATGCAACAACAAAGCATGGACACCCATCACTAAAGCATGCCCACTGCACATACCCAAACACCCCCCTAAACCATCATCACACGAGGTCCCACACAGGAATGCAAGCACTGGGGTACACGGTCACCACGCACAGATGTAATAACTATCCTTTTATACCCCTTGAGGACCCCTACCCAACGTCACTGGACAGGAGGGTCCACACATGGCCACACCACCAACAGAAGAGGCCCACAGTGATGACAGCAGCTCTGTCCAACTGGATCTAGATGACCAGCCTGGCCCATTGGGGACCTCGGGACAGTCGGTTCCCCTCACAGTCACAGGCCACCACAGAGCTTCCCCCCTCTGGAAACATCAGCACAGCACCCACCCAGCGGGCCCATACCTCCGTCCCCAGGACACATCAATCAGCTGTGTGTCCACCACTACAGGGAACCCAGGATAACCCACCACCCCAACAACAGGGACCTGGGGGCAGTGGTAGTGGGCACACGGTCCAGGGGACGGAGGCCCAGGAACACAGGAGAACTGGGAGGGCTGCTGTGCGACAGGGGGCAGACAGGCCAAGGGAACCCACTCTCCACGAGGCCCTCTCCTCCATCATGGGAGCCTACCACCACTCCCAGGAGACAATGGTAACAGTACTGGCCAAGTTTCAGGAGACCCAGCGCCTGCAGGAGGAACAGTATATGGGCTTCAGGGAGGAACTCAGAACCATTAGCTCCAACCTGGGCACCATCGTAGGGGTGCTGAAGGAACCTGTGAACACCAGGAGAGTCACTGTGGCACTACAAGGGGCCCCTGACACTAGCATGGACGATGAACTGCCCACCACCTCCGCCGGTGCTAGTGGACAGGACGCCCCGCCATAGGACCACCACACCAGCACCCCACCCCCTGCAGAGGGAGAACCACCCCGCAAACTGTCCCTGAGATCCAGGACAAAGACAGAGAACAATGCCAAGACCTCCGCCAAGAAATTAGACCACCCTGATTGTCATCCTACTGTCCCACTTTGTCACCCTGTCCATACTTAAACTGCCCCAGCTCCACTTCTTATGCCCATATGGGCAATGCACCTGTGAGACTAATAGACTGGACTCTGCCATGGACATTCCTCCGCCATCACCCCTCACAATTTTACTACCCCCTCCAATATTGAGCACTTAAATAAACACACCTAAAGCACAAAACAATCTGGAGTCTGTCTGTGATTTCAAAATAGTGTATTAACAATTACAGTGACTTTCAATTGTAATGTCAACATACCTATGTCACACAGCTCTAGTCCATGAGGAATCTAAGCAGATGTCACACAGTGGGACCCACATCTGTGAAATCGTAAGGGAAAGTGACAACTCAGTGACCATACACTGGGTGAAAACGACAGACAGTAGAGAGGAAGTAGTGTGAAAGTACATGTAGTAGTCAGGTCTGTACTTTTACCTGTGTCTCACTGGAAATATTGCTGGATCACTGAGTCCCTGTTGTTCATGTCTTCTCCCTCTGCTTCCTCGTCTTCACTGTGCACAGGCTCCACAGCTGCCACAACACCGCCATCTGGACCATCCTCCTGCAGAAAAGGCACCTGTCGTCGCAAAGCCAAGTTGTGAAGCATACAGCAGGCCACGATGATCTGGCACACCTTCTTTGGTGAGTAGAATATATCCACCTGTCATATGGAGGTACCGCAACCTGGCCTTCAGGAGGCCGAAGGTCCGCTCGATCACCCTCCTAGTTCACCCATGGGCCTCATTGTAGCGTTCCTCTGCCCTTGTCCTGGGATTCCTCACTGGGGTCAGTAGCCATGACAGGTTGGGGTAGCCAGGGTCACCTGCAAATGGCAAGGGACAACTGTTAGACACACACACTAACCTGGAGGGATATCCCCAGACCCAGACAACCATTCCCACTGTCTTGCTTCCAGGTGCTCACCTAATAGCCACACATAGTGCCCCTGGAGTTGACCCATCACATAAGGAATGCTGCTATTCCGCAGGATGTA
Source organism: Pleurodeles waltl (assembly GCF_031143425.1). NCBI lineage: Eukaryota > Metazoa > Chordata > Amphibia > Caudata > Salamandridae > Pleurodeles > Pleurodeles waltl. Next base: position 59,119,255 of record NC_090449.1, read on the forward strand.
GGCGTCATGCACTGAGCCAGGGAACATGGCATTCTCATGGGAGATGTACTGGTCTGCCAAACATACCATCTGTACATTCATTGAATGATAACTCTTCCGGTTTCTGTACACCTGTTCACTCCTGTGGGGGGGTACCAAAGCCACACGGGCCCCATTAATGGCACCTATGATGGTGGGGATGTGTCCCAGGGCATAGAAATCACCTTTCACTGTAGGCAAATCCTCCACCTGAGGGAAAACGATGTAGCTCTGCATGTGTTTCAGAAGGGCAGACAACACTCTGGACAATATGTTGGAAAACATAGACTGGGACATCCCTGATGCTATGGCCACTGTTGTTTGAAAAGACCCACTTGCAAAGAAATGGAGCACTGACATCACCTGCACTTGAGGGGGGATTCCTGTGGGATGGCGGTTTGCTGACATCAGGTCTGGCTCCAACTGGGTACACAGTTCCTGGATTGTGGCATGGTCAAGCCTGTATGTGATAATCACATGTCGCTCCTCCATTGTCGACAGGTCCACCAACGGTCGGTACACCGGAGGATGCCGCCATCTCCTCACATGTCCCAGCGGACGGTGCCTATGAAGGACAACAGCGAGCACAGAGTCAAACAACTCGGAGGTACGTACCCACAGTTTACACAGAACACCATTCATACACCAAAGGTGGCCTGTATGTGTGTTGAGTCTAGGCCTAGGTATGCGTGATGCAGTTGAAATTTAAGCAATGTGGGCCTCTGAAATTGCGGCTGCCTGACCTGTAAAGTGGGACAATGGGATGTGAGGTAACTGCGCTGGCGTTGTACACCGTCGCGGTAGGCGGTCGAAGATCGGGGTGCAATGCTGGATTGGTTAACATTGGACCCTATGGGTCCCAGGAGCCAATGACGATGTACGCCGGTGGTGACGGTACGCACCGCCGCGGACGTGACCGCCATTTTCTATCTGTTCAATCACTCGATACCTGATCTTCTACAGGAGAGGACCTACACTGCAAGTGCTGCTGTGACCTTGGTCTGGAAGAGACAATGACTCGAGTGTCTGGGGAAAGAGCCCCTGCCTTCACATCGGAGGAGTTGGAGAAACTCATGGAGGGGGTTCTCCCCCAGTACACGCTACTCTATGGTCCTCCAGACAAACAGGTAAGTACACAGGGAGCATGTTGTATGGGCTATGCCTGTGTGAAGAGGGCTGGATGTAAGAAGGAAGGGGGGAGAGTGCGGCGTGCATGAAACAACGGTGAATGCATCTGCCACATGGCAAGGGTAGGGATGGGGGCCAATCACTTTGATGGTGCAGTTGGTAATTACTTACTCTTCCCCCTGTACATTTCATGTAGGTCAGCGCCCACCAGAAAAACATATTTGGCGTGCCATCGCCAAGGACGTTCGGACCCTGGGGGTCTACCACAGACGGAGCACCCACTGCCGGAAAAGATGGGAGGACATTCGCCGGTGGAGCAAGAAGACGGCGGAGGCTCAGCTGGGGATGGCCTCCCAACGTGGGAGGGGTGCCCGTCGCACCATGACCCCCCTGATGTTCAGGATCCTGGCGGTGGCCTACCCGGAGTTGGATGGGCGATTGAGGGCATCACAGCAGCCACAAGGGGGTGAGTACACTCGCATTCTGCTGATTTTGTGCGCAGTGGAGGGGTCTGGGTGGGGGAGGTGGGCTGTGGGTTTCCCTAGGCCAGGGCGAGTTCTGTAGGCAAGGTCCCTCCGTAAGGCAGGCCATGTGGCACCCCACCCCACCTCTGTAGAGTGCCAAGTACACCTAGTCAAGCCCCTGTGTCATCTAAGTGTGCAGATGTCATCCATAGCCTTGTAGGCCATTTCCCAGGAATTGAACAGTGGAGCCCAAGAGCGCGGCGTAGTGCAGGGGGCTTCTGTGTCTGTCGTGTCCGCCAACGGTAGCGGTAATGCATGCACTCAACATGTCTTTCTTCTGTCAAACCCCCCCCCCCTTTTTGTGCTCTCCCTGTTGTTGTGTGCATTAGCATCATCAGGCTGAGGAGCAGTGGCACCGGAGCACCAGGGGGCTGCATCCCACATGGCCATGGAGGGCCACACTACGGACTCAGAGTTCACCCGTGGGACGGAGGGCGAGGGGAGCTCCACGGCGGGGACAGGAGCTGACACCAGCGACACGGACTCGTCTTCTAATGGGAGCTCCCTTGTGGTGGCAGCAACATCTGTGCCACCCCCATCTACAGGTACAGTCGCCACCCCCCCTTCCAGCACCACCCTCCCAGCAGCCCCTCAGCCTTTGCCCCGTGCCCACTCACCCGGGAGGGTGGGCATCACCTCAGGCCCTGCCCCAGTCACCCCTGCTGCCCTCAGTGAGGAGGACATTGACCTCCTCAGGTCGCTCATTGTTGGCCAGTCTACCATTTTGAATGCCATCCAGGGTGTAGAAAGGCAGTTGCAATAAACAAATGCATTCCTGGAGGGCATTCATTCTGGTCAGGCGGCCCTTCAGCGAGCTTTTCAGACTCTGGCCTCAGCACTGATGGCAGCTATTGTCCCTGTGTCTAGCCTCCCCCTCCAACTTCCTCCACCCCGACCCAATCCCCTGTATCTCAGCCTATCCCAAGCACACCTACAGACCAGCATGCACACATGTCAACACACAAGGGAAGCTCAGGCAAACATAAGCACCACACATCCCACAGGCACTCACACAAGCATCACACACATGCAGACACACCAACATCCACTGCCTCCATTGTGTCCCCCTCCTCCTCGTCTCCCTCCTCCCTCCCAGTCTCGTCTACACTCACACCCGTATGCACTACCTCTACAGCCAATACATCCCTCTCCAGCACACCCACCACCACACCCCACTCACGTGCAGTCACCACCCCCACTACCATTCACACATTCCCTGTGTCCTATCCCAGTGTGTCTGTGACGCCCCATCCCAAGATACACAAACGCAGGCACACACCCACCCAACAGCCATCCACCTCACAACAGCCTCCAGCGCATGCACCTTCACCCAAAGTCAGCAAACGAACACCTCCTACAACCACCACCTCTTCCTCCACTCCCAAACCCCCTCCAGCTACCCGTCCCAGTGTGTCCCAAAAACTTTTCCTGTCCAACCTTGACCTCTTTCCCACACCTCCCCCACCCCGTCCGTCTCCTAGGTCCCGAACTAGCACCTCAGCCACAACATCTCCGGGACCAGTGGTGCCTGTAGTCACCGGAATCTGGAGTGCACCAGCCACCAGGGCAGCCAGTGTGGCACGGAGCCACAGCACAGACAGTCCCCCACCTGTGAAGCATCAGAAGTTGGCCAGTGCCCGACGGGAGAGGGGGAAGACCAAAACCACCAAAGCTGCTCCCAGGGGTCCCGGTGGGAGTGTGGAGTCAGCTGTGACGCTTCCAAGGTGGGGAAGGGCCACAAGAAACCCGGCAAGTCTTGGAAGAGCAGCACGGCGGAGAAGACCGCCATCATCCCCGCTGCCCAGGAGGCCACTGCCAGCACCAGCCCAGCTGCCCAGGACAGGACCGCCAGCACAAGCCCAGCTGCCCAGGACAGGACCGCCAGCACAAGCCCAGCTGCCCAGGACAGGCCCGCCAGCACAAGTCCACCTGCCCAGGACAGGACTGCCAGCACAAGCCCAGCTGCCCAGGACAGGACCGCCAGCACAAGCCCAGATTCCCAGGAGGGGCCTGCAATCACCAGCCCACCGGCCCAGGACAGGACTGCCAGCACAAGCCCAGCTGCCCAGGAGGGGCCCGAAAGCACCAGCCCACCTGCCCAGGAGGCCACCGCCAGCACAAGCCCCGCTGGGCCATGAAGGACTGCCAGCACAAGCCCCGCTGGGCCATGAAGGACCGCCAGCAAAAGCCCCGCTGGGCCATGAAGGACTGCCAGCAGCTGAGTCCCTGCAATGGAGACCGCCATCTCAAGCACCGCTGAACAGGGCACTGCCGTCTTAAGCACCGCTGAACAGGGCACCGGCGTCTCAAACACCGCTGAACAGTGCACCGCCGTCTCAAGCACCGCTGAACAGTGCACCGCCGTCTCAAGCACCGCTGAACAGTGCACCGCCGTCTCAAGCACCGCTGAACAGGGCACCGCCGTCTCAAGCACCGCTGAACAGGGCACTGCCATCTCAAGCACCGCTGAACGGGGCACCGCCATCTCAAGCACCGCTGGCCCATGAGCGGCAAGGGCACTGACGCAACTGAGTCCATCACGGGGTGAATGATGCACTCTGGGCACAAAGCCCCCTCCAGAACCAGTGGAGACTGTCATCCACTCACCCAATCCTTGGCAGGATGAAGCACTTTGGGCACAAAGCCCCCTCCAGAACCAGTGGAGACTGTCATCCACTTGAGAGACTGTGGCTTTGCACTCCCCAGGATGGAACAGTGGGCAAATCACCCACTGTAGAGACTTGAGAGACTGTGGCTTTGCACTCCCCAGGATTGAACAGTGGGAAAACCACCCACTGTAGAGACTTGAGAGACTGTGGCTTTGCACTCCCCAGGATTGAACAGTGGGCAAACCACCCACTGTAGAGACTAGAGAGACTGTGGTTTTGCACTCCCCAGGATTGAACAGTGGGCAACCCACCCACTGTAGAGACTTGAGAGACTGTGGCTTTGCACTCGCCAGGATGGAACAGTGAGCAACCCACCCACTGTAGAGACTTGAGAGACTGTGGCTTTGCACTCCCCAGGATTGAACAGTGGGCATGTGGCCCTCTCGTGGATTTGGCATCGTGCACTCATGCGGCTGAGGTGCCCCCCTTTCCCTCCCCCTGAGGTGCCTGTTTAGTTGCTCTATGATGCCCCTGAAGTGTTCTCTCCGTCATGGTCAGGGATCTTGTGTGGGCCTCGCCCATACCGTGTAGTCCCAGTGTTCCACAGACTTTATTAGAGCACTACCTGGACTACTATGCTTGGTATATATTTTGTACATGGTGTATATATATATTTCTGCATACTTGCTTTTAATATATTACAATGGTTACACTCATTTTCTATTGTCTTTGCATTCTTCCAGAGGGGGTTGGGGGTTGTTAATGTAATGTATCAACATGTACTTGTGTGTGTGTTGTAGTGGGTGAGGGTGGGGGTGTTGCGTGTGTTTGTCCCTGTTTTTTCCCTCCCCCCTCCCCTGTGTCGTAGGTGCAGTACTCACCGTGGTGTTCACCGCCGTCGTTCGTACTCCTGGTAGAGGAGCAGGAAGACTATTGCAGGTAGAATTTGGAGTTCCGGATCCATGGTGTCCTCGTTCCTCGTGGGGTGTGTACAGGTGAGCGTTTTTCCTTCGGGATTCCTGTTTCCCCCGTCTTTTTATCTGTGGTGAATCCGCCCCGGAAAAGGTGGCGGATTGGCCTGTCATAATAGTGTGGGGGGTACATTGTCTCCCGCCTGTCTGTTGGCGGTGACTGCCGCGCTGTTTGATTGTACCGCCGTGTCGGTCGGAGTCTTAAAGTGGCTGTCTTTGTTAGCGGTTTCCGCCACAGTCGTAATTGCAATTGTTTTTATTGCCAGCCTATTGGCGGTCTTACCGCCGCTTTAACACCGTCCGCCAGGGTTGTACTGACCACCTAAGCGTCTTGTGCTGGGGTGCTCTCTTGTACCCAGCTTTCATGCATGCATTAAGAAAAATGCCTTATTTACCCACACCTGATACGTTTTTACCCAAAACCCAACAAATTAAAAAGTTGAAATGTTATATTTTGCCCGACAGTGGGAACACTTGTTTTTAGAACTATTGCTTTCTGTAATATTGAACTGACCTTCATGGTGGATTTTTTTCTATAGACATTTCATGCTCAATTCAACCAGTTGTTTACTTGCCTGAACCAACAGCTACCTCTATACTAGAAATCAGTGCCATATTAAACACTTTTGGGCCACACAACAAAACTTATTTTGAGACCTTGTGTTTGGGAAAACTTTGAATTTATAAGCATTTTCTGCTAATTCATGCCCACATGACACCAAACAATATTGCATTGTACGTTAAAACTTACTCAAAGAACTGAGAAACTCATTAGCTAAAGTAGACCTAGAAAAGCACTGATAAATATATTTAATTTGGCTCTTGGATCAATTTTTTGTCCTGCGGTAGTATTTTGGGTGGAATCCATTGTCCAACCAGCCTATTCCTCCTATTGTTAGACAGTGACAAGATAGGAACAGAGGTAACAAGAATGGCATAGTGAGAAAGGCGACGAGGAGAGGGAGGGAATCAGAGGCAGAGATGAGGCAGTGAGATACAAGACAAACAGAGATATCTAAGATAGAGAGGGAAAAGTGATGTGGCCACAGTGAAAGCTAGATAAAGGGAGAGGGGGTAGAGAAAGAAAGCTAGAGAGATGAGTAAGGTTTTAAAGTAACAAGTTTAAGGAGAGAGAGATGAGGCAAAGCAAAGAGGTGAAACAGAAGAACTGATAGCGGCACAAGAAGACATCAGGAGAAAAGTGTGAGGTTGTGAGAGAGATGGGGTAGAGGGAACAGAGGCATTCAAAAGTGGGGATCGGTGAGGTAGAGAATGAATAACCAGGTAAGCTGAGATGGGAGAGGGAGAGAGAATAGGGTGGAAGAAGCAGATGAGGGAGTGCGTGTAATGCAAACTAAAGAACTCAGAGAGATGGATGAGAAGGGTAGTGAAGTGGAGAGATGGTGAAGTAGCGGTAGAGAAGGATTGTAGGGTGATGGAGAGATTGATGGGGAGAGAGTGAGAGAGAGGTGATGCTGAGAGACAGGTGATGTAGCTGATTGACAGGTGAGGGAGGCAAAATTGAAACAGAACTGAAAGGTGGAGAGAGTGGGTGAAATGGAGAAATATGAAAGAGAAAAGTAAAGCGGATTAGAGCTATAGAGATGTATTTGTGAGAAAGACAGATGAGGTAGAGAGGAATCCGGGAGAAAGTGGCAGGTACTCCGAGATGCAGAGGAAGGGAAAGAGGCGAGGAAGAAAAGGGTGTTGAAGTAAGAGACGCATGAGGCAGAAAGGTAGGTGCGGCTGAGAAAGAAGTGAGGTTGATAAAGAGAAGTGATAGAGAAGTGGTTAGCAAGAGGGGTAGATAGAGAAATAAGGTAGAGAGAGGACAGGTGCATAGTCACTGAGGTACATAGAGATAGGGTACCACAGGAGCGGCAGAGAGCCAATTGGAGTCGATCAAGGTGAGATGGGAAGAAAGGAGAAGAACAGACAATGTTGGCAGTGGGGGATGAGGTGAAGAGTGAATTAGAGGGAGAGGAATCGAGAGGTAGAGAAAGAGGTAAAGAATAAAACATAGGTGAGGAGAGAAAGTGTATAGAAATGGAAACGGTGTTGAGGTAGCCGAAGAACGCAGAGATGGAAGCAGGGAAAGAGGGTCGAGAGCTTGAGACAAAGAAATAGACAACAGTAAGACAGAGAAAAACACTCTTGCCAGGAAGCTGTGAATGGTGAGGGCCCTGGGCATCTGCCCACGCTGCCCATGCCTTAAAAGGCCCTGCAGACACTGTCCCCACATTTAGAGTTATAAATGAAAAAATAGAAATTTTAACTCAAGTGGCTATTTTGATAGTTTATGAAGGAGAATGATTGTGGTGGATTAGCTATTCCTCTAGAATCTTTTTTGAAGAGAGAAGTGAATGGTGGCTTCATTCTGCATACTCAAGTCCACAATGGTGCCAAAGTCCCAACTTTCAGCTCGGTCTCTGCGATTCAGATACTAATGATGATGGGTAAAAAAGTTAAACCATAGCATGACAAGATATGACAACTCTGTAAACGATATTTGAGCTTATGTGAGCTTTCTGTGAATTAATGAGGGATGATCCCTCGCACCAACAACCTCCTCATTCTGTGTGAATGAAGGCTCAGCATCAGTTGCCAGTATGTACTTTTTTTTTTTTTAAACCTCAGCCACTTTTCGCATTGCACACTCATTAAGAGGTTAATTCAGAGAGTGTAGTGGTTGATTGCCACCTAAATGATGCACAGTATAGCTTTATAGCCCACTGCCGAGGGCAATATCAGTGGTTAAAGGCCCTGAACCTGGGTTGTAGGCCGGTCCTGCAGGTGAGGGACTATAATGAGGGAAAGGGCCTTCAACAACCAGTAAAACATGAGGCAGAAGGTCTAGTAGGCTATAGGAGCATTCCACCCAGTAAGGGCCGAATGTTCTAAATTTAAAGAAAGGGGAAATTGAAAGACAAAACATTAGAATGTCAGAGCAGAAGGGTTATACCAGCCATTATAATCCCGGTGCTTATCTATTGTTTTCAATGGAGCTGTCAACATTCCAATGTTATAATAGAAAATCCTGAGCCACCACTGAAGACAAAGGTATGGCTCAGTGCCAATAATGGTTCCTACAGGAATTCTCCAACATTCCAATATTTGTGTCTATTTTCCTCTCCTTTTAATACATACCATTCTACCCTTAGTGTGTGGAATGTTCCAATAGCTTATAGACCTTCTGCCTTGGGCAGTACCTGTTGTTAAAGGCCCTATCCCTCGTTATAGACCATGGCCCGCCACTCTGGCCTATAACTCGAGTTTCAAGGGCGTCAACAATTGGTAGGGCCCTGGCAGCGGGCTGTTAGGCTCTAATATAATTGTCAATGGTTACATTAAAACAGACAAAAGAATGTTGTAAGGGCTCAAATGAAAATAGGTGAGTACCCCAGTACAATGATATCCAAAACCTTAATGTGTTTTGGAACCTGTGATCCAGCTAGATGAAAGTGTTGATTGCAAAAATGTGCATGCATTAGCTATGTGCCCTGCACTCCGCACACTTGCCGAATGCACTGCTGATCGTAGGTAAACTGCCCTGTGGTATGTTTTACGTCTCCCTACTGTATTGAAACTGCCATCTTGGACAAGAAGGCCGAGAGGCAGTGCTTAATGTGAGCAGGTGGTTGCCGGTAGAGGGCACCAGCACTTATTTTGGGGGGCTGGCATTTATTTTTCTGCATCAGGGATTTACTGAGAACAAAAGACACATATGGGAAAAAGGGAAAAAGAGAAAGAGGGAAAAGCCCCACAAAGGGAGAAAGCAGAAAGTTGCAAGAGTGAGCTGAAGGGGCAGGGAGTGGCTGTAAATGGATTGAAAAGGCCCGAGATGGCTTTCGGATTACGCTGCATCAGTATTCAGTGCTTGCACATTTAATTGCAGCCGCAACATGTTTCAGAGGAGAGCTTTGGGCACGGGCACATTTTTATTTAAAATTAAGCACTGCAGAGAAGTTGATGAAACACAGATTACTCACCTGCCGATTTGCTCTCAGTGAAGGTGTGTATTTACACCAATGACAGGAGCCACACAGGTGATACACAAGAACTTCAAAGGAAGAGTCCACTAGATAAAAACAATGTCCTGCCAAAAAACAACAAGCTGGTAGCGTGCTGAATATGATCCCTGTATCCTCCAATCACAGGCTTTGCAGTGTTGACAGCACAGAGCCTGGGCAAAGCTTTCAGGTGCTGCAGCAAACTGTGTCCTACATAGGGTTCAAAGAAATGTAGTGAGCTGTGGCATACTTCAATTGGTGCAGCAGGTGCAGTGGCACCAGGGCCAGAGAACTGTGGGACCCATTCAACCCCGATTATTGCAGAATTGTATAATTCAAAAAGCAGTCATGGGGCCTATTTCTTTTCTTGCACTTAGGCCCACAACACATTGGCTACGCTACAGATAGTGATTGGCATGCGGGCAATCAAAGCTAGGCATGGAATACGTTGAATAGGAGTTTGGACAGAGGAATATGAGGATGTGGATATTTCAGGAAGAGCTTACACATACGTGCAACTACGAGTACCATGTATGGGTTTTGAAGGATACCTCATTACTACTGGATGCATACTTCCACTGACCCCCTGAGTTGGCAGCTAGGTGCACATCCTAATGAGATAAGCATTGATAGTCCCACCAGCAATAAAAAGGTGAGCTGATAGTGTGTGGGCAGTTTGCCAGCATGCTCGGGCGAGAAAGTGATTGGCCAGATAGATGGATAAGTGCACCTGAGTCACAGGGTTCTTTCAAGGGTTGGACAGAACCTAAAGATGAACAGGTGGGGACTAGGACAACCTTCAGCTACCAGAGGGAGAGCCAGACTAGTTGTCTGGACTCTTCTGGAGGATGGGACTGTCAGGATACACTCACTTACGGGTCAGTTGAGGTAAGAAAAATACCTGGACTGATGTGTGTGTCTTAAGATGTGTACCCCGTAGTGCCTGTGGAGGGCCAGCCTGGGGCACAGGGCAGCAGCGTAACACAAGCCGCTGCAGCCTCTGCTGTGCAGGGGAAGGCCCCACAAATATTTGGGACAGGGCTGTTTTGTGGTCGTCCTGAGCCTCATTTTGCCCCCCTTCTGGTGCTGTTGATGAGTGCTTTGCCTCCTTGAATCAGAACTTTCTAATTCAGTTATATGATCTGGTAGATTACTGGAAACCTAATACGAATATGCGTCTTGTTTCACATTTCCTCGATTATGTAATTCTGGCCATCCTTAAGAGTGAGACCTACTCCTGGTCTGCATCCTCTTTGAAGTGTCTGTTGCTTTCTTTATCCATATTTGTGTTCAAGAAGACTTTGCTGCATTAACACTATGAGCAGCTCTTCTCCTAGATACCCAAGAACGCTGATGCGGTATTAGTCCTCGTGTTGGATGTTGGAAGTAGTTATTCCCCTGGATTGGTCGCCAGGATGGAATACTGTATTCGCTGTGAAAAAAGGCCTCTTTTTCACATTGTTAGGCTCCACTTTTTGCCTAGTAAATGAAGTAGCCTAGAAATTCTTAGCGCCCATAGTCCCTGCTAATCAGGTTCCCTGGGCCAGATCTCTTTCCCCAAAACTGTTGTGATGCCTTGGCACAATTGGAGACACCATTAGCTGACACCATAAGTCCCTAGTAAATGGTACTTAGGTACCCAGGGCAGGAGGTACTAAGGGTAGGCCCCTGAGGGCATCAGCACTGATTGTGCCACCCTCTAGAGTTGTGCATTCAGGTGCACCTAGCACTGCCATGAGTGTCCTGATGCAAACCTAAAAAAATAAACTCGACTAAGCCCACAGCCTATCTGCCCTTTCCGCCACACACTGCATACAATATAGGTAAATCACCCGTCTGGCAGGCCTCCCAGCCCTAAGGCAGGGTGCACTATGCTGTATGTGAGGGCATAAATGCATGAGCAATAAGCCCACACTATGTTCTTGCCAACCTGGGACATTGTGAGTGAACCAAGCAGCCATTTTAATACATGTGCTGGACACTGGCCAATTCGAGTTTCAAAGCTACATGATGGCCACTCTGAACCCTGGGTTGTTTGGTATCAAACAACTCAGAATGATAAATTTAAACTGGTATCAGTATTGGATTTATTACCAAATTGTACCCAGGGGTCACCTTAGAGGTGCTCCCTGCAAAAGCTAACTACCCCGTCATGGTTGCTGACTGGTCCTGACTGGCCTGCCAATGCCAGGCACAAGCCTGCACCCCACTACCAGGTTACCCCTAAAAATGCTCACTAAATACAGAATTTAGTGGGCATCCCTAGACCAAGAACTCAGATTTGATGGACAGAAGAAGACAAGATGATCCAAAGGCATGGGAACTGTGGGTCTGCTGCACAAAGAAAATGCACCAAAGCCTGCCTGCTGCACCCAGGACCCGACAATTGTCTCTGAGGAGCTGCTGGACAACTGGAAAATCTCTAAAGAACCGCAGAGGACCTTCAGGCTTTTCAAATCACCAGAGAACTCCCTCCAGAGTGGAGGTATAACTCTAAATCCACAAACCAGTGAGGATCACTTCACTGACCGGAAACTAACTCCGGAAGCAAATACCACAGCCAGACCAAACGTCACACCCAAGACTGCAAGGATAAACCCTGCCAGTGTGCCACTGCATTCTCCAAGGCTGGACCACACCAGTACCCTGTGTAATAGTTACGTGACTTGGACAACCCTAAAAGCAGCCCACCGAGGACTGTAAAAGGGCCAGGAGAAAGCACCAGTCAAGGAACTTCAGAAACAACCTGGACCTCCCACCAGAGTGCCCCCGTTGTCCTTCGATCGACCCCTGAGCTGGCTTATCTCCTGCTACTGAGGGCATCCTTGTGCACGGCTCTTGGATCACCAACTCACTCTGCACCCGAACGCCCTGCACCAAAAATTCAGCTATGCCCTAAGGATTCTCCACCCTGTGTGACTTCAACAGTTCAAGGGGACCCCCAGGATTCACCTTTAAACTTATCTGTGCAGTGCTTTTCCAGGGGCCCTGCACCATCTCCAAAGACCTTTTCCTGTTGTTCCCGCTGGAAACAGGAGTGCTCAAACTTCCCCAGCTGGCCCTGCATGCCCACCGACGGCCTCAACTCATCTGCAAAAGAAGAACTTGGTAAACCTACTGTCTGATTTTATTTGCATTTTAAGGGTTACCCTCCATTGGTTCCGATGGTGCGTAATTATGCAGAAAAAGACTATTTATATTAAACTTCAAAAATTCATATCTCAAAAAGAACTTAACCAATCTTGATGATCTTGATCCCACTCGCAGCTCCATCAGTGCACCTTAGTTCGCACACTCCAAGTCCTCAGCTGTCACTCTACTGCTCCAGTACTGGGACCTCAGGCGCAGCTCCATCAGTGCACCTCAGTTCACACACTCCGAGCCCTCAGCAGTGCCAGGAACCCCATACACACTGTCTGTACACTCTGATGCTCCAGTAGTGGGACCTGGGGCACAGCTTCATCAGTGTACCTCAGTTCGCACAATCTAACCCCCTCAGCTGTGCCCATACTCCACACACGCTGTCTGCTAGAGCACCTCTGTTCTTACAGTCAGTACACACTAATCTACCAGCACTGGCCCCCGGGCGCAGCTCCATCAGTACACCTCAGTTCAGACACTCCAAGCCCCTCAACCATGCCCGTGCCAGAACGCACACACACTGTCTCTCAGAGCACCTCAGTTCTTACAGTCAGTACACACTGCTGTTCCAGTACTGAGACCTCTGGCATAGCTCCATCAGTGCACCTCAGTTCACACACTCCAAGCCCCTTAGCCTTGACAGTGCCAGAACCCCACACACACTGTCTGGCAGAGCACCTCAGTTCTTATAGTCAGTACACACTGCTGTTCCAGTACTGTTACTTCAGGCGCAGCTCCATCAGTGCCCCTCAGGTCTATCCCAGTGGGGTCACTTCTTTTAAGCCCCTCAGCCTTGCCAGTGCCAGAACCCCACAACCGCTGTCTGCCAGGCCACCTCAGTTCTTACTGTCAGTAGACACTGCTGTTCCAGTACTGGTATCTCAGGCGCAGCTCCATCAGTGCCCCTCAGTTCTACCCCAGCAAGGTCACTTCCTTTCATGCACTGGGATCCCACTCCCATACAGTTCCATTACAGCAGCTCAATTCTAATATTCACTCCCACTGCTAAGCCATTACTGGACCCAAAAGAGCAAAACACAGCTCAGCCAGCGGACCTCAAGTTTAACATTCAACGCCACTGTTGATGGGAACCACCACAGCTCCGCCAGAATCCATCACTTCTAACATTCAGTGCACATTTCTTCTCAATGCTATGGTTCACACACACGCCCTTCAGGACTCCTCGCATCTGTGGTTCAGAGGTAATGCCACTCCCGTACTGGGCCCCACTCCCAGCTGCACCAGGGAACCTCCAGGCTAACACTCGGCAACTCTGGCACTCCAATACTAGGTTTCACACACAGCTCCATTAACACACCTCACGTCTGACCTTGTGTGCCTGTTACTATTTGAGTACTGCAGCCCACATACAACTCTGTCAGTGCACCTCAACCCTAACCAACAGCCCCCCATTATTCCAATACCAGGAATTACATGGTGCTCGGTTTCTCATTCCTCACCCGCTGCCTTTCTGTTATTCCAGCACTGGGCAGGCACAGCTACGTATATATACCCCCAATTCTGATCTGAAGCCACCAAATATTGGTGTATTGGGGTTCACATACAACTCTGCTGTTCTGCAGTGCCCCCTGCTGTACCTCACTCCGACGTCTGTTTGAGGATGGGGGAGCCAATTAAATCTACTCTTAGCTGCCATCTTTATTTGGGAGGGCCTGTTTCACCTATCTCACTCCGTTCTTTCCTTTACTCTGTTTACTCTCAATGTTTTCTTTCTTCCTCATTTTTCTCTTTCCAGCTCTTAAAATCCACATGTTAACAGTTTCGCTCTTTCTTTCAACTATTTATTTCTACTCCTCTCCCTTTTTTTAATTTCTGTCTTCCTCTTGCTACCTCCTCTTTCAAACTCGCAAAAACGTTTTTATTTATTTTCTTGTTTCTTCTCTTTTTCTTCATCAGGCATTCATTCTTTAACTATTTTTTTCTCTTCCCTTCATTCTTTCTTTGTCTTTTTTATTTGCTCTTTTCTTTGACTAAGTATGCGTCATTTCTCTTTTTTTAAAGATCTTTCTTCCTTCATTTTTCTGGTGTTTGTCTTATCTTTATCTGTCAATTCATGTTTTAGTATAAGTCCCTCTTTTTCCCATCTGTATGTGGAAGCCACAAGACTTGTTGGGACCGAAGTGTAAAGTGGGTTTCCATTCTCTGTCTGTGGAAATGTGCCAGTACATACATGCCCTGGTTCTTTAGCTGCTTCTTTCTCTCACCATCTCTTTTTTTCTCTAATGTTCACTTTTCTCTTTCTTTTCACACATCTTTCATTATTTTTTCCTCTATCTTTTGTTTGCTAGCTTTCTTCCCTTTTTTCTTTAAACTCACACATTTGCTCTATTTCTTCTCTTAGCTGTGTTTTCACTTTCTCGTTCTTTCTTTCCCTTCTTTCTTTTATTTCTTTGCGACCCCTTCTCTTTCTTCCCTTTGTCTTTTGTATTCCTTTTGCTTCTCTTTTTCTGCCCCATCCGCTTTCTCTCCTGAGGCTTGTTATCAATGGAGCAACGGGTGCAGTGACACCAGGGCCCAGCGACCTAAGGACCTCATTCACCTCTAATGACTGCTGTATTTTCCTGCCGAAATTGCAGTCAACCATTTTCCTTTCTTACTCCAAGGCCCATGACACCGTTACTAAGCCACTTGTCCTCTCCATCTTTATTCCCGACTCCCTCTTTCTTTTCACCCTCCAATCCGTTCCAAATATTTTTGCTATGATCATTACACTCTAATGCCATAAGTTTATTTCTGATAAAGGTTTATATGATAATTGTATATGTTTTAAGATGGAGGAAGAGGGTAAATGGAAGTGATTTAGTTATATGCAGGGCCACTGAAATTATACGGCAGGAAAAGACGAAATTATGAGGCAGGG